>NC_135724.1:80838228-81438228 GCF_964656455.1 Halichoerus grypus
CTGTAGTTGTAGAGGAGGGAAGGCAAGGAGAAGTTTTAAACTGTGAATTCAATTTCTTAAATAGATACAGGGCTATTTAGATTTTCTATTTCTTCTTCTGTTAATTTTGGTAAGTTATATTCTTCAAAGAACTTATACATTTCATCTGAATTGTCAAACTTAACACATTCATTTAAAAGGCGAAGAAACTGAAAGCTTAGGTAGGACAATTGGCATGCCCCAGGTCTTACAGTAAATGACAGATCAGATACATGAGCCTGGGTCTTCAGAGCCTCAGTCAGTTGCCCTATCTACAACATCCAGATTTATCCTACTTCCCAAGCCACAGAGAAACTGTCCAAGGATCTTGCCAAAAATGGCATATACATGCATTTTAAATGCCCACATGCTCCAGTATTTGGCATAACCTAGGAGAAAAAGAGCTGTCTAGGGTAAAAATCACCTTCATCAGCACCAAACTGGACCCTCAGATTTTAATCAGTCTTACCCACCAAAGTCTGAGGCTTTTTGAGAAAATTCATGGATCACAAGAAAAAGAAATCCACTCTGTTCAGGTTGCCCTGGGAAGCACCCAGTCTACCTTTCCCCTGGGTGCCCTCTGCTCAGTGCAAGAAGCCAGGCTGTCCATGCAAATTATTTCCCCCTGAGTCTGGGCCTGGTCATTAGAAGACAAAGTCCCTAGGGAGCTTCTCTGCCTGACCTGACCTACTTAGATGTGTCATGCCTAATGAGAGTAAGAGTGAAGCTAATGGGGATGGACAAGAAGGCAGGCTTGGGGTGGCCCAAGGGAGATGCACTCACAGAACTTGGCTCAAAACATTTCTGGGGGAAGGTCTCTCTAGGGGAGAAGCATCTGTTAAATCTGGCCACATCAGCACCCTGCCTGAAAATTTTCAGTGATACTCATGTATGTTCATGAAATAGTCCAAACTCCTTCACATGGCCTCCAAGGCCTTGCATGGCCTGACCACTCCATGTTTCTTTCTCCACCCTTCCCCCTGACCACTGTCTTCTTTGAGTGAAATGGACCTACTTTCAGTTTCAACATGGCAACAAGCTGCCTCATCCCTCAGGGCCTTTGCATAGGCTGTTCCCTTTGCCTAATATGTTCTCCTCCTATTTTCACTTGGCTTGTTCTACTTGATCTTCAGGTCACAGCTTAAAAATCATGTACTTCAACAGCATTGCCCAACACCACAAATCTGTGCTCCTTCTTGGGGCATCTACAGCCCACTGCACTCACCCTATGGCCACATTTACACGTTGCTTTGGAATAGACTGCCTATCTACCTACCAGTATCCCCCACTACTCTGTGAGCTACATGGCCTCTCCCGAGTCCCACAGTCCCATGACCAACTGCCTACCTGACATCTTCACTTTGATGCCTATAAACATGAAACGACATAGAGGAACCTTAAATGCATCTTACTAAGTAAAAAAAGCCAACTGGAAAAGGCTACATGCTGTATGATTCCAACTATATGACATTATGGAAAAGGCAAAACTATGGAGACAGTAGAAAGATCAGTAGTTTCCAGGGGTTGAGTGGAGGAAGGGACGAATAGGCAGAGCACAGGGGATTTTTAGGGCAGGGAAAGTATTGTGTATGATATTGTCATGGTGGATACATGTCGTTATACGTTTGTCCAAGCTCATAGCATGTACATCATCAAGAGTGAAACCATGGACTTTGGGTTATGTGTCGAGGTAGGTTCATCAATTATAACAAATATATCACTCTGGCCAGGGATGTTGATAGTGAGGGAGGCTGCGCAGGTGTGGGGGCAGGGGCATATGGGAACTCTCTCCTTTCTGCTCCAGTTTGCTATAAACCTAAAACGGCTCAAAAAAATAAAATCTATTAAACAAAACAAAAGAAACCTCCTCTTTTCTCTCTCCTTCCCACTTCAACCAGCAGAAAAGGGGCAGGGAAGTGTGGAATGCAGGGGAGAAAGCAGGCCTAAGTACAGCCAGGGCCAGGACACAGAAGGGGAAACTCTCAATGAAATCTAAGATTGAAGTTAAAAAATGGCCTGGTGGTCCAGGCTTTTTTAATAGCCCAAGGAGACTGACAAGTTATGGAATCCCACTGACTTACCAAGTAGCAGGAAGGTGGGATGTGGGTGGGAGGTGTAACAGAGACTGGCCTCAGAGTAGTTCCTCAGAAAAGTGAAACAATTTCATGTTTATTCCTCAATGAAAGGAGACTTCTCAATTAAATAGGCTCCAGTGGCAATTTCTGAGATCTCTCTACAAATCAGATCAATTCTCCCTCATGTATGCACACGTGCGTGCACGCATGAGCACACATACCCACCCACCCACGGCACACACTGCTGGGAAAGGCCTCTGTGACTGGCAACAACCCAACACATGTTCTGGTCTTACTGACAGAACACAAGGCATTTTAACAAGACTATTCTCTGGCTCTGCTGAGAAGCAGAGTATCAGTAACAATCACAATTACAAAATCTCCCACTTCTATTCCATTTTGTTTTAGGAGGTTTAAAACGCTTGGCAGACTTTAATTTATTAGCATGTGCATACATACTCGTCCCCTGTGAGAGGAACTGGAATCAGGAGGTGCTCCTGCCCAGGTCTGATATGGCGCAGTAAGATCCCAGGACACCTGTCAGACAGTCACGTGGTCCTGTCTCAATCATTCCTGAACCGTGTCGCACGACTGTTCCACAAGGGTTGAGACAACAACTCCCTTCAAGGCTTTCTAGGTCTCCAATGGCCAAAGGGCTGCCATATTGGTTCTTTAGGCTTTATCCAAAGTGGTTTCTTCTTCTCTTCATGCTGACTTGGGTCTCACAGCTTCTAGAGATACATAAAAAGACTGGCCAGGCCCCCCCCAGAGAAAAGTTTTCTAACAAGAGCAAGGGTTATTATGCTGCTGATCCCAGCTGCTATAGCAAACCTCGCCTCTTCCCCCAAAAAGCACAGCAACCCACTTAATTAAAAACTCGGCCAAGTGCTGGAAAAATGCCCTGATCCTTACCACTTTCCAGAATCAGAGAGACAGATGGAAATGGGTAACGGGGGGCCCACTCATCTGACATGTTCCTCCCACTCCAGGGCTGTTGAAGAGCTGCTCCCTCTGCCTGGAACACACCCAGCCCCTCGTTCTCCTCCTCACTTAATTCCAACCCCTTCTTCAGGTTACAGCGCCTGTCATTTCCCCAAGCACAGAGCAGATTGCTTTGTTGGACACTCTCATGGGGGCAAGTCCTGTCCTCAACATTTTGTTCGCTTTGTAGCAGTGTACCTAGTTTTGAGATTATTTGATGATGGGCTCCCTCCCTGGACTCTAACTTCCATAAATACAAGGACCGTGGCAATTCTAATCACCAACACAGCTCTAGAACGTAGCAAGCGCACGGCCTGGTACACAGTAGATACACAAAAAAACATGTCATGGGTAAATCAACTAATCCAATTTTACCGAGAAATACAAATGGATTCAATAAATATTTGTTGAATAAATTCCCATATCTTTAGAAATATCAGAATATTAGTACCTACTTAATAATAGTATCTACCTCATAAAGTAATTAGGAGAATTACATTGTTAATGCAAACAAAGCTCTTAAACAGTGCCTGGCACATAATAAGCGCTCAGTAAATACGAGTTAATTTTATTATTAAGATGTTATCCCCCTAATAGGAAGAGATTTTGAGTTATGATCTAAAGTGGGTTTTCTCCACATTTTCTGGCAGCTCAGCCCTTCTTTTGGCCTGGGCATCATTTCTATATGGAATCACAGACTCATAGGGGCCCTAAGCTGCATAGCTGGTCAGTGGTAGAGCTTGGATTCCAACCCACATCTCTCAGACTCCAAAACACTAGCACGTACCACTTTTTCAAGCCAACTAGCAATGATCCAGTGAACAGACGAACAGAACTTCAACTTTATTCATTTTGAAACAACAGCTTTTAAAAAATTTGTCCCCTGAAGAGAAGGTATTACTTTCCTGAGGAATCACCACCATTAGAAAAAGTACCCAAAATGATAATAATCTCACACCTTGCTAAGAAATAAATTCTCCCTTTTTATTATAACAAAGACAATGGTGTACTGATGCATTATTGGAAACAATTATCTCTATACTTGGTTTAGGCTGTAGCTCACCAGAAGCTGCTGCCTCAGCCGATATTACTTAAAGATGGTGATTTTTTTCATTTTGTTTTAGTCCTTTGAAATGTATTTTAAAAGGGAACAGGAGACCCTATTTGGAAAATCGATTACATATTTCCATTTTAATGTAAACATTTAGTGTCCAACACTCTGCTTCACCATCTCATTAGCCTTTGAATGCAAAGCACCACTGCAGACATTTATTTCAAAACCTTTTTTTCACCAGTCAGAGAAAGCGAATTGAGCAAATAGTTACCCCCAGCAGATATTTGACCAAATGCAATAATCACGAAGACGGGTGGGGGACAAACTTCCAGAAGAAATGAGAAAATATAAGGTAGCTCCAAATCCATCTTCACCAGGGAGCCGTTAAGATGTTTATTTGGATTTTTACAGAAGCTTTCAAGCTCTGCTTTGCAAATATTACACCCCAAAACAATAATAGTAAATAAATAAAGTGGATTTTATGATGATTCATTTAGGCTCTAAATGACCAAATGCCCCCTTGCTTTATGTTGAGAAGTTACCTCCCTGAGATTACTAGAAAAGGCACTTTGCAAATCCATAAGGTCTGAAAGGAGAGTGCTGTTTGAAGCCCATGCTGGGTTTAAAACCCATTCCCCCCCTAGTGAGCTGGTGTCCTGTTTCCAAAGCCAGGGAAGGCAGCCGGGTACAATTGAGGCCATTTAAGCTGAGCACAGAGAGCTCCATTTCAGGCTGAAATCATGCCGAGGTGTCCTGACAAAAGCTACATTCAGCACCTCCAATTCCACGTTTCATTCTGCGCTTTGTCTGCCATTATTACCAGGGAATCCAAAAGCACTTGGCCACATTAACTAAGAGTCAGGAAGGACAACAATAGCAAGGAACTGCTTGAAGACGCAAAGCTGGAATCAGGAAGGGGGGAGCACCCAGACATGTCAGCGGAGCTCTGAAAACAGACGTGGCTTCCTGAGCGAGAGAGAGGCTGGGTTTCTGGATAAAGGCAGTTTCAACCTAGATCATCACACACTGCCGACGGGGGCACCTCGGTTCAGTCACTTGGGAAGGCTATTTGGTAGCACTTATTATAACCAAAAAATGCACATGTGCTAGGATACAGCTATACCTCTTCCTGGCATCTATCCTAGAGAAGAATGCAAATGGATGTAATGTGCACAAAGAGGGATACACAAAGATTTTCAGGAGAGTTGCTTATAATAACCAAAAAGTGGGAAATGATCTAATATCCATCTCCAGGGGGACAGTCACACCCTGGAAGGCTATGAGAGGGGCTATGCCCTAAGCGGGACAGACAATAATATCCACACTCACCTGTCCAGGAGTTGAGACGTTCTAGAAATGCTTTCAAGTGCCTCTCACACATTGAACCTTTGAATCCTTACAATAGTCCTAGAGAGGATTCTCTGATTATTCTCACAGGGCAACTAAGGTGCGGAAACCTGGCCAGGATCACCCAAGTGCACAAGGCGTTTAAACTCAAGCCATCTAGCTCCAAAAGTCATATTGCTTTTCAAGGTATTTTAAAAACATATTTTTTCCCTTTAGGGGCACCTGGGTGGCTCAGTCGATAAGCGTCTGTCTTCGGCTCAGGTCATGATCCCAGGGTCCTGGGATCGAGTCCCACATCGGGCTCCCTGCTCGGCGGGAAGCCTGCTTCTCCCTCTCCCACTCCCCCTGCTTGTGTTCCTGCTCTCGCTATCTCTGTCTCTGTCAAATAAATAAATAAAATCTTTAAAAACAAACAAACAAAAAACATATTTTTTCCCTTTGAATTAAAAAAAAAGCAAGCTGCAAAACGATACACCCAATAGGCACCCGCCAGCCAGAGGCTCGGCTTTGTGGCCCGTGGCCTCCCATTCCCTGAAGAGCATTGAATGGACTTGGCCAACAACCTGCCTCTCACTCACCCCTTCCTCTGTTTCCCAGGCTCATTGTTCCCTTCGGAGAGCACCGTATCATTACATTTAGATATGTTCATACACTGTTAGGTCTCAATCAAGTTTGCAGTCCTGGAGGCCCTTTTGTCTTTTTATGACGTGCCCTGCCCCAACCAGAAGTGGGAGGAAGAAGTACATGGAATGGCTTAGAGAGTGGATTTTGGAGTCTAAGAAATCTAGGTTTGAAAAAAGGAAGGAAGGAAGGAAGGAAGGATGGAAGGAAGGAAGGAGGAAATCTAGGTTTGAATCCATACTCCATCTGTGTGTGTTTGGGCAAGTGATTTCACCTTTGTGAGCCTTGTTTTCTTCATCTGTAAAATGGGGATGTTAACAGTTCTTGCCTCACAGGTTGTGAGGATAATGTATGGGCAATGCTTAGTATAGTTCTGGTACATTATAAGCCTCTGTCTTCCGTGCTTTGAGGGGTGATCACATTTCCCTATTTCTTCCCTCTTGGGGAGGTCTCTCACTCCACCCAAAGGAGGAAGGGTAGCAAATTCAGTTCAACTTTAACACTGACTGACTACATCAGACCAGAGGCATTTGTCACTGGGAGCTATCTGGTATACAACATCCCCTCCTGTTGGCACACTGGTTTTCATTTTTTTTTTTCCATCAAATTCCCATTGAGAGTGGTTCTGGGATGAGTGCCCTTAGCCACTATGGAAGGTGTAAGGGGAGAATGACTCAGGTCTCTCTGGTCACACACCTTCTTGGGGCTTGGAATCTCGAGCCTGTGACTGAAGGACGTAGAGATGGTTGAAGTTATGAACTGATTTCTGCCTTTGGATGTTTGCTATAGTCTCTGGTGCTTATTCCCTTGCAAGCCTGCTCCTCTAGCCCATTATTCATTCCATGTACCCCCATATCCTTCTAATATATTCTCTTTTCGTTGAAGAAAGCAGAGCCAGGTTTCTGTCCCTTGCCACCAAGAAGGCTGGCTCCTTAAACTTGCTGTGTGCAAGACACTGTGGGTATAGAAACTAAAGATACCAGCAGTCCCTGTGCTCAAGTTGTCCACAGCCTTGCAGAAAAATCTGGAGCACTCTCATCAGGGGCTTGGTTATGTAGTGGCCTCCCTTTCTACCTCCCCCAAAAAGGCAACATCTGTTAGAACTGAGATGAGAGAGAAGAGCAGAAGAGCCATGTGTGGACCAATGGTATCTGACTTCTCTGCCTACTCCAACCCTCTTCCAGAGACCAGAGACCATACCCAAGCTTAATCTTATGGGTCTCTTTAGAAGTCTGGCTAATTAATGGCTGTAAAAGCAGTTTGGACTTTGTAAGCCTTTTATAATGTGCCTCATTTAGACATAATGGGCTCAAGATTGCCTCTGGCATCCTCAAGAAAATTAAAAATCCAGTAGGCAGTGGAATTGCCTCAACGTGGTTTTCCTATTACTTTTATTTTTATTATAATTGCAAATAGCGGTATTACTAATGGTACCTTGGACAAGGAAGCCTTTCTGGGAAAGGCCTCGTTGTTTCCTACATCCACAGCATGATTTATTGGTCCTCCAGCCAGCAGCATGCTGGGTCCTTCTGCATGATGTCATTTAACTCTTGCCGAATGGAAGGGAGTTGGAGGGTTCCCCGACACATGGAGCTGTTCCTAATGCGGGGCCACTACAAACAGAGACACCATTCGTTACCCTCCAGCTTGACAATAAAAGTCCTAATTGGTATTTGTCTACTCCTGGGCTTTGGACAAGCAGGTGTCTTGCTTTTGTGGGCTGGACAAGACTTGGTGTTCTGGAAGTCTGGGCTAGCGTGCAGTGCGGAAAGATGGCAGTGTATAAACTGGACAGAGGAGGCACGACTAATAATAGTAACAATCACAAGTCTATCCATCAGGACTTTTAGTTGCAAATAATCAAAGTACCTCTAAGTAGAGGAAGAAAAATTGTTAATAATATCAAGAAGTTCCTGGCATCCCCAATGAGGGTCAAAGAATCATGATCAAGGAGTATATTGCCAGGAATGAAACCCAATCTATATCCCTTCAGCAAAGACAATTGCTATCACCACTTGTCACAGACACCTCAGCTAATATCAGTCACTCTGGGTTTGAAACATCACCCTCTGTGACTGTTGCCCCTAAAAGGCTGGGTGTGGTGTGTCTGCCATGCTCACTCAAAGCTGGATTCCACCGGTACCTGCTGGCCCGCATCGCCTACCGCCAAACTCAATTTTTGCATAGGTGAATCAAATTGGTGGGATTAGGTCAGTGTCATGCCAAGGACAGTGGGAGTGACCTGCTTCTGATGCAAAGACTAAAAGAGTGAGTGATTAATAGAGAATTTAAAAGCAATATAATAAAACTGACTTCAATCACTCCCCTTTAATTATTACCATGAGCCAGTAATTCCAAACAATGTCAAAGATACAATACACCTTCTGGACGGGGCAGATCATGCTCACCACTCCTCCCAGGTAGGCCACTGGATTTGTTCATGTTCCTATAGGTGCCCCACTTAAAAAACAGAGCGTGCGCCTGATAACAATAGAACCTACCTCGTAGGGCTATTGTGAAAAAGTACGACAATACTATAAGGATGTCATTTCTCCTCAAATCGATCTAGAGACTGTGATCCCGATCAAAATCCCAGCAAGCTTTTGTTTGGGTGGAAATTTATAAGGTAATTCTAAAATGTGCATGGAAAATCAAAGAGTCAAGATTATCACAAAGAAAAACAAAGATGATTTTCACTACTGGATATCAGGAGTTATTATAAAGCCAGAGTAATTAAGAGAGCATGCTTTGATACAAGAAAGACAGACCACTGAAATAGCATTGAGAACTCCGAAACACATCCACACATGTAAACACACTTGATTTATAACAAAGGTGCCACTGAAGAGCAATAGAGAAACAATGGCTTTTTCACTAAATGGTGCTAGGTCAACTGGCCAGCCATACGGAAAAGTCTGAATCTTTATCTCTACCTCATACTATACATAAAAATCAATTCCAGTGGACTGTAGATCTAAATGTGAAAGGAAAAAAATGATAAACCTTCTAGAAGATAATACAGGAGAACATCTTGAGCTTGAGGTAGGCAAAGATGTCTTAAACAAGATACAAAGGAACTCAAGTAGGTGAAGCCTCCTTGTGCAGGTGGTTCAGAATAAGAAAACCCATAAATCAAAGTCCTTGTCTAAGTTTTCTCCCTTAAAGTTTCACAGCCTTAGAACCTTTTTAACATCTCAGAATGTGCAGGCTGAAGCATTCCAAAGGAGAGGGGAATTTCCCATCATGCTCTTCCTGGGAAGCATCTATGTCTAGGCTACTTTTATAGAGCGAGTAACTCTGATGTCATACATAGTGACTGTTGACCATGTGCCAGGCACTGTGCAAAACGCTTTGCAATCATTTTCTTCTCTACCTATATTGCAGCCAGTGGTTGATGCCTGCAATTCTGTCACCATGGAAACCACAACACAAAAAATATACCTCCCAATCTCTCTCCACTACCTCACCCTTTAATATCTAAATTCCTTAATTTACAAAATCAAGACACAAAGAGTTAATCAAGAAATGTTTAAGCGAATGTTTCCTACTGTATTGTTTTGCTCAATTTACAGTAAACCTTCATAACAATTGGATGACTTCAACTTTACAAAATATATTCCCAAGCATTTCCTTACAGAATCTCTATGAAATAGCTATAGGCTGACTTGTAATCCCCATTTTCCAAATGGATAAACTGAGGCACACAAAAAGCTCCCATTAGGGGCTGAAACCCATGCTAAACATTGTAAGCCACATCCAGCAGTGGAGGAGTTGGCTAGTTGGTTTTGCAGAAGCATGTTCAAGCGAAGAATGGAATAACTGTATCTGGGATTTCCTCCTTAGAAGTAAGTAAGTGCAGAGGATGGGGCAGAAATGTGCTGAGCTTTCACTTCAATTAGCCTAGCTGAGAACCTGCTCACCTCATTCCTAAACCTGGTCCTCCTATCTCCAGTTTTCCCCAATTCCACACAGCTCATGGCAACACTTTCAGATTTATCTGTCTACAACAGAGCTCTGATATGTCACTTCCTTGCCCCCAAATCATCAACAGCTCTTTACTTTTTAAAAACGTATAGTGTTTGTAATCAAACTCCAACAGAAATAAATCTCGGCTCAAATTTTGACACCAGCACTTACTAATCTGATATTTTTGGCCTACTTACTTAACTTGTCTGAGTCTCAGTTTCCTTGTCTGTAAAATGGGGATAAGACCAAGGTTGATGGGGGTGTGTGTAAAAAGAGATATTTTAAGTATAATGACTGAGTGCAGTGATGTGCTGGTTTTAAAAGAGAAAGGAACATTTGATTCAGTTAACAATAAAAGCTTTCTTTTTTTTTTTCTTTCTCTTTTTAGTTTTTAGATCTTGCTGTGCACCAAGCTCTATGTTCACACTTTTCATGCAGGCCATTATCAAATCTGCACAACTACCCCCTGAGGTTAGAATTACTATTTTCTGCATTTTTATATACACAAGGAAACTGAAACTCAGAGCTGTCACCCAGCTGGTAAATGGTAGAATTTAGTTTTAAACTTGTATCTCACTGAGTTTCAAGCTCGTACTCTTCTCTGCTATACTTGGACCACCAACATTAAAGTCACCTGGGGGCAGGAATTGCAGAAATGCAGATCTCTGTGCTCCAGTCCAGACTGCGAGACTTCCAACAGAATCCATTCTCATCTTTCTTCTTAGTGGCTGAGAATATGGCTGCATAGCGAGAGACTCTATTTCCCTGTCCTTTTTGTAATTAGATGCAGTCCCATGACAAGTTCTGGCCAGTGCAATGTGAGAAGAAGTAACAGGTGCCAGCTCTAAGCCAAGGTGGGTAAGAAATAGATGTATCTTCTCCAGCCACTCCCACTGATTGGAACCTGGACATGGTAGGAACTCAATCTTGACCGAGTGGATGATGACAAGTTTATAGAAGTCAGAGGAGCCTCATGATGGGAGAAACCTAAGTCTCTGTGACTATCCTAATCTTAGTCACTTCAGACAATCAGTCATTTATTGGGCACATGAAGCTACAATTTGGGCAGGGATTGATGGGGACGGCACCAGGTGGGAAGGCTCCACTGGACTAAAGGTTTCACTTCGGTATATGCCTCATGCCCATGGTGGGAAAGTTGATTCCAGCTCTCAGATGAAAGCCTAGATGGGGCTGACTGCCAGGAACCCTAGCTCTTCTCCGCAAGTGCTGCTTCACAGGCTTCTGGGCTCCCACAAGCATGGCTGCTGGGTTCCAAGAGTAAAAAGTGGAAGCCTAGAGTCTCTCAGGGGCTGTGCCCTGAAACTAACACAGTGTCACTTCCACAACATTCTGTTGGTCAAAGCAGTCACTGAGACTGTGCAGATTCAAGAGGAGGGGACATCAACCTCATCTGCTGCCACATCTCATGAAACAAGTATATCCACCAAGAAGAAACACTCACCTTGGATTGTAATGTGTGTGGGAGAAATAAGTTCTGTGTTCTCTAAGCCTTGTTATTATTGGGCCTCTTGCTATAATACCTTTGCCTTTTGCCATGACAAATACTCCTAGTGAATCAGAATGTAGGCTGGGGGGTGGTCAAGAATCTACAAACAAGCAACTTGATGGCTTCATGAATGCCAGAATTTAAGAGCCACTCTGATAAGCAACATGGCTACTCCATTCAGTTGGCTGACCTCCCAATGACTCTGAGATAGATAAGCTCTTCTATCTGATTGTTCATGGGGTTCACATCTTAGAATAATCTCTCCATGGGGTTGGTTTGAAGATCCACGACCTCGCTAAATCCCACTTGGAGATACTCAGAGGGGCCTTGGGAGTTCCCCTAGTGAAATCCTCCCTGGTACAGGGGCCCTAATACTCCAGGGTTACAGGATGCTCACATCAATGGCAAAAATTCCAGAAGTTGAGGTAAAAGCAAGTGTTTTCTGAATGTCTTTTCTAAGATGCAACTTCAGTAGACAATTAAATAAAAGGACTGAACTATTTTAGAGGCGTGGAAAAATCAGAAACTGGAAGTCTAACAGTGTTGCTTAGCTGAATGGATCTCAAATACCACAGATATGACATTAATTAATGGTGAATCACTTTGTGGCTTACATACATTTTACATAACAGGGAGCCAGGTTCCCATACCAACATGTTAAAATGCTCTTAAGCAAGAAAGTTGCAGGGAAGAGCAGCAGTATTTAGAGCAATTAGTGAAGACATCCAACCAACAAAATGATAGTTTTTAGACAAACATATGGTTATTCAAGGCCCTTAGCACCTGGGGGAGGGAATATTTTACAAAATCAGGTCTCTGATTCAACCACTTTCTCCTCTTCTTAGTTCAGTTCTGTTTGAATATTAAGCTTCCTTATGGTTAATATTGGGTCCCTGCAGACTTAATTTGGCAACCTTCCTCAAAAGAGATGATAATACTAGCCCCATGAGGTTGTTACAAAGATTAAATAAGATAATAGAGATATTCATGGGATGAATATTAGCAATGAAGATCCAGAGAACATGGAGTACAATGTTCTGAGCGACACTGCTGCATGGTAAACTGAAGTCCCTCTCATTCCTTCTCATTTTGAGGAAATAGCTTCTAAATCAGGAATGGCAGCTGTTATGAGCTAAATGTTTGTCACCCCAAAATTCATATGCTTTGAAATCCTAACCCCCAATGTAATGGGATTAGGAGGTGAGGCCTTTGGGAGGTGATTAGCTCCTGAGGATGGAGCCCCTATTAAGAGGATTACTGCCCTTATAAAAGGGACCCCAAAGAGCTCCCTCACCCTTTCAACCATGTGACAACATGGGGAGAAATCAATCATCTTTGGAACAAGAAACTGGTCTCACCAGACACCAAATTTGCCAGCACCTTGATCTTGGACTTCCCAGCCTCCAGAACCATGACCAAAAATGTTGTTTCATCCACACAGTCTATGGTATTTTTGTTATGGCAGCTGGAATGGACTAAGCAGCACATCGACATTTGGCTTGCTGTATGTAGTAACTTTATTTTTTAAGTTTTAAGTTAGATTCCAACATAAAAATCAGAAGGTTTTACATGAAAATTCAGATTTCTGGTTTCTTCTAAAAGAGCAGAAGACGCTCTAGAAACACAGACCACAGCTCTAGAAACATGGCCCCTATAGGTATGAGTTTGAGAACTAGGACCTAATACTGTTCTCTCTCATCAAGTTTTGTCTCCTAGGCCTACTCTCCGGGCTCTGATTTGTCTTCTTGGTCTGGGAGAGTGAGCAGGGAGTTTGTTAAAAGCTCTGATGTCACCATGAATTTTGAGTGGAGAGGACGGCCTTTGATTCTTGGCCAGATGCTGGGTGCGTGCAATGACAAAAGATGTGCTAACAGGAAGTGTTTCTGGAAAAGACAACGCATCTTCACTGTGGCTTCCTTAGCCACTTACCACCCAGCCAGAAAACTGCTTTCAGAGTCATAGTGTTTTATTTACCTATCGACGTGGTGGAGCCCTGCTATGCTCAGGGCACCATGTTCTGTCCTACAGAACATAAAATATTGGCAAGAAAGAGATCTCATCTGGCTAACCTCTACTCACTGTTTAAGTCTTAGCGTTAAAGAGTCTTCCTCCACAAAGCCCTCCGTAATTGCTCTGATGTCTGATTCCAGACATATACTCCTGAACTTTTCCTTGGTCATGTTCCATGAACTTGGTCAAAGTCTTTATCTATCCCCCTCCTCTGAGTTCCTTATGATGTCCTTTAATTTGTTGCATCCCCAGTTCCCAACACAGTACATGATACCCTGTGGGCCCTTCACACTATGCTAAAAGAAAGAAGAAATGAATGACTGCACACACAAAAAATGAATGAATGAATGACAGAAGATTTGATGTTTATGCAACTAATTGCAATAGAAGTGAGGAGTGGGGCAAATGTATTCATTGGTCAACTGATCATTTGTTAAGCATTTTAAATATCACCCCTGAATACAGAAAACTTAAATGTCCAGTGTATTAAATAGCTATAATTGATTAATAGCTATAATGATTACAAGCAGATAGTATTTTGCATTAAAGGGGCAGTTCTCTCCCAGCAAAGGATTCTAGTATAAAGTTCCTTATATAAATTAAGCTCCTGGAATACAATAGGTGCTCAATCCATGCTACAATAGTTATTATGAGAGCTGAGATTTACAGTATTATACCTGCTATCTTCACTGCTATACTCTCAGCACAGAATCTGGTATACAGTGTTTAATAAATACCAGGTAAATAAATTGTTTAATTAATGATGAATTAACAATATTAGCTCAAAGATAAAAGTTAGTCTGATCTCCTAAGCATTGTCTGGATCAGCCATAAAGCCCCTGAGAGTATTCTGGGATACTTAGGATCAGCAATAGGAAGGTCAGTTTTCAGCCTAGGGGGAAGTGGAGGGCGCTCCAAGATCCCAAAGGCCATGCTACTTATCTAGTCTTTTTGAGGGTCATGTCCAAGGCAACTGCCACAAAGGGCACCTTATCTCTAGCAGCACAGGAGACTAAGGGCCCCAGATAAGCCCTGTAGGTGAGTGGGACAGGCCCAGATGGGGCTCCTGATTAGAGTCGAACATTCTGAGGTTTGCAGGGGTCTGGGGCCTGGCCCAGGGTATTTCAGACTTCTCCATAGAAGAGTCTCTCTGGATTTCACATAAAGCTGCAGAGCTCAGAGGCTGGGAGGCAGGAGGGAGAGAAAAGAAGAAAAGGACTGTAGATGGAGAGCAAATAATGGAAGTACACACACACACACACACACACACACACACACACACACACAGAGGCTCAGATGCACACAGAGGTGCACAGCGGGCAGAGAAACAAGAGACCCGGAGTCAGACCAAGAGCCAGGACAGAAAACAATCAGAGGCAGAAACTTACAGAGATGACATAGCAACAGACCCAGGAAAAGGGAGACACAAAAGAGAGGCACAGGGAGGCAGAGTCTCGGAGACATTCATCCAAAGAGACGACACAAAATAGAGATGAGAGTGTGTCTCAGAGGCACAGACATACACTAAAGAAGGACAAACACAGAAAGCCAGAGATGCAGAGAAACACAGGAGACTGAAACAAAATAAATCACAGAGACACCAAACAAGAGGTACACAAAGCGGAGAGAGAAGGAAAGGGAAGGATGCAGAGGACTGAATGAGCAGGTAACCCTGTGGGTCGGCTCGTCTGGAACAGTTCTTTGCACTTGCCACAGATTCTGATTCCGTAGCCCTGGGGAGGGCCTGGGCACCATAAGTTTTAATAGCTTCCCAGGTGACTCTCAGACACAGCCTGGCTTGAGAACCACAGCTTCAAACAAGGGTTTTGGTTGGTAGAAGAACTGTATCAGGGTTACTTGGGCTATTGCTAAAAATCGTTGTCTCTTGGTTTCTTCCAGAGCTATGAATCAAACCTGTGAGTGTGGGGCCCAAGAACCTGTATTTTTACATGCTTCTCTGGGGATTCTGAGGCACACTTCAGTTTGAGAAATACTGTCCTAATCTGGTGACTTTAGGGAAGCCCCGCACACACACACACACACCCCTCTCAGAGTACGCTTGGTAATGGTGTCCCTAGGTGCTGGGACTGGTTTCTACAAAACTTCCCTTGCCAAATCTGTCCTTATTTGTGTAAATACAAGATTCAAGGTCAGAAAACCAGGTCACAGCTCTGTCTCCTCATGCTGAGTGGCTCTGGACGTGTCACTTAACTTCTCTGAGCTTCTCGTTACTCATCAATATAGTGAGGTTAATAATCTCAGCTCCACCTAGCCAATGGGCCCTTTTGGTAACCAAATGAGATACAAAATGCAAAAGTGCTTTGTGAGCTGGAAAGTACTACAGTGCTATAATTATTATTAACAGCATCACCATTATTAATAGGTGTGGTGTCTTTTTCCAACACCAACAACCAATTCTCCAATTCTGACACCACCTGGGCATCCAACAATTCAACTCTGACACTACCCAGAGTTAGTGCAGATCCCACAAGTTAAGGGCTCAGCCCATAAAACTGTACCCACTTTAGACACCAGCCAATTTCAAATACTACCCACACTTCTGTCCAGCCAACTACAAATTTAAGGGCTCCCGTGACTCTCTCCTCAGGTTTGATAATTTTCTAGAATGGCTCACAGAACTCAGGAAGTGGGCTATACTTACGACCAGAGTTTATTATAAAGGATACAAATAAACATCCAGATGAAGAGGTACTTCAAGGTCCAGAAGGAGCACAGGAGCCTCTGTGTTATGGAGTTGGGATGTCCCACCCTCCCAGCATGCAGATGTGTTCATCAACTTGGAAACTCTCCAAATCTTTTTCAAGAGTGTTTGTAACCTACTCTTCAGCCCTCCTCCCCTTGCCAGAGATAGGGGAAGTTGAAAGTGACCAGTCCCATCTGGAGGCTATCTAGGAGCTCCTGCTGAGTCACCTCATCATCATAAACTCAAGTGTCTAGAAAGGGGAAGAAAGTTATGAATGACAAAAGGCACTCCTATCACTCTGGAAATTCCAAGGGTTTTAGAAGCTCTGTACCAGGAACCAGGGACAAAGACCAAATATATATTTTATTATACCACAACATGTAACAGTTACTGAATGCCTGAAATCTCCTAAGTGCCCTGATAAACACTTCACATGCTTTATTTCATTGATTCATCATAATGACTTTATGACATGAATATTTTCTTATTATTATGCCATTTTACAAATGAACAAACTGAGACGCATAGAGATGTAGTATTTTGCCCAGGGTCACAAAATAAGCAAATGACAGAGCCAGGTCCCTTATCATCTTAGATCTGAAAGGAATCTCAAAGACAAGTCCATATAACAATCTCTCTATATAAGGAGAACCACTGAGATTAGATGCCTGACCAAGGTCATAGAAAAGTCACTGCTATACCCTACTGCAAACTACTTTGAACAAATTATAGTCATGACTGACAACATGTTTGTGTATATAGAAAATCCTAATGAATTCACACACAAACACACATCTACTAGAATAAGTGAATTTACCAAAGTCATGAAATTCAAGTCAATATGTAATTTAAATAAGTTTCATTTCTTTTTTTAAGATTTTATTTATTTATTTGACAGAGAGTGAGAGAGAACAAGCAGGGGTAGCAGCAGGCAGAGGGAAAGGGAGAAGCAGGCTCCCCACTGAGCAAGGAGCCCAATGTGGGGCTTGATCCCAGGACCCTGGGATCATGACCTGAGCCAAAGGCAGATGCTCAACCAACAGAGCCACCCAGCTGCCCCATAAGTTTCATTTCTACTAGCAACATTAAAAAAAAAAAAAAAAAAACAAAGTTAGAAAAACAGTAGAATTTACAAAAGCATCAGCAAAGATACAATAATTAGGAATAAATTTAATGAAAAGGTACAAGATCCATATACTGAAAACCAAAGAAGAATGCTAAAAGAAATTAAAAACCTGAATTGAATGGAATGATATACCATGTTCATGAATCAGAAGGCGAAATGTTGTGAAGATGCCCATTCTCCCCCAGACTGAATGCAATCCCAATCAAAATCTCAGAATGAAAAAGTTAATAAGCTAATTCTAAAATTTCAGGAAAAAGCAAAAGGCCTATGTATAGATTGCTTAGGGCTGCCATAACAAAACATCACACACTGAGTGGCTTAAACAATAAAATTTGTCGTCTCATGGTTCTACAGTTTAGAAGTCCAAGACTGAGATGTTACTAGGGCTGGTTCCTTGTGAAAGCTGTGACAGAAAATCTGTTCCACATGTCTGCCCCTAGCTTCTGATAGTTTGCTAGCAATCTTTGATGTTCCTTGGTTTGTAAAAACATCACCCTGATCTCTGCCTTTATATTCACATGCTCTCCCCATGTGTATGTCTGTGTCCAAATTTCCACTTTTTAAAAGGATGCCAGTCATAGTGATTTAGGACCCAACCTACACAACTCATTTTAACTTGAAAACCTCTAAAAGGACCCTATCTCCAAATAAAGTCACATTCTAAGTTACTGCAGGTTAGGACTTCGACATACGAATTTTGAGAGAACAGATGACAACCTAGGAAAGCCAAGACAATCTTAAAGAACTTACATTACCTGATTACTGTAAAATAACAGTAATCAAGATAGTGTGCTAGAGTGATATAAAAAGAGATACATGTATCACTGGGATGGAATAAAGATTCTAAAAATAGACGCACATGTTATAGTCAATTGGTTCTCTACAAAAACATGAAAGCATTTCTATGGAAAAAGAGTCTTTTCGACAAATGGTGCTAGAATAACTAGATACTCATATGAAAAGAAATGAATCTCAATCCCTAAATTATACATACCAAAAATCAATTGAAGATGACTCATAGATCTAAACATAAGAGTTAAACCTATAAAGCTTCTAGAAGGAAACATGGGAGAACATGTTGTAATAAGCAAACTTTTTTAGGACACAGAAGGCACTAACCATAAAATTTTTAAAAATTCATAAATTGGATACCATAAAAATTTAAAACTTCTGTTCATTCAAAAGACACCATTAAGGAAATTAATAGGGAAGCCAAAAACTGGAAGAAAATAGTCATAATACATGTATCTGATAAAGTACTTTTTTCCAGAATATAAAAGAAATTCCTACAACTCAATAATAAAAAGAAAAATAGTCTAATAAAAATGGTCAGAAATCTTGAACAGACCCTCCACAAAGGAAGATATACAAATAACCAATTAGTACATGAAAACTGTATCCAATGCTACTAGTCATCGGGGAAATGCAAATTAAAAACAGATTAAAAAAACACTGTATGTCCATCAAAATGGTTTCTAAAAATCTAACCAACATAAAATGTTGGCTAAGATGTAGAATAACCAAAAGTTTCAAACATTCCAAAAGGAGATATAAAAATACACAACCGTTTCAAAGAAAGAGCTAGAAGTGTTTTGTAAAATTAAACACACATCTATTCTGTAACCCAAAGAAACTAATTTTTAGCAATTTACCAAAAAAAAGTGAAAACATGTTCACACAAAGACTTGCACGTTTCATTCATAAAACCCCAAAATTGGAAACAGCCCAGGTGCCTATTAGTAGGTGAATAGGTAAATAAACTGTGTACATCCATACAATGGAACACGATACAGTAATAAGAAGGGACAAATTTCTGCTTCATTCAACCAAATGATGACCCTCGCTGACATAATGATGACCAAGAGAAGACAGACACAACAGAATACATACAGTACGATTCCATTTTATATGAAGCTCAAAAATGGGCAAAATAAATGTAGTGATGGAAGTCCAAAGTAGTGATCACTTCTGAGTTGAGTATTGACTGGAAAAGAGGCATGAAGGGGCCTCCCAGGATGCTGTGAATCTTTTAAATCTTCACTGGAGAGTGATTATTTGTTTAAGACTTGTACATTCTAATTGTTATCCCTCAATTAAAAAAAACATATAAAGATCATGGCAACTCTATCTCACATTTAAACAAATAAACTACCAGTACTTTAGCGGCATATAAAATAAATATCAAAATACTGGGATGGCATATTGATCATGATTGCAACCATTATCCATGAAGGGGACCATCCTGCAGGTAGCTGAGAATTGGTAACAGTAACACTTGTGACTTTGTCACGAAAGTGCTCTGGGACCCAACCAGCTCACCAAGGTAACAGCGGTTTCCCAAATGAGAAGAACCCATCACCCTCATTAAAGGAAGTGGGACATTACTGGAGCCCACCTGTGAGAGGATTCGATATATATGCAAATGTGTCAATAGGAAATGAATGCAAAGCCACGGCAGTGAGTGATTTCCATAAAGATGGCAGAGCAGTAAAAATGAAACTATCTTTAAAAATTAAAAGGGTGCAAGTGCCAATAAAACATTTGGGTGATTACTGACTTCAGAAGGGCCTGCATTTGGGTTTACTGGTGCAAGATGAGGCTGGACGGGCCTGGTGCCTGTCTTCTTAGGAGGAAGGTGATCAGCCAGGTAGCAGGCAGATGATACTTTAAGGTGTTGTCTCAGATCTCATTTAAGGAGGAAAGCAACAATTGGTTGGGTTTGTTGATGCCTGCATTAACTAATTTTTCTTCACTGAGCACTCATTATGCACCTGGTATACACTTTAGACAATTTATCAGTTTTGGGGTCAGATTGCTTGGACTCAAATACTGGCCCTATAGTTTATTAGTATGTAACCTTGGTCAAATGACTTAAAACCTCTACTTCTCAATGTTCTCAGTGTAAATGAGGCATAATAGGGTTAAGCATAATAAATGATAGATAATAGGGTAACAGTGAGGATTACATTATGAATGCATACATGTAAAGAATGCTTAGAACAGCACCTGCTACATATAAATGACAACTGTTTTTGTAACTGACTCTATTTTCATGGACTGCAGATGCACAAGCACACAGACACACATACACATGCATATACACAAAAGAAATGTCAAGGAAGTGGCCAACACAAAAACCATATGAAATTTTTTTAATATTCATTAGTTGAGTATATAGTACATGCCAACCCCCACGCTAGGAATGACTGCAGTGATGAACAGTATATGCCCTTGAGGAGAAGAGTCTAGTGGAGAAGTCACAGATGATACAAGCAATACAAGACATTCAATATGGCAGACAGTTGTAATAATAACACAATGAGAAGAATGATAAAGCCCTCTGTAAGGAAGAGGAAGGGGGGAGAGAGAAGGAAATATTAAACTGAGACTTGGAAAATGATGAGAGTTTTCTAGTCGGCTGGGGAAGCAGAGAATTTCAGGCAGAATGAAGCAAGGTTTAAAGTTAACCTAGAGGATTCCAATTCTAGCATGACAGTGTGAGTGGCTCTGTGGACCCACTTCCCTGGAAGATTGGTGAAAATTACTCTTTTTTTTTTTTTTTAAAGATTTTATTTATTTATTTGAGAGAGAGAGAATGAGAGACAGCACATGAGAGAGGGGAGGGTCAGAGGGAGAAGCAGACTCCCTGCCAAGCAGGGAGCCTGATGCGGGACTCGATCCAGGGACTCCAGGATCATGACCCGAGCCGAAGGCAGTCGCTTAACCAACTGAGCCACCCAGGCGCCCAAAAATGACTCTTTAATAAAATTTAAGCCTCTGTAAATGGTCCATACACCAAATAAAGAAACAGTTATTCAAGAAATTCTACTAACACTAAGTAAGAAAAGTGAGAGTCAGTGGTATCTGAACTTAGCCTCATGTCCTTGCTCACTTCGTTCAGCTCAGTAAGATGGAAATTCCACTCCAGACTGCAACAGTTAAGAACACAGGCTTCCTTCTCTTCCCAGCTCCCAGTCAGAGGGCTATCCTCCTGGAAGGAACAGTACATCAGCATGTCTCATCTGGCCCCCAGCTACCTGTTGCTGAGGCTAGGTTCTAGTGAAGTGCAGCTGAGAGGTGGGGGATCCCTTCTTCTGCCCAGCCCTGCTGCTGGGACAGAGGCTCCACCTTGAGCGTAGCACTGCTGAGCATACTGGGGTCCCGAGCACACCTCATGTGGTGGGGGAGGGGGTTCCACAGTGGGAGAGGCAAGCCAAGGAGACCGGGGACCTCCAGAGCACCCCTCTCCTGAAACAGGGGTGTCACTCAGAGAGAAGTACACCAATATCTACCCCCAGTACCATAGTTTCTAGATCAGAGGTGTTATCTGGGAGAGAGAAGTAGACCAGACCAAAAAGGGCTCTTAATCTCTTCCCAAAGCAACCAAGTCCATTTACGACAGAGTGTGAAGTTCAAGCCTAAGGGTGTTTTCAAAAAAACAGTGCAGGTGGTGAAGGGCTACTGGACTCCACTGGGCTATGAATGGATTCATGGGATACAGGCTAACCTGCAGCCAGCTAGGTTTCTAGAGAGAAAAAAGGAAAAGACAAGTGGGAGGATTTTTTTCATTATAAATCTCAAATACTGACCTCAGGAAGCATCCCTTCAAAAAACCAGGTCTATGGTATCAGTGTGTGGAGCAACTTATGCCCCAGGGCATTGCTGAAGACTGCATAAATAGAACAATGACTGGAATTTAAGATTTAGTGTGGTCAAGGAAAGCAACAACCGAAAAGAGCTCTGTGAAAAGCACTGTCATTCTAGTGTGACTCTGGGCTTATCCCAGGCTGCCCTCTCTGAGAATCAACATCATTCATGGCAACAGGGAGGGGAATAAACTTAATCGAAATAATCAAGCCAGTCACTCAACTGGTTAAGTGAGCAAACAACAACAACAAATAGTCTTTTCAACTAGTGGTTGAAATAGTGCTTGGATAATTGGGTAGCCATGTGCAAAAGAATGAAGTGTGAGTTACCTCACGCCATACACAAAAGTGAAACTCAAAATGGATCAAAGATCTACATCTAAGAGCTAATACTATAAAACTTTTAGAAGAAAACATAGGGGTAAATCTTCACGACCTTGAATTTGGCAACGGACTTTTTAGACATGATGCCAAAAGCACAAGCTACAAAAGAAAAACTAAATGAAAAAAACCTTTTGTGAAAGTGAAAAAACAAAACACAGAATGAAAAAAAATTTGCAAATCCTATATCTGAAAAAGAACCTTTATCTAAAGATATAGAGTAAACAATCCTGAAATTTGTATAGAATCACAAAAGAACCCAAAAAGCCAAAGCAATCTTGAAAAAGAAAAGCAAAGCTGGAGGCATCACAATTCCAGATTTCAAGCCATATTACAAAGCTATAGTGATTAAGACAGTATGGTACTTGCTCAAAAACAGACACACAGAACAGAATAGAAAACCCAGAAATGAACCCACAACTATATGGTCAATTAATCTTCAACAAAGCAGGAAAGAACATCCAGTGGGAAAAAGACAGTCTCTTCAATAAATGGTGCTGGGAAAACCGGATAGCAACATGCAGAAGAAAGAAACTGGACCACCGTCTGACACCATATACACAAATAAATTTAAAATGGATGGAAGACCTAAATGTGAGACCTGAAACCATAAAAATCCTAGAGGAGAACACAGGCAGTAATCTCTTTGACATCAGCCGTAGCAACTTTTTTCTAGATAGGTCTCCTGATGCAAGAGAAACAAAAGCAAAAATAAACTATTGGGACTACCTCAAATAAAATGCTTCTGCACAGCAAAGGAAGCAATCAACACAACTAAAAGGCAACCTACGGAATGGGAGAAGATATTTGCAAATGACATATCCGATAAAGGATTAGTATCCAAAATATATAAATCCAAAATATAAAAATCAACACCCAAAAGACAAGTAATCCGATTAAAAATGGGCAGAAGACATGAACAGACATTTCTCCAAAGAAGACATCCAGATGGCCAAAAGACATATGAAAAGATTATTCTTTTTATATAAAATGACCAGAATAGGCAAATCTATAGAGATAAAGAGCAGATTAGTGGTTGCTTACGGCTGGGGGGGAGGTGGGAGGTTGGGGAGGTGATAGCTACAGAGTATGAGATTTCTTGAGGTGATAAAACTATTCTAACATTGACTACAGTATGGATGCACACATCCCTGAACAGACTAAAAACTATTTAATTATACGTTTTAAATGGGTGAGTTGTGTGCTGTGTGACTTCTCAACATAGCTGTTACTAAAATTTTTTGAGGGATATAAAAAAATGGAACCTAGAAGATAAAATAACCACTAATATTTCCTAAGTGTGTGTTTTGTGCTGTGCACTGTGCCATCTGGAAAAAGTTTATGAGGTACTTACTATGCACCAGGCACTTCTCTAAATGCTGAGATACACTGAACTAAACAAATTTCCTGCCCTGATGCAACTTACTTTTGAGTGGAGAGAAGTAGGCAATAAATACATCCATACTAAGTAGTGGTAAATGTCAGTAAGAAAAACAAAGCATGGTAAACATACAGAAAATGGGGGGAGGCTGCCATTTAAAGGGGTTGGGCCAGGGGAAGTTTCTCTCATAATCAGACAGAGCTGAAAGAAGCTGGGCCCAGGAAGGAGAAGCTCAGAGCAGTAGGATCAGCTGAGTGTCAAGGCTTTAAGGTGGAGATACACTTGAAGCTTGACATATTACAAAGAGCAAAAAGAGGGCAATGTAGCCGGGGTGAGGTGAGTGAGGAGGACAATGGTAGGAGAGCATCAGCGAGGAAGGCGGGGCTTGCAAACTGCAGTAGGATATTAAGAATACTTAGTGCTAAAAAAAGAAAAAAAAAAAAAAAGAATACTTTGTGCTAGGGTCTTTCTCACTCCTGTGGACAGACCTGTCCTTAACCCCCTGGCAACACATCAAGGGCACCATCCAAGGGTCCCAACATGCGAGTTGGGCGACCACAGTCTAGTCGAACATTTTTCACAAAATGTGGGCTGCATACTATTCATGGTGACATATTAATTTAGCAGGTTGAAATCAGCATTTTTTCTGGAGTGGAATTAAACAGATTGGAATAGAATGGGGGAAAATATCCTGGTATAATTGTTGTGTGTGTGTGAGCATGTGTGCACGCACATGTGTGTGTATGTGCATCTGTGCCATGCACGGATTGTGATATAAAATGTATTTCTCCCCAAGGATCATGTCGAAATATTTGAACCTGACTCCAGCCCGTTCCCGGCTCCTTGGAGCACATGCAAACCTGCACCAAAAGTCACCTTGGCTATTGATTTGTATGTAGCCTCCTATGCTGTCAACAATTTAATTGATCCAAAAGATGAACTTGCCTGCAGCTATGGAAAGAAAAAGGTCTTCTGTGTTAATTGAGACGTTTACTTTAAGCAAGGCAGAAAACCCACTGTGTGTGTTCGCATTGTAATGAGTGTTTCCTTCCTTGCTTTGTTCAGTCACCATGATCCCGGTCTGCAGAAGAGCCCCAAGACCAAGCCAACAACATCCCTCTGGGTCTAGATACCACAGGTAGGGGAGGGGCCGGTGACTCCCTCTCAGAAAAGTGCTAGGACCCTCAAAAGTGGAGTGTTGGGTGTCAGACACGTATAAACTCCAATCCTGATGCTAACTCCCAACCATGTGACCCTGGACCCATGAAATCCCTCTCTGGAGCCCTGGTGTCTTCACCTGCAAAAAGAGATGATCATTGTACCAACCTGATAGGATTGCTGTGGGTGAATAATAATGGCGGTCTACACCTGACACAGCGCTTACGGTGACTATGGATATTAACACAGGTAATCCTCACTACAACTCTGGGAGATGAAGTATCTATTTTTCCCACTTGACAGATGAGAAAACTGAAGGTAAAATGTTCAGTAACTTGCCCAAGGTCCCCCAGTGGGTATACTATGAGGGCTGGGCTTCCGACACACTCTCTGCTCAGTTTTAACAATGGCTGTTTAATGAAAAAAAGTTCAGAGCCACTAGAGAAAATAATCTCTAAGAAGATTATGCTCATCTTTAAGGCTGCTTACCAAGGACTTTGGGTTCTCTTTCTAGGCCCATAGTAGGATTACTTTTCTCTACCTTCTTGAATTTAGATATTTGCTTGCTTTAGCTAATAAAATATGAGTGGAAGTGATATGTGCCACTTCTGGGCAGAAGGTTTAAAAGAGAGCATGCAACTCAGCATGTTTCTCTTCTTCATGTTGTGATGATCATGAACACATATCAACGTGGACCTCCATTAACCTATTTTTCTGAAAAGTTAGGACAAGCAAAGACCTCGAAGCCAATATGCCTTGGTCACACTAACGTGAATGGGAAATGAAGTCTGGCTTTGTTAAGACTCTGCATACTTGGGGATATCTGTTAATACAGCAACACCTAGCCCATTTTGACTGACACAGGCCCTTCCCAATCTGATGTAGCATAGCCACCATTCATTGAGCTCTGTGTGCCCGATGAAGTGCTAACCACTTTACCTACTACAGCTCATTTACCCCTGATCACAACTCCACATAGAATTCCTATTAGCATACCCATTCACAGATGAGGAAATCGGAACTCCGAGAGGTTAGTTAAGTGTCTTGCCCTACTTTACAAAGCTCAAAAGGGACCCGAACGTAGATCACAAATAATAATCGCCTCCACCACTCATGGGAACTGAACCAGCAGTGTACTGGAGCCAACTGGTACCAGTTTGTCAGAGCAGATTCTGGGCATCTCTTCCCACATTCACACCCAGCAAGGTTACACTGGTTACCCTGAAATCCACCATGGTGGGAGGATTTACACCATGGAAATTGACAAATACTACAAATCAGGGCTTTTTTTTTTTTTTTTTTTTTAACAGAAGAGCCGATTTACCACTATACACAGATTGGCCCCAATTATCCGAGTCGGCCATGCTGAGTTCTAATACATTAAACTGGCCCAGGGAAATTCCTAGGAGCTCCCGCAGGACCCTTTGGGATTCCCAAAAGTGTTTTTAGCTGATAACAAAGACTCTGTAGTGAGACTAGCACAAAGCAGGGGCATGGCAAGTTGAACTGCTAAGAGCAAGAAGAGAGAAGGTGCTCTACGGGGTAGCTAAAATAACAGGCTGTGAGAGCAAGAAGAAGAAAAAAAAACAAAACAAACAAACTCTGGTGGAGGAAAGAAAGGCCTTCCAGTCAGGAAAATAGAGTCTTTAATCTGTGCAACACACATTTTGTTAAGTCTGCATAATTCATGAAACACAAGAACATCCTGAGGACAGCTGAAGTTCAGGGCAGAAGATCAAGTTGACAAGATTGGCTTTGGGGTAAAACATGTGGGCGGAGGGGTGGGGGCTGGCTGCTGGAACTGACCTATATTTCCCTGTGTTTACACCTCAGCAGGAGCTGTCTCTGCGCATCCATCATCCCAACCAGGCTTTACCCGCAGCCTGGTTCTCCCCAGGGGCGGGGGCCCTGGGGAGCATGGAAGGAACCATAAGGATGACTACCGTGTTGGGTTCTGGTGGCTGTTGCCACATATCCAGACTACCGCATTCGTTCTTGGGACAACAGTGACAGTAAGTCTGCCACTTACAGGTGTGGGGTAGCCTTGGGCAAGTGATCTTATCTCTCTAAGCCTCAGTTTGTTCTTTTGTGGAGTGGGGCTGGTAAGAGCTCCGATTTCATAGGGCTGTCATTCACAATGCCTGGCACCTAGTAAGGGCTTAATAATGGTAGCCATTAATGTTTATGACTACAGGAAAGAAGAAGAAGAAGAATAGGAATAATAATTATAATATTTAACAGTGCCAGATACTATTCTGAGAGCTTTGCTTAAAATAAATCCTTTAATCCTCAGAGCGAGCTTATGAGATGGGTACTATTAGGGTCTAACAGTACTAAGGCAGGAGAGGAAGCATTTGCCTAGGTCACAGTAAGTGGTGGGGCCAACCAGTTAATGAGCCCCTGCTAAGCACCAAGGCGCTTATAAACATTCTCTCTCATCCTCACCTGCACGGCTTGGACAGCTATGTTTGTTTCTATTTTAAAGATGAGACACTGAGGCTTGAGGAGTCAAATTAGCTAACCTCGGGTCACTGAGCTAATAAGCAGCCAAGTGGGAATTCAAGACTAGGTCTGTTTATCTCTAAGTGCTGGTTCATTCAACCATCTTCATTCTCAGAAAGAAAAGCAGTCACCCTCATTAAGGCTAATTAACATGTATTTGGCATTTTAGATATGCAAGACAATAAGCTCTTCACAGGCATGCTCTTATCACAACAGCTGCAGGAGGTAGGTATTTGTCCCCACTTGACAGAGTAGACAACTGAGGCACGGAGAGGTTGGCCATGCGTCCAAGGCCACACAGCTAGAAAGTGGCAGAGCTGGGATATGAACCCAACCATTCTAACTCCAGAGCCTCCTTGGCTTAAGTTCTGTTGAGCAATATAATATCTATTTAACAAATATCCTTGACCTGTGTTAAAGAAAAAACTATTCCTAATATTTGTAAAGAATGGTAAGGCAGACTTTATTTGGGGGCAGGGGGGAACTATTGTCATAGATATAGGGACCACTGCAGTGGAATTTTATAGTAGGGAAGAGAGAGGAAAAGTGGGACTTTCTAGTCAAGGAGCAGCTCAGTGGAGGGAAAACTACTAGTGGGGGGATTCTGGCTAAACCCACCGATTAGAATTCTTGCTGGACGCAGGCCACGATGATGAGACACCACCTGGGGGATGGTGGAGGATGAGGCACCCAATCAGATAGCCAGGGTGATCTGATCTGAGACCAAGGTGGCTAAACCGACAGAGCAGGGTTCTTGCTAAATGTGGAGAGGAACACAGAAGTCCAAAAGCCGGGGCCTACCTGAGAAGAGAGTTCAGAGAGTTTGAATAGTCTGGTCAAGGAGAGAAATTTATTCTCTCACAGCTCTGAAGGCTAGAAATCTGAAATCGAGGTGTTGGGAGGGCCACACTCCCTCAAAGCTGTCAAGGGAGAGTCCTCATTTGTCTCTTCTGGCTTCCGGTGCTCCAGGCATTCCTTGGCTGCCCTTGGCTTGTGGCCACATCACTCCCACTTCTGCTCTGTCTTCACGTGGTCTCCTTCCCTGTGTTTCTTCTCCTCTTCTTGCAAGGACACCATTCACTGGATTTAGGGCCCCACCTAATCCAGTATGCTCTTATTGAACTAATTACATCTGCAAAGACCCTATTTCCAAATAAGGTCACATTCCAAAGTTTCCAGGTAGACATGAATTTTGCAGGGACCAGGACTGCAGGCTTGTATGATCCAGGAAAGTTTCCAAAAGAAAGTGGTCCTTGAGGTTGGCTCCTGCTTGCATAGGTAGATAGTCCACTTCAGAAGACCTGCTTGAGCCAACACCCAAAGGTGGGGAGCCAGTGACCCCTTTAAAGCTTCCCTGGGGGGTTCAAGCTTAACCTCTTTCTCAAAGCCCTCACAACCTCTCCCATTTGCTTGCCCCACCTAAAACGATCTGGTAGCAGAAGAGAAATACTCAACACTTTTAAACAGAACCCACCAGCTAATAAAACTGAAAGCAATAATCTGTCACTTTGAAAGTATGAACCAACATGTTTCTCAAGAAGCTTTCTATTCTAGTAATAACACTGGACTAGTAAACTGCTTGCTTCTCTCTCTCTCTCTCTCTCTCATCTGTGCATTTCCAAATAATGAATGTCAAGTCATCTTTAGGAGTATTAAGTATCCAGGTGGCCAATGCAATTGGAGAGCAGGTACATTATTCATTCCCAAAGGCAAGGGAAAAAATGAAACCCAAAGCAATGGAGAAGATGGAATCAGAGACCTGGGGGTTCAAGCACTGCCTTCATCACTTACTGACTTCTGCCTCTCTGACCTCTTGAGCCTCAATTTCCTCATGAGAAAAATGAGGATAATCATCACATCTCCCTCTCTGGTTCATTTTGAGATTAAGTGCCTGGCAAAGAGTGAGCACCGGTAATCTTCTTAAACATTTTTGGATAATCATAGGTTGCTCTTGTAGTTCTGAAACAATATATTTGTATTATAAAATAAAGCAAATAGGCAGCTTATTTCGTGTCATTACGAGTCAAGGTTTTCAGTTTAAAAGAAATACAAATATAAAATCAAAATAAAAAACAACGTATCCTCAGTTTGAATTAGAAATATCAGTATGAACTCATGATGTAGTTTCTCCTATGATGTAGTTTCTCCTAAAAGACATGCATTTCCTAACTGCTCTCTTAAAATGCGTAGAAACAGTAGCTAACCCAGGAGCAATGAGCACTTCTAGCATCTAGACTATGGTCTTAAATATCATTTTCCTATTCAAAGAAATCCAAACTCCTTAGAGAAATGGCTGATTCCTTGCCTTGGGCAGAAAATACACAAGATAAGCAAGAAAGTGTTATCATACCAAAGGGTAAAAAATGCTGTTGATATATTAGGGTCATTTCCAAAGGACTCAAGAGCCAACCTGAACAGTCTCCCACTAGCCAAAGATGAGATAATTTGAGCATCAATAATAAGGATGCAATGGAGCTAGCTAAGTTCATCAAATATGTTAAAGATCTATAAATTCATACTGGTAGAAACAACTAATTCAGTTATTTCATTTAATCCTCACTTCAATGCCTATGAAGGAAGATCTAATTAGCCTCTTTGTCACAGAGGAAACTGAGGCTAAGAGTGGTAAAGTCTCTCACCCAAAATCACACAGCTTATAAGATGGGGAGCTGGAATGCCAGCCAGTTCCATGACCTTGCAAAACTGCAGAAAGTGTTCAATAAAGAAACTTTCCCTCCACCACCCCCACCACATCAAGGCTATGGGAAGGCAGAGGATGAGAACTATCAACATTCCATCCCGCTGTCCCTGGTTACAAGCAATAGATGTTGGCCGTTGAGTGTGTAGCATGATATACATGTAAAATGATAAAGATGAACCAATTATAAACTTTCACTCTCATGAGAATCCACGACAGCCATAAAATGGTCTTTGGTTTTAGAGTGGTAGCTGGCAAGACATTTCTAAGGTACTTCCTGATTCATGTCTGTACCTTCCTGCCACTGAGACCAAAGTGTTTTCTTAAAGAGTGGTCTGGGGACCATTTTTACCTATCACCCAAGTTACTGTTTAAAAATGCAGATTCATGGGCCCCATGTCAGATTAAATCCATCTCTGGTGGGCAGTATTTTAGACAACTTCCCTGGGAGGGATGTCACAACATTAAAATTTGAGAGGCACTGCCCAGCATCCCCCTACTCTCATGGGAGATACCCTCCTTCGGGGCCTCCCTGCCTCCATCTTCCCCATTCAATCTACTCTGCACTACAGCCAGAGAGATCTTTCTGGAAGACAAATCTGAAGTGGCGGTCCTCTTAAAACCTTCCAATGGCCTTCCAGGGTCCTCAGGATAGAGTCCAAATATTTTATCTCATTAATGCTCTCCAGTCTTGTTGGCCACTGCTCCCACCACTCCTACCGCCCACTGTGCACCCCCATCTTACCCTTCTCCACATTCACTCATGCATCTCCTTCTCTTCCAGAATGCCTCTGCCTGCCACCCACTCCAATGTTACCCCATCCACTTCTCCAAAATCCTACTCATCCTTCAAACACCCTTCTGGATTCACCTGCACTTGGCCTTCCTTGGTGCTTCTGGCTAAGTTAAGTCACCCCTTCTGATCCCATTATCTCTCTCTTACAGCACAGTTCAAGATACTCACTAACTGGCAGGTTATGTGCCTGTCACCAACCCCCCCTGTGCATCCCTAGAAAACAGAGACTATGTCATTTTCACCACTGTGTCTCTATCACTTGGCACAGTTCCTGACACACTGTAGGCTCATAGGGCTTATTAAATAAATGAGTAAGTTAATGAATGAATGGCATCTCCCTCCTCATCCTCACTCCACCACAATACACATCTTGGCCCACCTGTCCTCTCCCATCCTCTGAACTCTTCCTATCCTCCTGCACTCCCTAATCAATACCAATTTTTTGCAAGCTGCCTACTGGGTCAGGGTTGTGATCTTGGCAAAGGAGGTGAGGGGTGGGTGTTTTGCCTCAAAGATACCCCCTTTCACTTAAGTAACAACTGCCCTTTTTGTGACACTTGATAGTTTGCAAGCTCCTTCAGTAAGTATGGGCTTCCTACAACAGCCCTGGAAGGCAGGCAAGGCTGATCTTGGTATCCCCATGATGGAGGTGAGTGTGTTTATGCAGATAATTCAGGGTTTTATCCATACCCTCTGTCATGTTATATACTAGAAGCCTCCCTGCTTTTGACTAGGCCAGGGCTGTATGCTTGATTTCAGTGACCCAACCAGGTTCTCTCTTGAGAAGTTGAATCGACAAAGAAAGGATTTCCTTGAGGGTGGTTTTTCACATTTTTTAATCCTGTAAACTGAGCTAGTGTGCAGAGAAAAGCAGAGACAGATCACTAGGTGGCTTTGGAAAGAGAGAAAGAAAAAGACTAGTCAGAAGGTTTCAGATCTCTGTTCAGTGACTGAATGAAGTCTCTTGAAGAACCAGCTCTGAGAGCTGACTTTGGGTCTCAGGAGTACCTTTACTGTCCTTCTAATTAATCTCCCCTTACTAGAGTTCATTTGTGTAGGTTTCTGTTCCTTGCAAACACACAAGCCTTGACCCAGATGGAGATGTAAGCAGAAGGAAGAACACTGGGCTGGGAATCAGAAGACATTAGTGGCTTGGCCACCGAGTGACCACGAGACCTCCAACAAAGCATTTCATCCCTTCAGACCTCAGTTCCCACTCCTATAAAGTGGTAGTAGTGATGATTCTTCTACCACACAGGATCAAATGAGTAGGACGTGTAGGAGCATTTTGTAGCTACGTAATTATTAAGTGAAGTAACCTGTCCCGGGGCCCCCTAACGGTAGGAGATTTGGGCATCATGATGGCGGACCAAAGGGAGAGCTGCTAGGGAGAGCCTGAGTGTCATTCGACCAACAGTCACTTGGTACAAACAGCCTCCTGGGAATGAAGCCACCTGGGAATGAGGAGTGCAATGGCCCTATCCAGAGGTCACCAGCTTCGAAGAGACACCAGGCTGGAGAGTAAGCCCTAGCCACTCCAAGGGGGAAGGAAGCATCACCCTCTGGTTCCACTAAAGCATCCATTTCTCCCTCTGTGTCTGTGAGCTCCAAGGGTAGGATGGTATCCATCTTGCACGGGGCCTGGCACACAGCAGGTGCTCATGGCTGGATGAATATCTCTGTTTTGCTCTGTCTCTACCTCTGTTTTAATGTCTCTCTCTTTCTCTGCACTGCATCTCTCTGCTTCTCCCTTCCCCACCTCACCTTCTCTCTCTCTTGTCTCTGTCTGCCTCCCCCTCTCTCTAGTCTCCCTCTGTCCTATGTGTTTGCCTCCATCTCTCCTGCATCCTCTCCTTCTCCTCCCCACCTCACCCCACACACTCACACCTGCCCCAAACCTCTCCCTCACACCGGCTCCCTTTGTCTTCATCCCTCTCCCGTTGCCTGGTAACGGCCCTCCCTGGCAGCCCCATTGAAACCATAGCAACGGGCAGCCTAAGATGAGGGTATTCGGCTCCCTTTTGTCCCCTTGCATTGCACGTGGATGCTCCAATTACAGGTACTCAGGCGGCGATGTCTTTGTCCGCGGCCCATTCTCCACGCAGCCGGCTCCCGGGCCCAGAAGCTGTTGGGTGCTACCGCACAAAGAGTCTTTGTGCATCCTCGGCGCCCCCACTGTGCTGCACTCAAGGACACGGAGATCTCCAGACTCAGGGCTCTGACACCCGCATAGCGGGCTGGTGGTGGGACAGGGGAGAGGGGAGGGGAGGGTGGGGTACATGCACTCACAGACATACTGACCCAATAGCCATGGGCCAGACAGCCAAGGACGGCAGTGGCCCCGGCTGCCCACTGCTGGCTGTGTGCCCCTCTGGGCTCTGACCTTCCTTCTGTCCATTCTTCCAGTGCCTACCTAGGTCATCCTCAAGCCACAGAACTGGAGCACATTCTGTTCCCTCTAGCCCAGATCTTCCTTCTCTTTGCACTCTCAACTCCTACCCCACCTTCAGATGCCAGCTCCAGCACACCTCTGGGGTGAAGCCTTCTGCACCCCCTCCACTGGCTACCACAGCCCCCTATGTTGTGTTGTACACGTGTGCAATTATATATATATATATATATATATATATATATATATATATGTTTCTTGAGTGGCATATTAGTTTCCTAGGGCTACTGTAGCAAATTACTACAAACCGGGTAGCTTCAAACAACAGACATTTACTGTTTCACGGTTCTGGAGGGCAGGATTTTGAAATCAAGGTGCCGACAAGGCCATGTTCTCTAAAGGCTCTAGGGAGAATTCTTGCTTCTTCCTGGCTTCTGGTGGCTGCAAGCTTTCCTTGCCATTCCTTGGCTCCTAGACACGACCCTGATCTCTGTGTCCACTGTTAGATGGCAGTCTCCGTGTGTCTCTCTGTCCAAATTTCTCCCGTAAGGACAACAGTCATTGGATTAGGGACCATCCTAATCCAGAATGTCCTCATCCTATCTGCAAAGAATCTATCTCCAAATAAGGTCACATTCTGAGGTTCAAGGTGAACATGAATTTTTTTTTTGAGTAGGGGAGAGAGGGGGACACTATTCAAGCCAGTACAGATGATTAGTTCTCCTCTGGATTTATAAGCCCTGTGACCTCGGCAAAGGCAGGTACTTTGTTCATCACTCTGGCCCCTGGAGCTCAGCACAGCGCCAGTCAGTGAAGAAATCAGTCGCTATTTCATGAGTGAATGAGCTAACAAGACTTGCTTCACCTGCATGAGCCTTAGTACTCCTTACAAAGAAAACAGGAATCATAGCATCACTTCAAAGGCTCGATGAGGAGGAATCCACACCTGACATGTAGAGAATGCTCTCAAATTGGTAACCATGCATTTTAGTTGCCTGTGACTGTTATGACAAATTATCACAGAGATCAGAATCAAGGTGTCAGCGGGGCCATCCTCCAAAGGCTCTAGGGAAGAATCTTTCCTTGCCTCTTTCATCTTCTGGTGGCAATGGACATTCTTTGGCTGTGGCTGTTATCACTCCATCTTCACATGGACTTCTCCCCTGTTCTGTGTCTTCCAGGGACACTGGTGGTTAGATCTAGGGCCCACCCAGAAAATCCAGGATGATCTCATCTCAAGATCCTTATTTACATCTGCAAAGATCTTTTTTTTCCAAAGTCACATTCACTGGTTCCAAGAATTTGATGAGGACATATCTGTGGGGGCGGGGAGTGGCACACCATTCCACCCACTATACCATGCTTATTTTTTTCTGTAATTAAAGTCCAAGATCTGGTTGCTGACAATTTATATTCAATCAGCATTTATGAAGACCAAGTAGTTACTAGTTCTGGAATCTACTCATTTTTATTTAATTTTTACAATGACCCTGAGAAGGTAGAATGTGTTCCTCCCATTTTTAAGTTGAGGCAAAAGAGGCAGAAGGGGTGAAGTGATTATCCCCTGATGTCCAAACTTAGGAATAGGGCAGAGTCCCCAAATACACCCTAGTCTCCCTCACTGCCAGTGTGTGCATAAGCCATTATCCTGCTGACCCCTTTATTTTCCTGCCTTCACTGGCTGGGTCCCCTCATCCACCAGGTTCCTTCCCCCTGGATGTCTCTTCTTCAAGAGGACTTCTCTAACCCTCAGGTTGTGTTAGGATCCCTCTTTTGGCTTCCAAGACATCCTCTGTAATTTGGTTTCTATTTTTGTCTCCTTCCTCTGAAGGATGAAGTCCTTGAGGGTAAGGACTGAGCCCAGTTCAATGTTGCACCATCACAGTTTACCACGGAGCCAGTCATTTGAGCAAGAGCTCCATAAATATTTATTGAAGTGAAATTATAGGTGTAATATTATTGCCACAGACTTACTCAACTGAACCCTATTAATATGTTACATTGTTATGATCACTTGTTCAATTGAGACCTCAGTCCCATATAAATCCTGGCTTTGAGAAGGCTAGTGGATCTTTATTCCTAGGATTCAAATAATTGCAGTTTTAAGACTGGGTAACTGGTAAAATGTTAGTGCCATTAATAGAAATCCAGAGAATCAATAGGGTAGACCAATGCTTATCAAACATTCATGGGCACACAAGTCACCCGGGGCTTGTTAAAAATGCACATCCTGATTCAGTTGGTCTGAATCAGTGGCAGGACTTGAGATGCTGTATCCACATGCTCTCCGATGATGCCACTGTGGCTAGCCCTGGGGCAAACTGGAGAAGCAAGGATGCAGCTCATCGGAGCAGGAGTCAAAGACAATGAGTGAGATTTACAATGCTGAGTTTGGGTTGCTGAAGTGATTCTCAAATAAATATTTCAATGGGGTGGTTGTAAACACAGGGCCAGGACTTGGAGAGAGAAGTGGCAGCCACACCGTCTGAGACAGCATGCCACATGACATCGGTGAGCTTGGGTATGGGCCAGGAAGAAAACAAAGATCTTGGGGAAATATCCACATTTGGGAGAAGGAAAGAGAAACAGAGAAGGAGAAGGAGAGACTTGGAGGAGTTGGGGAGAGAGAGAAACCAGGACGGTGCAGAATCATAGGACAGCCAGCTGCTACAGAGGACATGGACGATGAGCCAAGAACCTGCTAATGGAACTTATGACCTTCACTGGTGACCTTGAAATAAAGGTGTTACTAGAGTCCAGGGGTGTGTAGCAGACGCCTGATCCCAACCCCATGTGCCCTTGGCCCGCCTGAATTCATCCGCAGCTGCAGCCAATGAGTTTCCCACCTACAAGCTTCCCACCTTGAGGGTCTATGTCAGTCTGTCCTCAACTTGAGGACTTCTTCCAGCAGCAGAGGACCTTGCTTGGCCTTAGGCAGACTCAACCCAAATGTGTAAGGGAGTTAAGACGCAGGGGGCAGAGGGGCAACTGTTAACCAATCCAGTGTCGGAGTGGATAAATACCCCAGTTCCTTAGTTCTCTGTGGTTCGGAGGCACGGTTTCTCAGTAGAATGAAGCTCCACTGGCCCGCAGCAGGAATCTCCTCAATAACACACCTCTCCTTGGCTTTTCTCCCTTCCCTATCTCACCCCTGCATTCCCTCACCTAAGTCCTTGTTTCAGGTCTGCTTTGAGGCGGGAAAACTCACACTAATATGGGTTAGTAGCCATCCTATAAGGGACAAAGTGCAAATGGCAAATACAAAGACCAAGTGCATTATCGCAAGACATGGAAGGAGTTTTAAGCCAGTCTTGCAAATAGGCCCTCACATCCACTAGCCCAGGCAAGTAAAGGAATTGAGCCAGGCAAGTACTCTTGTGATTAGATTCACTGATTTCTCATGGGAGAGGGAAAGGCTTTGGGGGCAGCTCCAAAGGAGCACCCCTCCCCACAGCATGAGCACCACCAACAACCCCCTTTAACACAGGAGGGCAGACACTGTCCTGGGAAATCAGCAAAGTTTGAGGAAGAGGGTAAAGTTTGCCTCGCTCAGTTCACCTCCCTGAAGAGACTCTCTAGGTGCGGCTGCGATATATAACACACAAGCACAACTGATAAAACTGATTGTAAAGCACTTTGCAGATCCAAAGTGCCACATAAATGCTAAATAAGAAAATTAATCTTCGCTACAAAGAACTCACGTTGTGAGACTGGAATGGGTTTGAGACAGTGCCAGGGGAAAGGGAGTGTGTGCCATCTCCCCTCCCATCTTTGCCTTAACTCTCCCCCCGCCCCACCAGTGTATGCCTATGCACTCCTCAGCAGCATGCAGAGCTCCCACGTGCACCCCTGACACACACACACACACCCCAGTACATATACCCCCCCACACACAGCAGCCCACATGCAGAGACAGTTTCATAGCCATGCCTCTACACTCAGATGCAACTGACGCACATAACCCACACCCATACTCATCACCCCACATGTGCACCCAGAGATGCCCTCAGAACCGAGCATACACACCTAGACACACACATATACATATACCCACAAGGGTTCACGCACATGCACTGTTTCTCACACACATCCCATCTTCTAAAGCGCCCCCCCCGAAACTTCTTACACAGGTAGCCACAAATTCATCCCAAGGCCCTCTCACACACGAAGCACCCCCTTCCATGCGTTACTGTCACATGGTCTTACACATGGCCTCCATACATGTTGCAGGATCTCAAATCAGTGCGTGAAATTCTTCACACCCTCCCTGCATTAAAACCGCACATCCAAGGCCTTTGTCACATGACTTCCTCTTACTGCGGACTTAGTTTCTCTCCCCGCCCACTGATGGTTGACTTGGCCACATGATTTGCTTTGGCCCACGGAATGTTAGCAGATGTGAACAGAAAGGTTTGGATGTGCTTATGAACCTTGGATTGTTCCCTTGGTCTCCAGGATCTGCCAGGAGCAGAGCGTGATGATGACGATGAACGTGGAGCGGATATGAACTTCACGTGCACTGGTAGCTCGGCCCAGCTGGATCCACAGCCCAAAGTAGAGCTATTCAGCTGAGTCGAGTCTAGATCAGCCACATCGTAGTTGGCCCACAGACCTGTAAGACTCAGACTACACTAGAGGTTGGAACACTGTAGCCCAGGGCCAAACCGGACCTATGCCTGTTTTTGCAAATACAGGTTTATTAGAAGACAGCCATGCCGGCTCCTTTATGTATTATCTATGCTGCTTTCGCCTTACAAAGGTAAAGTTGAACAGTTGCAACAGACACTGTATGGTCAACAAAGCCAAAAATATATACCATCTGTCCCTTTACAGAAAAAGTTCTCCAATGCCTGGAATAGATGCAAGTTGTTGTAAGGCACTGAGTTTTGGCACTTAGTTTGGTCCACAGCATTACTGTGGCAGTAGCTGATTAATTCAAGTGAAAAAATATAAACACTTCAGATATCTTCTCCCATCCATTGAGTTTTGTTCCCATGTACCTATGGGCACCCATGTTTCATCTCACAAACTTACCCGTAGGCATGGTCAGACACAAACACTTCCATGATCTGCACATACACAGGTGCCCACACACACTTCCACACACAGATCACATATAGACTTACATATTAAGTGCACACACACACACACACACCCCTAAGATATTCCCACACAAAGGCACACATAGAATGCTCCCACATCACTCAGGCATTGCTCCACATGCCACTCATATATCCACATGCCCACATACCTCCACATGAAAATGAACACATGGGCATTTGTATATGCTTTTTGGTCCCACTTCAGCTTTCTTATCTGTTAAAAAAAGCTTAAATAGTCCAGTAAGTCCAGGGTCTTCCATAGAAATTCTTTGAGCTACTGGGGGCACCTCGGTGGCTCAGTCCACTAAGCGTCCACCTCTTGATTTCAGCTCAGGTCATGCTCTCAGGGTTATGGGGTGGGTCCCACGTCAGGCTCTGCACTCAGCACGAGTCTGCTTGGGCTCTCTCTCTCCCTCTCCCTCTGCCCCTCCCCCTGCTCTCTCTCTAAATAAATAAAATCTTCTAAAAAACAAATTCTTTAGGCTACCAAAAAGTGTTCTTGCAAGCCTAGATCTCAAAAAACTAAGAGCCTTGACTCTGAGGGCCATAAGAACCCTCCCCAGGAAGAAGGAAGTAGGCTATCTAAGATTTTGTACCCAATGGTAGCCATGATTCCAATTTCTGATATTGTTGAGAGCAGAAAAAGACGCATGATCACCAAATGGACAGAGAGACCGCCTATTTGACAGACTGACTTCACTTTCTGCCCCAAATAGCCCCTCTGTCCCCAGGTTTTCTTCCTTTGAGCACCTTCGTTTCACTCTTTATGTCCCTTGTCTGGTCCTCATTGCTATACTGTGGCAGCTTTTACAGTCTTACACTGCTACATAGTTGCTATGGACTGAATTATGTCCCTCCAAAATTCCGGTGTTGAAGCCCTAACACCCAGTGTGATGGTATTTGGAGGTGGGGCCTTTGGGAGGTTAAGATGAGATCATGAGGGTGGGGCTCTCATGATGGGATGAATTCCCTTATAAGGAGAGACACCAGAGAGCGTGTTCTCCACCCCACCCCCATGCGTACCCTGCAAGATGCTAATCATCTACAAGCCAGGAAGAGAGCCTTAGCCAGAAACCAACCTTGCTGGTACCCTAATCCTAGACTTCCAGCCTCCGGAACAGTGAGATGTCTGTTGTTTAAGCCACCCATCTATGGTACTTGTTATGGTAGCCCAAGCAGACTAAGACGGTGGTATTCCCCACGGCTATGTGCCACTTCAGAGTGAGGTCCGTGAGGCAGAGATTTGTTTGTTTATTCCTGGAGCCCTAGCATGTGGGGTAGTGTCTGGCACATCCTAGGTGCCACAGAAAGACAGGTGAATAAATGAATGTGTGAACAAATGCAGGTATTGCTTCCATGGCAGGATTAAAAATATCTTGAGGACATGAGCTTTATCTCCTCTGCATTGCCCACTGAGCTTTTACAATTCACATAAATTGAAAGGAAAGAAAATGGCAAGAAAGGGGAAGAGTAATGGCAAAGAGAGCTAGAAGGGAAGAAACTGAGAAGGACCACGGGGAGGCAATTTGAAGGAAAGAAGAGAGAAAATAGGAAGAAGAGAAGGAAATGAAGGACAAAATTTGAATTCTTCGCCTGTCTCCACCAGCTGTGTGACCTTGGATATGTTACTTAACCTCTCTGAAACTCCATTATTGTCTTCAGCAAAATGGGGGTGATAATAGCAGCTAACATGGGACTTTCTGAGGATAAAATGAGATGATATATTCAAAGCTCGCACTGCATGTAGAGTGGTAAGTGCTCCAAGAAGGCAGAGCGGCAATGCGAATGATAATGAAGACGACCCTGCCCTTGTAGGCAATTAACAAAGGGAGGGGAAGGGGAGGAGGAAGAGAAAGGATGAAGAGCTGGCTGATTTGGAACCAGCCCTTTTGGTAGGAAATTCTGTGGCACCACCCGCCTCTGTGTGGCCTCATGTGCCCCCTGTTTGTGCCATTCCCCTAGACCAGTGGTGGTCAACTCCGGCTGCCCATTAGAATTTCCTGGGGAGCCTTTAAAATTCCTGATGCCCAAGCCACACTCCGGACCACAGCACCTGCACTTGAGAAAGGCTTGATAAATACTAGCCGTTGCCTGCTGTGACTACCATGGGCACAGGGTCTCCCTCCTTTGAACAGCTGTTGAGGCAGAGAGGCTTCTTGCCCACAGGGCCCTCAGCACCCAATCCCCACCCCTCGGAAATCCACTGCTCAACTCCCAGCTCTCACACTGGCTTACATAAAATATAGCCCCTGAGTCTGTCCCTACTTGTCAAGAACAAATAGAAAGTCAAACAGCAGATTTTCCATGAACAGAGAGCAGCCAGCTGAGCCCCGACTGGCACCTGGATGCCCCCTCACCAGAGGCTCTCACAAAACTCTGAGAAATCACAGCCCAGACAGGCAGGGATGCCTGGAGCCTTGATAAATCACAGCATCTGGTGGGACCTTGGCCTGGGCTGAGGAGGGACGAATTTTGGCTCCAGATCACCTTCAACGCCCAATTGTCACTTGACCGCGGAGGCCAGGTGGGAGGCCTGGTGTGGGGACCAGAGCAGCAGGGCAGATAAGCACAGAGGGCTTTGGAGACAACCAGATTGAGGTTCCAACACCACCATTGTCAATGTTTAGCTGAAAGACCCTAGGTAAGTGGCTTCACCTCGCTGAAGCTCCAGGTCCTCATCTGCAAAACTGGCATAATAAAATACCTCCCTTGTAGGATGGTTTTGAAGATGACAAGTGCTTGTCACTTAACACGAAGATGATAACTGGCCCCAATGCCTCACTGCACGAGTGTCAACATTTATGGATTTTCTTTAAATACCTGAAGGACCTGGACTTTTTCTCTGTCACATGCATTATCCTATTTTTTCCCCCTGTTCCTTCTCTTTTATTATGTAACAATTCTAAAACCACACGTTCAATTCAGCTGTTTATCACCACTTTTGTCTTGTTGCCATATAAACATACACAAATAAAATAAACCATTTTAAAGAAAAGAGAATTTCTTTTTTTCCTTTAAAGTTTCTTTGATAATGGAATTCCCATAAAGGTCTGAACTGTGCAAATGTATCCTATGTAATTTTTTGTGCATGAGCTATTTTTACACACACACACACACACACACACACACAAATGTTTGCTGAAAGAAAATGCTATGCACTTGGTAATGCCCTCCATTCCTTATGAGAATTTGTCATTATAATATAATATATTCATCATTATATTATTATGCCCTCCGTCCCTTGTCCTAAGAATACACGTTTAATAAGTTTTACCACACTTAACCCCCCAAACTCCTAATGAAATTGTTACCATTTGGATTGCAGAGTTTTTTTTTCTTTCTAAGTATTTTATTCAAGTATAACATATATTCAGAAAAGTGCACCTATCATAAATGCCTAAGTCAGTGAATTTTTCCAATGTGCTCACAGCAGGTCACCTGCACCTAGATCAGAGGCCCCCACAAGTCCCTCTTCAAGGCCAACTGCTATCCTGATTAGATTAGATTAGCCAGTTTGGCACTTTATATAAATGGCATCAGACAGTATTATTATAAGCAGAATAATGACACCTTGCCCCCAAGATGCCCATGTCCTAATCCCGAGAATCTCTGAATGTGTCACCTTCTATGGCAAAAGGGACTTTGTAGACATGATTAAGTTAAGGCCTTAGAGATGGGGAGATTATCCTGGATGTGTATCCCTGTTTTAAAGATGCAGCCCAGATGGATTAAATCTAAGACCAAAGGTCCCACATTAAGCGGCAGGGCTGGGATCTGGACGGAGGCAACATTTAGAATCCGTACTTTGAACCACTGCTCCAGGTGGGAAGACTGAGGCTGTATAAGATGGCGCACTGAGCATGATCACACAGGTCAAATCTGCAGAGCTGGGATGTATATTGGACCTTGGCCTGCTGACTGATGGAGCTTCCTTGCTGAGCTGACATGCCACAGGCATTTCCTGCCTGGATCCATGATGCTGGAAGCCTCTGCTGATAACATGTTCTTCCCAGTCTGCCACTCTTGGGCCCGCTCCACGATGACAACTGCCTGAGCCACTCACCAGCCACAGGGCAGGCTCAGTTGACTCCTCAGTGTCCCTTGCTGTTCCCATACCCCTCAGGGGGAAAGGAAATGCCACCAGCTCTCTGTTGCTGTCTGAGGAAGGGTGTGGCCTCTAGGCCCCTTCACACCGGCTTCAGATAGCGATAACCAGGCAGAAGCGACTGTCAGCTGGATTTTCTGCGTGGCGTGTAGACTGTGGAATAGTTTAGCAGAGATAGGGCTGTACATTATGGCCACCTGGAAAAGTTCCTTCTGGAGCTCTTCTTCCAAGGAAACAAGGAGATTTAAGCTGACCACAGGGCTAAATGCAAAGCCAGGGTCCCCAAGGTCAGATAGGATTCATAGAGTATACAGGCTGAAAGGGACATTTCACAAACTCCTTAACTCCCAAGATGAGGAAACTTAACACCTACATAATACTAGCTGGTTTTTATTGAGCACCTACTAGGCACTAGGTACTGTGCTAGGTGCTGTGGCACTGTTTTCTCTATAATCCTCACTACAGTCTAGAGACACAGACCATTATTAGGCACCGTTTACTGAAAAAGGATGGAGCTCGGGAAGCCTTTCTCAGGGCCGAGTGGCCAGAACTGGGAACCAGAGCTTTCTGACCCTGGAGACAGGGTGCCCACCCACTAGAGTTCACACCTTCCAGAGGGAAAGTTTCTTATCATCATTAAGAGAAGTCCTCTCCTATTCCCTGGATATTATATCTAGATGTGACACCTGGAGCCACAGCAGCCATTCTGTGACTTTGAGAGGAGCCAGGCTGTGGGCAATTCCATGAGCTTAGAGATGAAAAGAATCCAGGTTAGATGACATTGTTGAAATGCTGATTAACTCACCACAGAACCAGATGTCCTCCAGGATGCCTGTTAGGGAACATTATGGAAGTCTTTCTTGCTTAAGTACATTGAGTCAAGATTTTCTATTACTTGCAACCAGAAGCATCCTCACTAATATGATGAATCCTACATTCTGGTGTCAAACTGCATGGGTTCTCCTCCCCACTCTACCACCAATTAGCCATGCGACCCTGGCCAAGTCTCCTGACCCTTCAAAGCCTTGGTTTTCCCCCTCTGTATAATGTGGTGGGTAACAGTAATCCAGAGTCATAGTGGGGGTACAACGAAAGCAAAAACGTTGAAGCACATTGCAAATAGGAAAACCTGAGGTATCGCTGGATGTTATTATTGTTGCTGATAGTATAGACTCAACAGGGCCAGAAGAAGCCTGGGGCACCCTGGGGGGCCCAGAGCCTGACCTTGTTCCTGGCGAGGGACTCCGGGAAGGGAGCAGCTGCACGAGCTCAGATAAGGCCACATTTGCATTCCCCAGCCTCTCGCGCCCAGTGCTCTGCAGCCTAAGCCAGAGAGCAGCGCCTCCCTGGGGCATAGGGCCAGCAGCGAGCGTCTGATGGAGGGACAGATGCTGAGGGAGGGGCTGAGAAGAGGCTGCAGCCCCGCTATGGGAGCCCCACCAGGGAAGGTCATATGCCAGTGACGGGAGAATGTTCTCACTATCCTATCCTGACAGTCTCCTACATGGCCGGATCCTTTGCTTTCCGCCTGTCGTTCAACCTTCATAACAACTCTATGAAGTAGATTTATTCCTATTTTATGGATGAGAGAACCGAAGCTCAGAGAAGTTAACAAACATGTCCCAGTTTAACAGCCAGGAGTGGAAAGGTCAGGTCTGTCTGATGCCAAAGCCAGCTCTTAACTGCTACGCTGTAGCTAAGAAAATTAGCTGCCCCTCAAGCTGCGTGAAAACAGGAAAGTAAGAACCATTCCTAGGAGAGTTGGAACTTCCATGTTCACTGGCCTTGCCTTCATGGAGCTCACCACCCAGCCTATGGCTGGAGTTCTGACATTTTGCCTTTGACATTCTGGCCTGTCTCTGAACTTTTCAATTCCTTCTGTGTCAGCCCCCTAGGTAGGGGTCCTGATCTCACGGGAGAGAATGCTGCTCTGAAAAGGGCTTCAGAGGAGTGGAGACAATGCCTTTCACTAAGAGTCTGGGAGGTGACCAGGGCAACCAAGTAGGAGCATGTGAAAGTGGGCTGGTTATTCTCTGCTTGTGATACACCAACCACTCCGCTCCCCCAACCAGATCCACTCTGCCATTCTCTACACTGCTCTACACCTCCAGAGGCTGACCCATAGGGATGGCTTCAGTGGGCCCCCTGACCCTCTAGCTTCCCAGTGGGTTTGGTCAAAGGGAGGCACTGGGAGAGATTAGAGAGCAAGAGAGTTGGAGGTGTTTCTCCCATTGCCTCTCCCACTCGCTCCCCACCTCAGTGCTGCACTTCTGGCCAAGTTCTTCCATGACCACAGCTCCTTCTAGCCCCCTCCCCGGCTCCACCTCTTACCACTTTCTGGAAGCCCACTCCTCTCCTTGTATATTCAAGCCAAGGGTAACTGCTTCCAACTCTGGCAAGTCTCAGCATCTCTGGGTGTCTCAGTGTCCTCATCCATCCTCTTAACCTTGCCCACTCCCCTGTGAATAGCCTTTTTTTAAATGTCCTTCAAACTCCCAGCTTTCTGTTTCCTCATGGGGCTCTGAGTATTGAGGGGATTTTTTGGGGAGGGGAGGAGGCCAGATTGTAATTTGTTCTTGAGAAGTTGGACTATCTTGGCTCAGCTACTCAGATAAATTGCCAGTGGGAGGAGCTTAAGGAATTGCCAACGGTTGGTGATGCACCGTGTGATACTATCATAGAAAAGTGGCACTCGGTGGCCAGGGCAGTCTATTTCTGGGGTATGCAGACTGTGACAAGCCAAATTCCATCTGGCCTAGTCCGCCTGGCTCACAGAGAGCTTCAGAATGGTGAAGAGGAAACAGCCAATGGTGGTGGGATGGTACCCAGCTCCCACACATGAAAGTTCCCTCTTTTCAGCCATCCAGCACTTTCCAATGGACAAGGCATTTTCTCCTGCATTCACTCATCTGAGCCTCACCACAATCCTGTGAGGCAGACAGATAAAGGCCGCTTCCCCATTTTTACATATGAGAAAATTACAATTCAGAGGAAGGAAGGGACACATGTAAGTCACACAGTCCAGCTGGTTTCAGCCCCAGCCATGGTGATCCCAAATCTAGGGCCCTTTGCAACACAACTCGCCCTTCTAGCTGATAAACCCTCTGCCTCAGTGACTGCAGGATCACTTGGCAAACCTGAGAAAGCTGTCCTTCCCTCAGACTAAAAATAAATAAATAAGAGCTAGAATTCGATCACTGAGCACTTGTTATGTACTAGGCATTGAACAAAACACTTTACACTTTATCGCTTTTAATCCTCAGTGATACTGTGAGATAGTAATGATTATCCCCCACTTAAATGTGGAGGAAGCTGGGGTTCAGAGAGGTGACGTGATTTCCCCAAAGTCACACAGCTGGTAAGAGTGAGACCTGAAATCTGAAACGAGACCCATTTTATGCCTCTTGTGCTTAACCATGGCACTAAACTGCCTCTACTCCAAATGCTTCCAACAGAGAGACTTGCCATGATGGGCAAGAGGCATGCCCTTCCCTTCTGCCAATGCCTGGAGCTATGTTAGCAGGTGGAGTGCTGCATGTTGAAACTTGATCATCCCGCGGGCAGCACCCTTGACAAGGCAATCCCTCTCCTGGAGGCTTGTCTTAAATTTTCTAGTCCAGTGCGATGTTACGCTGAACTTGGGAAGATGAGGGAGTCAAGTTTCCATAGATGGAATTACATGACACCTCACGTATGTCTAGCATTTCACATCCTGGGATAGGCTCTGACACCTCCTGAGCCGTTTCATCCTTACAGTAAACCTGTCGGGCACACAGGACAAATATTCCCAAACCTCTCTCTCTTAAGAGACAACTAAGGATGCAAAAGAGTAAACAGACTTACCCAAGGTCACACAGCTGGTACAGGCAGAGCCAGGATTCTGACCTACATAGCTTGGGCTCCAACGCTTATGCTTACCCCACTGTAATTTGCTGTTTGGCTTGGGATAAGAATCTGAGAAGGCAAGTGACTTGCCCAAGGTCACACAGCAAGACAGTATTGCTGGGATTAAACTCAACCAAGACACCTGGCTGCATCCTGGCAGCTACCCAGACATCCTCTTCTCCATCTCCTTTTCCCTCTGGCAGTTCCCCCCCCCCGCTTCTTGGGACTTCTCCCCCTCAAGTTCCTCTTCTAAAAGCAGCTAGAATGAAAAGATGTCTCCCACCCCATAGCCTCCTTGGACAGATGGGGAAGAAGGAGGAGGGGAGACTAGGAAGGAGGAGGGGAAGCCACTGTGGGTCTTATTTGCACGAGCTGGTTATAGCATGGTTTCCTGAACTCTTGGCAGTATCCGCCTGCTCTCTGCCTGCAGGAAGGAGGTAGAACAGCTGTGTGCACATCTGCCGGAGGGATTCTTTAAAGAGCAGAGATGATGCTATTTTTCTACCAGCAGTAGCAACAGCAGGGCAAGTGCTTGAGGCTCATTTTGGGTTCGTTCCCTCTCTGTCTGAGGTTCATGTCTTTGGAACAGCTGTGCATACAGAGCAAAACAAGACTGTAAGGCAAGGAGGCCTCTGAAGCAAGCTCAGGAGCCCTCTGGTCAAATTCATGTGAACTGACTCTTCATGGAGGTTGCTCGCAAACAGAAAATAATAGCAAAGACTCACTGTGTGCCAGGCAGTCTTCTAAGCTATATTTGTATGTCTTTCATTTATATATTTCATATTTATATTATATATATATCAAATTAGTCTGTGCATTTGTGTATTACAAAAAAGCTCTATGCCATAACTAATATTATTATCATCAGTGGTTCTCAAATTTTTATGTGTACATGAATCACCCAAGGCATTATTTAAAAATCAGATTCCTGGGTCCCTGCCTTCTGAGTTGAGGAGGCCTCAAGATCCCAGGAATCTGCATTTTAATAAGCTCCCTTGCTTGATTCTTATGCAGGGCATGAGGGACCACTCTTTGAGAAAGACTGACAAAGAGACGCTTTAATTCTCAAACTTTATGCCAGCTTCTATGATAGGCACAGGGCAAATGAGGATAATTAATTCTAATGCTGGCTACCATTACCTGAATGATAACCATATTACAGGCATCTTGCTAAATGTCTTATATTTACTAATGCTTAATTTATCACAACAACCCCCAAGTCAGGTAATATTATTACCTCCATGTTACAGATGAGTAAACTGAAATCCACCCAGGTGAAGTAACTTGCCCAAAACCTCAATTGCCCAAAGTCTCAGAGATGACAAGCAGGGGAACTGGGATGTGAATGCAGGTCTTTCAATTCCAGACACTGTGATCTTAACCATGGCTGCACAGTCACTATCCTTGCATAACTCCCAGAGTAGTGCAAGAGCCAAATTGCGGACCTAAACAGTCACAGAAACACCATAAAAAATAAAAAGAATCGGAGAGCAATATATTTCAGGTGTTGTAAAGGTTAGTAGAGAAGAGAGATCACTCCCTGTCAATGGACAACCCTGGTAGGCTTCCTAAGGGAGGTGATAATTATATAGAGTCTTCTTAAAAAGGGTAGGATTTGAACACAGTAGTGACAGGTGCTGGAGGGAAGAGAATTCCAGAAAGAATGAACATCATAACCAAAAACACTGATGTGAGAAAGAACAGAAATTTGATGGGAAATATGAGCAATACCACTTGGTTAGTGTGAAACTATAGGCAAATATGAATAGCTCACTCACTCATCTCTTTCAGGTGTTTATTCAAGGCCTTAGCGGACCACCCTATTTACAGCTGCAGTGAAAATTCTGCACCCCTTCCCCATTCTATCTCCCCACTTTATTCTTTCCCAAAGCATTTTCACCTTCCAATACAGAATTTGTCTTTTAAAAAAACCAAAAACCAAAAACCAAAAAACAACTTCTTGTCTAACTCCACCCACTAGAACATAAGCTCCAAGAGGGCAGGTACCTTTGTCAGTTTTGTTCCTTGTTGAATCTTTGGCTCTACAACAGGACGTGGGATGTGATAGGTGCTTAATAAATATGTGTTAAAATTTGAATGAAGAAAACAAGAAGGGCATCAAGGGCAGAGTGCTTGGAGAATTCAGCACCTCGGACAGAGATCCATTGTTCCTTCTCTGGGAGCTCGCTCCCTTCCTTCTCTCCACTGCCTAATTTCTGTACAGCCAGGATTAGACATCATGTCACATCCAGCTGTGACAGCCCACACAAGCCACTCCTACTGCAGCCATCAGTAAAGTTTCCAGAATCTTGATATTCTAACCAGCCTAGTGACATAAACAATGTCCCAAGTCTGGGAGATGCAGGTGGAGTTCTCCCATTAAGGCAGGCTTAGCCCCACCTGGGGCAATTCCTAAATCAATCCCCTACCACACAACAGCCTTCTGCACTTTCTCTCCACTAGAACATCTTTGACAAATCCTACTCCTCTCCCTCCTCCTTTCTGATGAGTCCTCGGACACTCCAACCAGTCTGTTCTGATTCATATTTATCAGCTTGGGGCTGTCTTCCCTTTCATCATCACCCTCATATTCTCCCCCAAGTTAATTGGGGAAGACGGATGGATGATGGCACCCTGTGTAACCTAATTAAGATAAAAGCTTCCACTGATCTCCCTGCTGGAGAGACGAAGGATGTTGCCAGCAGTAACTCCTGCTGCTGCCATGTCTGATATGTGCAGCCCCATGAAGGAGTTCAGGGTCTTAGTTGCCTTCAGAACCAAAGGATCCCAGTTACATAAGCCCCTGTGACCTGACCAGCTGTGAAGTGTGGGGCAAGATAAATCCTCAATCTCATGTTTGCTCGAAACTTAGTGTCTGTATCCAGATTCTGACCACTTCTCACCACCTCCACCTGGCCCAAGACCCCCACTATGTCTTACCTGGGTTACTGCCGTAGCCTTCTCATTGGTCTCCCTGACTCTTTACTCATCCCCCTATAGCCCATTCTCAATACAAAACCTCGTCACATTGTTGTGCTCCTTTAGAATCAAATCGACTGGAGTCACTCCTCTTTTCACAACCCTCCAGTGGTTCCTCAAGTCACTCAAAGTAACAGCCAGAGTCTCCACATGGCCCTACCTGTTTGGCTCAGCTACTGAGAGCACATCTCTTATTACTCTCCCTTTGTTTACCCTGTTCCAATCAAACTGGTCTCCTTACTGCTCCTAAAATGCTCCCAGCATACTCTGGCCATCTGCTTTGCATGGGCTGTTCCCTCTGACTGGAATGCTCTTCCTCCAGGTAGCTGCATGGCTCATTCCCTCGCCTCCTACCACTTCATTTAAAATTGCAACACACACTACCAATCACTCTTACCCTGATCTATTTTTTCTATAGCATTTGTCACTTTCTAATATACTGGATAACTCATTTGTCCATTACTGGACAACTAGCACATAAACACCACAGAGACAGAGACTTTGTGTGTTTTATTTCCTTCTGGTCCTTTATATAATGCCTGGCACATAGTAAGCACTCAATAAACATTTACTGAATAAATGAGTCAACAAAAGTATAAAAATTTGCATTATGAAAAATGGCTAGAAGGAACAAAGGTAACTGTGGCAAAAAAACATAAAAACCAACATCAGCCCTGAGGTATAATCAATCAAGCCCTGAGGTATAATCAATCAAGCCCTGAGGTATAATCAATCAAGCCCTGAGGTATAACCTACATCAGAACTGCAGCTCATAAGTAAACCTGAGCTTGGCTCTGCCACCCCCTTCCTGTGTGACTTTGGGCAAGTTACTTACCACTCTGAACTTTGCTTTCCTTATATAAATTATGAAGATATTAATAAAAACCTATAACATGACGTTATTGTAGAATTCAATGTCTTTATACACCTAAGGGGCTTAAAATAGTACTATAAATTAGTGAGCAGTTACAACTCAGAGTCCACATGTGCTGACATAGGTCCTGAGCCATTGATTGGGGAGGGGCAGAGAGCAGAAAGCTGGGTCTCATAGTTGCTCAAAGCTACTGCCCCCGGATACATCCACTAGAGGCCACCATGAAACCCCAAGGGCCAGAGCAGCACTGAGACCTCACACAGAGTTGTGGAGATGGAGTTTTCCTTATGTTGCGCTCCTACCTCATCCCTAAGAAGCCCTGCTTAGGTCCAGAATCTCACGTTATGTCTTGAACTTGACAGCTTTGATCTGGGTAAGGGGAGAGACAGACACTTGACTACACTTACTATTCTTCCCTCCTCAACCCTCCCTGGCTGCAAATCTCCCTTCTCCTTAACCACAAAGCAGCATCCCACATGCATGTCATGAAAACAAGCAGACTCTAGCCAAGACATTATATGTATGTTGTAGAAACTGCTAAGTTTCTGGGTTATTTATTATGCAGTAATAGGTAATGAATACATCTGGGATGGGACCTGAAAATCTGCGTTTCTAAAAGCTCCCAGGTGATGCCCACGCTCCCATGGACTACACTCTGAATAGCCAGGCGATTAAATGATTTGCTCAAGAATACATAGCTAGTCATAAGTGGTAGAACATAACTCTGAACTTAGATCGACCTGTCCACATTCCCTTGGCATTCACTGTTCCAGCATATGTTTGAGAGTTTTCTCCTGTAAGTCTTTAACCGAGGGCTTTCTCCCTGCCCATTCAGGATGTACTAGGAGTTCTGGGAGTTAATGCCCCAATAAGGGTACTTACCCAGTGATGGGTGGGAGCTGGAAGATAAAAACCCCAGCTTCTTAACTTCTTAAGTGGGATAGCTCTGATGTATGCTTTACACATCTCCCAGGAGTCCCCAATGAGTTGAGTTCCAATTGTCCACAGGGTTCACATGCTCAATAACAAGCCTTTATTGCCCTTTCCCCCTTCCCTATGTCAGTTCCTCACTTCCCTACTAGTAGTTCTTAAAACCATCTGCCAAATAAACTACTGGCACTTAAATCCTTGTCCTGGGATACTGTGTATGTGTACCAGCCACTGTGCAAAGAGTGCACTCTCTTGATAAATATGTATCATATTGCATCTCATTTAATCTCTACAACTGATAGTCTCATTTTATAGACACCTGAGGCACAGGGAAGGTGAATGACTTACCAAAGGTTACACAGCTAGGAATGAGCAGAGCAGGGTTTGAATGCAAGCCTCTTTGACCTGAAAGACTAGGTTCTTGTAACTCTATCCACACTTCACCCACTGCCATCTGCCCTCAGCCTAAGGCTACCCATCTCCATTCTCAGACCTCTTCCCTCCCTGCAAGAAAATTCCAGGCCCGAGGCCTCATCCCAATGTAGCCCCTCGCCCTGCAAAGGAAGAGGCCAGGAAATCAGTATGAGCATCCCCAAAACTACTACTAAGTCACTAAGTAAGTAAAAACACCTTCTCAGGACATGTCCCCCAAAATGTGATCCCAGCAATGAGGGATATCATCAGGTTTTATGATGCAGCGAGTAAGTGGCAGAACCATAAGAAAGGTTATGCCCAACTCCAAAGCCTGTGCTCCTAACTACTGTCAACTTCCAACCTAGGCACCAGTTAGACCTTTTAAAAGTCAAATGTTGGACAATTTAAAGGGAGTCACATCTTCTAAGAGGATACTGAAAGAGAACAAAAATTTCAAGTCAGGCTTGAGGATCCAATGATGAGAGAGACAGGAAATGGGTCTCCTCTATAAGGTACCAGGATGCTTCCCAGGCACCTGGCAGGCTGGTGAAAATGAGGCAGCAACATCCTAGTCCTCAGCATCCTCCACCTACCGTAAGTTTGGCTTCAGAGGGCTTTGCCTTGCCCTTATCAGCATAAGCAGCTGAGTCAGAAGATGATCATCCTAGGAAGGGAGGCAGGGGCCCTGGGATGGGCTGGTCATTCCTGGGCCATATGTCAAGGGGCCCTTAATAGCATAATCACTCTCTCCCAGGAAGGCCAGTGGTGACAGGCCTTTTAATGAAGGATAATGGTATTTTGCATTTAAATATACTCAGCCACGACTCATTACTGCAGTAGCCATCAGAAAGACAAGTAAATCAGAAGGGGAGGAAGAATTTGTCAGGCTCGGAGAGAAATCAGGCCAAGATGTGGACTACCAGGGACCCTCATGACTGCTCAGCCAGCATATAGGTCCTTAGCCCCCTTGAGTAGAAAAATGGACTATGTGGTACATTTGCATCGTCACAGGAAGTTCTCCTGGTCAGCCCTAACATGGAAGGAGGATGGAGGAGAGTTGGTTTCCTGAAGGAAAATCAAGATGCTGGGACCCAAAGAAGGGTAGACGGATGCTAGGGAAGCCAAACTGATGCCCACTGTGAGTCATTCTTAATTTGAAAGTTACAGATAACTGGGACTGAGGGAAGCTAGGGACCTTCCCGCCATAAAAGGGAAAAAGTTGCAGACAATTTCATAAACACTGAATTCTGCTTAGAGTTTCAGGGAGGTCATAGGCTCCCTGGAGCCAAACAATGAGCAATGATCCCAGTTCAAAGTCTGGTGTTCAGGGAATTTTAGCAAGACAGTGGGTGGAGATGGCGGGGGAGGGCTGTAGGGAATAACTTTTAAAGGCTTTACTACCTTGTGCCATCTCCAGAGCTTCCTTAATTCTCCACCCCAATGCCCTTAGTCTGAGAACAAGAAGAATTTGTCTCTACTCCTAATTATCGGGTAAGACACAAACGATGCAAATATTATGCTAAATGAGGCCCCTTAAAATAGCAGAGAGCAAACCATCGCAGAAGATGCCTTGTCATTTGCAATTTACAAACGAGTTTGATGCCTTTCTTCATCCTCTCCCCACTCCCACCCCTGTTGTTGATGTTAATCTGAATTCCTGAAGGAGTCACCTTCCCCCCCAAGAAAGGTGTCTCTTGAGGGGAGGAAGGGAGGCAAATGGGGGGATGGAAATGCAGCTTGATTGCCTACATCTGATTAGTAATTACAAGCCAAGAGCCTCTCTGGAGAGAAACACTGTCACCCTCTGATGAGGAACAGGCTTTGAGAGGCAGGTCTCCCAGGTGGAGGGTGGTAGGAAGGTGATGTAAAGGGGGAAAAGGTGGTGACAGATACACAGTTGGGGGGTCTGCTGCTGTTGGGGGGCAGGCAGGCAGATTATTCCATTCTTCGCCAGCATGTGTGACCTTTAGCTCTGTGTAGCTTACACTGTGTGCCTCAGTTTCCTTATCTGTAAAATGGGAATACATTTTACTTCTGCTACTTCAGCTGCTTCTTACAGCTGTTGTGAAGATTGAGTCAAGTCTTATTACAGTGCATGCATCCAAACAAGCTCTGATTCGGCCTCCAACCGACAGGACATTGTGCTTGAGATTCTGTAAGACCTCAGGAAGGTCACCTTCATCTCTGCCAACCTGGCTACAGATATTCACATCCTTAAAAAAAATGGAACATGATAATCCATACCCAACTTCCAACTACTTGCGTCATCAGAAAGAATTGGTGGCTTAGGCAATCCTAGACAAAAGTAACCAAAAATAGCATACTGATTTTAGCTGTTTTCATGAACTGCCCCACCCTATGTGAAAAAATGAGAAAGGAGATCTGACTTATCCAGCATCCTCAGTTGTTCAAAATGCAGACAAGACCCTGGAAGGAAGGATTCCCATCAAGTCCCTTTCCAAGGATGGATGGATGGCACAATACCCAGTGAATGTCCCTCCTCACTCATCAAAAATGAGAACATATGACTCGGGCTACAAATTGCTGGGTGACCTTGGGCAACTGGCTTAACCTCTCCGGTGCTCAGTTTCTTCGTGACTAAAATGGAGATAATAAAACCAGGCCTCTGAACTGCCCCTACGTTTCCTTTTCTTCTCCAAATGATATAGATGAGAGCCTCTCTCCTCAGCCTTTCTGAAGAGCATAAGCACCTCCCCCCAGGGCATACAGTCTTCTCATCCCCCAAGAGCTGCTTGGCTTCACCATACCCTGTTTTCTGCTCTAAGAAGGAAGAGGTCCATTTTGGTATTGTGTGTTCAGTACATGGGGCTAGTGGTTAGACTTTGCATTATGATTGATTTGTACTGGTTACATTACTATCTACAATGACCCTTCCCATTGTGCGAAAAATGAGGATAAAGCAGTGGTCCTTAGGTGTGGCTGCCCTTTGCACTCAACTGTAAAGATTTTAGAGTTGATGCCCAGGTTCACCACCTGCCCTAAGATTCTGATTTAACTGGTTTGGGGTGTGGCTTAGGCATTGAGAATTAAAAACAAAAACAAAAACAGAAAACCCTAAGCAATCCTGATTTACAGTTATGTTTCATGACCACTATGCTAGAGAAACTAAGGCTAGTGAATGATCTACAGTGAGGTCTTAAATCCATCTTTTTAAATACATAATAAGGAAAATAATGATGCATTTGACCATGACTTAAAAAAAAAACTTAAATGTTTTTTGCTCCCCCCAAAATCACAAGCCAAATTAAGAAGCCAAACAGCCAACTTCTTAGAACCTATAATAAATGTAGAAGCCCCAGAGGAAAGTATGCTTGCCTCCACTTACCCCCAGACAAGTTTTAAAACGTTCATATATAAAGAGTTCTTACAAATCAATAAGAAATATAAAACTGAAGCTCCAATGAAATAGAGAAAAAGATGTGAAAAACAATTCTCAGGAGAATAAATACATGTGTCTAATAAGCTTATAAGTTTTTTTTTTTTTAAACTCAGCCATTTCAGTAATCAAAGAAAAGCAAGAAGAAACAAGATACTGCCTTTAAACCTATTAAATTAGGTTTAACACACACAAAAAAAGACAAAAAAGAGAAACCTCTAGGCTGGCCAGAGTGAAGAAAGCACTCTCAAACACTGTTGGTGGGACTGTAAATTAGCTCAACCTTTCTGGAAAGCAATTTGGCAGGACAATCCCAATTATGTTAAAATATATATATGTACATTTAGGCATATGAAAAAATACTGGGAGGATATAAAACAAATGTTAACAGCAACTTTCTTTCTGTAATAAGATTAGGGTGATTTTTATTTTCTTCTTTATACTTCTCTGTATTTTCCAAATTTCCACAGTGAATATGAATTGCTTTCATAATAAGGAAGAAAGAAAAACAATGAAAAGAGACACATTTTTTAAAAACCTTGTTATGTTCTTTTGAAATGTCTTTTCTTTTTACTGTTTCATTCCAGGATGCTTGGTTTTGCAATCCTAAGCTCTTTCTGAAGAGTTTTGTACTTCATCCTGAGAGAGTTTTCGAATAAAAGGAACTGGTTATTTCAGTAGATGTAGCAAAAAAGAAAGCACACCTGCTCTGCACTCAGCAGACCTGTGTAGGTATTCTGGCTTTGCCCTTTCTTGGCTGTGTGACCTTGGGTGTGTTATTCAAACTCTCTGAGGTTTGAATTTCCTATCTTTAAAGGAAGACATGTAATTATTCCTACCTCACAGGATTGAATGAGATAGCTGACATAAAGTGTCTGGGACAATGCCAGGTGCTTAGTAGGTGCTCGATAAATGGTAACTTGAACAAACCAGATGATGGGGAAAACGCATGAAATCCTCCTAAATGGGAAGCAGTCATCCAGAGGGGAAGTCCATCCCACTTGGAGGAAATTATCCCAATAAGTACACTTGGTGTCAGCATTCCCACCTGACAGAGGAGGCTTGGAAGGCATTCAGGAAGGTAGAATGCTTTGCTCAAGGTGCTCCCAATTCTTCAGGATTAGGGGCTGAACAAGCAGCCAAGTACAGCTTTCTTTCCTCTGGGAGAAATGTCCCCGGGCTGTTTCCCTAGCCTAGAATCACATGTTGCCCATCTTCCCACATCTCCCCAGGCCAACAGCATCTCCCACTTTCCACCAACATGACCCTCTAGCGTTCCCTGCAGCACGTTAATAATGGGAAGATTTTTAAGTTGTCTAAATGACTGTGTGCTCCCTGAGGACAAGAACCATGTCCATTTTGCAATCCCCATGTTGGGTCCCGAGTTTCTTTGTTTGAGTCAGAGTCAAGCTAGCCTAGAAAGGACAGAGAAGGATTCAAGTGGTCCCTGGCCCCTGCCTTATTGGCCAATCCAAACAGGTGATGTCATTCTTTCTCCAACTGCTCTCAAGCAGAACTGAGAGAGAAAGTCACTACTGGATAAACATCAGGGACAGGTCGTGGAGGGTGGACCCCAACGACGACGTTGGCTTTTAGCTGGAGGGCAGGGATTTTTGCCCTTTTGTTCACTGATGCATCCACAACATATAAAACACTTAGGCACTCAATAGACATTTGTAAAAATAAATACTATGTGGCCAACAAAAATTCCTGCCATAGAAATATTTATGATGTATTGTTTAGTTGTTTTGTTTTTTTCTTAAAAGCAAATGACAAAAGAGTATATAAAACTAAGTGATCACAAATTGTTCACAATGGCTGGTCTGAGGTAGTGAATTTGGGCCCTATCTTTTCCCTGTTTTCCTACTGAATATTTCCGCCCTCCCCCCCTCCCGCCAAAAAAAAGGGCTTGTAATATTTGTATAAGAAAGGAGAAAAATAAATGAAGAAATTAGGAAGAAAGAAAGGAAGAAGCTGGGAAGAGGAGAGATTAATTCAGGCTGTGGAATCCCCCACATTCATCCTTCATCACACACACACACACACACACACACACACGCACGTGCGTAGGTGCACACGTGCACGCCTGAAAGCCCTCCTTCCCTTTCTGGGCCTGGCCCTTAGCTGCATTCCACACTCTCTCTGCTCTTGGCAGCAACTTCATATCCTCCCAGAGGCCAATGCCCTGCCACCCCGGCCACAGGGGAGGCTGCATCAGATCCACAGACAAAGGCAATTAGTAAGGGCCTGATGCCTGGCTCCTCTAATTGCCCACACTCCTGAACAGAAGTAAGTGATGACTCTTTCAGAGGAGAAAAGAAACATCTCAGCCATTAAAACCACATTATACAGAGCAGACCTCCCCTAGGAAGACCCAGAAATTGCCAGAGATGGGAATCACATGAGCAGAAGGCCACTGCCCCAGGAGCGACGAGGCCAACAGACCAGAAAAAAAATGGCCTCTTGATGGGCTCTCTGGCCACTGGCCGCTAATCCACCTACTGTGAAATCAGGCCTCTTAGAAAGTTCTAGGTTCAATCCCATCTCTACCATTCACTAGCTGGGTGGCAGTGAGCAAAGCACACTGCCTCTCTGAACCTCAACTATAAAGTGGGAGCAGAACCAGCCTCAAGGGGTCATTATGGGAGCTACATGAGAAAGTGCTCCGTAAGAGCGGCTGATCGTCAGCATTTGTGAGCATACTTTTTCCTCTGTCTTGCACCCTAGCCATCCCCTTCTATATCCCACTCCCTCCTGTTCATCCTCAAAGATTCAGTGCAGATGTCACCTCTCCCAGGATGTTCCCTGATCCCTTCAAACTGAATTGGGTGCCTCTGCCATGTGCACCCAGTTTACACACTACTTCTCTGTATAGGTCAGGGCTCATTGGTCGTGAGTGACAGAGACAGCCTCTGGCTAACTTAAGCAACAAGGGAGTTTATTGGAACGATGTCAGAACTCAAGAAATCAATGTGAGATTGGACTGGGCCTGCAGAATGAACTAAAGATGCTCCAGGGAACCAAGGAGTAGAATCTGGGTGTGAATCCACTACTGGGATGGAAATAGAGCCTTGACCGTTCAGACATCTTGTCCCTCTGCTCAGAATCAAATTCCAGGGAGCGGGTGATGGACTGGCCTTGCTAAGGACACAGGTCCACCCCTGGCCAGGGTAGAGCAGAGCCTCCATTTATGGCCCCACCCTACTGTCTCCAGTGGGGAGAGGTTACCCCAATAACAGAAGTGACCAGTGAAGTAAAGTGGGTGCTGGTCATGAACAACAGGTGTAGGAACTAACAACAGAAATCAATCTCAAATATATAGGCAGGGATTTCATCTCATTCTCCTCTGAGTCTCTAACACTTTACTCAGTGCCTTGCAAAGTTTGCTGGCTGGCTGGCTGGCTGGCTGGCTGGAGAAACCATAGCCTTCAAGGCAAGTAGTCTAAGGGCCCCAACTGAGGCACAAGGAATGACCATGGGAGGCAATGAGGGGGTAGCAGTTAGAAACAGACTTGGGAGTCAAAGTTGAGTTCAAGTTCAAGCTCTACTCATTTCTGATTTTGCTATCTTTGACTTTGAGCAAATTGCTTCCTAGGCTTCGGTTTCCTTACTGTAAGAATATCTCAAGTTTGTCTTGAGGACCTGAGAAGTTTTGTGTGTAGAACTGACACAAAGCCTGGGACATGCATGCTCAATAAACCACATTGTTAATACTCTTGTTTTTCATCACTGTTATTACCACAGGAGGTGAGGGGGAAAGTAATCTGCTGACTGGCTGGGTGTGAGAGCCTTATGGAGAAGGGGTCACTGGGATATGTGGGGGCTCCATGGAGGACCCCCAGATGAACAAGGTAGGGACCCTGCCCTGGAGAAGCTCAGAGTTAAGTGAGGGAAACAGATGAATTCTCACCCCAAATAAAGTATGAAAGGAACGATTTTTAAAAATGATCAAAAGTAAAAGTAGCACAGGATGAAAAATTTATGTAGCCGGAACCACATCAGAAAGAAGCAAAAGCAAATATAGTCAAGACTTACATAATTCGCTAAATTCCGAGGATGGTAAGGAAATGCCCAAGCCCTGGGGAAGGGAGGAGGCTGCTCCAGAAGTCCTCACAAGTCGGAACTTGAGCTGAGGTTTAGAGTAAATCTGGACAGGTCTAGAAGAAGGTGGGCACTCCAGGGAGGGGGTGTGGAAGTTGGAATGTCAAGCCTTAAAAGACCTTAACTTGGGGCGTCCGCATGGCTTAGTCAGTTAAGCGTCTGACTCTTGGTTTCAGCTCAGGTCATGATCTCAGGGTCATGAGATCGAACCCTACATCGGGCTCTGCACTGAGCAGGGAGTCTGCTTGGGATTTTTTCCCTTCCCTCTCCCTCTGCTCCGCCCCCCACCCCCGCTCATGTGCACATGCACCGTCCTTCTCTAAAATAAATAAAATCTTAAAAAAAAAAAAAAAAGACTCTTAGCCTCCTTGGGCTGCTTTGACAAATACCGTAGGCTGGGTGGCTTCAAGAACAGACATTCATTCCTCACAGTTCTGGAGGCTGGGAAGTCTAAGACCAAGGCATCAGTCAGATTCAGTCCCCAGTGAGGACTCTCTTTCTGGCTTACTGATGGCCTGCCTTCTTACTGGGTCCTCATATGGCACACAGAGAATGAACTCCTGTCTCTTCCACTTCTAAGGATACAGTGATCGCATTATAGAGGCCCCACCGTCAAGATCTCATCTAAGCCTAATTATCTAGCTAGGGCCACACCTCCAAATACCCCCATGTTGGGGGTTAAAGCTTCAATATATTAATTTGTGAGGGGAGGGACACAAACATTTAGTCCATACCAGAGACCTAGGTAACGGGCAAGGGAGCAAAAAGGGAGACCACGGTTTTTCAGGTGGCTGCCATTTTGGATAGGTGCCGTCTTCATTCTGGGCTTGTATGGCTCTAATTCTAGCTCAGTCAGGCGCCACCCAAACCCGGTCTTGCATTGGAAGTACCTGCTGCCGTCTCCTTTTACAATTCAGAAGCCTGGGCTCTGCCCCAGGTACACCAAAGCATAATCTCCAGGGACAGAGCCTGGAAATCTGAATTTTTTTTTCATTCCCTCAAGTGATTGTTTTTTATTGAAGTAAAATTCACATAACATGAAACTGACCATCTTAAAGTGTACAGTTCAGTGGCACTTAGCACATCCACAGTATTATGCAACCACCACCTCTATTTAGTGCCAAAGTGTATTCATCACCCCAAAGGAAACTCCTTACCCATTAAAAGGAAACCCATATCCCATTTCCCCCTCCCCCTGGCACCTGGCTTTCTGACTCTATGGGTCTGCCCACTCTGGTTATTTTGTATAAATGGAACCTACGACACTCATCCTTTCAATGTCTTCTTTCACTTCACATAATGTTTTCAAGATTCATCCACGTGGTAGCACGAATCAGTGCTTCATTCCTTTTTATGACTGAATAATATTGCACTGTGTGGACAGACCACATCTTGTTTATCCGTTCTTCAGCTGGTGGACATTCGGATTGTTCTCACCTATTGGTGACGGTGAATAGTGCTGTCCCCGGGGTACTCTGATTTCACTAATTCAAGAGGTACCATTTGGTAACTGTACTCAGGTGATAATCACTTAAAAAGACTTAGGTTCCCAAGCTTCAGCATGCCTCACTCACAATCACCTGGGGAGCCCGCTAACAAAACAGATGCCAAAGTCCCACCTCCACACGTTCGTGAGTCAGTAGATTTGGGCGGGGCCTGGAAATAACTTTTAATGAGGCCCCTGCCTCCCATCCCTAGGAATTGGGACGCAAGTGACCTCTCCACCATTCTGTAAGGAACAGTGATTTAAAAGGAGGTCACCCATGGTTGAACGATGGGTCATTTTTTTCCTATTTTTTTAACATTTGACAATAATATTGTCAAATATTCAACAGTGAGTATGTTTTACTTTGATATTCAGAATTATTTGAAGTCTCAGTGAATAAAGAGAAAAGAACAAGGCCCCAGTGCCTCACCTTATTATTCCCAGCCTCTGCTTCTCTCCAGCACCCCTCCTCATGACTGCCCCCCTCCTATACTCCCCCAAGCCCAGGCTCTTTCTGAAAAGTACACACACATATTAAGAAAGTCAACATCTGATTTCTATGCACAGAATACTTTTGCCTCCAGCCTGTCACACAATTTGCTTACTTACTGTGAGCTTTTTGGAGCATCTGAAGAAATCAAAGCTGGGGGCTGGATCTCTGTTTTTCTACAGATAATGGTATTCTCCCACCGCCTAAGTTAATAGATTGAGGCTTGCAGGCATTTATGAGTGGTGTCTTTAATATGGTTCTGGAATATTTGCCCTATAAATTCTTAAGAACAGACTTATAGATTGCCTATTACCAGCATTATGGGCTATTAATAAATCAGTTACAGCCATGTATTTTTTTTAATTGCATTTTCCCTTTCTGTTCACATTCTAAGCAGCTAAGAATTGGTGAGAGACGGAACACCCGTGCTGGATGAGGGCTGTGATTTGCTGGAGAGAGATGGCAGGGGAAGGGACTTGACAGCTAGGTCTGAAAAGGCCGTTTCGAGCAAGAAAGAAAGAGAAGTAAAGGGACGGCACCAGCCAGGTGTTGTTGCCATGTTTTAGAGCCACAATCCATCTCCCGGTACTGAGCCCGCCACTGTCCCCGTGATTCCTTTGCTATAAATCCCCCTGGGATTTCTCTGCTCAGGCTGTTCTGTGTTAACTTTGCATGTAATGATATGCTGTGTGGTGTGGGGGGTAACCTGAGCATCACCAAGACTCTCCAGCTGGTGGGTACAAACACAGTCACATGGGAGGGCAGACCTGAGGTTCTCCAGCTCCGTAGCCCCTTCCCCTGGCAAGGGGAAGACACTCAACCTTCTGCAAGGCTCCTGCCCTGATCTGGAAGCTGGGGAGTCCCCAGGGGATGACAGCTCATTCGTATTTGGTCAGGCAGCTGCAGTCTGCCGTACCGCCGCCTTGGCACTGTTTCCGGCTGTAGTACTCGGAGCCCCCTTGCCTGGCAGGAATTGCTGTGCAGAACTTACCCCAAGCCCCGCCACGTGGGGGGACCCCGCGCCTGGGACCACGGCACTGTCCCACCTCACATTATTACACAGCCTTTTTCTCTCAACAGCGCCAAGTTCAAGATGACAAAAGGAAGAGTACACTTGTTTTTTTGTGTGTTTTTAATTTTTTTTCCCCAGAACTACTCTTTCCTCCAACTCCCAGGACTTCGGGTTGGGACTGGGTCACTATGCCCATTGAATTTTTTCCCTACTGGCGGATTCATGGGAACAGAGACCTCTTTGTTACTTTACAGTCTCTTCTCATTGAGCCTCCTCTCCCCCCCTCCACGCTATCGTGTGTGAACTCTTGCTGTGTCTGAACACCAGACACTGGGACTGATGGAATTATTTTTTCTAGAAGCCTCCAGTGCAAATCAGTAGGTGCGAATAGAGGGGAAAGCAGTTTCTGACATGATATACCTTGTGTGAGGTAAGAAGGCATTGTTAGCCGCTGTTACAAACCAACCTAATACACTTAGTATGTATCAAGTGCTGAAAGTTGTATATTATCTTATTCAAAACCTACAACAGTCAGATGAAATTATCTTTATAATGGTCCTCAAGGCCAGGCAGTAAATGGTATAAAGGGGATTTGAGCCAAGGGAGAAGATTCTAGAGCCCTTGCCGGTAACTACTACACTAAGAAACATACGGCAAAATATTTTAAAGATCCTACTCCTATCCTCCTGATAGGACTCCCACTAGAAGTGTCTGAGCACATGGGGGGACAGGGGTGTGCAGGTAACAATCCTCCCATGTGCTAGGGGCAGGGACACCGAACGACAGACACACTACCATCCTGGGAGGCACAACCATCAGTTCACACGTCAACCCCTCCACCTGCCTGGTGCTCAGTGTGGCTGTGGCCTCCGTTCAAGGCTCCCGGCTTCTCACCCACCCTTGCACCATCCCCCCTTGGCCCCACACCGCCCTGGAGACCATTCGAGGCAATACCTCTAGTTCCACCCTATCCCCGAGGCCCCTTTTCAGATCAGCTGCCTCTTGGGGAGCAAGCCTCTACACATCCTATCCCAACCTCCCAGCCAGAAGAAGGCAACAAGTTACAGCTCACCAGGAGACAGGAGACTCTGAAAAATCCCAAGAAGATTCCCCAAATATCTCCCCCACTCCGGGCACCTGTCACCGAATCAGAACCTTCCTTAGAAGACTAAGTCCTTGAATGGAGGAACTGTCTGCAGGAGGCCCCTGTGAAAATGCTCTTTCCAAGGAGAGCCCCTCATATGGATTTGCAAAGTTCACTTATCAAATGAGCTCATTTACTGATTCATTCAATGTCACTGATGCCCACGGGAGGTGCAGGACTGAGGCTACCCAGAGTTCCACGGGATGAGGACTCAGGACGGAAACGGATGACACTTGATCAGGTTGTAGGGCCCTAGCGTGCGGGGGGCGGAGGAGGGTCTGGGGCATTGAGGGGGCACCACAGGCTCTGGGTATGAAAACCGGGAAGACAGAGAAGGGTTATCTAATGATTCTGCCTGAGGCCGGCACTGGCCCTGAGATGACTTTGTCCTCCAGCCTCTGTCACATCCTCTGGCCTATTTCTTTGGAGATAAGGTCTGGAGTTTAAAACCAGAGGCTTTCAACTTATGTAAACATAAAATCCTCATTGGCAAGATCGCTTGGCACCACGGAAAGGCTGGACTGGAAATCAGGAAACTGGCTCCCGCTCTCACTTGTGTCCCCGTGATGATGAGTCTATCAGCTCTCCTCCCGGGGCCTCGGTTTCCCCTATTGCCTGGATCACGGACAAAACACTTAGAAGGTGCGGGAGCAGCCATGATGCAACCATGAGGAAGAAAGACACACCATGAAATGGCAAATGGCAGAGCCGGAAGATAGTCGGAGCCTGGGTCCCAGGAGACGTGCTTCCAGATAGTCTTGAGGGCCAGACAGCAAGCCTCCTGCTTCATGGACCAAATAAAACCCCTGACAGATTTGTCAGGTCTTCAGTTACTTACAGCCACACACCATGCTAACTGACCTTGGGCCAGTCATTGCTTTTCAAAATAAACATTTAGTGAGCATCTTCTCCGTGACATGCATGTAATCACATTACATTGATTTTCTCCAATTCCTCCCAACAACCCATTTCACAAATGTAAACACTGAGGATCAGAGAGGGTAATGTGCTCAAGGTGATAGATGCAGGGTGAATTTGACCTCTAGAACCTAGGTTCTTAATCACAACCCACGCTTCACCTTCCTGAGCCTCAGTTTCCCTCTCTGTAAAATGAGACAGTAGAAGGCAGTGTTGTAAGGGAGCTAAAGCTTTGAATAATTCAGACCAAGTTTGGTTAAAATCCTGCCTCCACCCCTTGGTGCTGTGTGATTTGAGCAAGTAACTAAACCTCTCTGAGCCCCAATTTCTTCTTCAGTAACTGATGACAATGAGAAGACCTACTTCACGGGGTTGGCATAAGGATTCGACTCAGGTAAAGCTGTTAGCACAGTGCCCAGCACAGAGCAGGTGGCTCTCTGTGGCTGAGGGAGATAATCTCATCTCTCCCTTCCAGCACAGGATTGCCAAGATATTGGTGACAGGTTGCATACCGATAACGAAATACCCGATATCTTTCCCAGAGCAAATGTGCTCCTGTGGCTTTCTAGGTACCGGAGAAACTGAATACAGAAATTTTTCATCTGAAACCAACTATTTTTAAAAACAACTGTTTACAACTTCCTTTACTCCTGGCAAGGGTTAGACCAAGGCGTCCAGCCCCTCCTTGCTGTGGGTAATGGGGGGCGGGGGAGGATCACTCTCCAGGGGCCTCCCCGGACTCCACAGCGAAGCTAAAAACTTAAAAACCTGAAAATGGGAAGGAAAGGGGGAGGCGCAGACATAAGAAGAAGCAGGTTCCAAGGAGGTTATATAAAAACAATGAAATCGTAATATTTTCCGCGACAGATTTCATCAGTGCCGCCTGAGTGCATTCTACTAAACCTCATTTATTAAATTTTGAGAAACATAATTTAGATATAAGATCCCGGACAAACAGGTTGCAAAATAGCCGATTCCGGATACATCGACATCCCCCCATGCGTGGAAAACAGGCTGGTGTTTTTCATTTTGATGGTCTCACGGGGCTCTCCTGCTACAGCTTGCGTGGGGGAAGGAGACAGTGGGATGGAGGCGGAGGGGGCTCCAGGCTCTTATTTGCAGTCTCTCTCCCCCGCTCAGCAGCCATTTGGAGGTATTGTGCTTCCTGTCCTGTAGCGTAAGCATCTCTGAAGTTGAACAGGCACACTTAATCATGTCCTGGAATGTGTAGATTGAGAGGTGTGCAGGTGCCAAGAAAGCAATGGACACACACAGCACGGAGAGCTTATTTGTTTACCTAAGCGCCTCCCCTGAGCCTCCCAAGACATCCCCCACCCTCCAGAGAATCTCATTTGCTGGTATTTACAAGGCAGGAAGTGGCCAGGGTCTTCCTGGTAGTTGACTTAGATGATCTTTTTATTCCGGGATTTCCACGTCATTGGGAAGTCTCCCTGCCCACTCCCAACTTCCAGCCCCAAACACTTCCTCAGACCTGCTTTCTCATGCCCACGGGGCCCTGTGAAAGGAGTTAATAGATGCCAAAGGCTGTCTGCATTAGTTCATCTACTCCTTTCCTCAGCCCACTCACGACATCGATTACTGACCCCATTTCATGGATGAGAACACTGAGGTTCAGCGAGGTGAGGCGATTTTCCCAGGATCACTCAGTGATTAAGTGGCAGAACCAGAGATTCAAGCCCAGGGAGAGTTGTAGAAGATACCGCCATTCTCTCATTGCAGGACACAACATACTGACACTTGGATAGCTGACAGGCAGAGGTCTTCGTTACTGCTCCAAATGGGAGGAAGCCGCCATTGAGGGCCACAGAAGCATTGTGCCTGGGGAGCTGCTGTAGGGACAGCTTCCGTCCGGCAAGCAGAATGGGGCTATCTTGGTTTCTTGGGCTTCCTGTGGGTTGGCTAATTTGAATAATGTGTGGGTGGCTCTGGGTCATCAAGGCGGTCCCAAGTTGTCTGGTACCCGGCCCTGGCTAGATCAGGGCAGGTGCATGGTGACCCCGGGGTGTGAAGCCCGATAAGGGACCTAGTTGGAGTGTGAACTTAATTATCTGCTTGAGAAGAAAAACTGGCCAGCCTCTAGAAGGGCCTCAAAGCTGGGTCAAGACAGAATTGAGAAACAAATAAACACCAATATTACAGGTGGGTCTAATTCTACACCCCACATCCTCTTCCCCTCTCTGTGCTGAAAATGCCTCTAGACCTTGGGGGCACCCATCCTCTCCCACATTTAGTGGGTCACAATGTCTTGTTGCCTCCACCTCTATAAAAAAGTCTCTTCAATCAGTCCCCTGCCCTAAAAAGTCATGTTCAGATCTCTTTCGTGAACTGCAAGGCCCTTCAAGGGAGCATCACTATGGTTAAGAATAAGAAAGTGAGCTCACAGGTCCACCCATCTGGGCTCAAGCCATAACAGTGCCACCTGTCGGGTGCAGGACCTCAGAAATCACCCAGTCTCCCGCTGAGCCTCACCTTCCACTTCTGCAGAATGGGAATTAAAGAATGACCTGCAGTGGGAGATGGGGAGGATTAATCGAGATTATCTACCTGAAAATCCTGGCACAGAGTGAGTCCTCAGTGAATATACTCAGCACTACTGCTGTTATTCTGTCCACTCTGGTGCGAACCTGCATTTCAACCTCATTTCTCTGCTCTTCCCAACTCTGGCCATTGCCCACTCCCCAAACACTGCCACGCCTTCTTACCTTTCTGCTGCAGCTGGGATATTTTTCTCTGCACCTTTCTCACTTCCTAGCCCATCCTGTTCATCCCCAGACCCATGGTCACTTCCTCAGAGGAGCCCTCTGGAGCCCCTAGCCTGATTCCAGCAGCTTCCACCTCCTCCCGGAGCCCAGTGTTCCCTCCCACCCCGTCAAAGTCTGAACCAACCATCTTGCAAGAAGGGAGGTGGGTTCCTACCTGGCTCCCCAACAGTGAGCTTCTCAAGAGAAGTGCAGAACCTTATTCACACAGCAGAGCGGTCAAGGGCGCAGATCTTGTGCTAGGCCACCAGGGTTCAAATTCTAGGCCCACTGCTGTCCCACCCACCTGTTCCTGCCTTTACAACTTCCTCCTGCCAACACCTGCGTGTCTTCCTTTGAGGGCCTTGGCCTCATCACGGAGTCTGCTTTGCTACCTATAGGGCTGGCAAGACGTGGCAGTGAACAGACAGGAGGGGGCCCTCCTGACCCCCATGCCCCCACCCAGGAGCAGCTCTCAACCAGTGCCTGCCAGAAGTGAGTACAGAGTACAGAGATCCCTAATTCTCTCATCCCCCGGGTGGGAGATTTAACGCATGTTCTACGGGCTCCCACAGCTTCCTCAGCGGGATCAAGCCACACTTGCCCACAGGGGTCACTGGCTTGGTATATTGGAGTTCCCCAGAGAAACAGAGCCAATAGGACAGATAAATCTATGTCTCCATGTCTATAAATAGATAGAGATAGAAATAGTCTATAGATACAGATATATATCTCCATCAATCTCTGTCTATATGAGGATATTTATTATAGGAATCGGCTCATGTCATTATGGAGGCTGAAAAGTCCCACCATCTGCCATCTACAAGCTGGAGGCCCAGCAGAGCCAATGGTGTAATTTAGTTTGAGACCCAAAGTCCAAGAACCAGGAGTGCCAACGTCCAAGGGCAGGAGAAGCTGGATGTTCCAACTCAAGCATAGAGACCGCAAATTCGCCCTTCCTCCACTTTTTTGAACTATTCTGTACACCTTTACTCGGTCTATCGATTCAAATGCTAATCTTTTCTGGAAACACCCTCACAGACACACCCAGAAATAATGTTTTAACCTCTATCTGGGCATTCCTTAGCCCAGCCTAGTTGCCACATAAAATTAACAACTGTACTTGATAACATATCTTCAGTAGCCTTCCCCCACGCCCTCATCTTTGCTTTCCTACTTGCACTTAAATCCTTGTCTCAGGGGCCGCTCTGGGGCAATCCAAATGAAGACGCGTTACTCCTACTAGCTGCAAGAGCTTGAGCATGTTACTTAAACTCTCTGTGCCTGTTTCTTCATCTCTAAATGGGAATAATTTTATTTATGGGACTGAGGATGAGATGAGTAATGCTGTGCTCGGAAAAGTGTCTAATACACAGAAAACATGATAAATATTAGGTCTTTTCTTCTCAAGGTCTCCAGAGGACCCGGCATATGCTAGGGCTTCAAAAAATGTTTGCTGGTTGAAGCACACTGAACCTCTAGGGATAAAGGAGGGCAGTATATTAAGCCTTTTCATTCCTCTGGTTGCCAAAACTCACTCAAGCTAACACAAGTTAAGGAAACTTGTTTCAAGGAGGTACCTATAGAAACAGAGACAGGCATCTCCAGGAACTCTAGAGCGACCAGCCAGGCAGACGGTACCAAAGGCAGGAGCAGAACTGGGGAATGTGGAGGTGATTCCCCTTCCAAAAACAGTCCTAGCAACTGGGTTACTTGTCACCCCCCTGAACTGCAGAATGTTCTAGTATCTTCCCTCTAGAGATTTATCACTACCATAACTCATCTCTCTCCCTCTCACTCACTCTTTCTCTCTCTTGCCTCTCTTTGTCCAACTTTCTGGTTCCATTGAGGTCTCCTAGTTTCTTTCCAATCACATCTCTTCCCCCTGAGGGCTTTGGTCCAAATGAGAAAGAGTCACAGGAATCAATGGAGGTACCAGCCTCAGAGGTGGTAAAGCTGGGCTGGAGAGCATGGCATAGACTTGCAAAGAGAGGTAGGAATTCTACTCCTTCCAACCCTCCCCCCGCCAAGTCTAGACAGTGGAGCTTCCTGGAGCAGAGTATGGGCTCCCCTGCTGACCCACCCCACACCAGCTGAGCAAGAAGAGACCCTGGAGGGATGGAGAATGGGTCATTGCACTATGCCAAGCAAGAGCCTTCCAGCAGGGCAACTCTGAAACCAGACGTGAAGCAGCTGAGCAGGCCACACTGAGACCTATCCACTACTCACTCCCCACTGGGTAGAGTGAGAAGGGGAGGGGGAGAATGGGCTGAAGCCCTCCCTGGTACTTCCAAAAATAGTGGAAGTTGGTATTTTAATGGACCATGGTAGACTAGACAGGAGAGGGATGGGATTTTTTTTTTTTTTCCTGCAGCTCCCTGCTGACCAATTTTGCCCATGTCTCTAGTCCAAATTCCCAAGGGAAACAACCTGATTGGTGCAGGGACTCATCTTTATCTGTTTAAACAGTCTCCATAAAAAGCCAGCTCATAGGCCATTGGCCACTGGCCAGCCCACCCCTTAGTGAAACCTGAAATTACAAAACTGTTCATTTATTTGTTTATCGTCTGTCTCCATCCCCACTAGACTGTTCCTGAGAGACCAGAACCTATCTGTTATGGTCATTTTTTATCCCCAACACCTACAATAGTACATGGCTCAAAGGAGAAGCCAGATTAAGACTTACTGAATACATGACTGAATGAATGATTAATGTAATGAATAAATGAGTGAACAAGTTTATTAAGAGCGCTGTCTATGTCACTGAAGCCTCTTTCCTATCGTTCAGGGAACTCAGCTCCACTAGGCAAAGTTCCACCGGGTAATGAGACCCCACTTACCCAGAAGGCAATTGAGTGAGTTTCTACTGCTATGCAGTATGCCCCCAGTCCCCATCAAAGCAACTTGGCCAGATATTCCTTCCAACCATGTGCTGGAATCTTCCTGAGAGATGTTCTGGCCAACACAATTTTCTCCATCTTATTCTCTGTCCAGTGATGTTTTAGCCCCTCTTGAAACTGGACCACTGCCCTGATTACCTGCTTCTTAATCCAACTCTGTCTGCACCAATACCCTCGATTAACATTTTTTCCAGTACACAATGATGTCTCCCTCCAACTCACTCAACATGGCATTATTTAACAGAAGCCTAAAACCAGCATGCTAATGAAAACAGCTCTTGCAAATAATCCTTTAAAGGGATTTTTAGTACCCAGTTCCTAATAAACAGATGCAAATTAATGACCTTTAGGAAGTCACTAAAAACCCACAATGTCCCTGGCCTCACCATTCTTTTATCCAGAATAAAGTAGGGATGAGGGTAGAGATAATAGAAAGACCAAGACAAATCAATCCCAAGTGTCATCACCCCTGAGCCTCAGACAATGTTAGAAGGGGACAGTGCCCTGGAGAGATCTGAAGAACTGGGACTTCAGCATTGCCAAGAGAGATAGCCGGGGATACTCCAAATGAAGGAACTTTGTCCCATCTTCCTCAACATTGGTCAGAGGGTCTGGGAAGCTTAAAGGCTAAGCCTCCAGTGAGCTGTACTTAGGAATCAGTAAGACTTACACAGTCATTGTGCAGATCAGAGAGAATATGTGAAAAGTGCCAGCACACAGCAGGTGCTCAATAAATGGGAAATGTTGTTATGATGCAAATCTCACGCTGGTGCCTGTAACAGCAGAGACCTGGAGAAAGAGGCTTCCCAGCTCAGGACCAGGAGTATCTTGGCACCAAAGGACTTTCTGCTCTCAGCCAAAATGGAGGCTTTGGAGCTACAACCTTTGCAGCTCTGGGCATGGCTAGAAGGGCCTCTAAGACCAAAAGGGCCAACAGAGGACGGTCCTAAGTTAGCTAACTAGTTGATACGCCAGAGCAGAGCCTCCTCTCCAGGGAGCGGAGGTCAGGGTGAGCCTCTCCAAGCCTGTGAGTCTACACTGGATCAGCCTTTCTTTGTATTCCTCTTCAAACTCGCAGTGCCCTCCCCCATACCGATTCACCATCCCTGTCCCCTGATTTTCAGCTTTAGGCTGACCTCCAGGAAGCCTTCCTAGGCCTTTGTAAGCTACATATTTTTTTCTCATCTCTATATCCCCATGACACTAACAGTCTGCAGCAAACAATCTAGCCTCCTCTTTGAATATTATGCTTTACTGGTTTCTGGTCTATGAGATCTTGGAGCCCCCTTGAGAGCTGACACTCTGGCTCACATGCCTCATGTAGCCCCCTAGAGATCTTGTGAAAAGGTGATTCTGATTCTGTAGGTCTTGGGTAGGGCCTGAGACTCTGCATTTCTAACAAGCTCCCAAGTGATGCTGATGCTATTTGAGGTAGCAAGGATCTAGACCATCTTTTACAACACTGTTTCTTCAAACTTTTAATGTGATGCATACTTTAACAGCTAGAGAAACAAGTTTACTCCAGGAGCAATCAGAGCCTTCAAGGGGCACTATGACTCTCCAAGAGAGGGATATGGTATACAGGACCTCCCAAGAGAAACCTTTGTTTAAGAAACTATCCTATAGCATTTATCTCATTATCAGACGCACAGCAATCGTTAATAACAAGAGCAAATATTTATTTCCTCCTGACTGTGGGCCCAGAGTTTTACATGCACCATCTTATTTAATTATTCCACTGACCTCTATGAAGTACACACTACTGGGATCCTCATTTGAGAGGAGGAATTAGAAGGTAAGAGAAGGTAAGCCATTTGCCCAAATGCATGTGGTAGAGTCAGGAATTAGACCCCAATTTGTCTCACTCCAGGGTCCTCCTCTTCAACTCTCCACTTGACCTCTCAGCCTGGGCCCAGAGATCTTCTTTTTGCCATATGTAATGGCTGAGAGGCCAGATTTAGTGAGGACAGGCCACTGTCCCAACCGGAATCACTTTTAGTCTACATACTCTTTTACATGGCCGTGGGTTGGGTTTGTTTTTTTTTTTTTTTTAATATTCCTATGGTGAACATTTATTAATCACATATAAGAAAGGAAAAGAGCACACTTCTATTTTAGCTCAGGATGTATCTGGCTGCAAGTAACAGTAGATAAATATGCGTTTGTTCTAACCATATTATAAGTCCAGATAGGTAGGTAGGTAGATAGTAACCTTAGTTCAGCCATCAGGAACCCTGGCTCTTTCTTTCCTTCCAGGTGTCATGGACAATAACAGAGAAAGTGCGTGTCTTGGTTGTGGGAGAAGTTAGCATAGGCACTGTTTTCATCCACCCTTTGATTTGAAAGACAATTTAAGATCCTTCCATGTGCCAGCCAGTGGGCTTTGGAACAAAGATGAAAAAGACAGGACCCATTCTGTGGGACAGATAAGATTATACAGATAACTAATCTCCCAATTATGATACCATATAATAATGACTATTATTCCCTTCAACCCTGGATTTCTACAGAAAAGATCTGAGGTGCTGATGTACTGTGATAAATATTATAAGAGAAGTGACCATAGGGGATGTACAAGCCCAGAGAAAGGGCCTCTTGTCTCCCTAGGGGTGAAGAAGGTCAAGAGGGGTCAGGGAAGGAATGGATCTGAGTCTTGTAAGGCAAAGAGAAATTAGCTGGGCAAGAGAAGTTCAAGTAGGTGTGTGAATAGTCAGGATGCTTTCACCTGCATCCTGTTTTAAAAACAGGGTGGTTGTTTCTGGTTTTTTTGTGGGTTTTTTTTTCCCTCTCACAGAAAAGAAGTACAAGCATAGATGGTCTAGACTTGTTTCAGTGAATCAACCACACAAAGGGTCTTGGATCAACTTGTCTGCAATCTCTTGGCCCTCCCCTCATAATTGTAAGATGGCTGCCATTGCTCCGGACATCACAAAAAGAGAGCATAAAGGTTTCATCTTTCTCTGTGGCTTCTTCTTGGCAAAGCTGCTCACTTTGCAGTGTAGCACAGTCCTTTGTGCACATGTGGTAGGGAGTTAAACTAGACAAGATTCACTGGAGATATACAAAGTTCTTAAGAGAATTATATTTGAAGAAACACTGTAATCTTGAAATGAAAGGGACAGAGAGAGTACAGAGTGAAAAGAGACATCCAGATCACCAAATTTCTACAAGCAGGTGGAAAGCTGAGAAAACTCTTCCATGCAAACACACACCACTCTTTATGTAAAATAAAGGATGACTCAGAGGGTGAACCAAGAGCCTAGAAGGTGGAGCCAAGAACCATGGAGAATTACTCCCAAGCCCTGTGTCTGAATCAAGAAACTGTTAATTTGTCCAGCTGGATTTCAGAATTTCCATGGGCCAGTGACTCCTGTGTGCCTCACATTTTCCGCTTTGTGAACAAGAACGTCTACAGTGCTTATTCTATGCCTGTCCCACCACTGTATCTAAAAAGATAGTTTGCCATCAAATACTGGCTCTGCTGCTTTGGTACTGTGGGCACCTCCACCCATAAGCCTCAGTTTCTTCATCTGTGGGATGGGGACAATTACAGTGCCTATCTATCTCACAGGTTATGAATACTTAGTAATATTACTGTAATACATATGTATTCACTCCACACAGAGCCTAGCACATAGTAAGCAGTGTTCAGTAAATGCCTACCATTATTATTTTTCATTATTCACCCTGAACATACCCGTGGCACCTGCCATTCTGTGCTGGAATTATGCCTGTCTACCCTGTTAGGCTCTGAGCATAGGGAATAGAGAAGGTATCTTAGTTATATTTGTATCTTCAATAAACATAAATAGCCTGGTGTATGGTAGATGCACAGAAAGTGTTGAATAATGACTGACTGACTGACTGAATGAATGAATGAATGAATACCCATGATTCCACATTCCTTTTTTCTGCTGGCTTTTGGTACCTGAATAGCATGGTTTTCTCTCCTGGCTGTTGCAGCGGGAGACGATTTGAGAAAGCAGGGGTCCTTCCTGTCAGTCATGATAACTGCACAATTCTGATCACCTGTGATGGTGAACGTTCCAGAGGCAGTCCCTACAACAGGAAGTTGCTGTGGTTGGGATGAAAACCCGGGAGAATGAAGGGTTCCTCCCAATTCAGAGACATCAGAGCTCCAGAAACCCAGCTTTCTTCAAGCCACTTCCCTTGCCCAAAGCACTCTGCTAACTACCCTTCTCCCAGCTCTGTGCTGTGACAGGATCAAGTTCAGTGACTTGAGATTTCTCCTGTGGTCCCAGACGATTGAAGCCAAAATGGGATGGACACACGAAAATGGATTTATTGACTCTCCTCCAGTGCTTCAGGGTACACCACATTTGGCTAATTTAGGAAGAATATCAAAATAAGGAAACCCATCTGCATGGGGTCAATTAGGAAAAAACTCTTCTTGAAGCAGTGGGCAATGGTGGCTATGGTGACCTGTGACCTCCTTCAGAGCTAGGATCTGTAACAAGCATCAACAACAGTCCCAGCATAAATGCCAACAACAAATTCCCAGCATAAACGATGCACCTTACTCATAGCATACATCACTAACCATTTACAGCACACTTTCACCTCAGACACAGCTTCTCATCCCATTGATTGAATCCAGTCACTACTAATTGATTGGGGGTGCCATGCAAGATTAAACCCACTTTCCAACCCTGATCTAGATGTTAACACTACCTGCATAGTCTTCATGATTATAATAATCTCCTTAGCCATGCCTCCTTATGTCCCTAACAACATGATCTTAATAGCATCCTGTGTCATCATGGAGCAGACAACTTGCATCTTACCACATTGCCTCCTCTCTCTAGGACCCTCTTACTTTTCTGAATTGCCCTTTGGTGGGACATAATACTGAAGCAGTCAAATGAAACTGTATTTACTGTAAAAACATTGTTGAAGATATTGTTATTTTACATTGTGTCTTCTCTCTGAGGCTCTGGGAAGAGGGAAGAATGCCTCCCTGATCTTTGAATCAGTAATGGATGTGTCTCTCTTGAGCCACCAGATTTTCATCTGCCTAATGACCCTTGTGCATTCTGTAACTGACATATTTCCCTCTTTGCGATGGTTGCAGGAAGTTTCCAGACCAGGAAAGCACGACTTGCCTTGTAATTCATGCACTAGTCTCGTCCCTGAATCCATCTAATTTTTCTGGGTTGTTTCCCTCCTTTGTCTTATTTATCTTAATTTTCATTTATTTTATTCTGCTGCTTTTTGCACATCCTTGTAAGCCTCCTTGAATATTTTGGGGAATAAGCTTGGTATAAATAAACATATAGGCAACTAATATCCAGGTGAATGTGAAGCATTGTTTAGGCTCTTTAATATCTAATCCATGTGCAAATGTTGGGGATGGGGGTGCACCAGACCATGTGGATTGGGGGATGGGAGTGTGTAAGACCATTTTTCTTTTCAAATACCCACCCTTGTTCGTCTTACTCTGAGGGACCTGAGAAAGGGATGTGTGTGTGTATGTGTGTGTGTGTGTGTGTGTGTGTGTGTGTGTGTGTCCCCTTGCTTCTCTTACAGACCTGATCAGCTTGCCCAGAGGCACATAGTTGAAACTTAAATATCCGGGTATTTAAAGCACCAAGATGAAAGAACAGGAACTCTCTTCATTTCCTCTATTCACAGCTCTCTACGGCCTAAAATACTTGTCCAAACCACTTAACACATGGACTTTGAAGCCATACATACCTGTGTTAAATTCCCATACTGCCATTCAAAAATGTATTTATTTAACCTCTTTTTCTAAACCTCGGTTTCCTCTTCTGTAAAATGCCAACTTTCTGGGGTTAGAGAATGGCTTAAGTGAGATAATATACAAAAGCATTTAGCACAATGCTTGGAACATGGTGAGTGCCTGATAAACAATAGCTATTATGTTACAGCTTTTATTAACCTTGTTTCCTTTAACCTTATAAACTGAAGGCTCTACTTCACTATACCTGGTGGAGGGAGGGAAGAATTGGGTTTATTACACCCTTACTAGCATATTAGCCCAGGGTAAAGCACATAGTAGGTGTTTAATACCTGGTTGCTGAGAATCTGGAAGAATGTGCCCTGGGAGACATTCGCTATCAACATATTTACCATGCAGTGCAATATTTCATTATATTATACTACTTCCTCCTTCCTAGAATGACCTCTCTTCAATTTGCCCCAACTGCATTCACAGCAACCTCTGCTGTGGCAGTAGCAACAAATAACCTCCCCAAGTCAGCATGAGATTTGCTCTGAAGGAAAGCAAAGGAAGAAAATGTACATGTACCGAGTCCGCGCTGTGTGCTAGCCAATGTCCAGGACATGTCTATCATCTGCACATGAAACTGTGTGGTCGGTGAGTGAACAGCCTCATCAGCCCCCACCAGGTCAATTCTCCCTCTGTGTAAATTCTACAGTCTGAGCATCTAACAATCTATATTCTTTTCCAGGTCAAATGAAATGACAAGAGGATTAAAACAATGTGTCTCAGAAACCCATAGACAGAGCCCAAGAAACCAGCAACAGGGACAGTCCTGGTTAATTTCAAGATGCCAAACAGCCAGCTTTCCGTCAATTTCCAGGACCTCATTTTCCCCCCTTCATTTTCAGAATTGATGTTTATGTTTCCACCAGGATAGAGACCAATTCTCCTTGGCATCCTCCGTCAGAGAGAATCAGAAATTTTCCACCTGGGATGCTACAAATTGCATTTCTCAACACAGTTCTAGAATACGGGATATGACCAGCATAACTAATGCTGAGTGATCAAAACTCAGGTGCTCTAACTTTATAAGAATCATCATCAGGCAGTCAGCATTTCACCAAGGGATGGAGCCTCTTGTCCTCCAAGATTCAAAGAGCAAGAGCACATCGATCTGGAAGCGGCTCCCAGGGAACACGGTAGCACAAGGGTAGGCTGGGCCAAGACTCTGCCACTTCCTCCTGTGTAACTTTAGCTGTATTGCTGTGTGGCTCTGAGCCTCAGTCTTCCCATTTTTGAAATGGGGATAAAAGCAGGACCTAATTCAGAGGACTAGCAGGAGGAGTAACAACACACGGGAAGCACTCAGCACAGTGCCTAGCTCACGGGAAGTGTGGGGTAAATCTTAGCTGGCAACTTGTCTGGTATTGTCATCCTTCCTCTCTAAAAATACCCTTCACTCCATGTCCTTGTTAATCCTTAGAAGCCACCTTTATACCATCTGGAACCACACCCCCTCCAGAGTTTCCAGCCAATGGTAGTTGGACCATGAAGGAAAGCTCGCCCAAACTGGACCAATCAGATTTTCCCTCCCAGGAACCTAGAGTGGACCTAAAGGAGCTAGTCCGACTCTGCTGCTGTTTCAACTGAGGACATAAATTCAGGAGCCAGGAGGATGCCCTCTTCAACCATGTGACCGAGGAAGCAGGGAAAGAGTCAGTGGAGAAAGTCTCTCTAGGTCTGACTACTGGGAGGAGAGAATGAGAGAATTTGCTTTAGTTTTAGACCTTTTCTGGTTCATAGTTCCAGGGCCCTGGAAGGCCTGGCTGCATCTGTTCCTCCATGGGCTCCTGAGCCCTGTCACTTTCAACAAACCGCACTTTTTCCTTAAGCTAGTCTGAGATCTCTCTTATTTGGAGTAAAGAGTTTTGAGGTAAAAGCAGAGACTTCAGGCTCAAAACTCTTTTCTTGGGAATATGCTATTCCCTAGGACTTCATGAGGGATTCTATGAAGAAGGAAAGGAAAGGGACAGAAAAAAATACCATTTAATGAGTACCTATTGGGTACCAGCCACTCAGGCTGGTGCTCTCTCACATTACCATCTGGATGAGAGACATCTCAATGAGGTAGGAACAATCACCACAATTTTATACAGGGAGCACTTAAAGCTCAGAGAGGTTAACAAGGTCACACAGGTCTGTCCAAACTTATGTAAGGTTTTTCAGATATCTGGTATTAACAAATTGGGGATTAACTCTGGGTCTTTGCTGCATCATCAATAATCATCTCCACCACCACTATCAAATCACCCATCCATATCCCCATCATTCCCATCCCATCACCATCCTCATCTTCACCATCATTATTATTATCACTATCATCAGCATCACCATCCTCATCATCATCCCCATCACCTTTTTCGTCACCATCACCATCATCACCATCCTCCACATCATTACCATCACTAATGGCTCACACTTATTTAGCAATTCCATTCAGTCACTCTTTATATTGAGTACTGTATACATGTTAACACCTAAGAGGACTCTGAAGAAGGCAATGTTACCATCTTTATTTTACAGATGAGGAAGCGAGGTTTTGTGAGGTTAAGGCATGCGTCTGAAGTCACCAGGCCTACCTGAATCCAGAGCCCACCCTGAGAGACTATACTCTCCTGGTGGGCAGGGGCTGCACCTCCCACTTCTTTGGCATCTCCCATGATGCCTAGCATTGTGCTATGCATGCAGTAGTTGCTAAATAAATATCTGCTAAGTTGATGGAAAATGTGAAAAGGATTACAGAAGTGCTGAAAGAGCAAGGGTTAACGCTCTACTCCAGGTCACCAGTAAAGACAGCTGGAAAGCCAGGCTCTGAGCGCCAATCTCTAGGCACAAAAGGGTCTCTTTCACGTTGGTAATAAAGATGCTTGTCAAAATGCCTTTTGATGTGGGGCCGAGAGGCTGACAGGAGCATGCTAACCATCTCAAAGGCTGAGGCTCACTGCTCAGTCCTTTACCTTATCTCCTGGACTGAACCAGGACATGAATCAATGCCAGGGTGGTCCTCTCTCACCCCCACTTCAAGCCAAGGAGACAATGAGAAGAAGGGAAAACCACATTTAGTGAGTGCTTATATGTGCCAAGTGCTGTGCTAAGTGCTTGGCTGGACAAAATGAGACGGGCTGAGGCCACCTGATAGTACAACTCAGTGATTAAACACACAGGCTCTAGAACCAGACTGCCTTAAATCCTGGCTCTACCACTCACTGCTTGTATGACCTTGGGCCTCAGTTTCCTCATCTGTGAAACAGGGATGATAGTATTAATAGTACCTTTTTTGAAGAGTGAGATGAGCATGTGGTTAATGTTTCATAAACATTAGCACGTATTAATTAATCCAATGACTCTGTGAAGTAGGTATCATCAACCCATTCTGCAGATGAAGATACTAGTAACTAAGGCTCACAGGCATGAAATGACTTATCCAATACTGTATAGTTAACAAGTGCAGAGACTAGATTGGAATCTAGGTTGTTTGCCCTCCAATCCTGAGCCCTGTACCATTCATACTGTTATATTACCAGGGGTCATGGTACCCTCAGCCTTGAGGAGGCGGGAAAGGTCAAGGCCTTTATCTTCTGTAGACCTTCCATCACTCTTCCAATGGCTTAATTTTGTCATACATACACACACACACACGAATATGCTGTAGGCACAGAAAAGTCAGGAGAGTTTCTATTGCTTATTTTTTCATTCACCACATATTTATTGTGCCATGCACTAAGGTGCTGAGAACACAGTGATGGGCAAGACAGACTTGGCCTCTGACCTCATGGAGCTCAGTTTAGCAAGGGATGCAGATATGAATCTACGAGTCATGCACATGTGTAATTGTGGCTATACATGTGCTTAGTAGGGGTGATGTTGGTGCTCAGAGGGCCTACACAGGAAGAATGACCCAGGAAGGAGGTCAGGGAAGGCTTCTCTGAGGAGGTGATGACTGAGCTAGGGTATGACTAATAACAGTGATTACCAACATAAAGAATAGAGGGAATGTCATTTCAAGTAGAGGCAACAGCATATGTAAAGGCCCTGTGGCAGGAGGGAGCACAGAAGTAGCAGGGACTGAAGGGTGACTTGTATAGCTGAAGCAGGGAGCAAGGAAGAGTGTGTTACGTGTACAGTTAGAGCAAGGAAGAGCATGTTATGGGTTACAGTTGACTCTGAAGTAGGCAGTTCTCCAAAAACACTGTTGAGAAACATTGTTCTAGAACATTGCCTGGTACATAACACATGTTCAGTGTAAGTGTGATGAATGAATAAATGAATAAATGGGAGGACTGAGTCAAAGGCTGAAAACAACCTATATTATAATAAGATGAAATGTTAGAATAGCAAAGGCACATAGAAAGAACTAAGGAAGTGCATATAGGAATGCAGTTGCAGGCCCTGGAAGGCTTCCAGGAGGAGGTGACTTCTGAGCTGAACCTTGGATCCTGTGAAGACATTTTCCAGGTGGATAGAAGGGGAAGCCTCCCAGGCAGAATACACAGCATTGAAAGCAGGGCAGCTGAGGACCAGGACGCATCTCAGGGAGCTGCTGGAAATGATGCAGCAGGGGAAGCTTTCTCTGTCCAGGTGACCTGACCCGAAGCAGAGTCCGTTGCTGGGCTCCATCAGGTCTTTGGTGATCCTTAACCCCAGGGAACCCCCTTTGCTTGAATCTGTGCCAGAGCCCCCTCTGAGGGGCACCAAGCTCCACCCTAGACTAGACTCACTGAAAAGGGAAATGCCACACTCAACCGCCTTCTGAATAAACAGGTATGAAATGACAGCCACTGAGCAGAACATCAGTGAAACAAGACAAACTCTCTGGGAGGGAAGGGGGGGGCAGTTTCATCTGTAGGCAGATGTGGAGCTGAATCTATCACTTGACCAGGTCTAATGTCCCAGTTGGATGGACTCTACACACGGTAAGGAGACACTGGGTAGATCTGAGACGCCTAAAAAGTGGTAGAGGAAGGTGAAGGGGGCAGCCCCATCACCTGCTACGATGCCCACCACCATCACCAAGCCTTACTGTGTTGCCAAAGTCTTCTGAGGAGGTTGCATTTGAGCCAAGCTATAAATGACAAGGAAAGAGTATTCTGGGTAAAGTGAGCAGCAAGTACAAAGGCCCTGTGGCAGAAAATTCTGGTGGGTCATAGACAGTGACAGAGGCCAGAGGAACTGGTGTGTATTGAGGGAGGGAGAAAAGCAGTGAGGCCAGGGAGAACAGCAGGCCTCAGGTCTTGCAGTGCTGTGTAGAGCAAGTAAGGAGGCCAGATTTTATCCTAAGACTCACATGAAGGTAATGAAGGGTGTTAAGCATGGGAATAACATGACCTGATTTATAAAAAAGATGATTCTGGCTGGTATGTAGAGGATAATTCATAGGCAAGAAGTGGATGCAGAGGCCAGCTGGGAGGCTACTATAACAGTCCAGGCAAGAGATGCTCATAGCTTAGACTAGAGTGTTCAAGGTAAAGAGGGAGAGGTGATCTGGCATACTCTGAAGGTGGAACGGTCAAGATCTGACCTCATATTTGATGCTGAGTTGAGGGAGTGGAAGGAGTTAGTGGGACTCCTGAGTTATGATCATGCCATGTTTAACGAGTTAGTCTTTTATTTTGTTTTATTTTTACAGGTGTGGTACCAGGCCTAAACCAATCATCTAAGTCACGCAGAGTAAATAACCACTCAGCTTGGACCAGTCCGACCCAGGCCTCAATCCCCAGCTCCTGCGCTCATAACCACCCCAGCAAGCTGCCACAATTACACAAGAAGCATAGGAGAGTTAGGGGACCAGGCCCAAATGCTGTTGGGCCACTCACCGTGTGATTCAGACAGACCTCAGTACATGTCTGACGCTCAGTTCCCTCAACTGTACAGTGGAAATTATAACAGCTTCACCAGGAGGGTGATGGGAGAATTATAGGAAATTTACTCATTCATCCAATAAACATTTATGAAGCATCTCCCACACGTGCTGGGCGCCATCCTAGGCACGTGGAACATACTGATGAGCAAAACAGAAGAATCCTGTCCCTGAGGTGCTTACATATCAGGAAGGAGACACAATAATTCTCATAATGAGTACATTATCTAGTATTTTAGAAGGTGAGAAATGCTATGGGAGAAACAGGAAGAGCAGGGTGGGGGGAAGACATATATAAATGTATCAAATCAACACCTTAAACTTATACAATGTCATTATGTCAGTTACATATCACTAAAATTTAAGAGAAAGAGCCATCTCAGCGATCATGATTAAATATTTGTTATGTAAATAATTGCTCTTTTTGATAGATCTTTTATTTTTATGGCTTTCCTTGCTTAGGATAATAAATCCCTGCTCCCTCAGTTAACTCCAGAGGACAAAAGTTCTTCCCACCCCGAGAAATGCCTTTCATCGTTAAAAACAAAAGCGAACAAACACACAGCCCTCCCACCACAAGCACTTGATAAGTTGCAATGTAAGGTCTGGTTAAACAGCCCTGAGCCCGAAAGCACCCTTTGTCCTGAAGCAGAAGTTCTCAGTGGGAGTGATGCTGCCCCCTAGAGAAATATCTGGAAATGTGGTGGTGGGAGGCGCATGTGCTTTAGCTTGCCACTAGGCTTGGGGTATACAACAGTATTCACATAAATGTCCTTCCTGCCAGATACTTACTCCATGAAAAAGAAACATCATCAGGTGAGCTAAACTCTAACTTCCTTGCACATGTAAACAAAAAATTATTTCCTGCGTGGTTCAAGCTGACATTGAATTTAAAAGGAACAGAACTACCGGGAAAATTGAGCAAAGGTTGTTCTTCTCTTTGCTCAGAACTTTACCAAAGTGCACCGTTTCAGGAAACTGGGTCGTGGGCGGCAGCGCTGTGTGGGGCATTTTTTTGTAGGTGACACCACACATCTGTGCAAATGTGCCTTCGTAGCTGTGACAGTCACAGTGATTATAAATAGAAGCAATTATCTGGCTATATCATTATGTTTTAGAGTAGAGTCATATCTAAGCATTTACATATTGAAATATATACTATCTTATCACAGACTCCTTTCACTTTATTCTCAGTTATAATATTGTTAGGACATTATATTGATCTCTTGAAGTTATGTGTATATATAGATTCTATTATCTGTGAAATTCATTTCCGGATAGTAAAGAGCGTGTTATAAAAATTTTTTTTTCTTTTATGAAAAGGGGCATTGAGTCTGACTGAAGAGTGATGTCATCTAAATGCTACTATTGAGCTTTAGAAAGTATGCCCTGTGGATTTTGGCACAATGACTATCTGATCTCTCCATATTTCAAGAGCTGTATTTCATGGGGAAACCAGAGGGATGCGTGCATGAGCCTCTGCAATGTGTGCAACCATTCAAGTGGTCATTTGTTGAACATATACTTTGTGCAGTTTTCTATACATTACACACTTCATTTCACAGGACGTCTCTCAGATAAACAGTGTCCATGTCACAGATGAAAAAACCGAGGCTTGGAAAAATGAATCGACTTGGTTCAACTCTTATTAACTATGGTAATTCCTGCCAAAAGCATTTTAGTGCCCACTGTTTGCCTGAGCCCTGCTCACAGTGCATTTCAAATATTCTTTTGTCTAATCACTGCAATCACTGTGTTCGGAGGCATATATTTTTATCCCCACTTTATAGACCATGCAGCTGAGGCGCAGAGACCAGCCGTTGCCCAGATAGGCCTTTCTGCTTGAAAGCACCAGAATAATCTCAGAGCGATCCCAGCCAAGTCTGGTTGATTCCAAAGCTCATACAATCAACCACAATGGTGTGTTTCCTTTGTAAAAGATAAGCAACACTAATAATGGGGGTCATTCACTTGTCATTAAAGGCAGATGACAAGTGCTTTATTCACTGTGTCACGACACCAGAGACTGTCAACCTTGATTACACGTTAAGAATCACTTAGATATTTTATAAAGTATTCATGAATGGGTCTCACTTCATTGGTCTGAGATATGGCTTGGGCATCAGGATTTGTAAAAGTTCCTCCAGGTGATTCCAGGAATGGCTCATAATTCTCAGAATCAATAACAAAACCCAGAGTTGGGTGGGAATTCTTGACTTAACCTCTTGAGCCAAGTCAATTCATTTCTCCATGCCTCAGTTTTCTTGTCTGTGACATGGATACTGTTTACCTTAGAGGTTTCTGATGACATTAAGTATGACCTCTGGGTGACCTACACACTAGGTCAATGGCTTTCAGCTCTAACTTTGTACTAGAATCATCTGGGGGGTTTTCTCTCCTGGTTACGGATGCCCAGGCCTCATTTGCAAAGATTTGTTTTCAGCTGATCCCTTTGTTGGGTGCAGATGAAAAAGCCTCCCAGGTGATTCTAATATGCAGCCAAGGGCTAGAACCACTGAACCAAGCATACCTAATGCCCTATTTTGCTTCTGAAGGAACTGAGGCTCACAGAGGTAAAATGACTTACTCAAGGTCACATGCCTAGCAACTTGTGCTTTTAACCACTATTCTTTGATACCCAAAAACTAAAAAAACCTCTTTCTTTGCCACTAAATATAGATTGTCAAGCCAGAGAGTCATAAGACCTCAGGTAAGTATGTCCCTTAAAGGCCACCATAGTCCAACCTACCCTCTGATGTAACCTCTGGCTCCAAGTGGTTGGCATGGTTCTACTTGGTTCCTCCGGGAACAGGGAGATCATTAGCCCTTACAGCCCACTCCATCTTTGGGCAGTTCGGATGCTTAGAAAGAGCTGCCTTACCTACTGCACAGCTGTGGAGAATTTTGAGATAGATCTGTTTGAATTGCTACAGATAGAGCACAAAAAGCAAGTGAAAGGACTACATGGCTGGTATGATCTAATTATTATGCAAAATACAAAACCTTCTCAGTGTTATGTAATTGCATAGGAAAAATATCTGGTATCATAAGAACAAATCAATAACAACGGCTAACTTTAATAAGGAGAGGGACATTTAGAGGGACAGGTATGTATTTTCTGAATTGTAATGATTCATACCTAAGAGACTGTTCTGAAAATAAACTGGAATAAAGGAAGTAAAATACTTGACAAGTGCTTGTCATTATAGGTACACTGAGTAAATGTTTGCTAAATACGTTTTTAGTCATAGAAAAGTTTCAAAAGGATATCAGTGGTGATTACAGATCTTTTTTTTTTTTGCTTACCCATTTTTAAAATCTTTTTTCTAAAATGAGCATTTATTATTTGTCAACAAGAAAGATGAAGAAATCACTTCTGGGTCCGCTCGGAATGCATTTGGCTGCAAGTAACAGACAATCTTAACAGCGGCTTGGACCAAAAGAAAGGGGAGGGGGTATCTCTCAACAAGATATCCAAGTAGGTGGCTGCTATTAGTTTACTCATCAGAGACTCAGGTCCACTGGCCATTCTCTGTGTGTCAGGGTTTATCCCTATGCTTTTCCCTTAATGGTTTCAGCATGGCGACTGCATCTGCAGACGCTGCATCCAAGCAGAAAGAGGGAGGACAGATGGTGCTGTGTTTTCCCTTTTACTGGGAGATACCTTGTTCCCAGGAGCACGCACAGCAGACTTCCATCTCGATCCCATGGACCTGATCTGTATCACTTCTACCTGCAAGGGACGCTGGCAAAGTAAGGAACAAGCGTGTCCATTTAATTGGCTTCAACTCATCCTGGCTCAGAGCCTAGAACTGGGTATACCCCTGGCCTGCTTAACAACAAAACGTTCCACTATCCCGGAGGAAGGGGGTTTAGATATTGGGTACGCAAGTGTCTGCCACAGCTTCCGTTTATGAAGCCCGGAGCTCTCCCTCCAATATCCACCTTGATCCTAGCTGTTATTTACAAAAATACATGCATTATTAATAACTCCACTTGCAGGCTGCTTACAGTGTGACATATAACTTATTTAAAATCTCAGGGGGAACCCAGCAGGGTCAGGACTGGGATTTACAGACTTCTGCCTGTGGAGATGAGTAATGCTCAATCCCCCAAGTATTTATTTACCTCCAACTAAAACATAAGACCGGGGAGAGGGGGCAGAGGGGAAGAAAACTTTGAATCCTGTCGTAGTTGGGATTTCCACGTGTTCAAACACTGTCTGGCAGAGAAATGGACAAAGGGTAGCAGTGTCGGAAACTCGGTTCTGCAGAGGGATGGCTCAGGTCCTGAGAGAAATTTCATCATAAAGGGTAACAAAGACTGGCGCAGAGAAGACTCCCCAACAAAGTCTGAAGGGCAGAGGGAAGCGGGAGGTCTAGGGAACACACAACAACTGGAACTAAGCATAACCCAAATGACGGGATACGTGTGCATGTGCGTGTGTGTGCGTGAGCCCTGGGGAGAAAAAGAGCTTTAAGAAATCGTGATGTAAAATCTCAACTCAAATGTAGAAAGGACGGGGAATTTGTCTTCTCTCTTCATGAGGAACACTAAGCTACCACCGCAGCGTGCGAATCAGGAGCCCAGACAGCGACACAGAAGAGGCTGAGAGCTCCAGTTCTGGAATCATCTACTACCTCTGTGGCCCTGGGCAAGATGCTTAAACTCTCATCAGTTTCGTCCTCTGAAAATAATAATGATAACATCTACCTTGAAATATTGTCATGAGCACTAATAAGCCTCTCGCTATTTGTTAGCATTTGAAATTATTGGACAAAAGACTCAGGACCACCCACAATTACGGGCGGGGGTGTCTCAGAATGGTCAAGGCCAGCTGTTATGAGGAGCCAGATCTGACCTGTGCATACTCACAACGCTCATCAAACAGGTTCCCACGTGACCACACCTGGAGCACTACAGAATTTAAAAACACCCAGCCCAGCAAACACAAGCATGCCAGGCCAGTCCTCTTGCAACTCTTGGTCAGAAATAATGAGGATCCAATCATGATCTACTGAAACGCTCCTGAAAGGACCCTTTTGTCTAACACAACAGCTTTCCCCCATACCTCGTCGGCCCATTTCTCACTACCAGGGATCCCTCCACACCTCCAGAACTCCCTACCCACCACATCCCCTCTCCTCTCACAGAACTCTGCTCTCTTTTCTCTCTGACAAGCCCATCTTTTCCGAAGAAAATCCCACCATCACTTCTCCAGTTCTTCATCTACGCATGAGCGTAGTCGGCATTTGAGCCTGGGGGAGGGAGACAGGGAATGATACTAATGCCAGAAATCATCCCAAGGGAATGAGGGATGGGGAGAATATAATAGCCATACATTTACAAATGTTGTTTCTGCTTTGTTACAAAAGGCATCTTCCCTTTGCTAATTAGGTCACTCAACAGATATTTATTTGTGCCCGGCACAATTCTCGGCACGAATGGTAATATGCGGTCCCTGCTCTTAGGAGCTCACCCTCACCTCCTCCTACCTCAGCCACTTCCCAGGATAGAGAATGCCCCAGATTACCCTGGCCCCAAACCAGAAGTGGGTGCCCAGCCCACCAGAGTTCTCCTGAGACCCCTAGCGGATGATAGGAAGGCAGCTTCATGACTGTTTGCAGCCTCTCCGTAACAGTCCAGAGAAATGAAGACACTGAGTTGACAGTGGTCTTGCCAGAGCCAGAGAGAGACCTCAACACATTTATCCCGAGCTGGGGAGCTGCTGTTCAGCCTCACTGACCTGTAAAATCCACACTAAACTCAGGGCTGGCTCTTCAGCTTCTGAAGTTGATTTAGACCCCAGGAAAGGCCCCCAAGGCCTGATAGTGACAAATCGCCATTTCTCAGTACTGTTCTCCTTAATGTGGATGCTTGAAGATTGCTAGAAGCCAGTGGGGAGAGCCAAACTGTCTCACCTATGAGGCACAGGGGTGACAAGGTTCCCTACCCCCAAAGTGCCTCCTCAGTTTGGCACTTCGCCCCCAAATACTCATCACATTTGGAATATTAGACCAAAATCTGCCTCCTCTGATGGAGTATAAGCTCTGGGAGGACAGCGATCATATTGGGTTTAATCACAGATGTACCTCCAGCACCATGTCCTACATGTTGCCCATAGTAAGTGCTCAACAAATTCTACTGATTTCATCATACGTGATACTACTTTCATAACATACCTTGAAAAAAAATCCAGTCAGTATTGAGTCAGTACCAAACAGGGTGCCAAGTGATTTATATTCATCTTCAATAAATAGGTCAGAGAGATAGGATTTATATCCTAACATAGCCATTTCCCAAATGCATAACTTTGGGCAAAGATTTAACCTCTCTGGGCCTCAATTTCCTCATCGGTAAGAGGAGTACACAGTAATAACAACCAGTACATATGTGAAGGGCTTAGCATAGGAGCAATTTTTTTTTAAAGAGCCCAGGCCCCCCGCACTTATCAAAATTTTAACTTCTCATGATCATTAATTCCCAGTAATTGTATTTCCATGAGTTTCTCCAACAGAAATGTTTGTGCACCTGTAGGACAACGCTGAAGAACGTTCACTGTAATGTGGTTTGAAATAGAGAAATCTTAAGTAACCCAAATGTCCATCAACCAGGGATGGTCACACAAATTACAGGACAGTGCATTCACTTCCCAGGGCTGCTGTAACAAATGACCACAAACTGAGTGCCTAAAAACACTGGAAATGCATTCTCTCACAGCTGGAGGCCAGAAGTCTGAGATCTAGGTGTGAGCAGGGCCAGGCTCTCCTCCACAGGCTCCAGGGAGAATCCATTCCTTGCGTCCTCCAGCTTCTGGTGGCCATCAGCATTCCTTGGCTGTGGCCACATCTCTCTCTGCTTCATCTCCTGTGTGCCTTCCCTGTATCTGTCTGTGCATTAAACCTCTTCCAGCCTCCCTCTTACAAGGATGCATGTGATTGCATGGAGGGCCCAAGGATAATTCAGGATTATCTCCACATCACAAGATCCTTAATTTGATCACATCTACAAGACGCCTTTTTCCAAATAAGGTAACATTTACAGGTTTGTTATGGACTGAATGCCGTGCCCCCACCCCCCACAAACCCATATACTGAAACCCTAGCCGCCCCTCCCCACCTGCCAGTGTGTGGTGGTATTTGCAGATGGGGCCTTTGGGAGGTAATTAGTGTTAGATGAGGGTAGAGCCCTCATGATGGGATAGTGCCCTTATAAGGAGAGACACTGGAAAGCTTGGTCACACTCTCCTCCCCCCACCCCAAGTGCACACAAAGAAGAGGTCACGTGAGCACACAGCAACTAAACAGCCACCTATAACCAAGAGAAGAGCCCTCAGAATGAAACCTACCTAGCTGGCACCTTGGTTTTGGACTTCCCAGCTTTGAGAACGGTGAGAAATAAATTTCAGTGGTTTAAGCCCCCTGTCTATGGTGTTTCGTTGTGGCAGCCCAAGGAGACTAAGATAAGGTTCCAGGGATTAGGACATGTACGTATCTTTGGGCCACCATTCAGCTCACGACATCCAGTATATGAGGACTACAAGGCAGTCATCAAAAGGAACAAAGCTATTTCATTGTTCAGTGACAGATGATGACTTGTACTAGAGAGGAGAAGTGAAGACTGAACAACGGGAACACATTCTAGATGTTTCTGACAGGAGAGCTGATAAGACTTACTTATGTTTTTAATGTGGAGGATGAATATAAGAGAAGAAGCCTCCTTCAAGTTGCTGCAACAGGAAAAAGAAACCTGGAAGGTCATACAGGATGATTTAAGGGCTAAGCCCAGATTCTGAATACATAACATATTTTTTTATTTCTTACTGGAGTATAACGTACATACAGTAAAGTACGCAAACCTCCGGCATACAGCTCAATGCATTTTTACATTTGTATTCACCACCTGTGAACCATGCAGAGAAACTCCTAGGACACGTTCCGCATCCCAGAAGGGTTCGTTGTACCCACTCGAAGGCAATGCCCACACAAAGGTAACCATTCTGACTTTTATATGTTTAGATGTTCTTAGATTCTTAAAAATGCTTTTAGATTTTGACTTGTATAGGTTTTAGATATTTTTGAACCTCACACACACGGAACTCATTCACACTGAGCTTCTCTCACCTGTCCTATGTCTGCGAGGTTCATCCACATTGTTGCTGTGTAGTACGCCATTGTATCACCCTGCAACCTATGGGATTTGCTGATGGGACATGAGAGGAGAGGATCTGGGGATTTTCTTCTGAGTCACTAGAGAGTGGAGTTGCCATTCACTGGAGATGGATTACCCGGGGGGGAGGAGTGGCTATGAAGTGGGCGGAAGATAAAGATCAGGAGCTCGGTTTTGAACCTGGTAAATCTGAATTGCTTATAGACACGCAAGTGTTGATGGTGAATAGACCATCAAACTCAAGCAATGAGGGGGAGGGCCAGTGAGGGAGATAAGTACAACAAGATGGGTGGCACGTGATGGAGAGAGGACAGGAGATCCAGAGCTTGGGCAGGGAGGAGCGGGAGAAGGACTGGGAAGTAGCATGCATGAGCAAGGAAGATGCCTACCTCCCCTCTGGGAGGACTCCAAGAGTAGGAGGCATGTGCAAGAAAAACAGCCATCACCTGAGAGGACTCTGGGGGAAGCCGTGTCCCCAGGGCAAAGCCACGTTAGAGCAAAAAGGGAGAGAGGATGTCTACAGAAGAAGTACTGTGCCAGACTCACAAGTTTTCCAGGAGCTTCTCAACCACTCATGAAGCAGACAACCTACACCCACCTGCACAGGCATATTAACAGCCCCACTTCTTGGGTTAAGGCTACTGCCCAGCATTAGCCATCCAATCAATCAGTTTTCCCTGCTGTTTATCTTCTTGTTATTCCTAACATCTACAAGGTAATAAACAGGATTACGATGGGATGCGCCATGACCATTCCCCATGCTCACCAAGTGAATCAGCTCCTCGGGCTTCTGCCCAACACAGAATGTAGCCTTGACCAAGTATCAGGACACCAGAGCTCCAAACCCATCTCTGCTGCTAAAGTGATGTGTCCCTTTGAGGAAGGCCCCACCCTTCTTTGACCTCAGCTCTTGCCTCTATGAAAGGGACGAGAAGAGTGTAGGAAAGAAAGTATGAGGGGCGCCTGGGTAGCTCAGTCGGTTAAGCATCTGCCTTCAGCTCAGGTCATGATCTCAGGGGTCCTGGGATCGGGCCCTGTGTCAGGCGCAGGGAGCCTGCTTCTCCCTCTGGCCCTTCCCCTGCCCCTACTTGTGCGCTCTCTCTCACTCTCTCCCTCTCTCTCTCCAATAAATAAATAAAATCTTTTTTTAAAAAAGTTAGTATGGGCTTTGGGGTCAAGCAGACCTCATACAGTAAATGAGGTTTGGTCTCATTTGTGGTTTGGCCTGCCCAGCATTCACACCCTCTTCCAAGAACAATACCCTGATTTTCTTTAAGGAAACCCCGCTACACACACACACACACACACACACACACGCACACACGCATTCTCAGCCCTTGATGTTCAGATGGAGCTGATGACCCACCTCCCAGATCCATGCCTGGCCAATCAAAATCACAGAATTTGTTTTGGGATGTGCACATGACCTAACTAATGTCAATGCACAGCAACCCTGGGACTTTGATTGCAACCACTGGGGAACAATGTTCCCTTTCACTGTATGACTCAGCCAGCAGACTAGAAGCCTATAGCTGCTTGAGGGAATCATGCTTCTTGCAATTTGGGTCGAATCGTGAAGAGCTTTTTCTGCTCTGCTATGAAGTTGAGGGCATCTTCAATTTTTTCACCAAAGTTATCTATAAACAGCAGAGAACAAATTCAGTGGTTATCCATTTAGAAGTGCTGAGCTCATGAACTCAACTGCAAGATTTCCCCAGCAACATTCATCTTAGTTTGTGCACCTGCATGTGGTATATTTTTTTTAAAGATCTTATTTATTTATTTTTAGAGACAGAGACAGAGAGAGAGAACACGTGAGTGGGGTGAAGGGCAGAGGGAGAGGGAGAGAATCTCTAGCAGACTCCACACCGAGCGTGGAGCCCGACACGGGGCTCGATCCCACGACCCTGAGGTCATGACCTGAGCCGAAACCAAGAGCCGGACGCTTAACCAACTAAGCCACCCAGGCGCCCCCATGCACGTATATTTCAATTATCTGTTCATACAAATACAAACAAAAATATTTGTTTAATTGGGTGTGTGTGTCTGTGTGTGTGTGTGTGGCTTTCTGCCTCTCCTGGTTCACTGTCACCCATCTTCAGGGCTACCGGTGCCCCAGTTTGAGAAATACGGCTTTATTTATTTATTTTTTTAAGATTTTATTTCACAGAGCACAAGCAGAGGGAGAAGAGGCTCCCCATTGAGTAGGGAGCCCAATGCGGGACTCGATCCCAGGACTCTGGGATCATGACCTGAGCCAAAGGCAGCCACTTAACCGACTGAGCCACGCAGGCATCCCAAAATATGGCTTTAAAAAGAGGCAGCCAGAGAGACTTTTGTGAAGTGGTGTAACCTGATTTTAACTGTATGCTTAAAACACAACTCTGGGCCATGATACCCTTTGTCCACTATTTCCAGGCTCAGGGTGATAGCAAATGTCCCTGCAATCCCATGTGAACCTTGACAAGAGGTTAAGCCTGTGACCTCATTCTGGAATGTTCCAGGTACCTCACTCATTCGCTCATACCCAAGGCTTGTTCACACATCAAGTCGACCTTTCCCAAGGACACCAGAGTCCTTGCTGCTCCTATCAAATTTTTATTTCCCCGTGGGGCTGCACGCTATGAGGAGATAGCTACATCCCTGCTAAATTGCTTTGATAAAGTTGATTATGGGCCATAGATTGCTGAGGTTTCGGGAGTTACATTAAGCCTTTGAACTAAAATCTGTCTTAGTATCAACCTAATCCTCAGGAGGATCCACCTCTGCTTTCTCGGGGTCACCCTGACATATGTGGACTCCTTACATTCTAGAGGAGTGACCCATAACTGTGTGGGGGAGGGGTGGTCTCAGACCCTTTTAAGAATCTGAAGGAAAGCCCTGGACCCCTCTAGCCAGGAGAAAATACTTCTGCACCAAATGTTAGATACAATTTTGGGAGCACGGTAGACACTCCAAAAATCCCCTTCTGAGGCTAAATTAAAACCAGGGATGAGAACATCAAGACTGGGAGAAATCTTGGAAATTACCTGGCCCAGCTGGCCCACTGAACAAGAGTAACAATAATTATCATGATTATAAGAGCCATCATCTATTTAGGACTTACTGTGTACTAAGTCCTCTGCTGAGACCTTACATACATCATGTCATTAAATCCTCACAATAACCCAGCCTGTTAGGGACTATTTCATCCCTACTTTACAGAAAAGGCAACTGAGGATCCCAGAGTCTAAGTCACTGGCTGTGGGTAGGGAAGAACTGAGTACCAGATGTCAACTGACTCACGGGTCCATGCTTATAACCACCATGCAATAGCACCCTTCATTCAGAGTACTTGTCAGCTTCAACAGCAAGTAACAGGACCTGCTGAAGCTAGCTTAAGAACAAAGCAGTGTTACAAGGAAGGATATCAGGGTGTCACAGAATGCATAGGCAAGGAATTAGCTGGATTGCAGGAATCACCAGCAACTAGATGTTGGTTTGCCATAGGAACCAAAAGGATCATCTGTCTGTTATGGATCAAATGTTTGTGTCCTCCCCAAAAATCATATGATGAAGCCCTAATCCCCAATATGACTGTATTTGGAGCTAGGGCCAGTAAGAAGATGATGAAGGTTAAGTGAGATTGTAAGGGTCAGACCCTAATTTGATAGGGCTGACGCCCTTATAAGGAGAAGAGAAGGCATGTCTGCTAGGCAAGAAGAGAGCCCTCACCAGGAACAAAACCCTGCCGGGACCTTGATCTCGGACTTCCAGGCTCCAAAACGATGAGAGAATAAATTTCTGTTGTTTAAGCCACCCAGTCTATAGTATTTTTTTTTTTTTATGAAAGCCCAACCTGACTAAATAAAACACCATCTCCCTCTCTCTCTTTCTCCCCCTCTTCCCCTCCACCTCTCCCAGGAGAGGAGAGGAGAGGAGAGGAGAGGAGAGGAGAGGAGAGGAGAGGAGAGGAGAGGAGAGGAGAGGAAAAAAAGAAAATCAGCAAAGGGAAAACTTAGGAGCTGGGTTTCTTAGCATGAAGGCTAGGTCACCAGCCAGAGTTGGCCTCTCAGAACAGCACATACCCCAAATGAGTAAAACCCTAAAGTTGCAAAGGTCTCAAACCTAAATGCATGGAGCAGCCAGGCAGGGAACCAAAGTGAGTGAAATAGGCTGGCTGTGCATGCAAGGGAGAGGTGGGAACTGAAAGCCCCACATAAAAGACATGGACCCTTCTCAGCATCAGCCAGCCTTACCATGGAGACATCAAGTCCAATGTTGGCACACTATACTCTTTTGCTTCCAAAAAGAAACTCATGACCTGCAATTTCATGTGCAATCTCCAGATTTTTGAACATTGCACACTGGTACTGTCCAATAGAAACACATGCATGGAGGCAAGCTATTTCTAGAATGAAGGCAGCCAGTTTGTGGGCTACATGTACAAAGTCCACAGAGAATCCAGTTAGGAGAGAGGGAGGGTAGCAGAACAAGGATATGCTGCTGAGACAAAGGCCTGGGTTCAAACCCTATATCCAATACTCACTTGCTGTGTTACTTAACTAGTCGCTTCACCTCTCTGATCACTCTCAGCTAGTCATCTTTTAATCCTGTTGTTTCCAACATTTTGCCAATACAAATATGCCGCTGTGTATCATGTGGTACACAGGTCACTTTGCACTGGGTAGGTGTATCTGGAGGATAAATTCCTGAAGGGGAGATTGCCAGCTGTCACAGGTCGGAGTTTTTGGAAGAGACACTATAAGAGTTTGGGTTGCAAAGCGTTTGTTAGGAACATATGTCCACACAAAAACTTATACGTGACTGTTCACAGCAGCCTTATTTATAATAGCCCAAATGTGGAAATGACCCAAATGTGCATCAACTGATGAACTGGTGAGTAAGATGCGGCACAATCATCCAATAGAATAGTATTTGACAATGAAAAGGAATGAGCTCCTGACACATGCTATAGCATGAATAAACACTGGGAACAATACGCTAAAAAAAATAAGTCTGACATAAAAGACTGAATGATTCCATGTATCTGAAGTGTCCAGAATCGGTAATTCTTTAGAAATGAAAAGTAGACTCATGCTTGCCTGGGGCTGGAAGTTTGGGGGGAAAATGATGTGTGAATGCCAATGGGTATGAGGTTTCCTTTGGGGTGATGAAAACGTTCTAAAATTGTGATTCACAATTCTGTGAATATGCTAAAAATGAACTGTATACTTTAAATAGGTAAATTATGTGGTGTACACATGGTATTTCAATAAAGGAATCCAAAAAATATTGAAGGGAAGGAAGAAGAAGCAGTCTAAACTGCAGGGCAGCCCAACGAAGCCAGTCAACCAGGCAGAGAACGGCTGAGCCCCAACAGCCAAGCCTCCTACCCTGTCTTGCTCCGTTATGGGATGCTGACTGCTCCAGGAAGGCCGTGACCTTGGGCGAGGGAGCTCTCTGCAGCTGTCAAAGGAGCGGACAGCTGGAAGCCATCTGCCGACCACACTCCCCACAGTGGGGCGGGATGTCCTCCCTTGAAGGGGGATCTGAAAAGCACATCTCCACATGCACCTCACCAAGTCAAAAGGCAAACAATGAATTTTGGTAACTATGGCCATACCTCGCCATTATCACTATTATCATTGACGTGGAAGAATCCCCTAACCACTGGCAAGATTTTTATATCTGGCAGGCAGAATACCATTGAACAATAGTAGGGGATACATTTTAGAAGGCCACACTGAGGAATACCCATAATGCCCCGTGAAAGACTTGTTATTTTCTCCTGGAAGGATCGGGAGCCCCGGTGAGGTTCTGTTATTTTCCAAAGAGAGTTGACATAATGTAAAGCTGTATTTTAGGATGCTCACATCAGTGACGGTATACAAGATGGACTGGAAGGAGGAGACCCGGAAGATAGGGAGACTAATTAATAGAGTGTTGGAACCACCCCACCATGGGGTGGGGAGGGTGGGTGGTTGCCATAGAAAGGAAAGGAATGGACAGAAGGAGGAAGTTCTAGCACCTGTGGGGACTGATGAGACCAGCGTATAAGGGAGAAGGAAACTCTTTTTAGTTCGAGCAGAGGGGCGTCGGATGGATGACCTGGCCCTATGCTGCGATGATGCTGACCTTCTAAAAACTTCCCCCAACCACCTCCATCCCTCCATCCCCACTATCACCACCACCACCAGTTGCTTGGACAACTCTACAGCCTTCTTACTGACCTCAGAACATCCATTCTGGCTTTCTGCAATCTAGTCTCTTTAGAGCAGCCAGAGGGACCTTCTTAAGACTTAATTCAGGTCCCCTCACTCCCACATTCAAACTCCTCCCATTGTACCTCACTGTCGTCGGGACAAAGCACTATGTTTACAAGGCCCTTCATTAGCTGCCTCTGCCCACCTCTCCAGCCTCATTTCCTACCCCTCCCATTCCCTTCCTTGCTGATCTTCATTCTCTCAAAGTTCCAAGTTCCCTTTTGCCTCTGGGCCTTCGCACATGCTGTTCCTCTGTGCTCCATATTCCATGGTCTGTAGCCTACTCCTACTTAAACTGTAGGTGTCCAGTTAGATACTGCCTATTCCAGGAAGCCTTCCCTGACCACCACCCCTCAATAATGGATGAGATGTCTGTGGCAGATTGTGCAAAAATGGCACCAACAATTCCTCCATCTCCATATGCGCCCACAGTGCTCCCCCACAACACAAGGCATAATGTTTCCCCACTCTTTCAGTCAGGCTGGCTGTTGACTTGCTTTAACCAATGGAGTGCATCAGAAGTGACTTTCTAGGGCTTCAGATTCCAGACCTTAAGAGGCAACAAAGCCTCTTCTGCTTTCACTCAGCAAGTCCAGGAGAGAGAGAGACACCATGGGGAGGAGAACCAAGGTCCCAGACTACGAGTGAGAACCAACACCATGTGAAGAATGGCTCAGCCACCCCAGCACATCCCTGGACGGTCAAACCATCCCTCTGACATACCACACATGTGACAGGCCATCTAGGATCCTCCTGTCCCAGTCCAGATGCCCCAGCCAAGGCCACATGGAATAGCAACAAGCCATCCTACTGAGCCCTGCCTGAATTCCTAACCCATACAGTTGGGAATCACACACTGTTTTTAGCCATTGTGTTTTAGAATGCTTTGTTACCCAGCAACGGATAACTGATAAGATGCCCCTCCTCTTAGTTCCCACCACACCTCCCAGTTTCTTCTTTCATGGTATCTACTTTATTATCTTCATGGTTGCTCGCTTACCCCCTCCACCATCCACACAGACATGAGCATCAGGAGGAAAAGAGCTAAACTGTGTGTTGTGTGGCACCACCTCTCCAGGACCTGGCCGATGGCAGATGTTTGTCATGTATTTGTTGATAATACAATCAAGCAAGATAGGGATACTTTAAGCAAATCTACCACTTCCCTTAATAAAGCCAAGCCATTTCTCAAGCTGGCCAGGGAAGGGTGAATTTCCGCCTGGCAAGAGGTGACTAGACCTCCATAACCAGGCTTTCTCTCCTCCCTTCTCCCATATTTACCCAATCACTGGCTCCTTTGCATAATCTGGACTTTTTTCTATGAAGGGAACTATGGGTGCCCTTATCTTTCAAAAATTACAATGAACTTATGACCATTCATTCCATATTAAATATATGCCTGGAAGTGTGCCAGCCACCTGTATGAGTTTCCCGGGGCTATTGTAACAAATGACCACAGATTTGGTGGCTTAGAACAATGCAAATTTATCCTCTTACAGTTCTGGAGGCCAGAAATCCAAACCTGGAGGCTGGCTGCATCCTTGGCTCGGCCCCTCCTTACATCATTGCAACCTCTTTCTTCCACCATAACATCCTGACTTCCTCCTCTGTACTCAGAGCTCCCTCTGCCTCCCCTTTTTAAAGCCACTTGTGATTATGATTAGATTCACCTGGATAATCCAAGATAATCTCCCCACCTCAAGATCCTAAACTCAATCACATCTGCAGAGTCCCTTTTGCCATATAAAGTGACAACCACAAGTCCTGGGGATACGGATGTGAGCATCTCCAGGTGTCATTATTCAGCATCCCACGGCATTAACTCACTCACTATTCTGAACAACACCATGAGGACGTTCTTTTGTTATCTCCATTTTACAGATGAGGAAGCAGACTCAGAGAGGTGAAGTGAATGCTCTACGTCACACAGCCAAGGAACAGCCAGGCCACACTGGGATCAAGTTCTGTTTGACTCCTGACCACTCTGCTGGGCTGCCCTTGTATTGTGGCTGATTACATGGGCGGACAGGGGTTTTTAGGGAGAGATCCTTCAGGAGGTGAAACACAGGGAATTCTGCCTACAAGGTCCAACCACCCTTCTCTCTACATAAAAGGTTTGCTCATTTTCTTTGGGGCCACCATGGAGGATTAGGGTGGTGTTTCACTAAGGAAACCAATGGGAAAGGCTGCCATCTGGGGTATGTTGAGTTGGAGGTGACACTGGTGAGCTCTTAGGACAACCGGGATTGCTTGAAACATCTGGGAAGCCAGGTCTTTACTCTTATGCCTGTAAACCATGCATATGTGGCAGAAAAATCAGTTCTTGTCTTCCTAAGGGCTTCTGGAACCCCATCCTTTTCCCAGGCCTACAGCTTAGTCATAAGGGAAAGCAAGGACAGATTTGCCCCCAGCACAAGGTGATCTGATGGTAAAGAGTTCAAGGCAGCCAGCGCCTAAAGGACAGGCCACTCCTCCCCATCCCTTGGGGAATCCTACATCCTTGGAAGCACCACTCAGACCCTCACCAACACCCAAACCTCAAAGCCTAGAGGATCCTTAAGGGTAAGGATTATGCACATTATCCTTTCATTTCTGCACCTCAGAACCCAGCATATCTCTTGGCTCATATTCAATAATTAAGTAATTTGTATATAACCTAGAAAGAGAGGAAAGAGAATAGACTGCATATAAAGTGGGGGGGGGGGGACAAGAAATGGCCATTTGGTGCCAACTGTGCAATCTTGGACAAGTTACTTAACGTTTCAAAGCATCGTTCTTCCTCATCTGTAAAATGGGCATAATGACGTTCTGGTTGCTAACATTTACTGAATACTTACTATGTGTCAAACACAGGTCCAAATGCAATATCTCATTTAATCTTTATGGCCTACAAAGTAGCTCAGTACTCCTAGCTATCTGCACTTTGTTTTTGTTGCCTATATTTATGCCCAAAACTCACCCTAATTTTGTTTTGTTTTGATCTTTGCAGTTCAGTTATTTAAAAAAAAATTTCACAGATGAGGGGCACCAGGGTAGTTCCATCGGTGAAGCATCCAACTCTTGATATCAGCTCAGGTCATGACCTCAGGGTCCTGGGATATAGCCCCACAGGCTAGGCACTCAGCACGGAGTCTGTTTGAGTTTCTCTCCCTCTGCCCCCGCCGGCCCCTGCTCGCATGTCCACAAACTCTCTCTCTCAAATAAATAAATCTTTAACAAAATATATGAACATGTGAAAACATCCTTCTTATAATCAAAGAAATATGGTAAGAACATCTTTATACGGAGTTGGCAGTATTTGAGCAAAAAAATTTGAAAAAGAAATGAAAAATAATTATTGACATATCCATACTCTATACTTAAACTGACAGCTCTTTTTCCATTTACTCCTTCTCTTCCTCTTGTCTTTAACTCTAGACTGCTGAAACTTTAGTCTTGTGATATCCTGAGGTGTTTCCTTTGGAGACCTCATCCATTCAAAGAGCTTCAAAAATCTGTGCCAATCTATCTATGCCAATTACTCTTAAGACTCTGAAGAGACAACTGAGAAATTTAGATGATAAAAAGCACACTTTTCAAGGCACGTGGGTGGCTCAGTCGGTTGAGAATCTGACTCCTGATTTTAGCTCAGGTCATGATCTCAGGGTCATGATCTCAGGGTCATGAGAGATTCTCTCTCTCATTCTCTCCCTCTGTCCCTTCCTGCTTGCGCTCTCTCTCAAAAAAAAAAAAAATCACAGATGAGGAAACTAAAGCACAAAGTAATTAGGTAACTCGCCCAGGATCATACAACTTATAAATGGTTGAGTCAGGATTTGACCCCACTACTCTGCAAGCACATGGGTGGTTATGAAGACTAAACAGGGTGATGGGTGAAGGTACCAGTTTGTGTGGGTTGTCTTTAGGGGTAAAAGAGGGAGCCAGGGAAATGGGGACAACATCAGATCTAGTCTCCAGCCTCTCTAGTTTCCCTCTTGTGCCTGCCTCCCCTCCCCTCAGAACCCAGCACATCTCTTGGCTCATATTCAATAACTAAGTAATTTGTATATAACCTAGAAAGAGAGGAAAGAGAATAGACTGGATATAAAGGGGGGCGGGGGAGAAATGGCCTTCCTGTCTTCTCTTAAAAGTAACCATGATACGAAACATTGGATTAATCATCCCATTGGTTTTTTCTTTCATTTTTTTCATATATATATATTTCATATATATATTTACATATATATATATATGCCTAACAATAAATTACTTAGCTTTGCTTGTCTTTAACTCTCTAATTTCTAGGTCTTTTAATTATAGGCTCTCCCTTCTTTGGATATAGTTGAATTTTATAAGTTCACCCAGGCCACCTTGTTGTGTGGGCTCTTCGGTGCACAAGGGCTCCCACTGAGGGTGTAGGTGGGGGCTGGAATGCAGCCTGCGGCCCCTCCGGCCTTTTTCTGATCAGCACAAAGATGCCATTCCCCTGGTGAGCCATGCAGCCGTGAGGTTGCAGCCACCTGAAGGGGGCCTCTTTTTCTAATTTGAACAAAGGCACTGTCGGGGCTAACTGGGGCTCTGAGTTCACCTTCCATAGATGGTCAGCAATCCTTCTCAGCCACTCCATGTTCAAGGTCAAGGTCAAGGTCGAGCACTTGGAGCTCAGGGACAGGAAATGACCCACGGTGACACCCTCGGGAGACAGCTGGCTCACTGGCCTCACTCCATCTGTCCATCTCTAACCCATCAGGAGGGATTTCCTAATCAGGTTCCAGGGGCTTTAAGATTTATGTCAAGAGGCCCCGATTTATTGAATTAATGTTGCTGAGCAGAACTGTAGCTGTTAAACAGTGTGGAGATCTGGATTTTACAGCAATGTAACTAATAAGGCTATTAACACAAACGGGGCCTGTCGCTGGCATTTATAACACCATAAATCTCTCTTCCCACTGGAAGTATTTATGGGATGGCATGCACTCAGAGTCCACTGCCTTTTCTGCGCTCCACTCTCAAAGCTTGGCAAGGAGGAGGTGTGGCCCAGTAATGGGACCGGTCCGGAGGAAGGAGGGAGAGAACGGAGTCTGATTCTCAGCCCCTATCCCTTCTGTCAACTGGACCTGCCAGCCATTGCCATAGGCAGACTGTTCTACGTTATTACTTACGTATTTATGGCCCATTTGTGGAGCACTGAGCACGTGCCAAGCCCTTTGCAAATGTAGCGACTATGAATCCCCCAGCATCTTCTCAAGAGTAAAAACATGTTAGCTTCTGTGCTTGTGGATGTGGATATGTTCTCCCACTGGACTGAAGTTCTGTCTTAAGCCCCCCAAACTCTCTGAAGCAGAACATTTAATCTTGTCACTTCCAGCGAAACACGGTCATTTTCTTGATTTTTATTTTTCTTATTGATTTCAGGTTAAACCAAGTCAGATTTTAGATTTTCTCACTCTGTTCTTTCGCTGGGGAAGATGCCAGGTTCCAGGGGCTGTGCAAATGTCCCCAAGCCATCAGTGGGCAGGGGTGGCCGGGTCTGTATTTTTATCTGTCCATGTCCTCTAGGGTATCCATTGAGATGTAACCCACGCCACAGTATCACCCTCCACACCGGCTGACCCCTGGGATGGGACACACCTCATCTGGTCCTCACGTCCTTTGCTTCAGGTACCTGTGTCCAGGCCAGGGAAAGCCTTGTACAACTCCTGTCTCATTCTCTCCCTCCCTTCCTCCTCATCTCCAAGTCCCACTTAGGGGGGCCAGGGATCATGACACTCCAAGGCCATTGGCAAGACTCTCTCTGGACTTCAAACGCCTGGCCACCATGTCTATGCGCTCTCCTGCCACCTCCATGAGACCCACCACCTCCCTTCCTTCCTTCCTCCCTCCCTCCCTTCTTTCCTTCCTTCCTTTTACAACACATTCAGCCTTTCTCAGGCATTGTTCTAAGCACTTTTCAGGATCTGCTTCATCAATCCCATCAACAGCTATGCAAGTTAGGATCCACTATTATCCCCCTATCATAGATATAGAAACTAAAGTCCAAAAGTGTAAGTCTCCTGTGTCAGATCACGCAGCCATCAAGAAGTGGAGCTGGTATTTGAACCCAGACAGCCAGGCTTCACCAGGGTAATGAGACACCCACAGAATCCAAAACTAAAAGTGGGGTCCTGCTCCCTAACACCCCTCTGGAGCTTCACCCTGGGGGAGGCACTGCTCAGAGTCCCACATGCTTGTTCAGTGTTTACCTCTCCTCCCTTCCTCCACTCTGGGGTTTGGGGAGTTTGGGGAAAAATGGCTCCCTAGGAAATCTTCCCAAACTTTTGTTCCTGTCGAGACCTTAGCCTTCTGGACTTCCAAAGCTACAGACGTCACTGTTTTCCTTTTTTCCCTTAGGACAGTGGAGGCTAAGGCCTGATCTAAAGAGAGTCAAGGATAAAAGGTGAGCTTGAATATTTCAGGGACCAAAAAACCCCCACAAAGGTGGAAGCTTCACTCATCCGCATCCACATCATCACATTCAACCTCACAGCAGCCCCACCGAAGACACAGTCCTCCCCTTTGTACAAGGGAAAAAGGGAACTTCTTTCTTCTCCAGACAAAAAGTAAAACTGACAAGTTGCAGAATGAGAATTTGAATTCAAGTCTGTCTGAGTTTCTGGGGGATCACTAACCTCTCTTCTGGGAGCAGAAACTAGTTTTTTTTTTTTTCTGTCTACCCAAATAGTGGTAAAACTGGCTCCAATACAGAGCTGTCCAGAGTTTGAGACTGTCTTCTGGGGGCTAAGCCACGCATGAGGACACATGTCACAGAGAATGCTCAGCTGGGCACCCTGCCAGGCACCTTCTATTGAAGACGAATTCGGAAGATCCATTCTTCTGATGTTTCTTCACTTTCCTCTTTTCCCTCCATTGTTTTATTCAAAATAGTGTGAGCCCCTACTATGTATTAGTCTCTGTTCTAGAAACTGTGGAGAGAGCAAGAAGCAAGCCAGACCCCTCTCCCCCTCAAAATCTTAGTGCCTGCCTCAACATCACCAAGGTGAAGACTGTTAGTTCCCAGAGGGCAAGGTGTGTGTTTGCACACCAGGGCCCCACACTGGTCCTGGCATAGAGCAAGTTATCAGTAAGTTGACGAAGGGTTTTCAGTTCCCATCAACTACCCAACCTAGGTGTCTCAAAGATTTGGGCAGTTCTGTGCTCCCCAGACTCCCAGCAGTACAGAGACATCAAGAGTGGTCACGAACAAGCTTCAGGGATGGCTGATGTAAAGGAGACAAAGTCAATGCGAATACACCCAGACACGGACAGGAACCCAGACATGAGCCACTGCTCGGGAAGGAGAAAGGGCCTCCTATGTTCTGAGAGCCTACTCTGTGCCAGGCCCTGGCCTAGGCACTTAACCTAGGCTTTGAATCTTACAAGAGACTAGGGGATGGGCACTCCTGCCCACCCTGCAAACCATTTCTAATCTATAAAAGAGGGTTCCATTATTGCTCAGTGTCCTGTGGACGAGGTGTGTCCACCTCCCATGGGTGTTGGATTAATCTTCACAAATCAAAGGAGGGTAGAATCCCGAGCCAAAATGAATCCAGAGAATGTGGCCCCAAGCGCAGCAGGTTTGTTTCCTTCTCTCAAATATCTGTTTTGTTCAAATAATATGCCGTTCTTCTTTCTTCTTAGTCAATACACATACATGGTGTGAAACTGAAAAAAATGCAAAGAAGCGAAACACAGAAAAGACAAGCCACCCTTAATCCCATCATTAAGAAATACTCACCCTCCCTACTCTGGCATTTACTTCCCAGGTACTACACACACACTTACACATACAATAACACACACGTATGTGTGGCACATGACACATACACATGTGTGTACATCATATACAGAAATGCATAGCGTGAACATGTATTCACATACATATGTTAACATTCATATACATGTATATCTTCTGTGTGTACATGTCATATACATGCCATACGCATATGTGTCAAATACATGTCATGAGCATATATGTGTGTGTATCATATACATATACATAGGCTATATATATATCACGCACACATACATACCATATACACATACATATTTTTTCAATAATTTCTTACATTATGATCTTGCTGTTCTAAAATTTTCTCATTTCACTCAAAAATACATCATAAAATTATTTTCTGAACATTAAATATTCTTCTAGAACGTCACCTTGGAGGCTCCAACAAAAGCCATTATATGTGTATGCCACATTTTGTTTACCCAGTCCTAACTCCTGATTGTTAAACATTTAGCTAGTTCAGTATTATAAAAAATGCTGCTGTGAACATCTTTAGAGTTGTATCTTTGAGTGCATTTGTGATCATTTCCTTAGAATAGATTCCCGTAAGTGAAATTTCACTGTTGGGGGCTTTGCCCATATATATATATATATATATATGGCCTTTGATGCATTTTATCACTTTCCTTTCTATAAAATTTGTGTGAATTTACCCTCCCACATGGCTGTATAAGACTGCCCACTTCTTCACATCTGTACCTTTACTGGGTTCTGTCGTTTTTTACCTATCTTTCAATTTGAGAGATGAGAGATGACGTTTCAAGGATAGTTGAATTTGCAATTTGTATTATAAGTGAGGTTAAATCAATCACCTATTGAGTTACTGCTCTGAGATCAGCAAAGAGAAGGGGAGTTGGGAGAAGTGGTGAGTACCACCTAGAAAGTCATTTATCAATACAAGGACCATACAGTAGGAGACAGCAAGCCAAGAGGATGCATGAGTGGATGCAGAACTAAGTGCTAGAGGAGGTCAAGGTTGAGTTCAGGAGGGAAGGGCTCAGTGTCTGTCCTGGAGCTGGAAGGGAGACCTTGAGGAGGAGGAGGAGGACCAAGGAAAGGGGAGGGGGAGGGGGAACAGAAGGGAAGGGGAGGAGGAGAGGAGGGCATAGGGCAGGGGAGGGAGGGGAGAGGGGGAGTGACTGGAGCCCTGAACAATGTGGGTACCCCTCACATGCTCTGTTCAATTCCCCAAATGCTCCAAATCCTCTCACCTCCCAGCCTTTGCTGATGCTGGTTCCTCTGCTCCTGCCTTCACTATGCTGAGTTCTCCTTCTCACCTCTCAGGCTACATCTTAAGTGACTCTTGCTCAGGAGAAGCATCTCAGCCCCAAGGCAAGCTCACGTCCCCTACTGTATGCCCTCCCTGTGCCCTGTGCTTGTGCTTTAAAAATAAGTATTGTAATGGTGGGGTGCCTGGGTGACTCAGTCGGTTAGGTGTCTGCCTTCAGCTCAGGTCATGATCTTGGGGTCCTGGGATCGAGCTCCACTATGGGCTCCCTGCTCAGCAGGGAATCTTCTTGTCCCTCTCCCTCTGCCTCTCCCTCCCTCCCCCGACCCCTGCTCATGCTTGCTTGCTCTTGCTCTCTCTCTCTCTCAAATAAATAAATAAATCTTTTAAAAATATATATGTATTGTAATGGTAACTAACTGCATGTGTAATTATTCATGTAATGTCCCAGGACTGTAAATGCTGGACTGGAAGCTCTGAGCCTGCACTGTCCGTCTTGCTCCCCTCTGGGTTCCCAAGACTTAACATAGAATCTGGTACATAACAGGTTTGCTTCTCTTCAGCTCTTGTCCCTCAGCTCTACACCCACCCTTCAGTATTCTACCCTCTGCTGCTGCTGCACCTGGAAACTACTTTTCTCCTTTGCCAGCTAGATTTCTTTATCAGTTCTATCAATGGGAAGGAGACATGAAGGCAGGAGGAGGGGGAAAGGACTGGCTCCTTCCTCTTGATGTCCTGTCCCTTTAAGCACCTCCCTAGCAGAGCAATACCTCCCAACCCCCTCACCCCACCCCACCCCACTTTGGCAAGGGTTCTAGTCTCCAGTTGCTTTCAGCACTCCCCAAATCAGCCTACAGGTGGCCTTTCACAGGTACCAGCAGCAACCAGGGATGTCCCTTTAGCAGAGGTCTAAGCCCCAGATGCACAGGCTTCTCCTCCCAGCTTCTAGGTTTTTTTGTTGTTGTTGGTTTTTAAAATTTTTTTAAAATTCCAATTAGTTAACATAGAGTGTAATATTAGGTTCAGGTGTACAATTTAGTGATCCAATGTTTACATACAACACCTGGTCCTCATCCAGCTTCTAGGGTTTTTTATTTTTATTTTTTAAAGATTTATTTTTTTAATTTATTGATTGATTGATTGATTGAAAGAGAGAGCGAGCAAGTGAGCAATCCAGGGGGGTGGTGGGCAGAGAGAGAATCTCAAGCAGACTCTGAGCTGAGCAGAGAGCCCAACACCGGGCTCGATCCCATGACCCTGAGATCATGACCTGAGCCAAGAGTCGGACACTTAACCGACTGAGCCACCCAGGTGTCCCCGGCTTCTAGGTTTTAATAAGCACATACACTTGCCTTTATTCCCCCACCAGTAGCTTCTTCCATCGTCATTACACCTGGACTACCTCATAGTTCTGCTGTTGCTTTTTCATCCTTCACAAGCTGTCCATCTAATTCCCTATATTAAACTTTCTCTATTAAAACACCTAATGTGATTTCCATCTTCCTAATGATATAGTAGACATTCAGTTAAAATTCACTGAAGCCAGGGACCATTCTGTGGTTAGAAAATGACATGAACAAATAAGATCAACATTGCATGATTGAGCATCTACTACATGCCTGGTATTGTGTGGGGTCCTGGAGGCTCAGAGATGAAACAGAAACAGAAATGAACCAAAAGTTGGGGCGCCTGGGTGGCTCAGTTGGTTGAGCGACTGCCTTCGGCTCGGGTCATGATCCTGGAGTCCCGGGATCGAGTCCCACATCGGGCTCCCTGCTCAGCAGGGGGTCTGCTTCTCCCTCTGCCCTCTTCCCTCGTGCTCTCTGTCTCTCATTCTCTCTCTCTCAAATAAATAAATAAAATCTAAAAAAAAAAAAAAAAAAAAAGAAATGAACCAAAAGTGCCCAAAGCAACTGCAGCTAGAGAGTAGAACTCCCTTTCTCCCTCCCCCACACCTCCATCAGAAGCCTCTTTAAGGGGAGCAACTGAAGCTAAAAATCTCTCTTGCTCTGTACTTTGCAATGCTTTCCAGTGGGTCTCTATTAGCATATTGGGGAGAATTCTTCATTGTGCAGGACTGACTTCGCAAGAAGTTTAGCATTTTTGGCCCCCTCAACTAGATGCTAACACCCTTCCTCCAGTCACTTGGTCTGTCAGAAGTGCCCCCACACATTAACAAATGTACCTTTTGCAGTGTCCACCCTCCCTGACCACTACAAGGTCACCCACTGAGGAGATACCCCCAGGGGATGACAGATTTGCTAATTATTTCTGACATTATCAGCCCCAACAGAGAAAGCGTCAATAAATGTGGAAGATGGTGTAGTTCTGCGGGAGATCTGCAAATTAACCGAGACACGCAACAGAATGAAATCCAACAGAGGGCGTGACGGGGCGGCAGACTGGTAAGGGTGGTAGGTACAGGAAAAAGGCAGCCGGGAACCTAATTAGCCAGAACTGCTCATATCTGAGATGCTCTGCGCCCAGCTGCCTCCTGACTCGAGACATGTTGAAAACGAATTCATCAAGAAGCACTCACATCAGCCCCTTGTTAGAAATGGGTCCTGAGTAGGCTTAATTAGAAGAAGAAAAATGGGGTAGAGGTAGGGCATGGAAGAAGAAAGAGAGATGGTGGATGGCAGTTGACTGTGGGTCACCCACATATTCAGTGCTGTCCAAGATGGGGTATTTTTGAAAGAACTGAGATTTCCTTCACTTCCTCCCACCCCCTTCCTTCTGTTCCACCCACTGGTGACTCGGAGAGCACCAGTTCCCAACAAGGTAGGTTGGCACACTCTAATATATAGAAACTGATAATGAAATGTGGTCAAAGTAGCCCCACTGTGGTTGAAAACTATTAACAACAGTTTAAAAAATATGAAAGTCTGATGATTTTCTCCCTTTTCTTCTATTCCTTTCTTCAATCCTTGAAAAAAAAATTAATTGAAGTAGATCCAAGTTGTCTCTCTAATAATAACATTCTCTGGCACATATATTCCAATGTCCTGTCTAACGTGGGAGAGAAAAAATACACAGTTCCAGGTATGACATGCAACCCCAACCAGTCTCATCTTCCCAACCCAATTATAAATGATATTTGTCCCAATTTACTTCCTGTATCCTTCACACCCCCTGCTACCAAAAAAAAAAAAAAATGTCTTGACTTTTGAGATCAGCATAGCAGAGTATGATAATGGACAGTGCAGTCAGATAGAACTGAGTTCTAATCCTTTCCTGGACAGGAAAGTAGCTTTGGGATCAATAGCAAGTTACTGACTACTCTGAGCCCCACTTTTCCTCCCCACTAGATACAGCCATTGACGTATCAGCCTCTGGACCCTGGCTGCTGCTGAGAAATGAGGATCCTGCTATCTGTGCCGCCAGTCTCACAGGATTATTGTGGGGAGCTAGGGAGATGAAAGCAACAAGGGTTCTTTGTAACATTAAATCATTACATGCACAGATACTCCAGGGCCTTGGTTATTTGCAAATGGCTTATGCAATCCATTGATTACCTATGTCTGCCTCCCTGCTCTGCTTCTCAACTGACCCCACACAGGAGATCTGGCCAGGAGTGGGTGAGTGGCAGGCCCTCTTGACTGCCTACCCAACAACCACCCACCCTTTTCCTCCTGATTTTAGTCACTCTCCTAACAGCTAAGTGCTTGAAGTTGGACCGTACCCCTCTCAGATCCAAGGGAGGGGTGAGTCTTGACGGGTCAAAACCAACCATAGTAATTCCATTGCCCCTTCAGTGACTGGTTGGAGCGTGGACATGTGACATGATTCCCACCAGTGGACATGATGGCAAGTCTGCTGGGGGCTCTGGGAAATGTACTCCTTGCTCTTACAAAGTCAATGCCTTTGAGAATGTTGACGTTTTGATGCTTGGAGCTGTGGCAGCCATCTCTGAGCTCAAAGGGAAAAGCATAAGGACAAAAGCTAGCCATTGAGACTTTGAGAGGGTTCAATGTCTTTGATTCTTGACATTGACTCTAAAGCTGTCCTGTCTAAAGATATCTTGATATATAGGATAATTCTGGTGATCATACAACCTTGTCTTCATCAGCTTGGGCTGATATCATAAATTGCCATAGACTGAGTGGCTTAAACAGTAACAATTCATTTATCACAGTTCTGGAGGATGGAAGTCTGAGATCAGAATGCCAACATGGTCAGGTTCTGGTGAGAAACATCTTCTGCCAGGAAGATTGACTTCTCCAGAAAACTGACTTCTTGTATCCTCACCTGGGCTAGCTAGCTCTTTGGTCTCTTCTTACAGAGGCACTAATCCCATTCATAAAGGCTCCACCGTTGTGACCTAATTACTTCCCCAGAGCCCTACCTCCAAACACCATCACACTGGGGATGAAATTTCAACCTACGAATTGTTTGGGTAGGGGGGGACACAAACATTCAGTCCATAACAATCCTGGTTTTCCTGGAACTATCCCACTTTGCATTTGTGCCAGTGGATGTCTGCTTCAGCATTTGTATGGAACAATAGTTTCCTGGCTTGAATGATAAATGATATGGTCTCCCTGCTCATAATAAATATCCTTATTACTTAAGTCACTTTGAGCCAGGTTTATTATATTCAGTCAAAACATCCTAATTAATACAGGGCTAGAGAGAGGTACAAAGGATGGGGGTGTGCCTATGTGTGCACATTTATGCATGCACACAAGCGTGTGCAGGACTATACTAAAGCTCAGAATGGAGCCTTTATAGTAACCTCTACTTAAAATTTTCCATGCTTTCTCTTCTTCCCTCCTTAGTAAACATCATTATTGTGGAAACAAAAAGAACATGAGAGAGAATCTTCTCCCAAATGTGTTGTGAATCTTTAAGGCAGAGCGATGTGTGCAACCCTTCTCCCCACACCCTATATTTTCACTATTGTCTGAAACAGCAAACTCAGATCTGTCTCAATGCATGTAGCTCTTTAACTTCCCCCAAAGTGATAAATCCATTGTCAGATAATGCATCTACCGTCCTTGTTCTCTCTCTCCCCTTCATGTGTCCTTCCCCAGTTACTCCATTAAAGGCTTCAATTTGCCAGTTGGCCCTCTGCCCTTACGCTGTGATCAACAGGGTGGGGCTGACTTGGCCACTGTCACAGAGAAAGCTGAGCAGTCTGCTGATGTAGTGTGTCGAACAAGTGCCCCATTAGTTTTTCTATCATCTGGTGTGCCTCATCCATTAGTTTGGCTGGTTTGACATGAGGTTTCAAGGTAAACCTCGCAGGCAGACACTCTACCTTAAGACAAAAGCAAGTTAGAACACTCAGTGCCTGCCCAGCCTGGAAATGGCTCTTGCAGATAATCTCTCTCTCTCTCTCTCTTTATATTCCTCACCTGATGCAAATCCAAATGTCTGAACTCAGCCTCTAACCACCCCAGGTCAGGAGCATCTGGACTTGGAGATTTGGAATCAAGAAACTTGGAAGACACTCACAGCTGTTACTATCACTCTCTCCAAATCAATGAAACAGGTACTCCTCTATTCTGACAGCAGGAATAAAAAAAGGCACAACATTTTGAGAGGGCAATATGAGAGTTTGTATCAAAAGTCTTAAGAGCGTTCATACGCTTTGATTCAACAGTCCAATTTCTATGAATTTATTCTGAAGAAATAAGGGGACAAATACATGTGTGTACAACAATGTTCATCACATCACTGTAATAGAAAAGATTAGTGCTCGTTGGCAGGGGATTGATGAAATAAGTTACGATACATCCATGCAATGGAGCATGGCATATTATTCAAACAAGTCCTGGTCAGTTTCACAGGTAAAAGGATAAACTGACACACCATTCTGGAGGATAATCTGGCAATATGCATTGGAAGCCTTAAAAATGTTCACACCACTTGAAATAGTCACTAATGTTGTTCACGTTTCTGGCTTTCTACCTTGAGACATGGAGTAGAACTGAACTTCATGGTCTTCTAGTTATCATCTACCGAGTCATGATCCATGTGACTGGTTCTGGCTAATGAATTGTAAAAACAAAAAAGTGATGAGTACCACTTCCGGGCGAGAGCATTGAACTGTCAGTGTGACACCCAGGGAACTCTTCTTCTTCCCTGGTGACCATCAATGTCTGAAACTGGTCCCAGAGTGAGAAGATGTAAGTATAACTCAGCTGGATACACAGGATGAAAGGTAAATAGGCCTTTGTTGTTGTGAGGTTTTTAGAGTTGTTTGTTACTACTACATACTGCATATCCTACCTATGCTGACTGATACATCCTTTGACCCAGCATGCCCATCTCTTGAATTATAAGGAAACACTTGTACACATAGATATACATGTTGGAGGATATTTTGTATACGTAGATTCACATTAAGGATATTAATCACAAAACTGCTTTAAACACACACATACAAAAACACACAGAAGTCCAACGGCACACCCACAGTGCCAATACAGCTAGGTCAGAAGGTACGGCAACATCATCCATACACTACAATATTTTCTAAGTAGACCTGGGCCCTGAAGTAGAACCAAGTCACCATTCCAGCTTCTTCCCTCCCTTCCTCGTGAGTTTCCCGTCAGAGCCCCCAGAGTCCACTCAGCTGACTTTATTAAGGTTTTCCTAGTCCATCAAAGAGTTCTAATAATATGAACCTCAATCTGTTTTCTCCCAAGAACCCATGAGTTTCCCTATGCAAATTTATCTAATTCCTCCACATAAGCCATCAAGGTCCATAAAACAAGGAATATAGGGAGAAAAGGCTTTATCTATCCCAAAACATACCTGCTATGTGTTCTTCCCCTGGAGCAATGAGTCCTTACTTGCTTTGCATCTACATATCACTCTCAAGCAAAGTCTCCACCTCTACAAATAAAAGCAGCTGGTAATGTAGCAACTTCTCTCAACATTGAGGAAAATAGTTTTTAAGTTTACCAATTCATCACACCATTATTATTAGGAATTATGCTGACCATGTGGACAGTGATGAGAAATAAGGGTGAAGTAGAGAGATGTGACAGGAATTTCACCATCCTGATCAGAATTTGCCTTGGGGTCTTCAAGCAACAGATCTTTAAAATTTAATGGCCCTACTGGGTATGGGTATGCCTTCTGACCCTTAGAAGTAGTTGGTGAATAGAATAGCAGAATGAAAGGTCCCTACGGCTCCCAAAGGGATGGTTTCTTGGCTACTAGAAGACCTTATAAAGTTGCTCATAGTGGCAATTGTGGCAGTGGTGGTAATGGGTAAACATGGTAAAACTTACTCATCAACCCAATCCTGACCTCTCAATTCACAAGGCTGAATTAATGTGACAGTGATGGGGCATTAATATTTACCAGGATTTAATATTTTATAGCCATCTTCTCACTCTAGAAATGGATTGAAAACAGAGAGGTCAGCTGTCTTCAGGGAAAACAAACAACTCAAAGCAACAAGACAGAAGGGAAGCAAGAGGGGAGGGGGTGGGGCAATGAGTAGAGGGGGGGGGGAACAGCGAATCCCCCGTGAGAACTGAGGATCTTGGGGCACCTGCCATCATGGACTCTAAGCCTGTGAGACAGAAGCATTACCAGAACATCTGGTCAACCACTCTTCCCCTATTTATCATCTTTCTAGAACATTCTGCCTCTGTTAGTTCACCTATCTCTCCTCCCACGTGGGATATGAAAGGAAGGAAATAAATATCCCCTTTCATACCTGGAAGGCCAACAGGCAGACTTCAGGCAGAAAATCAAGTTGGGTCAAGACTAAGAACCAAATTAGTCATTGGCTGCTCTTGGGATACTGCCTCTCTGGGAATAGGTGAACCCAACTAAGGATCACAGTTTTCTCCAAAGTGTATTCAGAGACACAGTCTGCAAGCTGGCCTGGTAGCTCTGTGGGGGCAGGGACGAGGTCTATCAGTGATCACCAATGTTCCTCAAGAGCTGGAAAAGTGCCTACAATATGGTTGGAGCTCAATAATTTTGTTAGATCAACAAATGAATGGATAGTCCTATGGGATGTTGTACTTAAAAGGTTCCACAACTGAGTAATTGATGGAAGGATGCAGATCCTAGCCTGTCCTTGGAGAATTACAATGTAATATCCAAGAAGCCTCTAACTCTGTTTATCATATAAGGTTTCAAATTTATTTGAAGATATGCTACATCCCACCTTTTTTGAAATCCCTTAACTCTATTTCTATGGGACATGCTTTGGAACATGCCGATATGTGGCACTTCAGCGTAATGGAAAGAGCATGAAATCTGGAGTCAGCCCAAACCAAGGTTCAAATCTCAACTTTACCACTCTTTCCTACTGGGTTGCCTTGGATAAGTTGCTTCATCTCTCTGAGCCTCGGTGTCTTCACTTGTGAAATATAAAATATCACAGCATCTCCTTTATGTACCTCAGGGGGGTTGTTGTAAGAGTCAAATGAGATACTACACACGGAAAGTAAACTGCTTGTACATCATGGTTGTTGCTGTTTCTAAAAGCAAGAATCATGTCAAGTTGACATTGCCCAAAGAAATTTCCATTTCAGCTTCAGATTCTGCTAAAAGATGTGCCAAGTCTGATCTCTGGAAGCTTCTTGGGCCTTGAAGGTAAATTTCTAGGTACAGGTGAATTTTATTATCTTAGAAAATTAATATTAGAGTTTCTTAGAGGCCACTTGAAACACTATAGTAGACACTGGTCATTCACAATATCTTTATCCCTTGCCACCTCCCACTACTTGAAGGTTAGAAAACCAAATACTAAATTTCCAGATTTATGGAGAGATATGGCCTTGAAGCTAGGAGAGATATGGCCTATGAAATATAAACAGAAATATTTAATGAGGCTTCTGGGAAAGTCTTTGATTTTCTGATTTAATACAGAGTCAGAGAAGACTAGCACAGCCATCTCCCCACTCACTCCCTTCTTGAATTGAGTGCAGATGTGAAGGCTGGAACAGCAACAGCCATCTTGTAACCCTGAGGGAAAATACAATAAAATTACAAAGGCATCATTCTAAAATTATTGAGCCAATGCACCAGAGCCAGAAACAACCTTTCCTCAACTTCATGTTATTAAAAAAAAAAAAAAAAAAATTAAATCACTGTAGTCAGGTTTATGCTACTTGCAGCTGAATAAAATCCTGATAAAAATAGTGGGGAAAAAAGGGTTTGATTGGGACTTTATCTTTAAAATCAAACTTAACATTATGAAAATGTTTTTATCTTATATTAAAACAACTGAAGTTGTAATTATATTGCTTTCTTCCACGTACTCATTCTTAAAACCACGTATGTATTATTGATTTATTATTGAATTATTTGGAGCATAATTCTTCTAGCCACATTACATCCCAGCATAACATGGAGATGCTTCACCTCATGTTGGACTTTCACAGCAAGTTTGTGAAGATGAGCGACATCAATTTTCCCAGAAATCTCTTTTAATCCTCTACTCTTCCCTCACTCCCCTTTGCAGCTCCCATTCTGGGGTCCTCCTTGCAGGCTTTGGTCTTTTTTAATTGCCTAACTCGGCCAGGTACTCAGCTGTCAAGGGCTCTGCATGAGATGTGAGCAGCTCACCATGCATCACCGTCATCAGCTTTGTGAAATCCCACATTATATGCAAGATTTGCAGTTTTACTTTGCAGCCAGTTTGCATTATATTTTCTTAACACCATTGGATGTTTACAACATCAGATCATTGGGGAAGAGGCTGACTGAGACACTGACTAGAGAGTGGGGACAGACTAGTGCTGAGTGAAAATTTCTGCATGGGGATCGATGTTTTAAGTAGACAAACCACTGGTGAATATTTTCATGTATTGATGGCATTCAAAAGTCTACAGTTGATGTTCACTTTGATACAGCCATAAAGGCAATAGATTGGGAGTCAGAAGATCTGTGCTCCAGTTCCACCTCTGTGTAACATTGGGTAAGTCTTTTGTCCTCGCTGGGACTCCATTTCCTCTATGGTAAAATGGCAGGACTGTATACATTCCAAGATCCTTCAACTTCCAAAATGTCTATCATCCTTGAAACAACTGACAATGGTGGGGGGGCAGCAAGCTTGAGTCCAAAAGCTAAGGACCTCTGGAAAGGGTGACTGAAAACCCTGGACGAGGTCCTTTGCTAAATCTGACTCAGGCTACGCATTTTCATTTTGAGGAGGCCCTCGATCTCTTCGCAGCAGAGAAACTAATTAGATTTAATAAGAGACAAGGCTGCTAAATGAAAGTACATGAGAAATATCACATTGCTGAAGATTAACACATGTTCTGGTCTATCCTCAGAATAAAACCAGGGCCCCTATGTATCCTGGAATCTGTGACCTAGACTGAATGAGAAAAATAAGCAGCTCGTTCATGAAATAGAAGTAAAAATTTCATCCCGAAGGAAGAACAAGGAGCACAGGCGGTATTGGAACAGATGAGTGGTTAAGAGGTCAGTCGTTCCCCCTCACTCCTCTACTTCCTGATGCTCACAAAAGCCCCTAATGATGGAAATTTTTCAGTGGCTTTCCACTGAACCAACATATCCATCCGGCAAGGTGTTAAAAACCAGCTGTGTGATCTGTCCCCTGCAAGTATCTCCACCCTTGTCACTTGATAGTTCAGGGGTCTTACTTGTATTTCAACATCAAGACATTTAATATTTTAAGTGATTGGGAACATTCCATTTACACTGCACTGTTTCTCACTTCCGTGATTGTATTTCTCCTTTTCTTCTCAGAATTCTCTTTCCTGCCTTCTACCCTATCCTGCAGCCAAGCTATTTACAGTTCCCTGAGCATGTGCCTCCAGCCTCTTTAGCTTTGCAAATGCCATGCTCTCTTCCAGGGACACTTTATCATTTACTATTTGACTATGGTTAATGATGTCGTTTTGGAATATAGGTGAGGTTCAGTGGGGTGGATTCTGGAACCGACGACCAAGAAAGAATTCTTGAGGTGTCTTTGGTGCAAAATGGTGGTTTATTAAAGCCTGGGGACAGGACCCGTGGGCAGAAAAGAGCTGCTGCTCTGGAGTTGTGAGCGGTGGCTGATTATATACTATGCGGTTGGGGGAGGTAAGGAAAAAGGGAGGTTTCGAGAAAGAACTTTCATATATTAAAGAAGATTCACAGGATACAAGAGGCCTTACTATTGTCAAGTTAAGGTTGTTTACCTCTCTAGTAAGGCATTAACATTAAGATAGTTGGGAACTTCCTGGAGGAACATTACACTCTGCCCATTCAAGAATCTGTCGATGGGCTGCAGGTTATAAAGACATTTTTAATTGTATTTACATTCCCTTCTGGAAGCTACTGCTAAAGCTTTTGTAAGTAAACTGAGAGATACTCATATCTTGTAGGACTGTGATCTCTACAAGTTAACTATTTGTTTTTCCTTTAGGGCAGCCAGGAGTGCCTGGGGAATGTCACATGTATGGGGGGGGGGGGTGGTTTGCTGAGTATCAGTGTCTGTTTTGTCCTCAGCTTGCCTTCTGTTCCCTCATCAGTTAACAAAATATCCAACTAAAAAGAGCTTAAACAATAAGGAACTTAAACTAGTTTGTTCAGCAGCTCAACAATCTCAAGAACATTTTTTCTTTCCTCCCTCCCTCCCTTTCTTTTTTTTTCCCTCCCTACTCCCCAAGACTGGCTGACCCTCCATCATAGACATTCTTTCCACCTTTCTACTCCACCATCTTCCTGTTGACCTTTAGTCTCAGGTTTAACACTCCCTCACCTCCCCCCAGGTGGCAAAATGGCTGCCACAGCTCTGGGCATCACAACTTACAAAACAGCATCCAAAGGTATTCAAAAGAGGACTTTATGCTCTCAACTCTCTTTTCTTGAAGGAGAAAAACCTTTCCCAGAAGCCCTTGCACCCAGAAAAATTTCCCTCAAATTTCACTGGCCAGGAAAGTTCTTAAACTTCCCAGAAGTTAAACTTAGCAAGCACTTACCATCTGTTCCATTCCTAAATGTCACCAGATCTTCCCCTAGCCTCACCTCTGATTTTGTTTATTGTAGCAGCATTCACTGAGTATTACTAAGTGCTAGGCACTCTGCTAAGCACTCTACAAACATGACCTTATTTATCCCTGAGAACAACTCTGTGCAGTAAGCATTATTATCCCCATTCTGGAGTTGAGAAAACCAAGGCCCACAAAGGTTAAGCAGTTTGCTTAAGGATGCACAGCTAGAGAGGTAGAGGCAGAATTCAAATCTGAGTATGTCCAACTCCAAAGCCAAGCTTCCAGCCCCTCTGGATCCTTCTCACTCCTGTCTCCTCTTGACATTCTTTGCCCCTCAATAGCTCTTTCTCTTGTATACAAAAGTCTCCCTGTCTAACAGACCCTTTCCCTCTGCTGAGCAACATCTTCAGATCTTCCCTATAACTGAAGAAAAATGAGAGCCATTTCCCTTCACACTGCTGTCTCCTCAATCTATCAAACTTCTCAAAAGCACCTCTTCACACTTACTGATTCCACATCCTCAGCACATATTTACTCTTTGCTTAATCTAGCATCCTCCCCCACCTCCCCACTGACAAGCTCTGCCCAAGGTTATCAGCAATAACCAATCAAACGGCTTTCCCCATCTTCCCTCCTCCTAGACCTGATTAATTAGTAGGGCCGTCAGGCAGCAGCCCAGGGCTCCCGTCTATATGGGACTCCAACGCATCACTGGAAAGGTAACAAGATGAAGAAAATTGTGTTTACCAGAACTCCTCTTAGGGATAGTACTGTGTGCGGTTGGAAAGTAAACTTTGATAAGTTACCGGGGAAGACAGTGAGATCTCCCCAAGAGGCATGCTTGAGAAACAACAAATGCTTTCCAACTGCCCTCCTCTGATGGTTGATCTCTTTAACTGCAGGGCTTTTGTCTTCCTGAATATGAAATGCAAGCCTGGAGCTGAAGCTAACTGCTTGGATCAGCAGAGCAGTGGCCTTTGCCCTGCGCCAGGCTCAGGATCTCCTCCAAATTAATGCCAAGCAAATATTTAAAGAACACCAGTTTGAAGGGTGCAAAATTATTAGCCTACCCTGTGGACCCACATTTCTCAGTCCAGATCTATCTGCTGCATATAATATGACTAATGCACTTCCTTCTCTCCTCCATGCTCTGGTCTGCTTTCTTCTGGGCCCCAGCATCCCACTGGTTTGTCCTTTCTCCCTCTCCCTCTCTCCCTCCCCCTACACTCCCTCTCCCATAAGGGAGATCATACATTCCATACGGTTAACAACTAGGGCTTGGAATTATGCAGACCCAGGTTCAAGTTCTAGTTTGGCCATTTCCCACATATGTGACCTCAGGAAAGTTACTGAACCTTTCCAGGCTTCAATTTCCTTCTCTGTCAAAACAGTATCTACCCCGGGACTCCTGGGTGGCTCAGTCAGTTAAGCGTCTACCTTCGGCTCAGGTCATGATCCCAGGGTCCTGGGATCGAGCCCCCATTAGGCTCCCTGGTCAGTGGGGAGTCTGCTTCTCCCTCTCCCACTCCCCCTGCTTGTGCTTTCTCTCTCTCTCTCTGTCAAATAAATAAATAAAATCTTAAAAAAAAATAGTATCTACTTCATGCAGCTATTTTGAGCATTGAGACAATATAAGTAATCCTCTTCACACAGGGCCTAGCACGGCAAGGTTCAAGAAAAGGGAACTTTTGATGGCGATAGATGATGACAATAGTGATAACAGTGAAATCTACCCAATTCACAGCAACAATAATCACCAACATTTATGGAGAGCCACTTTGTGCCAGACACTTTTCTAAGCACTACACATGCAATAAATCACTGCATTACCACAGCAACTTTATGAACTAGACACATTATTATGTCCATTTTATATATGAAGAAACAGAAGCGCAGAGAGGTGAAGTGACTTGATCAAAGATACAAAGCCAGCAGGGGGCAGAAACAGAATTTGAACTCAGGTCCACTAGCCTCAGGAACTCAATAGAATTTTAGGAGCCACCTAAACCCAGTGCTCAGGGAATCACAGTGGTGTGTGTGTGTCTGTGCATGACTATGCACATATAGTGTGTGTGTGTGTGTTTGCGTTTGTGTATGACTCTGTGGGATCGTGTGTGTGGCTATACACATGTGTTAGGCTGTGTGTATGTGCTCATTCTCATACTGTATAGGGTAGAGAGAAAGAAGTTTACATTCTGGGTCACAATTTGCATTCTCTTTGCATTTGGGCATGTACCTTTTGGTTGCAAAAATTCTTGCTTGTTTGTTTTCCTTAGAACTCCTCTCCTTTTTCTAAAGCATGATCCCCACTTGTTCATAGAATGATGAAAAAGCCCCCATTGGCAAAGTGGAGGCTGCCTCTTAAGGGCATATAAAAAGAACTACAAAACTCACTTAAACCTTTCCTACTGATAAATTATAGGGAGATTTCCTCAGTAAAGAAGACAAATGAATTATACAGTATTTCATTCCAATGCACTCTCCTCCTTCACTCTATATATTTCTACGACATTATTGGAAGAAGAATAGCTCTATAAGAGGCAGGCTCTACAGTCAGCCTGCCAGTGTCCCCCTCCACCATCCCCAGACTTGGTGTCTTCCTCACAATGGCTTGACAGCTTTGTCCCCCTCCCTGACTGAGAGGTCTCCATCTGGAAACGACTGGCTCTGTCATCGACAAAACCCACCCGCCGTGTCTCTATCTCCTTCCCTCTTCTGTGTCTCACCTTAGGATTCTCCCCTTCCCTCCTGTTTCCAACTCTTTCCCTCCTCCCCCTGTTCCTTCCTTTGTCCTCCCATCCTCACTCATAAAATTAAGGAGCAGAAGTAGTTAACAGGCAGGGAATTGGTGTCAGACTCAGCCCTGCCATTTACTACCTGTGTGACCAGAACAAGTGTTTAACCCCTGAGAACCTCAGGTTTTTCATCTGAAAAACGAGGGTTACAGTAAGGATTAAATGCAATGTGTAAGTAAGGGGCTTAGAACAGTGCGTGACTCAGGGTAAGCGCTAAATACATATTAGAAGGACCTATGAAATTCATGATGAATCCCAAAGGGGACGAGAAAAATTTCCCCATTGAATAGTTATACATCTGTTAAGAATAGGCTTACCTCCGATCTTAGCCCTGATTCTTGTTCTCTGGTCAAGAATGAATTAGTCTGATATCAAACGAGGGTTCAAACGTGACCTCTACAACATACTGGCTTCACGACCATGGGAGAGACTAAAACTCTCCAGATACCAGCTTCCTCAGCTATCAAATGATGACAGTAATATTCCCCACCTCTCAGGGAGGTATAAGGAATTAGTTTAAAGCCCTTAGCTCAGAGTCTGGCGCAGAGCAAGTGCTCAGTAAGCAGTGATTCTTAAGAGTTGGGGTATCTGGGGCATCTGGGTGGCTCAGTCAGTTAAGCGCCTGTCTTCAGCTCAGGTCATGATTTCAGGGTCCTGGCATCGAGTCCCGCATCAGGCTCCCTGCTCAGCAGGGAGTCTGCTTCTCCCTCTGCCTCTCAAAAAATTGCTCTCTTTCTCTCTCAAATAAATAAATCTTTTTTTTTAAAAAAAGAGTTGGGGTATCCCACTGCCTCTGCAGCCAATGACCTCCCCTTGCCCATTTTCAACCCTCTTCACTCCCCATTCACATACAAAACTAGGAAAGTTCATAAGAGTGTCTATCCAGTGCTGTATCTGCCATTTGTTGCTAACAAAATATCCCAAACCCGAGTGGCCAAAAACCACCACAATCATTTATTTTGCTCACAAATCTGCAATTTGGATAGGGCTTGGCAGAGATGATGATTCTCTGCTCCAAGGAGAATTAGGTGAGGCAGCTCAACTGGGATCTGGAAGATCTATTTTCAAGATAGCTCATTCACATGCCAGCTTGTCGGTGCTGGTTTCAGCTGGGAATCCAGCCAAAGCTATGGGCTGAAGAGCTTGGTTCCCCTCCACAGGTGGCTTGGGTTTCCTCACAACATGGTGGCCATGTCCCAAAAGTGCACATCCTAAGAGAACAAGGAGGAGGAGCATAGCATTTTTGTGAACTAGCCTGTAACGTCATAGAATACCATTTCCACAATATTCTACTGCTCAAGGTGGTCACAAGGTTGTAGGGGAAATGGCAAGGACTCTTGATGGGGAGGAGCAAGGCTCTAAAAGCGCATGTGGGATTGGAGATATTGTTGTGGCCATCTGTGGAAAATACAACCTGCCATACTTAGCTATGTTATACGTCCCACCTCCCTTCAAGGAAAACTTTCGACCTTAATTGGTTATCTCCCCCTTAATCAGATTACAGCTAAAGAAAGCCAAGCCGGGAACCCCGTATTAAGACACTGAACTGTCTTCATATCCACTTTGAACTCGTTTGGATTTTCTGTGTGAATCTGCTGGTTTGGGTGGCTTTGACTGTTTTCTTCATGTGGTCATTCGCAGGAGGTGGTTCTGAAAAAGGTGGGTGGGGGCAGCACCAGAGAATACCACAAATACTGTGGTCAAGTTCAACCACTCACTCACAATTGTAAAAATTCCTTAGGCAATAAGCTTCTATGTGATGTGATGCGATGTGAGCCCACCCTTTCATGGACAGCTGACTGGCTTCGGTTTAATCACCTGACCTCAAGGCAGCCATCCCAAGTCGTAGTGCATAAAGATGAGATGAACCAAACAGATTCTCTCTCACAGGAATGTGAACTAAGAAACAGGAGGAGGCATCTGTTCATGGGAATGGAAGGTGAAAGTTCATAAGGCAGAGTGGGGATGGAGCCACCTTAAAAGTCTCGTACCAGCTGGTATTTTGGTAAGCAGAAACGGAGTTACACATGAGGTAGGTCTGTGGAAAGGAGAGTAGAACAGTCCCAAAGTAAAGATAGAGACCATGAGTTAGCAAAGGAAAAGAGGTCATTAGAGCTATTTTAGATTCTGGTAACTTTCCATTCTAGTTCCAGGGACTTCATGATTAAGCCCCTTTTATTCCCAGAGTTGGAATGCTGAATCATATGGTAATTCTATTTTTTATACTGTTCTTTATATTCTATTTTATTTATTTTATTCTATTTATTTATATTCTATTTTATTTATGCTGTTTTCCATAGCAGCTGTATCATTTTACATTCCCATCAATGCACAAGGGTTCTCTTTTCTCCGCATTCTCATCAACACCTGGTATCTTTTGTCTTTTTGATAGTAGCCATCCTGACGGGTGTGATATGTCATCCTGAGGTGATATGTCATTGTGGTTTTGTTTTGCATTTCCCTGGTGATTAGTGATGCTGAGAATCTTTTAATATTCTGGTTGGCCATTTATACGTCTTCCTTGGAGAAATGTCTATTTAAGTCCTTTGCCCATCTTTCAATCAGGGTTTTTGTTTTTGTTTTGGATTTTTCGGTGTTGTGTTTTGTTTGTTTGTTTTTGCTATGGATAAAGAAAATGTGGTATATATATACAATGGAGTATTATTCAGCCTTTTAAAAGAAGGAAATCTTGCCATATGCAAGAACACAGAGAACCCAAAGGACATTATGCTAAGAAATAAGCCAGTCACAGAAGGACAAATACTGCATGATTTCACTTATATGAAGTATGAAAATAGTCTAATAGAAACAAAGAGTTGAATGGTGGTTGCCAGGGGTTGGCGGGGGTGGGGCGGGGGCGGGAAAAGAAAATGAGTTGCTGTTCAATGAATATAAAGTTTCAGCTATGCAAGATGAGAACAACCTCTAGAAATCCGCTATACAACAGTGTTCCTACAGGGAACAATACTGTAGTGTGCACGTAACACCTTAAGAGAGTGTCTTTCATGTTAAGAGTTCTTACAATTTAACAATTTTGTTAAAGTCTCCTTTATTTACACTAGCCTATGTTCCCTCCCAGTTCTCCCACTGCCTTGTCTAACTAAAACATGTAGAGTATTCACCCATTTCAGAGATAAGGAAACTGAGACTCAGAAAGGTAGCCAACTTACCCGAGGTGACACAACCTTTGAGCGACTGACGAGCCTGGAGTGAGAGCATCTGGGACACCCAAGTCCTTTCCTTCCATATCTTTTTGAAAGGTCATCCCTCTCTGACCTGTCCCTTTCGTTAACCCTACCCTCTCCAACACTTGTTCCTTGGAGGCTGCCATGAAGATATTTCTGCAATAACCCTGCCCTTGAAAGATGACTTTGCCTTGGGATTCCATCTTCCTGATGGCATTCTTTGATTCTACCCCTTCCTCGAGCTGAGTTAATTGCCAAGACTGTGGGGAAATCTCACCAGCTCCTCAGTTCAGCCAGCAGGACCCCCATCCTTAACAACGCAACTTTCTGACAAAGTATGATGGATGGCCTCAGACAAAACTTTCCTAGCAGGGGATTGGAAGAGAAAAATAATTAAAAGCAAAATGGAAGGGGGGGGCAGAGATTTCTTCCCATTGATTTCTTTGCCAATGAGAAGTCTTTAAAAATCACTTTTTAGCTGTAGCCCATAGATGTCTGAGCTGTTATGCTGACAGGGAGAGAGAAAAAAAATCAAACTCTGAACCAGATCAAACTGTGATCTTTCATTCTCCTGAGCAGGTAGCCATCTTGGTAAAGAGCAAATTAGAAATTCAAACAAAAGAAAGAGCGAATGTCTGGGGCAGGCTTGGCTTTGGGCAAAATTGGGAGTTGGCAAAGTCTGACTTCAGAACCACGCCGTGCCCGCATTCTCCCTGTGATCCCCACCTGAGGCAGAATCTGCCTTGAGTTAGGTGAGCAGAGAAGGAACTTGGCTTTGTCTCCCTCTCAGCTTCCCCTTCTGCTTCCTGTAGACCTCCTGTCACTTGTCCCATCCACTCTAGGTGTGACCTCTCCCTTCACTGTTCTCCGATGCTAGTCACAGACCCCCAGGAGGGGCTGGGAGTTAAACCAACTATTAATTAGTTCATAATGAAATCTAAACTGTAGATACCTCTCCCCACCAATCCAAGGGTATTTGAGATTTGAAAAAGGGAGCTCTTCAAGACACTCTCTGTGATAAAGGAATAGTAGGCAGTGTGTTGACTGAGGAATGCGGTAGATGCTGCAAGATGCTGCCAAGATCCCCCTTCAGAAATGAAGGATGTAATAGCTCAACTCCTGAAGTGCTTTTAGGAGAGCCCTTTGCAATCAGCCCCTTTCAGGGACTGCCTCAGCCGGAGAGAGCTACCTCATCTGAGGTCATGCCCAAGGTCATGCAGACTTTCCCAGGCAGCCAGCACCAAATTACTAATTAGCAGCGGGTATGTAGACTCAGCCTTCTTGCTGAGACAACTTCAGAGACAAGTTGGGAAAATCACCCCCTCTTCAGAACTCTCCCTCAGGTTGGCTGAGGTTTCTGTTAAGAGCCAATTGCAGCTCCATTTCCTCCTCTTTTCAATCCTGCTTCAGCTCCATTTCCTCCTCTTTTCAATCCTGCTTCCTTCTCACCCCCCCCCCCCCCAGGTATTGATCCCAAGAGCTCTCTGGAACAAACCCCTGCATGCCAGTCCCCATCTCGAAGTCTGCTTCCCCAAGGAATCCGACCGATGACGGTGCAGTAGAAAGGCCTTCCTGGAAGAGCCCACATGTTGCATAACTCCGGGGCACCACCCTTCCAATTGTACTGTTTGAAAATTGTATTCCCTAGAGTTCGGCAGCTTCCTGTTGGTGCCTCAAATCACGCCGCCCAATCACAAGCATGAATTCACGTGCACCCAGCTAGCCACCTGACCAACCTCTACGACTGGCTCTTGCAAGTACCTGAGTCTCTCACGGTGGGCTGTTTCTGCCACCTGGGGCTTTGCAGCGTGCTTTCTCTGCACCACTCCCTGAGCTGCCAAGCTGTTTCCCCACATCCTGACACCTCTCCCACATCTAGCCTTCCTCAAAATGTGCATGCTCCATGTTTGTCACTATGTGGTACTAGGTCAGTGTTTACCCTCTGAGCCTCCACTTCCTTGCTTTTGATGTGGCACAGACTCTGCCAACCGGCCCCCAATCAATATCCATTGTTCCCTTCCTCCCTTCCCAGAGCATATGGTCACCCACCTAGAAACTTCTCAGCCTGTCTTGCAGCTAAAGACATGTGACCACATTCTGATCAGTGAAATGTAAGTAGGAGAAACTGCATGGTATGTGCAAGTTCCATATTGCACCCCCTAAAAGCAAGGTGTTTTCCCTCCACATTCCCTTTCTCTTTTCTGCTGGCTAAGAAGTTACAAGTGAACAGCTGCGCTGAATCCAGTAATGGAAGCCAGCTTCAAACCACCAAACTCTACCAGTACGTGAGGGAGAAATAAGCTTCTATCTTGTTTAAGCCACTCTATATGGGGTCCTCCTGGATACAGCATTTTAGCATGTAACATAACAAATACATGTGAAATAAAGATAATGACCCTTACCTCACAGACTTCGGAACATCTAGCCACCCTCAATGAGCTTTCCTCATCCTGCTTCTGTTGAATCTCATCTCTAAAATGAGGGATTTCAAAAGACTGATCTCCGGGCACCTGGGTGGCACAAGGTTAAGTGTCTGACTCTTGGTTTCAGCTCAGGTCATGATCTCAGGGTCTTGATTTCGAGCCCCGAGTTGGGCTCCAAACTCAGCGCAGAGTTGGCATGGGACTCTCTCTTCCTCTCCCTCTGCCCCTCCCCACTGTCTCTCTCTCTCTCAAATAAATGAATCTTTAAAAGATTGATCTCAAGAAATATAGAAAAACACAAGCAAAGATCCTGAGTTCGGGGCCCAGATAAGCCAGAGTTCACCCTACACAAACTAATACAGGGCCAAGTCCCTTATCCTCTCTGTGCTTTGTTTCTTTTACTGTAAAATGAGGATAAGAATTGTAGTTGCCTCACCGGGTTGTTGTGAAAGTCAAATGAGAAAGCGTATGTAACACGCTTACATAAATGTATGCTATATCGTAGATGCAAAAATAGACTCTCAACCAAGGACAGCTATTATTACCCGAGAGGCCACTTTGCCTAAGGAATATGAGCATGTGCTCTGGAACCAGACAGCCTGGATCTGAATCCAAGCTCCCCCACCTGCAATATTTATAAACTTAGGTGGGTTACTAAATCTCTCTGGGTCTTAATTTCCACCTCTATGAACTAGGGATTAAAATAGTATCTACCTCATAGGCTCATCACAAGGATGAAATGAATTGATAATTTTAAAGTCCTAGTAGAGGGGCACATGGGTGGCTCAGTCCGTTAAGCATCTGCCTTCAGCTCAGGTCATGATCTAGGGTCCTGGGATCGAGCCCCGAGTCAGGCTCCCTGCTCAGTGGAGAGTCTGCTTCTCCCTCTCCCTCTGCCCCTCCCCATTGCTCATGCTCTCTCTCTCTCTCTGTCTCTCTCTCACTCTCTCAAATAAAAAAAAAAATCTTAAAGAAAAATAAAGTCCTAGCAGATTGCCTAGCAGGTGGTGAGTGTTCAAAAATTCTACCTATTATCATTATCAAAGACTTCTTCCAGGGCTGATATATTAGGACTCTCCTCACAAAACTGAAAAGCAACAAAAGTCTTCACCAAGGGATATTGCAAACTCCAATGCTCTATGAAAATGAAATCTGCCCTTGCTGACCTGCTGTTAGCTGAAATTCTCATTATTAGAACCACATCTTCAAATTGTGGTGTTTTCATAAAACTCCTAGCCCCAAACCAAAATATATTAACAGAAAATGAGACTACTTGGCCTGTTTTGTAATTCAGCAGAAATACACTAGTCATTTATCCATTTAAACATTTTTTAAGAAGCTATAAGCACAATTCAAGACTCTTAAGGTATAAAAACATAATAGAAATCAGTTTCCCCAGACTACTATCTCTGATTGTAAAGAAAAAGGACAATGGAAGACACCGTTCATTGCCTCAGCAATATCTATTCCCCTCTTTCTTGATAACGAAACCAAATTTCATTTGGAAAAATAAAGTGCCAACTCCAGGGACAGGGCTGTCATTGGTCTAGGTTAATCATGACACTCTTGTTCCCTCTTCCCAGCCTCTCTTGCAGCTAAGGATGGTTATGTGACCCAGGTACAGGGAACAAAGTTAAGCAAAATCTACTGAGGGAGCAGTCCTGAGAAAGCATCCGCTTTCCCATTAAGAGGAGACAGAAGCAGCTGGTGTTGTGCCCTTGCCTTTTCCCCTGCCCACCTTCTTCCTGTCTTGAACATATATGTGATGTCTGAAACAAAAGCAGCTACCACATGGTCTTAAGATAACGGACATAAAGGAAAGGCTGAAGAAAGAACAGATACACTGGTCTTGACATTCCCAAGCCACTCACTGGACCAACACCAGTAACCATTGACTTCCTGACCCCTTGTTACAAGTTACTACAGAGGAGTTTTACTTGCAGCTAAATATATTCCTAACTGTACAGGTCCTTCCACAGAATATGGTGCTGTAGCAGGCAGGTCCAGATAGCAGTTTCCAAGACATGGAGATGTGTTCTTGTATCCAAGTTGTGGGGATGATATGAAGGATGTGAAGAGGGTGCTAAAACTAAACCATTCCTATGTCATTACTTTACCTGTGACTATCATCTAATTCAACCCAGTCTTCGGTGAATTTCCCAGGCTCAAATACAAGTAGCTTATTGATAATCCTAAAGGGGCACAATTCACCTAACAGCATATAGAATACGTGGTCCTTACCCTCAAATAATAGCTCTGCTCAATTTGGGCAGCCACCCTCCCCAGCCCACAGCACTTTTCCTTTCCTATCATTTTTCTTCTAGCACATGGCAATTCTGTCCCAAAGGCTTCCAGTGCCTTTTCAACTCTGTAATCAGCCAGCAGTTGGTAAGACCTATTAATATTTCAGTTCATTTTTCAATTGCAGGGCCATGATACTCATTGAACACAGACCATCTCCTCATCTACCACAAAACACACCCAAGTGTCTCAAAATGCACTTTTGGTTACAAATGAGATAGTTACAAAATACCCTTCAGGACCTCAGAGAGCACCCTTCCAGCGACCTTCCAGGTCAACACAAGGTCAATTTCTCCAGGACCCCTTCCACAATCTAAGGCATGACATTGCCTCTTCTTGGCATGATCAACCAGGAAAAATAAACACAAAACCGAACACTGGCTGGAGTAAGACAGCCATTTCTTTAACCTGAAATATGGCCATCCTCCTCACAATGACCCTCACGATGGGTAAGAAATGCAGCTAAAATATATGGAGTACAGGGGGCGCCTGGGTGGCTCAGATGGTTAAGCGTCTGCCTTCGGCTCAGGTCATGATCCAGGGGTCCTGGGATCGAGCCCCACATCAGGCTCCCTGCTGAGCAGGGAGCCTGCTTCTCCCTCTCCCTCTGCCTGCCACTACCCCTGCTTGTACTCTCTCTCTCTGTCAAATAAAAAATAAAATATATGGAGTACATACTGTTTCAGGTATGGGGGTAAATGCTTTAAGTACATTATTTAATTTTATTATTTCATTGAGATCCATACAGCTAGAGTGACCATATATTCTGGCTTACATGGGACCATCCTGATTCACACTTGCTATTCTGGCCTTATTATTAATAGCACCCATTTCACCCTCAAAAGAATGCTCTTTTACAGTTATAAAATACATAAGTCACAGGGATGTCATGTACAGCTTGGGGAATACTGTAATAATACTGTATTAACTTTGTATGGTGATACAGTAACTAGACTTATGCTGATCAGTTGGTAACGTACAGCAAATGTCAAATCACTGTGTTGTACATATGAAACTGATAGAACATTGTATGTCAATTATACCTCAATAAAAATGCCTTTTTAGATGGTAAATTGCATGGTTATCTTAGGTATGGTCAGACCACCTGGGTTAAATTCTAATACTTCCACTAAGAGCTTTGTACTAGTTGCCTTGGTTTCATCACATAAAATGAGACTCATAATAGAAGTATCTCTCACTATCTGAATTATTTTAATCCAAATTCAAGAACATACCACATAGTAAAATATGTCAGTAGGAATTCATAGGATTGTGTGTGTGTGTGCAGGAGAGAAACATATATATTTAAGGTACATATAAGCTTAGCAGACTAATGACATTTAGCAAGTGTTCCACAATGTGGTAGCTTTTTACTTCTGTTTTTCCATCTGTAAAATGGCAACAACATCTTATGTTTCTGGAACCTATCTGGGGTTCAGTGAATGGTTAGGATTATTATCTTAATCTCGGGAAATCTAGCTCCCTCTGAGATGGAAGGCATAAAGTGGTCTAGAGATACATAGTATCATCGAGGGTTGCTTAACAGGCTTCTTCCATCCTGTCCTCTTCCCTTGGAAGGAAGCATCAATTCTGGCATTATGACACCTGTCCCATGTGAGCAATGCAGAGCCAGAAGAACGTGAGATGACTCAGGCCCACCTGCCACAGGCTGATGGATGGCAAGCCAGTGAACTGCTCAGACTGGTTCAAGCACCCATCTGCCACGTGCCAGGAAAGAAGCTGGGGTTCTAGTGCGGCCATTGACATCTGTCCAGGTATCTGATATCGTAGCTAAAGTGAGACTGGCAATCAATAGAGATCTCTCCAGAGGCCTCATTTTCACACGTTCTTACTTACCTCGCCAGCGTGTCATTTTGCAGTGGTGGAACCTACATTCAGGGCTGCTGCCCCTGTTCCAAAGCAATTGTCTGAAGTTCCCCAGTTCCACCTCCACTGTCCCCACCCCGTCTTAAATCACCTGCAGCAAGGAAACCATTTTATTGACGGCCACTTTCCTCAAGGTGGGCTTACAGATATCAAATTGCGCAACCACGGAAAATCTACATAGAACCGGATTGCTTTAAAAGTCTGATGTGGTGGGCGCCTGGGTGGCTCAGTGGGTTAACCGTCTGCCTTCAGTGCAGGTCATGATCCTGGGATCAAGCCCCATATGGGGCTCCCTGCTCAGCGGGGAGTCTGCTTCTCCTTCTCCTTTCACCCCTCCTCCTCCTGGTGCTCTTTCTCGCTCTCTCTCTCTCTCAAATAAATAAAATCTTAAAAAAAAACTATAAAAGTCTGATACACTCAATTTACAGATCAAGAAACTGAGATTCAAGAAGAGAAGAGACTTGCCCAATGTAATATTCAAATTATTTTGGCATTAGAATGGGTTGGGAGCAGGACGTTGGAGTCCAATTACCTGGCTTCAGATTCTACCTCCACCACATTCAAGTTACTTTAATCTCTCTGTGCCTCAGTTTTCTCAGCTATAGAATGGGACTAATCACAGCACCTACCTCCTTTATTGTGGTGAGGATTAAATGAGACAGTGCACATAAATCCCTCAGCACAGTTTCCTAGGGCTTAGAATTCACATTAGATAATGTTGCTTTTTATTATTTTTAATATTGATGGAGCTGGTATAGGATTCCACATCTCTTAGTAAAAAAAAAAAAACTGAACTTGTTAGAATCTGGGTGCATCCTCATAAAAAAAGGAGTTTTTAAAGTTTTAGATTTTTCAATGTTTTTCCTTTATAGCATTTAATGCTCTCATGATTAATGAACTTGACTTGTATTTCTTTTTTTTTAAGATTTATTTATTTATTTGAGAGAGAGTGTGTGCATGCAAGCAGGGGGAGGGGCAGAGGGAGAGGGAGAGACAGAGAGAAGCAGACTCCCTGCTGAGTGCAGAGCTGGACTGGAGGCTCCATCCCAGGACCCCAAGATCACGACCCGAGCTGAAACCAAGAATGGGATGCTTAACCAACTGAGCCACCCAGGCGCCCCTTGACCAGTATTTCTTAAACTGTATTCCTCAAAAGAGTAGTTTTCTTCAGAGCTAGGAATTCCTTGAAATCCCTAGTTTGGTCATCATACAAGTTTAAGAAATACTGGACCTTCGGTTTCCTCCTCCCCTGGAGATTCATAATGCACATGAACACATTAAAGATCTAAGGAGTCCTGCAGGAAAGAAGTTCAAATTATGTTATTTAAGTTGTTATTTCCCAAATATACTTGACCATAAGATCCTTTAGAATATCCCCACTGACACTGGTTATCACACAAATTCCTCAGGAATTGAGAAATTCTGAATTAGATCAAAGCTTCTTAAAGTCTCCCACTCAAAATCAGAAGCCAAGCCCATATCACCTGACATTCCACAGCTTCCTAACCTAAAAAACAAAAAAACAAAAAAACTTTCTAGCAAATAACCTATACTTGACACCTTCTCCTGAGCCCAAGACTCCCACAGGGCACTGAGTCTTGACAATCATGTTTGTAGAACTTTGCCATCCCACCCCTAAGCCACAGCTGACTGGACCAGAAGTGGACACCTGACTGAGGATGAACCAATCAGATCCTCTCCAGAGAGAGAGTCTCGTCCCAGCCCTTAAGTTAAAGACCCTCAACTCCTACTGCTGGAGACCCAGCAGCTATTCTACTAATAGCTTCTTTCCCAGCTCGCCTAATAGAGTGGTAAAGATGGTGATCAGCATCTCCAGCCTGCATTCTATTCCTCACTTCCCACAATTAACTGAGTCTTGTTGGCCCTGATTGGCCCCACTTGGCTCACTGACTCATCCTGAACCAATCACAAGGAACGTGGGCTTCTGACTGACTGGGCCTGAATCGCATGACCCCTTCTGGAGCTAAGACTAACAAAAACCCATCCGAATCTCACAGGACTGAGAATATAGGAGGAGTAGTTTCCTGCAGGTTCTGCGACCAGAAGACAGGGGGAATAAATGGTGAGCAGACAAAAATAAAGATGTCCACCATACCCAGGGCCACATTATGACTTTTATGGGTTTTAGGCACTTTTATGTTTACGAATCCCTTCCTCCAAAAAAATGTATAGATTTGAAATCATATTTTATGACTGTGTTGGTGTAAAGACAAATATAACCCTGGCTGGATGATACTCATGTTTTTCTTCTGACTTCAAAAGAAATTAAAACATTTTTGTGGGCCCTAGGTACTGCACCTACTATGTCAATTGACAAATCAGCCCTGACCACATCTGCTCTCAGATGAAACCCTCTTCAGCAGAAACTTGTGCCCACGGATGAGCAAGTATTCTTCCTGTATCTGCCTTCCAAACCATCCTCCAAGCTCAACCCCAGAGCTCATGAGGAGAGGCAGCCAATTTTCCCGAAGAACAAACCTGGAGAAAAGGGGAGCCAAGAAAATTACGGGCTTCTTAATCAGTATAATTTTCCTGCTAAAAGGTTTATCTGCCACAGTGCCTTAATCTGCTTCCAAAGTTCACATTCATCAACTGCCCAGTCTCAGAAAGGTGCTGATAGCCCCCTTCACAAATCTCTCACTTGCCATAACCGACATTATATTCATGGCTATTATTTTTAGGATTACATGAAGTCAGTGACCTTTTACTTTCTTCCCCCATAGTTTGAAGAGAGATGAACCAAGGGGATATTTTCATGGAGAGGAAACCAAAGAATGGAACAAGGTGGAAAGAGCCCTAAGTGCTTTGGAATCAGAAGTCCTGAAAGGGACTTTCTGAAATTAGCTGGAATATCTTTTGTCCTTAATTAATTTACCCTAAAGTATTCTGAGCAGCATGGTGTGGTGCATGCATTCCCATCTGTCATCCACTTGTTTAATGCCCGTGGGTTTTGCATATTTGTGTATCAACTGTAATATTATTAAGCTTTTGTTTAAACCAACTCACTTTTCCCCAACTTCATTCTAAATAATACCATCCAGGAGATCAAAAGTTTGATGAACCAGTTATATTTTTCCTGATACATTTAATTAAATGTTGACTATTCAAATAAAAAATATTTGTAGCTGTAACTCCTAAAACCTTCATGAGCACCCCCAATGACATGTACACTCCTGGTGGGACACCTGTCCCTAATTAGCTGTGTGCCTTTAATAAGTCACTTACCGGGATGCCTGGTGGCTCAGCCGGTTAAGTGTCTGCCTTCCGCTTGGGTCGTGATCTCGGAGTCCCAGGATCGAGCCCCATGTCGGGCTCCCTGCTCAGCAGGGAGTCTGCTTCTCCCTCTCCCTCTGCTTGTGTTCTTGCTCACTTACTCTCTCAAATAAATAAAATCTTTAAAAAAAAACAAAAAAACAAGTCACTTACCCTCTCTGATCTTCAGTTTCTGGGCCCAGCTGACGTCTAGAGGTCTATGATTCTGCAGTTCCAGAGAGGGGTTTAGACAGTTGAATTTTGCGTGATTGTGTTCCTCTCTGGCCCCCACCCTTGGCTTTACTAGCTTTTAATTTTTTGAATATTAATTTTTAAATGAGGAAAAGCCTATATAAGCTTTGAAAATAAAACATATCTTATTTATAAAAAATAAAATATATTCCCAATCCATTTGATTTTCTTTTCTTCAGATTTCTGTCCATCAAGGGCTTTCAAAACTTCAGAGGTTTTGTACATGCTGTTCTCTCTGGAGACAATGCTCTTCCTGCAAGAGTTCATATCTACTCATGCTTCATATCTCAGCTCAAATGCTCCTTGCTCAGGGAAGCCTTTCCAACCTATTATCACCATTTCCACTGTAAGTCACATCCTCCTATTAAATGCTTCCATATTATTCTGTTTCTCCAGATGTAATTTTATTTAAATTTGTGGGATCATTTCATTAATGTCTGACCTCTTCCCTAGACTATACATTTCATGAGGGCAGGAATAGCATTTGATTTCCTTGCCACTGTTGTTTCCAGAAATTTCTATAGTGCCTGGCACATGGTAGGCACCCAGTTTATTGAATGAACAACATTTCTGGGAGGGGATGGTTTTGAAATTTCATAGAAACTAACATTTCTTTTGGTAACTTGTTCTAGGGTGTCTCAACCTTTTCAGTCCCAAAATCATCCCTAATGTCTAGCTTCAATTCCTCCTCACTTGGCAGAGAAAACATTTTACAAATAGAGTTACACCTGAGTGCTGTAGTCTTTTGAGGGCCAAGGAGAAATTACAAGCAGCCTCTCTGATGGAGCCCTGGGAATTTCCTCCCACTCCCCATCCAAGGCAAAATCCAAATGTTCTTGATGCGTGTTAACTGCGAATGAAGCCTACTGTTACCTGGTTCAACGCAATTATCTACAAAGCTGGTCAAAAAGGCTCAGATGGAGGTAGTTTAAGAACAAAGAGGAAGGGAGAACATTATTTGAGTAGCAAGTAGGCAAGCAAAATCCATCATGGTTAATTATTTGCTCTTAATTGTCAGGAAATGAAGGATGGATGGAAGAGGGTTTAAATGGAATAATACTAAAAGTGTTCTTCTACCCAAATGCTGTAGCCAAATTTGCAAGTGAGACTTTTCATAATCCACGGGTTGTTAATTATCTAAACACAGGTCCCTTGGAGCTGCCTGAGTGAAGATTAATTAGTTTTTGAAATAATAGCTAAATTGATGCAGGGAAGGAGTTCAGACTCCAAAATAATGGCTGAAAATTAGCCATCCTATTTCTTCATTTCTCTTTGCTGGGTTCATAGAGGACATTTATCTCTGTTGCTTTTGCAGAGAGGGCTCATTAATCAAACAGGCAGATGGGCCTTCCCAATTTGTGACGTGGAATGAAAAAGTAGCCCCTCAAAGTGCATAGGAAAAGAAAGGCTGATGATTTTCTGCACAAACTTCCTTCCAAACTCAGTCATGGCCAGATGCTTCCTTGTCAATATGAGCAAGACAAGGCATAAACTCCAAAACCCGATTCTTTTCCCCTGGACTGGAAAATGGGTCTGTGGGCCGAAGGAGGTTTTCATAGGCCCAAATGTCCAGTCCAAAGACTGGACTTCTGACACAGAGAAGGACTCAGTTTCACATATAGAGTCTTTTTTTTTTTAATCTATATAAGTAAAATTAAGGGTTTTTTTTCTGTTTACTTACCACATTATACAACAACAACAAAAAAAAAGCAGGGCAGGTTTTCACTAAATTTGGAAAGTACGTTTGGGGTTGATCAACTAAAAAATAGAGATTAGGGGTGCCTGGTGGCTCAGTCGGTTAAGTGTCTGACTTTAGCTCAGGTCATGATCTCGAGGTCCTGGGATTGAGCTCTGAATCAGGCTCCCCGCTTAGCGGGGAGTCTGCTTGTCCCTCTCCTCTGCCCTTCTCCCTGTTGATACTCTCAGTCTCTCGCTCTCTCAAATAAGTAAATAAAATCTTTAAAAGAAAAAAAAGAAGTCTTATGAGAAATCATGTGAAACACACCTGTAAATGGTCTCTCTGGAGGATGAGGAGGCTGGGCCAATTATTCGAAGATTTTCATGCCGCAGTAGTTGAGGGTTTCGCCTTAGGCATTAAGATCTGACACCGTTCTCCCTGGTACCAGAGGAAGCCCTTGGGCAGAAAAGGGAGACGCAGGTAGAAACTGTCCCCAGCTGTAGGCTGAGTCCAGATGGACTGAGGGGGATACACGGTGGGGCATCAACAGTCACTGCAGTAGCCTTGCCCCAGCGTAGGTGACACTGAGGTACAAGAAGTTGGTGACTATCCAGACATGCTATATTACAAAGCTGTGGACAGAGAAAACACACAGTGGATTCAAAGATGAGCTCCTAAATGAAAGTTATACGGGTAGACACTACAAAATAAAGCATGATAGCTTCCCATTGGGGTAACTCTACATACTTTAGTGTATTTTAGAGAAGATACAGAGAGATTTCTTTATGTACGAATGGTTAGAGATTCCAACAACCAAGTCTGGGGGAAATAGTTGATACAGAGTTTGTGTTGATAACCAATGAAATATCCCCTGTCCTGAATCATTTTCTTCCAAAGCCTCTGGGCTTTCTTGTCTTTTCCCTTCTACTTTGGAACTCAGACCGAGCCAACTTTGTTTACCGCTTATTAGCAAGATCTAGTATTGTCTTGGGTTTGGTTCTCCCAGAAAAAAAGGCAGAAAGGCAATGATTCAAGGAGTCTGAGAAGTGATCCCAGGAAAGTAGGTGTCACTGGCTGAGTTCCCCAAAAAGTAGACTCTGACATGGAGTCAGCATGCAGGATGTTTATTAGAAAATGTCCTTGGAATCAACACCTATTAAGAGGAAAGGGAAGGAAGCAGGGATGGGAAGTAGGAGGAGGTGAGCCAACATGCAGGCCCAGCAACACCTAAGCCAACCCTACAGAGAGCTCTGAAGCTCAAACGATCCTTATGAGTAGCCCAAAACTTGGCTAGGATGGCTAAGCCTTTATAACTGCACACGAATCAGTTGCTGGGTGTGGGCTTTCCCAGAACGAGGTGTGTCCCTGGGCAAGGCAGCTGTCTGCAGCTAGATGATCTCTAAAGGGACTGACAGTTGAAGGTCATCTGCCGGCAGCACTCCTGGCAGCTGGGGCAACAAGCCTTCAATGAAGGGACATCTGCATGTTGCATCACAGCGTCCAATACAGTAGGAGGGTGGAGTAAGTGAGACAATGAAAGGAAATAAGTCAATAAACAGTATGTTATTGGAGAGGTTACCACTGTGGGCAATCAGATTATCCCACCTAGGACAGCAACGGAGCTGGGGTATTTCTCTACCAACTCACATCAGTCACTGGTTGAGAGCTAATCCCATGGAGCCTGGACACAAGCTCATGGGGTTCCAGTTACCAGAGAACGCCATTAAGCAGAGTCACTGCGCAGCCCTTTGGGAGCCTTGGGCTGAGAATGCATAAAACGGTGTCACTGGCATATGGGTAGGTACCAAGAGTATCTGCTAAAGCATCAAATTGTTAACCAAGAACAATCCTAAAAGGGTTTTTCTGCCATACAAGACAGCTCTGACCCGTCTTCTCAACTGCCCAATTATCACAGAACCATCCTTTTGCCAAACTGCAATTACAGTGATTTCCCTAAAGTACAAAATTAAACATGTCACTCCCTCTGCTTGAAAGCCCATCCTGCTTCCCTCTGTTATAAGAAAAAGTCCAAATTTCTCACTCTGGCTTAAAAGGCCCACCTCTAAAGCATGACCTTGCCTCACTTTACCTTCTACGACCTACCCAGTTAGATTGTACTCATTTATGTCCCTCAAATTCATCATGTTCTCAAGAGGGCACGTTCTGCATGCAGCACTGGGTGTTATACGCAAACAATGAATCATGGAACACTACATCAAAAACTAATGATGTAATGTATGGTGATTAACATAACAATAATAAAAAAATTCATGTTCTCTTCCTTTCAGGCTTTTGCATGTGGTGTTTCCCTTGCTTGTAATATTCTTCACTTTTCCCCACTCCTATAGCTCCATCAGGTCTCAGTCTAGTGGTGCTTCTTCCAGGAAGGCTTCCTTCTACCACAGAGTGGGTGGATGCCCCCTCCTTAAAATCCCTCCTTATAATCCCCTCCTTACAATCCCAGCATGCTGAACTTCTCCATTGGTAGTATTTATATACTGCATTGTATTTTTTGGCTGACATATCTGTCTCCCTCACTAGACAGAACTTTGCAAGGGCAGAGACCATGACTGGCTCACCAGTACGTTGTCAGTACCCAGCACAAATCCTTGGCACAAGGTAGTTACTCAATAAATTGTGGTGGAATAAATGTGGAGCCAAATTTGCCCCAAACCCACAATGCATGATGCCCTATATCCTTCCCAATTTGGTCCAGTTCCAACAATCACTTTTTTGTTTATTTATTTATTTATTTACTTATTTTTTGAGAGAGAGCGTGAGCAGGGGAGGGGCAGAGGAAGGGGGAGAGAGAGAGAGAATCTTAAGCAGGCTCTACGCTCAGCATGGAGCACAACATGGGGCTCGATCTCACAACCCTGACATTATGACCTGAGCTGAAATCAAGAGCTGAACGCTTAGCCAACTGAGCCACCCAGGTGCCCCCCGCCCCTCCATAATCATTTTGAAGCAATATAGACAACCTCTGCACCAGGGAAGCCTTTGCTGTCTGATCTACCCTCCTGCCAATGGGATCATTACTTTTCATGCCTGGGTATTATGAGAAAAGTGACATTTGGCCTCGGAAGAGGAAGGACACAATGATTCAAGTAAGGAGAGGCTTCTGCAACTTCCAATTATGGAAGTGAAGTGTGTGAAGGAATAGAAGTTCCTACAGAAGAGAATGGTTTGGTTAATCAAGGAAGAGAAGTGCAGATTTAATGAGGACTCTGCAGTAGCTGAGGTGCAGACCTCATCTTTTACAACCACCCGCAGCAAGAAAAAAGCAGATGATGAATCAGAAAGCCAGAATCATTTCCAAGCTGCAAAGATCCAGTCCCCACGCTAATTGACCTCCAGAAGTGACATTGGAGTTTTGGAATCTGAATGCATCTAGATGTCCAAGCAATCAATAATACCCAGGGAAGCTAATCAAGTTAACTGGGGCCCAGCAGACATGGCCTGAAAGAAATTGTACAGGGTCTAAAGGAAATCCATCCACAGGCCAGAAATAGAATGGAAATCGAAAAATAAGGGCTTGGAATTAGTACTACAATTCTTCTGACAATGGATGCTTCTTTTTCCAATAGACGATAAACTCCATGAGGACAGGAATTCTGTCCCTCCCTTTATAGATGTATCCAGAGTCTAGTATAGCATCAGATATGTAGCAAATCGTCATCAAAGATTTGTTGAAAGAGTGAATGAATAAATAATGAAACGCTCTAATGCTTTCTCTTAAAATCTTGTGACATCTTATTGCTGCCAATTTCTCCAGTTTTGTGTCTCTTCATTCTCCACAATGCAATTGAGCCTCTAGCCAAGGCAAAAATGTGGAGGAGCCGAAGCTCTCATCCATTGATGGTGGAAATGTAAATTTGTACAAGTACTTTGAAAAACTATTTGGCGGTGTATACTAACACTGAATATATACATACACGACAACCTAAAAATCCCATTCCTAGGTATATGTTCAGTAGAAATACACACATATATTCACTAAAAGACATGTATAGAAAGGTTCATCGCATCACTATTCACAATGGCCCCAAACTGGAAACTACTGAGACGCCCATCAATGCTAGAATGGATAGAATGGATAAATATGTTGGGGTATGATCATACAGTGGAGTGTGGTAAATAGAATGAAGAAACTATAGGCAGCAATGTGGATGAATATGACAAATGATGAGTGAAATAAACCAGACACAAGAATACTAGTGTATAAAGTTCAAAAACAAGCAAAATAATCTATTCGGTTAGAAGATTCAAGTAAGGAGAGGCTTCTGCAACTTCCAATTATGGAAGTGAAGTGTGTGAAGGAATAGAAGTTCCTACAGGGAGTAGATACCCTTGGGGATGGCAGTGACCAAAAGGGGTGATGGTGGATATTGACAAGTATTTGCAATGATCCATCTCTTGATCTGGGTTCTGGTTACATGGATATGTTTAGATTGCAAACATTCATTGCATCGCATGTGCTTATGATTTGTGCTTTTTGCTATATTTAGGTTATATTTTTTTACTTTTAATTTAAAAAATTATTCTAGCCAATGACTTGCAAACCCAAATTCCTGTGTATTTAATGTATGTGAGAGACATGGGTCAGAGGGCCAGGTATGAGGAAAATAAGGAAGAGGTAGGGACTGAGTGAAGAGGGAGTCAAGCCCCTCTAAAGACATTTAAATACAGATTTTGAAAAATCTGTGCTCACCCAACCAAACATGACTGGTGTCCCAATTCAGCCCATGGGTGACCAATTATCAGTCTCTTCAGGTCTGCTCATACTCAACCACCCACAGTCTCTAGACACACCTGACAACATGTCCCTAAGCCTTTGCCCTCACCCTGTCTTCTGCCACCTTCTCCCATGGCAATGCCTTCCTCATCCTCTAAGATCTAGCTCAAATGTTTACCCCGTGGAAAGCCTTGCCATCCCCTCCTCTCTCAGGCACTGATAATCACTTTCTCCTTTGTGTTGCCATAAGATTGTGTCTCCCCCAGAGTATAAAGCTCCAAGAGGGCAGAGATTTGTTTTGTTCCCAGCTTCACTGCCAGCACCTAGGACAGCACCTTGAACATGGTAAATGCTTAATCTGTATGTTGAAATACAGCTAAAGAAAAACATTTACTTTTGCACTATAACTTTGTTCTTTATCCAGAAAGGTGTAGTTATAAAGCCCATAAACAAGTATGCATAGCCCATCAATCCCCCACACCAAATCCAAAAGACTATAACAGTCCCTTATTGGGATTTGGGTGGTATATTCCAATCCCTATAGACTCCAAAGAGGATCAAGATTTTGAAATTGTTTCCTAATTCTAACACTCTGCCAATGCCTACAAGCTACTCCAGTAGGTCCAAGGATTCCCCCCCGCAAAAAAAGAGAAATGATACCCCATGAGGAATTACTAATTTGGAAGCCTCCTCCACTTGGACACTCATTCTCTACTTCCCCTCCCTCCTGGACCCTTAGCTTATTCAAGCCATTGCTCAATCTTCTTATCCTTAGTTTCCAGTGCAATTTTTCAGCCATTTGGATCCTCCTTTTGTTCCACTGTTGGGTTGGAGATTGTGGCATGAGGGAGGGGCCCAGATCCTTTGGGTGTACTCAGCCTGGCCTCCCTCACAGTGGATTATCAAAAAGTAATCAGATCTATCACAATGCCAAGATTAACATCCTCCACTATCTCATGCTCTAGTCATTATTATGCTCAAAGACATCTATCTCCTTGGTATATGCCACAGGAAGATGGGAGTGGAGGGAGAAAAATATGTTCCCTCCACTCCTCTGTCATAATAATCATCACACTGTGTTTTGACTAGATGTATATAATCTGCTTCCTTTAGGAGACTAAGCTCCCTGAGGGCATGAACTATGTTTTATTTTTCTATACATCTAAGTGTCCTCAGGGCACTCACAGAGGGATGGAGGTGGGTGCCATATGGTGATATGCTCTACTGGGTAGCAGTTGAAAGAAAAGCTGCTGCCACTGGCGAAAAAGGAGCATTTTAAACCAAATTCACGTTTGCCCCCAACAGATTGCATCTGTCCAAAGTTCTGTACTTAGGCTACAGAAGACAAAAGGCACCAAGTGGGAGTGTAGGCGACTGAAAGCTTGGACCATTCAGAATGATGGGTCTCCATATAGCTCTCTCAACTGGAAGCTTCGGGTGCCTGCCCTGCCTTCAGTGTTGAGAATACTGCATGCAGTGTAGAGGATTTAAGATGCTATAAATACATTCTCTGGATGGTAAGAGCATCCACAGGCACCACTAGGTGCCAGGACCGCACACATGGTGGACATGGTTGGGGGGGGGGGGCGGAGATGCTTGTTTAATTAAAAATAACTTTTTTCTTAATACAAGCATCATCTAGGTGAATTGTGGAAGATTTCAAAAATACAGAGAAGCATAATTTTTTAAATGCATGTGATACAAGTACCTAGGAATAAACATTGTAACTCCTTCCAGGCTTTTATATACCAATCCTGGCACTGGTCGCAGAGAGTGCGTCGCAGAGAGTGCTTGGCTGTATCTTCATGTGAATTCAACTCTGTTACACATGGTTTCTGCCAGGTGTAATTCTCTCCTCAGTGCCTCCTCTATGCCCACTGCCATGTCCACTTCCCTCCAGCATCATGACTCTCATCTCTGGTGGACAGTATGCATTTTTTACAGCTCATTCTCCATTCCATGTCACATGTGCAGTGATGGCATAAACTCTGTGCCCTGCTCCTCTCCTCCCTTTGGACTATCAAAAGCCTATTTTGTAAACCACAAAAAAAAGAAAAATGTGTTATTATGTTCCTGCTATACCCACCCTAATTCTTGTCAAGGTGAGATAGATGCCTCTAATTAAAAAAAGCACACATACTAGGAAAAAGAGAAAATACTACAAACACACACCAACATTTCTGCATTTCATCAAATCCAAGGTGTTAGCAATTACAAGACACCATATTTAAAAATTTGATTGAAGCATAGCATACAGAGAGAAAAGTGTATAGACGTAAATGTATAGCTCAATGAGTACTCACAAAGCAAACACCTGTGTGACCGCCAGCTGGGTCAAGAAATAGAATGACGCCAGCCCTTCAGAAGCCCCCCCCAGCCCCCGCCCTGGCCCCGTTGTTATGTTCTCTCCATCCTCTCAAAGGTAACAACTGTCTTGACTTCTAACCCTCTATCTCAGTTTTGCTGGTTTTTTTGAACTTTATGTAAGTAGTATTGTACATTATATATTTTGTGTATGACTTCTATCATTCAACATTATATTTGTGAGACTCATCCTTGACTCACCACTATTTTAGGTAGCCCTAAGAAAGAAGAAACGCTACCAGTTAAACTAGGGCACAAAGCTTTCTTATCTCTTACAATTTTTATTTCATACCTACTTAAAGAGCTATTTTAGATTTATTTATTCAGACTTTTATCACATATTATTCTTATGCACTCATAAAAAAAGGGAAAATATAAGCAGCAAAAGAAATTGGCAGGGCATTCCTAAAACTCCCATGTGTTCAGAATCCAGTTCTTCTGGGGGGGCACCTGGGTGGCTCAGTTGGTTAAGTGTCCAACTCTTGGTTTTGGCTCAGGTCATGATCTCGGGCTCCTGGGATCGTGCCCTGCATCCAGCACCGTGTCAGCCTCCACACTCAGTGGGGAGTCTGCTTGAGGATTCTCTCCCTCTCCCACTGCCCCTCCCTCTGTGCTCACTCTCTCTCTCTCAAATAAATAAATCTTAAAAAAAAAAAAAAAAGAATCCAGTTCTTCTTAATCACTTTTGACTCACAAAGATGTCCATTTCTTTTTTCACACAGTGACATTCATCATACCATTGCATTGGTGATACAGTTTTTCTTCAGGGTGTCCCACTATTGTGTCCAGAGTTTTCCTCCAAGCTGCAGACCCCGGCCTGCAAAGTTGGATGCTGGAAGTTTCTTACCAGAAGTAGCAGTAGAAGGTTTTTAGACAACAACCAGAATTTATAGTCCTTCCTTCAATGGTTCTTAATGGTTGGGTGACTAAAGCATTCTGGAGCCAAGTGATCCATTCAGGCCACGAGGTATAAGATCCAAGTGTGCAAATACTCCAGACAATGACAACCACACACAAAAAAATGGTTGTCCGGCTGGCAGTGATTGTAAAATGCCACTGATTCCCAGATGCACCCCAATTTCTGAGATGACACAATGCTATTTAATGTCTATTTTAGAAACAATGAAATGCAATAATATTTTAATGTATTTATCTTGCTTTTGCATACAGTAAAAAATGGTCACATGGTAGGGCTATACTTTCCCTAAGATAGGGAAAAAGCACACAACCAGGGAGGAACAATTCAGAATATCAAGAAAATATTTTGAAGCAAATATTTTGGCCAAAAAAAATTGAGAAGCTTAGTTTAAATATAAAATGAAGTATAAGGTAGATTTGGCTGAATTTATTTATTTTCACTAAAGAAATTCTTTGATGCTATGTTTTATTTCTCTAATGATTTCATAGTAGCTGGGTTCACCATCACACGGAACACCACCACCATGTATCCACTCAACTTCCCAAGCCAGAAACTTAAGAGATATCTCCCTTGCTCGTGACCCCCACATCCAATCTGTGTCTAAGTGGCATCCCTCCACTCACTTGAAAATCTCTCTGATCTGCCTAGCCCCCTTCCCTTCACAAATATTTGAGTTCAAACCACCATGACTGCTCACTTTGATGACTACAAATGTAGAGATACATTTGTAAGGTCTACCCCAGTCTCTTCTAGGCCCACTATCATCCACTTTCCACCTAGCAAAGAAAGGATCCTTCTTAAATGTAAATCTAGTCATACCACCCCATGACTCTAACAAATAATGTCCAAACTCCTTACCACGGCTCCTAAGTTCCTGCACTTTCTGGCTGGGAAATACCATATATGGCTATCCTGAATGACATGAGGGCACCTGACTCTGATCTACTGTGCTGTGGAGCTGTGCCCTGTACACCTGTCTGACCGTACCCAGCAGCCCGCATCTTCTCAACCTCTCCAGCCTCATCTGTACCACTTTCTCTTTGTTCCCCACATTGGACCCACATGGACCTTCTCTTAGCCCCCAAACACACCAAACTCATCTGTCTTTTAGGCACACTTACCCTCAGTTCTGCCTTCACTTAAGTAATAATACCTACTAATCCCGCATGTCTCAGTTTGAAAGACACCTCCTCAAGAAAGCCTTCCTTGACTGTCCAGGCTTTCTGTACAACCTTTCATAGACTTGGTTAAAACTGTTAACAGATACTTTTTCATGTGCTTTATGATTTAAAAATCTGTATTCTCATCTGGCATGTCAGCTGCCCAAGAGAAGAAACTATCAGTCTCCTCGCTAATATATTCCCAATGCCCAACATAATACCAGGCACAGAGAGGGTGTTCGGTAAGTAGGGAATGAATGAATGGGTAGAAGGATGGATGTAGGAAGGATGGATAGATAGACAACTGAATGAATAACTGAATGGATCCCTTTAAGACAAGCATTAATCCATTGGCTGCTTGGTATCCCCACATTCTTCTCTCCCTCCTCTTCCTAACCTGCCACCTACCTAACCTGGTCTGAGAATAGAGACCCTCCAGCAGGTCCAAAATTGCCTTTAACCTAGGGTAACCACATGCAATAAATGAAACACAAGATATCCAGTTACATATGAAATTCAAATAAGCAATGAAATTTTTTAATACGTCAAAATGAACAATAACCATTTCATTTTGGCATACTTCTTCTTAAAAAAAGTAATATCATTGTTTATCTGAAATTCAAATTTAACTGGGAATCCTGTATTTGATCTGGCAACCATACTTCAACCTCTTCAAACCTGGACCTATTTGTCCCAGCCCCATCCCCTGCCTTTTGCTCACCTCTCTGTCACAGGTGGCTGAGACCTCTGTGGATTACAGAACCTGTTGCTAGCTGGCTTCTGGGGCTGGCCAGTGAAAGACCCAGGTAAGAGAGTGGTGGGTGACAGTAAGAGAGAAGTCTGTCTTTCCCTCCCTTCCTCTCAGCCTCAGGCAACATCTCTAGTAGCAGCCACGTCACTTTTGTAAGTCTAGCTCCTGCTAGAAGGCTCTCTGTGGTTCCAGCTTCCAAAGGGTGACCCCAGCTCCTGGTCACACCATCCTATCTGTGTCCCTCGGGCCTGGGACAGAAGCAGCTTCCTGCTATTGCCACTCTCTGAGTTGCCTCACCATTTTACTTCCTTAGACTTCCCTGCTCTTTGCTCATCTGTGCAATCTATACCCTGCATTAAATTCCTTTGGTATTAAAACCTCAGAAGGTTTCTGTTCTCCTGATTTGAACCCTGACTCATACACCCCAAGTCTCTAACTCTTTGTGTAGCCCACTGACCTGGTTGCTGGGCATAACTCTTCCTCCGAGACTGTGAGCCAAGTGTAACATCCACAGTACCATCCCCACTTTCGATGCCTCCCCTGGTCTACTGCTTGGGGAAATGGTTTCATCATTATTTTTATGAGTAATAATGATAGAGCTAATATTTATTGAGTAGTTACTATATGCAAAGCACTACACCCGCTTCATCTCATTTACTTTCCAATGCAACTTTATGACTTGGTACTATTATCCCCAATTGGCAGACAAGGAACTTGAGGCTCAGAGACCAAGGTGATGCATTTAGGACAAGCAAACCCAAGCATGTGTGTCTCCATGCTCTTAATCGTCCCTCTGCCTGGGACTCCAGTCCCATCCCTCTCACACTTGCTGTAGGTCCATACTCTTGGGGCCGATGTCAGTTCTCTTGGGAGGTTTGGGTATCATTAGAAGCTGATGTGTAGGCTATTTCTGGAGGGGTCTTTTGAGTTTTTCAGCCAGCAGGCTATATCTTGAGCCTGCTTCAAATAAACCAGTCTTAGTGGTGTATGTATGTGGGGGGGGGGGGCGGGTACCAAAGAGGGAGTGACCTTGAAATATGAAATGAAGTTACTCTGTATCAGCTGTCATCATGGTGAGAAGCCAGCCAGGCAGCTCCACAGGGGACCCAGGGAAACATGAAAGGCACAGAGTCAGATTGAAGGAGATGATATTTATCAGGCAGAGGGACTTTTGGCACTGAGGGAGTATCTGCTCAGCAAAATACAAAGTGTCACCCGAGCAGCAGTGTGAGAAGGCCTCCTGATGTACGTTACCTGAGAAAGGCCCATTTTAGAGCAAAACTAAATAATGAAATGAGGTTGACACCCATCCCTCCAACACTTTCATGTTTCCAGGGAAACTGCAGCTAATGGAGCACTGCAGGACTCTGTACTTCACAATCAGAAGCCCGCAGAGGTGCCTCCGTGGGGATTCAAGTCCCAAGGGGCGATCCAAACGCTACAGACCTCCGCCCTGTTGGCCCCCAGCTGCCAGCCTCATGCAGAGCCAGCTGTCTAACATTTACAAACCAGTATCTGTTTTTAACACGGCACAGGTGTCAGGGAATGGGCAGAAAGCCAGGCAGGAATGAAGTCAGCACAATCTGCTTTGACCAAGTTCTCTGAGCTGGGGAGTGGCAGAGTAGAAAAGGCAAGGTATGGTCCAGCTGAACTGGAAAGCAGACTGTATGTCTGGCAGTTTCCTTTCAAAAACTCCCCACATGAAGCACCCAGTGCTCTCCAAAATCATATTCATTCATTCAGTGTTTAACACTTATTTATTGAGCGTCTACTATGCCTTGGGCATTGTGCTGGGGGCCATCCCAGACTCCCTCCATTAGGGATGAATCCTACCCACTTCACAAAGATATGATGAACCTCAGAAATAAAAAATGTAAAAATTACTAATTATATCTATAGAGACCCTATTTCTAAATAACATTATGAGGCTCTGAGTAGATAAAACCCTGGGGGGAACACTAACCCACTATAATTATACGAGGTTATCAACTAATTCATATTTTTTAAGGACTGACTCTATGTTTATGCCCCTTAATACCTAATCCATACTCTCCATGAGGTCAGGAAACATGCATAATACTTTTTTGGGTCCCCATTTTCACAAACATCTAAATATCTGTTGAATGAACAAATGGACTACGGAATAATAATAAGAGATGGAAAACTCAAGGGCCAGGCTGGTAACATGAATGAGGGCAAGAGTGGGCCTGCTAGATGCACTGGAGGGCACGTGTCCTACATGAGGGCACGGTCACTCAACTTGTACCAACTCTTGCCAGAAGCAAGCCCAGAGTTGTGTGACCTTCTGATTTTTTTCAACAGAAGCAGAAAGTGTGGCTTTTTTTTTTTTTTAAAGATTTTATTTATTTATCTGAGAGAGAGAATGGGAGACAGAGAGCATGAGAGGGGGAGGATCAGAGGGAGAAGCAGACTCCCCACTGAGCAGGGAGCCCGATGTGGGACTCGATCCCGGGACTCCAGGATCATGACCTGAGCCGAAGGCAGTCGCTTAACCAACTGAGCCACCCAGGCGCCCCGAAACTGTGGCTTTTTACGTGGGATCTCCCCAAGTTTTAAATGTTGGTCATAAATTAAACTTTTAAAACACAGCACAGAATCAACAGAATACACTGATGAGCTGGATTTGGTGCAGGGACCACCAGCTTATCACTTCTACTCAAGACGCCGGGAGTGACTCTGACAGTATCATTTCAGGCAGGACAGTGATACAGACATCTTTGAGGTGGCTGACCTTGCAGTTTTTCTTCTCTGCCTAGCTGTGGGGTAAGTGTTTATGGAGTCCTGCAAAGATTTACAAGTAGAGGATTCATATCTTTATCAATTCATGCATTCGAGTATTTCCTGTACCACCATTCTTTGTGATGCTTTGTGCTAAGCTGGGCACACAGGAGGCAAAAATCAAACATCACACCTGCCTTCAAGGAGCATGGAAAGGGAGAGTGAAATCAAATTGATCATTATTCCAAATAACTATTTAATCACAACTATCGTGAACTGAAAACAAGACAGGGGCAAATTTTTCCTCACTCAGTTTTTTTGGTATTTTGGGGGGGTGGTATTTTTGTTTAGTTATTTGAAGATGGAGCTATGTGAAGGGGGTCACTATTTTGGGGGGACCCAGTGTGGGGCCTGAGTATTCTCATCTAGACTCCGAGCCTAGGTGCAACTTGGTGAGTACTTCCTGTTCTCTTCAATTACTTTCATTTCTGGGGCTTTTCAAGGAGTACAAGTCTTACTGGAACACTTTCATGCCAGTTGCTCAGGCTGCAATCCTCTAGTCCGTGGCTACTCTACAGGGAGGAATAAAAGCCTGCCCTTGGCTGGAAACTAGTACCCTGGCCAGAATGGTAATAAGACCCTAGAGCACCTGGGTGGTTCAGTTGGTTGGTTGGGCCCCTGCCTTCGGCTCAGGTCATATCTCAGGGTCCTGGGATCAAGCCCTGCATTGGGCTCCCTGCTCAGTCAGGAGTCTGCTCCTCCCTCACCCTCTGCCCCTCTCCCCACGCTCATGCTCTGTCTCCTTCAAATAAATAAATAAAGTTTTAAAAAAAAAAAAGATCAGAAACTTGATGCCCTTTCTTTGTTTCTGTCCTTATGTCCTGGACATGGGACAGCCACCTAAGTCACTAGCACAGCTGCCAATCTTAAGACTCCTGTGTAAGGTTTCCTCCTCACTGGTCTAATGTGATCCCTCCACATCTCCAGTCTAGCCACTTCTGGCTGTGAGACCTCTGCTTGGAGCCGGCTGAAACCAGTACCCGACTGAATTAAAACCCAACCGGGTACCCTTTCCTAGGGAAGTCAGCTGTAAAAGACTACACGTGTTGGAATGTCACTTAGACCATGATGGATTTCTCACTTTACTATTCTCTGTCAATGTCCCCTACTAACTACTTAAATCACAACATTGAGTAATTTCCCCCTGTAAAACTTTTCCAGTGTTTTCCATGGGTTAAAAATGGCATGTTCAGCATGGCACAGTATTTCGGTCCATTCACTGGCACCCATTTGTAGTCTAGAATGCAACGGGGAAGGGGTGTGGGGGCGGGGGGAGGAGAGGGGAATGCCGGCATCCCTCCTACAAGGCAAGGCGGTGTTCACGGCGATTTCATTTGAGAGATGCCTCGAGTTGTTTTGACACTAGGAACTTCTGACATGTCCTGTGAGGGACACCCCCCGGGAGTTGGGGGGGATTTTCTTGGTAATGGACCTTCTTCTCTACTTTTCTAGGAGCATGGGATCTCCTTCTCTCAGTCCCCAAGGAATCTCCTGTGGGATGCCTTTTAACCCACTGGAAACAATTTGGATTGCAAGATTTAAGGAAAGACTGATCTTCTGTAACACTGAATAGCCTCAGTACTCCTTAAGAGTCGAGGAAAAATGGCCCATTAATGGGACATTAAGCTCCAATGCGATCTATCAGGTAGATCTCTTCTGCAGGGCAAATGGATGGAGGTACCCTATGCTCAGGCCTTCATGACCTAAATCAGGACACTGACCTAAGGGTCTCTTGCAGAATGTGTTTGGCCACTAACCAGACTAGTAAACCCCCTCCTGATATACTGGATGACAGCTATCTAAACAGGCCTCTTAATAAACCCAGGTTGCTGGAGGAAACACAGGCCATCCCTGATGAAGGGGGATGCTGACTCCCTCTCACTGTTCCTCCTCCTAACAGACCCAGGTTACCTCATTGTATGTGGGGGCTTCTCCTTCATTCATTTCCTGGGTTAACGGCTATGATAATTGGAGCCAATTGTCTCTGGTTAGTCTACCTCAGGACTACCTCAGGACAGGGACTTTAAGGAATATTCCCAAGCAGCTGCCAAAACACCTTTTGTTTTGGGGAAGTTCCCAGTCTTCTCTGGCCCATCATGGACGGCCTATTTTCATTTGTTGGTGGAAAAAAACCATGCATCTGCTCATCTATCCAAGCTGGTGAGCTTTAGAACCGGGAGTCCTCTTTCTCTGCCCTCTGGGCTTTTATCCACCTCCAGCCTTGCTGGTGGCACCTCACACCCCTTCTGCCTTCCCCCTGTCCCCCATCCTGTTTCTGCACCACCTTGGGTGTGGTCTGCATACCTGGCTCCTATACCATACTCAGTGCCTCCAGCACCATTAGCTCCTGCTCCTATCCTATCAAGGAGCAAAGAGTCCAACCAGGAGAATAGAACCCTTTAAAAAGTGATTGGAGGGGTGCCTGGGTGGCTCAGTTGGTTAAGCATCTGACTCTTGATTTCATCTCAGGTCATGATTTCAGGGTCCTGGGATTGAGCCCTGTGTCAGGGCCCCTGCTCAGTGGGGAGTTTGCTTGTCTCCCTCTCCCTCTGCCCCTCCCCCTGCTCATGCTCTCTCTCTCTCTCAAATAAAAATAAATCTTATTTTTATAGATTTTTTAAATAAAAAACATCTTTTTTTTAAAGAAAAGTAATTGAAAAAGTTAATAACAGCTTCCATTGAATGAGCACCTACTATGTGCCCATCACTGTGCCAGACATGGTAAATGTGTTTTCTTTAACTTTCAAAACAAACCTGCAGGGTAAATATTATTTCCATTTTCTAAAGGAAAAACACTAAGGTTGATGGAGATTGAGTTGCCCAAGATCAAACAACTGGGTGAATGGCAGAGGCAAGACTTTATCCCACGTGTGTCTCATTCTACAGCTCATGGTCTTTCATCTACACAATGTGCTCTCCCAGCACGCACTACAAGCAACCACCACCAAGTGCAAACTCCCTGTCCAGACTTCCAGCCACAATAGCAAACCACACCTGAAAGTCATCTTAGCTTAAACATAATAGAAGTTTATGTTTTTCACTTGTGTGATATTCCAAAGCAGTTTTCCCAAACAGTAGGGTAGCTCTTGCCAAACAGTAACTCAAAAACCCAGAACTTTCTATCTCCTGGTTTCACCACCTTCAAAAACAACATGGCCTCCAAGGTTACCAAGGTGAGAAAAGAACAAGAAGGACTGTGGGTGGGAGGTTTTTATGGGCCCTGTAGGGGGCAGGCCACATCATTTCTATTTACATTCCACTGGCTACACCTCAGTCACATGGTGATGCCTCGTGCAAGGGAGGCTGGGAAATATGGTCTATCTGTGCCTAAAAAGAAAGGAAACGCATTTGGTGATCAGCCAGTACTCCTGCCACACTGCTTCCCAATAAATCCATTTATTCTGGTTGTATCTTTTGAGTACTTGCAAAAGTTCACTGAAGCTTACCTTCCCTTCTGGAGCATTCAAAGGGCTTTTATTCATGTGCCTTACAGTTTTATATTTACATTGATAGCTATTTAAAGTCTGTATAACCATTTGACACTATCATTATCTTGCATGCTTCACAGAAGTTGGAGTCTCAGGGAGAGACCTGCTTTCTTTTCCATGGATTAGAAATGAATACACCCCCCTATGCAATCTTGCCAAGGACTAAGAAAACGATGTAAAGAATGAAAAGCTTTCAAAAGGAAGGTATTACTCATGTAGTCATCCAGGGCTAGGTCTGCAAAGGAGATATGAAAATACCATAAGCCAATTTCAAGCAAATGTCATCCAAGACTCTTAAGAGGTTCCCTCTTGTCAAGTTTCCCTTTATGACACATTGAAAATTTTAGGGTACATCAATAAATCATGATTTGCCATTTCCTTCCAAAGCCCTCCCTGTTGTGAAATTCCAAGTAGCTAATCCTTAGAACAATATCTTTTAGAAGATTTTACTGGGTATGTCTGGGTTTATTTTATGTTGTGCTTTATATAGGAAAGAACTCTTGCCCTATTCCCTACCAGCAGAGGGAATGCATGATGAAATGGGGTGGTTTGGGTTTTTTTGGTTTGTTTTGTTTTTTGTTTTTTGGTTTTTTTTACCCATTTGGGGAATAAATTACACACAGCCTTAAATGTCTCTCCTACAAGGGGAATTACTCAAACTGTGTTTCATGGAATACTCTTCCTATGGTTGTTAATGTATGTTCTGAAAGAAAATAGGAAACAAAGAAAGGATTCTGGAGGAAAAATAGGGTGGGACAAACTGGGTTAAAAAAGATAAAGAGGTTTCTTTACTGCAGGACTTTCAGAATCTTTTGTATGCTAATTGTGGACTGAATATGGAAGAGAGGGCACAGGTTGATTCTGAAGGTGGAAACAGCTGTTATCCTTTCAAATAGACATAAGATATCCCTAAATGCTTTGCATTTACCTATATATCATTCTTCTGAGTCTGAAAAACAAAGGCCTCAGCTCTGCTCAAAATATTCCTAGATGTGATATTGGATACATTCCCTGATCACCCACTGTAAGTCAAGGATCTGAAAAAAACCTCGTAATTCTATTAAGTTAAGAACAGCAACTTTGGGGCCAAAAGATCGGGGTTCAAATCCTTGTTTTTCCACTCACCTGCTTTGCAACCTTGAGTAAATTAACTAGTCTCTCTGAGTATCACTTCTTCATGTTCCATTTCTTCACACGTGAAGTAGGGATTATAACAGTACCTACTTTATTGGGACATTGAGACAATTAAGTGAGACAAACTCTGGAAAATATTTAGCAGGGTTCCTGGCACATAGGGGTTACCTCCCCTCCAAAAATATGAGCCATTTGTCATCACTACTATAGCATGGTATATTTCCCAGATTTATATGGCACAGGAACATTTTAACACAGAATATGCATTAGCATCTCAAGGAACTCTGCAGAACCAAGTTTGAGAAATGCTAAGTAAGAGGGAAAAGTAAGCAAGGGAGTGTTGCAATTTTATTATACTGAGAATATAACATTTGAGCAAGGATCTGAAGGAGGTGAGGGAATGAGCTGGACAGGCATCTGGGGGAAGATCGCAGCTCCTGCATTTTGTTTTAAGTGTATAGAAGATAACATCCTATGATGATGACAGACCACAGGGGAGTTTGGGGACCCAGACAGGGTGCACCAAAAGCTCAACATCATGAACATGAGCTCTCTATCCACCTTTCAAAATCCAAAATAGTACATCTAGAGATGGTGCCACTTCCTGGGTCCACCTACAAAGTCCTGGTGTTGGGGCCCTCCTGCTCACCAAGTTCCAATCCCACCCAGGGATTGGATGGGACTGACTTTCCTTTGTTCAAAATGAGGATCTTCTGGCTGAACACCACATGGGACTCTCAGAGCCCATGAACCACCATTACATCCACCACAGAAGTCAATGCTTCCCTGTCTCCTCCAGGAGCTTATTCTGCTCCTGGGGTGGAGGGCCCTCTTCCCCTTTGAGTCTGCTCCAGTTTGTCTACTCCAGGTTCTATGAGAGATGGACTGCCATCAAATGCAGTTATAGCAATTTGAGTTTCAATGCATGTCCATAGTAAAATCATTATAGTCACCTCACTCTTGAACACTTCTGATATGCCAGAGAGTGTACGAAGCTCCAGAAATGCGCCATCTCATTTAATCGTTACAAGAACTCTATAAGGTAGGGTCTATTATTGTGCCCATGTCACAGATAAAGAGAGAGAGGTTCTAAGAGAAAAAATGACTTATCCAAGTTCTCAGGGTAAGTTATGATCTGAACCCGGGCTAGGTCTCCTGAATTTGGTTCATCGACTTCACACCATCTCCTTTTTCTCATAGTTTCCCTCTCTCTCCTGTCTGTTCTCTGCAGTGATCTCCAAGAAAGAACTGGATGGATTTAGGCAAGCAGGGGGAATGCCAATTGGACATATTGGTTTTCAGAAAAATAGCTTTCTGCTCACTGATGTTCAACAAACTGGCTTGCTTCCAATATCAGAAATGGTACTTGGTGGGTTATTCAAGAAAACCAAAGTGAAGAATCATAAAACATAATGCATTCATACCTTACATGTTTTAGTTTAACCTCAAACAAAGCAATGTCATTTTTCGCCAATCTTTTGAGGTAGGAGAGAAGGTCTTGTCTTGGACCGCAGGAGCCTTAATGGAATTCCTTTCTCTTTTTTTGGCATAAATCACAACCGTAATATATTACCTTTGATATCCAATTACAATCTCTTTGGAGTGGTAGACTTTAAAGAAGGCACACATGAAGTAAACTGAGTGCTGCACGCTTCCAGATTTTCATGATTTCCCTTTTTTTTTATTTTTGCTAATCTCTTAGTTTTCATCCCCTGGTTTGACAGCATTTCTTTGCAACTCAACTTTTCAAGCCTTTTCAAAGCATTTAACATAGTGTTCATGGAAACAACCCCTCCTCTTTTAACTCTTGCATTCATCTGTGATTTGTAATACTTAATTAAACTATACACTTAGAACAAAATGCAGGAGTTGCATCTTCCCCCAGATGGCTGTCCAGCTCATTCCCTCACCTCCTTCAGATCCTTGCTCAAATGTTATATTCTCAGTATAATAAAATTGCAATACTCCCTTCCTTGTTTACTTTTCCCTCCAGCACTGATAATCATCCAAGATACACAGAACAGCTTATTTCTTGTGCTTATTGTTGTCTAACCTCATTAGAATATAAGTGCCATGAAGACAAAGATTTTAGTCTGGTTTTTATTTTTTTGCTGATGTAGGTCTAGGGCCTCGCACATAGTAGGTCCTCCATAAATACATACTGAATGAACAAACGCTCCAAAATGGCACCGAGGATTAAAGCTGATACCAAAGAGATCTTGAGAACCTCCATGTTTTAAAATGAGCCACTGAACTTTGAGGTCAGACATCCACCTCAGAGGCTCACTGAGAGAAGTACAACCTGACCCCACAATCCCCCCACTCTCCCAGTCTATAAAAGACAGCCACAGCATAGTGAGCGATGACAGGTGACCCCCAACCCTCCCTATGGTGTAAGGTGATGGGGGGATTTTTTGCCCACCCTGAAGTCAAGAAAGGAAAGATTTTCTCTGTGCTTTAATTTCCTATAAATTTTCTAGAATGTGGGCGCCTGGGTGGCTCAGTTGGTTAAGCGACTGCCTTCGGCTCAGGTCATGATCCTGGAGTCCCGGGATCGAGTCCCGCATCGGGCTCCCTGCTCGGCAGGGAGTCTGCTTCTCCCTCTGACCCTCCCCCCTCTCATGTGTTTGCTCTCTCATTCTCTCTCTCTCAAATAAATAAATAAAAAAAAAAAAATCTTTAAAAAAAAAAAAAAAAATTTTCTAGAATGTGCCTCGATATTGATTTTTTTTATATATTTATCCTGCTTAGGGTCTGTAGGGCATCTTACAATGGCTTGATACCTTTCATCAGTTTGGGGGAAAGTCTTAGTCACTATCTTAGTCACTATCTCTACAAATATCTCCTTCTGCCACATTCTCTTTTTCTGTCCTTGGGACTCCAGTTAGACCTTCTCACTTTCCTTCTCTTCTCAACTCACCATCCTTTTTTTTCTCTATTCTTGATTCACAGTATTTTCTTCCGACTCATCACATGCATAGTAAACAGAGTTATTCTCAAGTCTGTCTGATAACTTCAATATTTGGAGGTTCTGAGGGTCTGTTCCATTTGCTGTTTCCGCTAGTTGTTATTTATTTTGCTCATCTCCTCATATGCCTGATTATGGTTTTATTGCATGCCAGACATTGCATTTGTAAACCTGTTTGTGGAAATAATCTGAGGCTTTAGGATGATGTTATTTTTCTCCAGGGATATTTTATATTTGCTTCTTCTGGTTCCCCATAGGAACTAGCAGTATGGGGTCACCTCAATACAAATGCAAGGATTGAGATGAGCAGCTGCTGAACTAGTCCCTCCAAGAGCCTGTCTACTTCCATTTCACCTTTACCCCTAGGGTTCAGCCCTTTGGGATTCCGACCAAAAGTAAGGAGGGTTCACCAAAGCCTTCTTCCCTGGATAAGCGCGGAATTCCAATCCTCGTGTCCTGACCCTATGAGGCTGCTGAAATTCCCACTTGGTCTCTTTGCTACTCATTGCACCTGGAATTGCCAGATACTGGTCATCTCCCCGGACCTCTAGCCTCCCCAGATTCTGGTCTATTTTTACTGCATCTTAGCTGTGGAATGCCTTGAAGCAGTGTGTGTGTGTGTGTTCATACATGTGTATATGTGTGTGCATGTATATATATTATACATATATAAGTTATATATGTCTGCCTAGTGGGGGAACTGGTCCAAATTACCTTGTCTGCCATCATCAGAAGCAGAAGTGTCCTCATTACCTGTGTCAGGGCCTGGCTAGGGTGAGGCAAATGAGGCACTAGGGTGTGACATTTGAGGATGCGCTCATTCTCAGGTCCATGAAAATGCAGGCCTGGGGCCTGAGAGTGAGCACATCCTTATCCTGTGTGCCCCAACACCTGGCTTGCCTTGCCTTCGTCCCAGTCCTATCTATATATGTTTGCAGAGGTTTAAATACCTGGGAGACACTGCCAGGTGAATTTACATCTGGAAAGTGGCCTGGGAGATACAGACTTGTTCTTTATTCACTTCTAAATTGTTTGGCTGTTCTTACAAAACCAGACATTACTGTTTACTATATGCTAAGTGCATGACATGCATTGTCTCATGCAACCCTCACTGAAACCCTGAGTAGGTACCATCTTTATCCTCAGTTTGCCTATGAGGAAACAAAAGCACACAGAGATTAAGTGACTTGTCCGTGTTCCCCAAACTGAGAGAGGATGGAGCCAGGTTTTGAACTCAGCCGGGTTCCTAAGCCTCCATGTCTAACCACTACACACAAACAGCCACCCATTATGGATCCTGTTAAAAGCACTGAATTACTTTTGCAATTTAAAAATATGGTGCAATCTAAAATTTAAAATAATATTTTAATTCATAGTACATAAATATATCTTATACATCAAAATATGTATATTAAAAGGCATTCTCATGTCCCAACACGTGGGGCTTCCAGCCCATCCTGCAACAGGGAAAAGCAGGGGGCCACAGCCCCTCCACACTTCCCCTCCCTGGCCTTTTCACGCTCCCCAGCACAGAGGAAAAATGGCCCAGGGCCTGTTCTCAGACATGTCCAGGGCCCAGACTACTGCCCGGGCCACATCGGTCTGCCTGTTGTTACCATGTCAACTCAGGCCTTTGTCCACGACACGGTGCCCGACTCCCATTACTCACTCTGTCCTTTCCTGTCCAGCTGTACCAATAAAATGATTTATCAGCAGGAGCTCAGGACAGGCTGCCAGGTTCTGGGCAGAGGAAGGAGGCATGGGAACTGCTCTATGAAATAAAGGACTAGCACCCAAAGGACACACTTCACAATCTCAAATGCCTTTCCCACAAGTTCTGGAAGTTGCATTCGTCCATTCATTCATTCATTCACTCATTCATTCAAGAAGTATTTATTGAGGACCAGGAGCTGAGCTAGGCCGTAGAATAGGGTGGTCAACAAAGGAGGTGAGCTCTTTGCCCTCTTGGGAGTTCACAGACCTATGGGAAGGCAGGCAAAGAACAAGTTACAGGTATATTCAAGTAAACAGGTGGTGTTACTAAGGCCAGAAGCAGGGCCTCAACTAGTCCAGGGGTAGAGAAGGCCTCTCTGAGGAGGTGATTATTCTTGAGCTGTGATCTGAAGGCAGAATAGGAGTCAGCTCCACCAAGATGGAGGGAAAAGCATGCCAGGTGGAGAACATAGCACAAGCAAAGGCCCTGAGGTCAGAAGGAGCTTGGTATTCATGAGGATCTGTAAAAGGAAGTGTGGCCAGGAAGCAGAGAAGAATGTGGGAGCAGAGAGGAGGAGGCTGGGGAGACAGGCAGGGACACAACAATGCATAGCCTTGCAGGCTTTGTAAAGAAGCTGGTCTTTATGCAAAAGAGCTTGCAAAAATCACTGGAAGATTGTAGACAAAAGCATGTCAGGATCCTGCTTGCATTCTAGGAAGAACACACTGAGGGAAACAGATTAGGAGGGGACCTGCATGGAATGAGAAAAGCCATTTAGGAACCCCAAACAGTGCTTTGCAGATGATCTGCAGGGAACAACCACTTTCCCCCCAATCCATCATAAACCTATGCTTTTGTAAAATACAATGAAAATTCGCTTGCATGTCACAGCAATATCAAATTGCTATAAAAGTTATAAACCACTCCTGATTTCTTGACTTACTCATTGTGAACCAGTAACAGTTTTCTGACTATCACTAGTACCTAGATGACAGTTTTGAGTGGCACTGGTGTCACATGAATGAGGTTCCCCAAACAGGCTCAGTTGTCCAAGAAGAGAACAATTTTATTTTCTAGAACCTGGTTGGGTTTGACACCTGGCCTCTGTTTAACCTCATGCAGGAAACAGTCTCAGGCCTTCCGAGCAAACCTACAGGTTATGAAATCTGAGTGTCTTCTCTCCTCCCTGCCTCCTCACCCTCCTCCTCCCTGCCACATGCCAGGGAGCTCATGCACACTGCAGCCCAGGTGGTCTCGGTGGGGAAGAGGCTGCTCCATTTGATCTGATTTGCCTCTGCCCAGCACCCATTTCTCAAGTAACTTGGCACTTCCGGTCCTTGAACTCGGCTTTGGTCCTACCGCCTCTTCTGGTCCTCAGCTGTTCAGCTCATCAGTGCATCCTCTGCTGCACAAGTCACAGCCCCCTGGGCCCAGCTCTCCTCACTCCACCCCTCCTTCCACCCTCCCCTGGGCTGACTCCTTTCCCATCCCCCTTTCCCAAGGCCACACACAACTCCCTGCTTTCAGCCAGCTTCCCCCTGCCCAGCACTCCTCCCAGCCACCCCTGACCTTTGCTCTCTTGCCACTGAAGAGAACAAAGCTGCTGATTATCAGAGAAACAGCAGGCACAACCAAGACACAGGTGTCCCTTGACCCTTGGGTCCCTGTACTTAGAGTGTTATCCCAAGGATTCAACCCAAGAAGGTGGAGTGAGCACCATTATATAAAATTCTCTCTTCTTCCTCTTCAAACTCACCCCAAGGTGGCAGGAGGGGAACTGGATCCGGCTGATGTTGATTTCCTGAATCTTTCTGTCTCACAGCTAGATCCAAATTTGGATTCAAGAGGTGATACACCATCGCCCTTATTATCAGCTCCCATTCCGCCACCCACTCCCTGGGGTAAGGATGGGAGTGCTGCTCACAGATACTCCCAGTTCCTCTTCTTTCATTGTTCCTCTGCTCCTGTGATTTAAATGTGGTCCTACAAGTGCCTGTGGCCTGTAAAACGTGAGCAGGAGTGACAGCCAGCACTCCTGGAGAAAGCACATGGGAGCTGCTGAGCAACTCTCCTCCTGCAGCAATCATGGAAGCACGTCTGCTTGGGTCCATACGGAAGATTCCAAAGCTCACAGCCACTGGGAGGACAGCAGCCCCAGATTGTCACCAAGACTGCAGCCAACTTCTGCATGAGTGCAAAGTAGGTTTCCATTTGGAACCCACTGGTTTTCTGTTACAGCAGCAAAGCATTGCCTAACCTGGCTAACATACCACAGTTCTGGCTCAAACAGGATGGCAAAGGTGAAAAGAAAAGCAGTCCCTAGCTAATATCTCAGCAGGTTACCCATCCAGGGGTGGTCGTGGCCATTCCCCAGGCTACAAAAATAGTGGCCTGGCTGGTAAAAGTGGTGGCAGCAAAGATGGCAGAAGTGGCTAGATTGGACAAGTCTTGATGAGAGATCAGACTGAGGGCAATGAGAAGAGGGATATGTCAGGTCATGTCCTGGGTTCTGGCTTGGGAAATTGGGGGAAGTGGCAGAGCCATTAAGGGACATAATGAAACACTGAAGAATGAGCTGACCGCACGTCCCTGTCCCAGAGTCCAGAACATGGCAGGTCACAACAGTTGGGACAAATTGTCTTTATTGGGGTGCTCTCTTGATCCCAGTTTGCAAGCTTGAGGATGAGCTTTCTCAGTTATGTGGCAGACAGACGTTCAGCGGAACAGCCAATACAACTCTGCTGTAATCAGTCCCATTTATAATCATCAGGAAAATAGCAAAGTACAAGGAAGAATGCCATACTTCCAGAAACCACTGGCATTTGAGCGCCTGACAGAGCTGCCAGTGCTGAGGGTTTGATGGATGAAGAAGACCTAGAAGAATGTCTGATTTAATTGTTTATTGTATCAACTAATTACATGGTATTCATTCATCAGCACAAGATAGTGAGAGGGTCCCCTAAGCCTGAGACCCAGACACCTGGGTCTTGGTTCCAACTCTGTCATTCAGGACCCCAGGCAAGGTACTTCCCCCCTGGCCCCCGGGGTCTCCCTAGCCCTGTAATGCCAAGGTCCTTCACAGGGGTCCTATGCACTCCTCAGAGATTCATGAATGGGACGGAAGGAGCCCCAGAAATTATAGTCAGAAAATCGTTCACATGTGCAGATGTCTTACACACTGGAGAAGTGGGTCTGTGACCTTCATCAGATCCTCAAAGAATTCCATGGCTTGCAATATACTAAAAACCACCGAAAGTGGAAATGGACACACCAGAGGATTGTGAGGAATGAGGCAGGAGCAGACTCACTTCTAGTTCTCCTCTCCAGGTGTCTCCAGGCCGACCAAAACACCCCATACCCAAATACTCAGGAACGGAGCAAGGAGAATAACGGAATCATTTGTGCACTATTCATCCAGTAGGCACTTGTTGGACGCCTACTGTGTGCCGGGACCGGAAACTAGGGGTGTTGCAATAAAGAAACAATGAATGGAAGAGTGGCAGAGGGGTGTGTGTATGTCTGCCTGTGTGTGTGTGTGTTCATGTCTGTGTGTGTCTTGGTGTGGGTCTATGAATGTATGTGTGTCTGTGTGTTTGTGTGTGTGTCTCTGTGTATGTCTGTGTGTGTGTGTGTCCCCGTGTGTCTGGGTGTGTGCCGGCCCTTGGAGCAGCTTTGGGTCGGGAGCCCCACTGTGTGCTCTTCACCAGAGCCCGACTCTGAAAAGCTTGGGGACACAGCACACATCACCATTAGGCACAAGTGATGCCGGAGCTGCAGGGCAAAGGAGGAGACGCCAGGGCAGGAAGGTCAGGAGTGAGAAAGTCCCCGAGGTCCTAAGATGCAAAACTGGCTTACCAGGATGGGCGGTCCCACCCCCTCCTGGGGAGGCTCCTCTCTCTGCCACTGCTGGGAGCCTGAGCTGCATTATGAGGACCTGAATGCCTGCCGGGAGTGGAATTCCAACCTTGCCCCACACCTGCCTAGAAACCCTACATTATTACCTAAAGTCGGACCTGCAGGATTCCAGAGTGATGGCTACATCTATTTACCACAAACTGAAAAGACTCTGAATACAGATCTTCCTGGACGTATGATGGGATTACATCCTGATGAAGCCATTGTAAATTGAAAGTATTTTAAATCAGAAATGCCTTTAATACACCTCACCTACTGACCACCACAGGTTAGCCTCGCCTACCTTGCACATGCTCAGAACACTGACATTAGCCTACAGCCAGGCAAAATCGTCCCACACAAACCCTGTTTCATAATCAAGTGTTGACTAGGTCATGTAATTTACTGAATGCTGTACTGAAAGTGAGAGACAGAATGGCTGTAAGTGTCATCAGTCGTTTCCCCTCGTGATCGTGTGGCTGCCGGGGAGCCCAGCAGCTCGACGGTGTCGAGTACCACATAGCGCCAGCCTGGGAGAACAGCCAAATTCAAAATTCAAAGTATGGTTTCAACTGAATGTGTATTGCTTTTGCACCATTGTAAAGCTGAAAACTCCTAAGTCGAACCATGGAAAGTCGGGGACTGTCTGTATTAGGGGCTTTCCCCAGTAAAAAGCCCAGGGACACTGCCTCTGTTTGAGACCTGGAAGGCTGGGGTGGCCCACACAGAGAGAAGGGCTTTGACGTCAGAATGGACAGGTCTGAACCAGTGACCGGTGTGTGCCTCAGTCCCCTCCTCTGTGAAATGGGAGTAAGGAGGGTACCCACCTCCTACGGTTGTGTAAGAATCAGATGAGTGGAAACGTATAAGGGCTTGCAGTAGTGACAGGCACATAGCACTAAATAAATACCTATTATTATTATTATTACTGTTCTTCATGAAAAATGGTTTCCTCACAGTCATTTGAAACTGTGCACTGCTGGAAGAGAGAGAGAGAAAGAAGGCAAGAAAATAAGATGTTACATATCTACCCATTAATGATACCAGGCAAGAGAAGGGTGAATCAATTTTTATGACACATTAATATAAATATTTTATCATATTAAAACTAGCTTGGACTTTTTCTCAGCTGTAAGGCATTTCTTTCTCTCTTCTAAATTAACTACGCCATGTTTCACTTGGAAGGAAGAAAGAAAGGAAGGAAGGAAGGAGGGAGGGAAGGGGGAGGGGAGGGAGGGAGGGGAGAGGGAATGGAGGGGAGGGAGGGAGGGAGGAAATTTTGCAGGAATCTGCTCCCCAAATAGTGACTGCTGTGTCCACGCATCACTTGTGTTGTGTCTTATAGGTTCCTGAGCATCTGCAGTTGACCAGCTCCCTCTGGCTGCCTGCAAACACCCCATGAAGCCTGTATTCTCAACTCCATTTTCCAGATGGGGAGACTGAGGCTTAGACAGGCTGAGTGAATAGCCCACGGTTACCCTTCCCCAACCAAACCCCCCAGCTCTTCTGATCCCCTGCCCAGGAGCACTGGGCCCTCCTCCCACTGTCTCTAGAAATTCTTTACTTATCCATTCGACAAACAGTCCTCGGAGTCCTGCCCCATGCCAGGCCTTGCGCGGAGTGCTGCAGATGTCGAAATGAATGGAGGCAGCATGCAGTCCCCTACAGGAGGCATTTCAAAGGGCTTCCTCCCGGAGTGATCTTCTGGGACATGAGGAATCCCAGAGCCATGGGGTCACGCACTCCTGTGGTCAAGTCCTGGCTTCTCCACATACTGCTGAGTGATCTTAGGCACCCAGGTGACCTCTCTGGGAGCCACTTTCCCCAGATGTCAAATGATGATAGTACACTCACAGGGCTGTGGTGAGTCCTCCACAAAGCAATTCCTGCAGAAACACAGCCTGATCTGGGAGAGACTCCTTCGGAGAGATCGCCTCCCTGATGGGTCTGAATATCTTGAAAGGAGATTTAGACAATAGGCAAAGAGTTGGGGGTTGAGTGTGGGGCAAGCACACAGATAACAAAGCCGAGGGGAAATGAGGCAATTAACTTGAGAGAGAAGGAAAGGTGTTGCAAAAGGGGAAAGTAATGTGAATTGGCTGCAGAGTCAGCAACACACCCCATTTACACTTAGGGTAATACAAACACTGAATATTGATCCAACAGAAATTACAAAGGATCTGGGGGAGGGGGAGGGTGTCACATTTAAGGGCAGATGCAGGTGGGGGCGCAGAAAGGAAAGAAAGCTAAGTCTTCACTTTCTGTGGAGAGAAGCCAAGGGATAGAGTCTGGAATGGAGTCAGCAAAAAGGCACAGTACCAGCAGGCTTTTTAGAGACCTGTAGGTAAACAAAATAACCCACCCAAAGGGCAAAGGCGGTGGCTTCTGGGGAGGGAGAGGGGAGAAAGGGGCAGAGGGACTGCTATTTTGTACAGCACACTTTGCAAAACTATTTGATTCTAAACCAGGTTTTCTCAACCTCAGCACCGCTGACATGCGGAACCAGATAATGCTTTGTGTTGGGAGGTGTTTTGTGCACTGTGGGGTGTTTTATCAGCATCCCTGGCCCCCACCTACCAGGTACCATAGCAAACTTACCACCCCCACTACCAACACCTGTTGTGACAACCAAAAAGGTCTCCAGACACTTCCAAATGTTTGCTTGGGGCAAACTCACCTCCCCTCTCCCACTGGGACACACTGATCTAAATTAAGTATGTGTATAACTTTAATTTTTAAAAATTCTTTTATAAAATGCTTACACAGTGACCAGTGCATAGTTAGCACTTTATAAATGGTAGCAAGGACTGTTACCTCCCTGACCTTGCCGGGGCTGCTTTCTCAAGCCACCCACAGATATTCCCTGCCATGCCCCAGTGAGCTCCTAGTCCTTCATATTCGAAGACAATATTATTGCTACTAATCATATTAATATTGATGTCAATAACAGTATACCATGGCTGGGGCTGGCACAGTGGGGATCCCAGAAGAGAGTAAGCACATTCACATTTGGTCATACCTTGTTGCCAGGCTATTGTACATGATCAGTGTTAATTTCATCCTCATAAAAAACCCGAGAGAGAGGAGAGAGGATTCTTCCTCTCATGTTACAGTGAAGAAACTGAGAATCAGGGAAGTTAAGCAACTTGCCTAAGGTCACACAGCTAGGAAGTGGAAAGGCCTCAGTTCCAAACTTGATTCTGTCCAATTCCAGCCCCCACCACGCTCGGGAGTCCCAACTCTTGCTGTGCATCAGAGTCAACTGAGAGATCTTTTTAAAATAATGATGCCGTGGGACGCCTGGGTGGCACAGTCAGTTAAGCATCCGACTCCTGGTTTCAGCTCAGGTCATGATCTTGAGGTCGTGGGATTGAGTCCCACATTGGGCTCCATGCTCAGCACGGAGTCTGCTTCAGATTCTCTCTCCCTCCCCCTCTGTATCTCCGCATGCTCATGCTCTCTGTCTCTCTCTCTCACTCTCTCTCCTCTCAAATAAATAAATAAAATCTTTAAAAAATATATAAAACAAATAAAATAAAATAATGATGCCCAAAGGGGATTAAGAGGTTCAAACTTCCAGGTACAAAATAAGTAAGTCACAGAGATGAAAAGTACAGCACAGGGAATATAGTCAGTAAGATTGTAATAACATTATTTGGTGACAGATGGTACCTACATTTACCGTGGTGAACACTGAGTAATGTATAGAATTGTTGAATCATTATATTGTACACCTGAAACTAATATAACACTGTACGTTAATTATACTTCAATAAAAGAAAAAAAAAGACTCATATTCCTCCCACTGAGATGATACAATTAATATCTTGCCATATGGCAAATATATGTAAGTTTTTGTACCATTTGACAGAAAGTGGCAGAATGACTACCTTATTTTCAAATAACATGTTTTTCTGACCATATAAGTAATACATGCTCAGTACATAACTCTTGTAAAATGTAGAAAAATAAAAAGAAAATAACATGGTCCCTCTCCAAAATAAAAAAGAAAGAAAGAAAAAGAAAAAAAATTCACCCCTCCCTCCCCAGCCAAAAAGTGATACCCAGACTCTAGCCCAAACCAATGGATCAAAATCTGTGCGGGAGGGGCCCACACATCTCAATTTTTTTAAAACTCCCCCGGGGTGACACTGATGCACAGGGCATGTTGAGAAGACCTCCTGTGGATCTAGATGCTCATGTAAGGTGCTCATGTAAGGTGCACACAGACCCTCCGGGCATCTTGTTAAAATGCAGGTCCTGGTTCAGCAGGTCTGGGGAGGACCTGGGACTGCATTTCTTTTCTTTTTTTTTTTTTTTTTAAGATTTTATTTATTTATTTGAGAAAGAGAGACAGAGAAAGCGGGAGCCGAGAGGAGAGGGAGAAGCAGACTGCCCGATGAGCAGTGAGCCCGATGCGGGGCTCCATCCCAGGACCCTGAGATCATGACCTGAGCCGAAGGCAGACGCTTAACCGACTGAGCCACCCAGGCGCCCTGGGACTGCATTTCTAAGAAGCTCCCAGTAATGCTGCTGGTACACAGACCACCCTTTAAGCACCAAGAAATGAACGTGTGGCATGTCCTGTTTTGGTAACCCTGCCTGCCAGATTTACCTTAGGCATTTCCTAGACTAAGAGGGAAATTGGTTTTTTTTCCCCTCCAGGGAAGAGTAACAGTAACAACCCCATTTACTGAACAGCTACTATGTGCCAAAGTCTGTGCTGAATATGCTTTCAATATGAATATGCTCTTTTAAACTTCCCAATAACCCTGTGTTGTAGCAACTCTTGCTATTCTCGTGTCACGGGTGATGTAAGAGGTGCAAAAAAAATTAAGTCGCTTTTTCAAGAGCAATACGGTTAGCAAAGTAGTCAAAACTCATACCTGAGTCTCCCTTGGGACTCTTGTTCCCTGCTTATCCTGCCTACCTTAATTCAAGCCCATTCTCCACCTATGCTATACAACTTTAGGCAAGTCACTTGACCTCTCTGAGCTTCGAATTTCCCAACTGAAATCTGAGCATAAAGATCATCCCTGGACCTCACATCCCTGGACCTCACATCAGAAGAATACCTTTTGTCATCAAGTAAGACCACATCCCTGAACACACAGCACATTACAAATGCCTGTTCAGAGAGTGGGGGGGTCCTGTTTTGTTTTTAATCTTGAGCAGGTGGGTGGAATCTTGGCCCCCGGGGAACACAACTGTGGGAGGGGCTGGGAAGCAGGTAGGCACATTTGCAGGAGATAAGGACTGCGCCACCTCCAATGACTAGAAGCTTATTATGGAGAAATGGCTAGAGAGATGCTATCTCCCCACCTGAAGTATCGGCCGGTTTATCTCTGGCAGCGACTCAGCCTGGGCAGGGGGGCAAAAGCAACAGGGTGATCACTTACAACACTTCCTGCTCTCCAGGGATGCTAGAGGCACCCCCAGCCCACGCCTGGTGGGGCTGAGCACCTGGTCAGGTATGGATGAGTAGTGCAGGCCCTGAGAGAAATGAGATGAGTTGCAGGTTCAAAGTCTTTCTCAGGGTACAATCTGCATCCAATTTGGAAAATGATGGAGGAAAGAGATGGAACCAGAGGACTTAGTCCAGCATGTTCTGGCTGTGGGAGCCTGGGCAGGTCACTGCACCTCTCAGCCTCAGCGTCTGGCTCAGTAAAAAGGAGGCAGTCTCAGCTGATCTGTCTTCCTCCTGGGGTTGTTTGAAGGTTTTCCGAAAGGCAGTATGCATTTTGCACACACCTGGTGGTATTAGGTACATCTAGATGGTACATGAATGGGGGCATTTTTATTCTAATAGCTATGTATTGATTTTATGTGCATCAGGAATATATATATATATTACTTTGTTGATCTCTATCATCTTTCTCTGCTTTATTTTACCTCAAATCACATATCACCACCTGACACTGTATAAATTTATTAATCCATTGTGTGTCTCCTACCACTATGAGATCAGGGGTTTTCTCTTTTGGTGTACCGACGTACTCCCAATGCCCCAAATAGTGCTTAGTACATAGCAGGTGTTCGATAATGTTTGTTGACTGAATATCTAACCATGAGTTCACTGATACTGTTGCTTAGGGTTGGGTCAACGTTTTATGTTTTGAGCTTTGGTTTTTAAGTGAGCAGATTTAAAGAATGCAAAGCCCAAAGTCTGGGGGACCAGCAGGTAATAGATGTGGAAATGCTTATCCACTGGCTAGCCCGGCCAGAGAGTATCTAAGGTCATCGACATTATTGGCAGCAGTGACAGCAGTGGGCTTGGGGGACAGAGAGCAACTCAAGGTGAGTGCCAGGGTCCCAGGTCACTCACCTGCAAAGTAAAGGAATCCCTCTTTGTCCTGTTTCCCAGGTCCTCTCTGTAAGAACCACGTGAAGTAACCAAGCAGAACTGTTTTACACATCTGCAAGAGCTACGGATAGGGTGGTGGAATTCTGTTATTATATAAACACTCTGGGTGCCACCCAACCTGACCAGAGCAATGCCACTCCCATTGCACGTGCTTTCCAGAGCAGTCTGCGAGGGCTGTGGAGTAGAGCCATACCTGGGCTCAAGTCCCAGGGCTACCACTTGGTACCTGTGTGATCTGAGCAGTCTCTGGACCTTATTTTCTGCACTCAGGAAGTTTTCACTCCATGTCTATAAAACAGGGATAGCACAGCTGCCCTGTAAATGGCAAAACAGCTGTTCTGTAAGTGACAGCTGTTAGGTCCCAGGTCCCAGTGACAACCCATGATCCCCTCAGTCTGATGGGGAAACTGAGGCATGGGGAGGTAGGGATCATTAGGATCACACATCTTGTAAGAGGTGAAACCTTGCCTCAAACTCAGGAAGTCTGATCACCAAGCTCCAAGGCTGTCCACACTAAGCTACACCGCCTCCCTTTAAAAAAGGATCTCTGTGTCCATGGCTGATGCCTTCATTCATTTACAGAACAAATGTCATGGATGGGGCGCCAGGATGGATGGATGGATGACATGAGAGGTGCCAGGCTAGTCAACAACTTGGACAGGTTCCCTGCCCTCATGGAGAGGGAGTCAAGCATGGAAAACACTACCAAGAACAAATGGATATGGGGGCTCTTTCTGACAGTCAGGGAAGCCCTCTCGGAAGAGGAGACATGAGTGAGAAGAATGGATCAATCTTAGGGGAAGCCTTCAGGGAGGGAATTCCAGAAAAAGGGAACATCCAGTTGCAAGGACCATGCAGGGAACGGGCATGGCATAGTCAAGGGACAGAGAGAAGGCCAGGGTGACTGAAGCCCAGGGAGAGGAAGAGTGGTTCCAGAAAAATCAGGAATGGCAGGTAGGAGCGAGATACGGTAGTGTTTTTACAGGCCAGAATAAAGAGTCTGGGGGTTGTTCTAAGTGCACTGGAAGCCTTTGGAGGCTTAAGTAGTGGAGTCACACAATCTTACTTACGATCACTCTGACTGTTCTATGGAGCATAGATTAAACAGGGGGAAGAGTGGAAGCTGGGTTATTAGTAATGAGACTCCTGCAGTTGTTAATTCAGGAAATGATGGTAGACATAAGGGCTCATGTCCACCAAAAGATGTGTATAGGAATGCCCGTAGCAGCATTATCCATAACAGCCACAAACAGGAAACAAGCCACATGCCCATCCACAGAAGAATGCATGAACAAATGCAGGACGTTTATATGGTGGAGTACTATACAGTGATGAAAAAGGAAGACCCAGTGCTACCCGAAAGGACATACATGAATCTCCCAAACATAATGTAGGGAAGCCAGACAGAATCATACATTCTGTTGGATTTCATCTGCAGGAAGTCAATATGGGCAGAATTAACCTATAGAGAAGGGGGCTAGGGAGCGGTCACCCCTGGGGTAATAGTGACTGGGAGGTAGCATGAGAGAGCCAGCTGGGGTGGGCGAAATGCTATCTACCCTGATCTATGTGGTGGTTATATAAATGTGTTGGAATGCAAAATCCATCAAGCTGTGCACTTATGATCTATGCTCCCTATTATGTACATGTTAGACCTCAATTTTAAAAGACATTTAGGGGCAGCACCTGGGTGGCACAACCAGTTAAGTGTCTGGCTGTTGGTTTTGGCTCAGGTCATGATCTCAGGGTCGTGGGATTGAGCTCAGCACGGAGTCTGCTTGGGACTCTCTCTCCCTCTCCCCCCTGCCACGTTCTCTCTTGTTCTCTCTCTCTAAAATGGATAAATAAGGTCTTAAAAAAAAGACATTTAAAAAGAAAAAAAATGTTCCTCAACTAATATGAGCAGAATCCAAGTCTCCTGACTCCCAGTTCCGTTCTATTCTCTCCAAGCCACAAATCCACATGAAATATTTCAGTAATGCCCAAAATTTAGCCCTAATAAATACATAAACCACACATGCACACACACACACACATGAAGAAGAAACTGATACAGTGGCTCAGGGTGGCGGCAGAGAATGAACTCAACAGGTGTTCTGGAAGTGAAACTGGCCTCCTGGGGCCCCTGACAGCTCTGTCGCATGACTTGTGAGCAGCCCTCTCTCCCAGAGCGGAGGCTGTCAGCCAAACGAGGGGCGACTCCGTGGCACCCACGGCCCCGAGGGACAGGATTCCCCAAGAGTACTGGAAATGTCTGGCAAGAGGTCCAGAATGGTGAGCTCTAGCTCCCCCACCCCTGCCAGCTGAACCGGGAAGTCTCAAGCTGCTGGGGGGGAAAAACCCTGCCTGGTTTTAAGCAACATTTGATCTCCGCCAACCACAGAGCTGCCCAAGAACTATTAGAGACGGAGCTGCAGAGGTAGACTAGACTCCTTCTGCCTATTTTTAGACCAGCAGCCTGCACGGCCTTCGGTGTCACAGCAAAAGGACTGTAGGTTGGAGTCCTGCTGCTTGGGGAAGCCTCCAGAAAGAGTTCCCAGGAGCCACCGGATGATGGGCTGGGAGGTACTTTGCTTTCTTGCAGTTAGATATGTGTCTTCAATGTCTCTTTAAAAATCCTGGGAGGGTGCCTGGGTGGCTCAGTCGTTAAGCGTCTGCCTTCGGCTCAGGTCATGATCCCAGGGTCCTGGGATCGAGCCCCGCATCGGGCTCCCTGCTCCGTGGGGAGCCTGCTTCTCCCTCTCCCACTCTCCCTGCTTATGTTCCCTCTCTCGCTGTGTCTCTCTCTGTCAAATAAATAAATAAAATCTTTAAAAATAAATAAATAAATAAATAAAAAATAAAAATCCTGGGAAACTTTTAAAAAGCAACAAGAAACAAATACATACATACATATATATACATATATATATATAAATTATATGCACATGCACACATGCACACACACACACAAATGGAGTCCCTTCTCAACTGCTTTTTATTTTCACTTAATAACTGATCTTAACTATCTTCCAGTGTCATTTAATAGACTTCAAGTGCATCTGTTTTATTAGCTCCATAATAACATAATAATCGATAACACCGGAATTCATTCACTGCACACCGTTCTAAGTGCTTCTCATGTTTTTGAGCCTGTCATCCTCACCTTAGAAGTAAGTTCTAGTATCATTATCCCCATTTTACACACAAGGAAACTGAAGCTTTGCCCAAGGTCAGGATACAGCCCTGGCTTCCATGCACGTGCGCCTGACATCCAGGCCTGTCTTTTACCAGCATGTTGGCCCGCCTTGGGATCCCACCTGACAAAGGTGCTGGAGTGTCTTGAGTCGAGGGGCCCCTCATCAAAAATCCAGACTGAGTCTGTGTCTTGCTCCTTGTTACACAGCTGGGTTTAAGAACGTCCTTGTGCATAGCTAGCTAACTGGGGCTCAGCATGACCATTTCCTTAGGATAAATGCTTAGTTGTGAGACAGCTGGGTGGAAAGGTATGCCCCTTACCAAATTAACTGCCCTCTGGAAAGGCTGTGTCATTTACTATCCCGCCAGCAGAATACTGTCCGCCTTTGACAACTCCTCCTGCTTTTAAAATCCCAGCCAGGAGTGACTCTCCAGCCACCTTCTCTCTACTCTTGCCTGAACACATGGATGCGCCATTGATTGAGGGTGACCTGGGAGAGTGGGTGTGTGTGCTTTATCCTCACTTCTGGAACACAAGCTCCTGGAAAGCACAGACCACAACTTACGCATCTTTGGGACTCTCCCAGCCCCACGGGCAGCCATCTGCACTGGGAAGAGGTCATGTCCCTGAAGTAAAGGACAGAGTCTCACCTCCTAGCCTTTGCATGTGCTGCTTCCTCTGCCCAGATCACTCCCACTCCACTCCCCTAGTTATCCTCACTCACAGGCTCGGCGCTGGCCTTGCCACCATCACCACCTCCAAGAGGCCTTCCCTGCTCCTCCGGCTGGGCCCGGGTGCACCTCCACAGCCGCATCTTTACCCCCAACATAATACCGACCACACTACATTATACCAAATTTCTTCAAATCTAAGCTACCGCCATATTGTGTGCAACCCTCAGAAAGACTCTGGCACAATGCTTTTCCCTTTTTTAAATTAACAGCTTTACTAAGATAGAATTCACATACCATACAAGTTGCCCACTGAAAGTGTACAATTCAATGCATTTTCGTATAGTCACAGACTTGTGCAACAATCCATTTTAGATGGTTTTCATCACCTCTAAAGGAAACCCTGTACCCATTAGCTAGCACCCCGTTGCCCCTACTCCTTCACCCCTACCTGGTCATAAGCAACCACTCATATACTTTCTGTCTCCACAAGATTTCTCTATTCTGGATTTTTTTTTTTTTTTTTTTTTTTAGATTTTATTTATTTATTTTGACAGAGAGAGAGACACAGCGAGAGAGGGAACACAAGCAGGGGGAGTGGGAGAGGGAGAAGCAGGCTTCCCGCGGAGCAGGGAGCCCGATGTGGGGCTCGATCCCAGGACCCTGGGACCATGACCTGAGCCGAAGGCAGACGCTTAACGACTGAGCCACCCAGGCGCCCCTCTATTCTGGATTTTTTGATGTGAGAGAAATCGTATAATATGTGAGCTTAGGTGTCTGGCTTCTCTCACTTAGCATAACATTTTTGAGGGTCACCCACAGTGTAGTATATAGCAGTACTTTATTCCTTTTTATGGGTGAAATAATATTCCATTGTAGGGAGAGAGCACATTTTATTTATCCATACATCAGTGGATGGACATTTGGGTTGTTTCTGCCTTTTGGCGATTGAGAATAATGTTGCTCTAAGTATTTGTGTACATGTTTCTATGCAGACATAGTTCTCATTTCTCTTGAGTGTATGCCTAGGAGTCACAGTGCTTTCTTATCACTGAGAATGTTTACTTCTACTATTTAAAAAGTGCTTTTAGACTTATTTAGACATCAATGTTTTATCACATATCATGCTGACGCATACTTAAAAAAAACTGAAGAAAAATATATTGGCTAAGGTATTCCAAAAAATGTCTTCACTACAAAGCCCAGGGCCTCTAAATCATTTTTTAAATGATGGGTGCCAGTGTCCAGGGTTTCATACAAGACGTCATCCTCTATGCCATTAAGAACATTAGAGATATAAGAATTCTTAAAAGATATAGCCCCACTCCAGGCAAGGCTCACCTCACTCTGACTGCTGCTGGTCAATGGTGATTTTACACTGTCGATTATAAGTTCCATCCAGATCTCAGAGAGGTTAATATGGGGGGGAAATGTGCATCTTAGAATTTATAAAATAAAGTCATTTCCTGCCTGCTTGCCTGTATCCCACACAAAAGATTGTAAGTATCTTGAGGACAGGAACCAAGCTTCTCCACCCTTGTATTCATTCATGCTCATAAGTCAACAGAAACATATGAAGTGCTTAACCCCCGTCCAATGCACGAATGAATGAATGCTTTGGAAAATAAAACTCACTCACCTCCTACTTGGGGACCACCATCAATTTGTTCATCGCCCTGAGCTGTTTCCCGATCTGTGAAAAGAGGGTGGGGTAGTGCTGAGATTGAAAACAAGCTCATGAGTGCAGGGCACCTAGGAGAGTTCCTGCACTCAGTGGGCTACTTAAAAATATCTGTGGAATGAAAGAATAAGTGAGTGATAAGATAGTTACCGTTGAAGCTAAAATTGACTGCACATTTGTCTGTGGGCCAAACCTTGTTCTCTGTGCTTTACACGTGATAACTCATTTGGCTCACCCATCATTTAATCCTTAAAATGACCCCACAAGGTAAGAACTAACATTCTCCCCAGTTGACAAATGAGGCACAGAGGGGTGAATGAATGAATGAATGAATACAGGAATGAATGAATGAATGAATACAGGAATGAATGAATGACTGCTGACCTACGTTAAAATCCCAGACATTCAATTTCTAGAGGGTAAACCTAGTCAGTCCGTTCCCCGTCTGTAAAACGGGGAACTGATCACTTGTATCTCACAGGTGCTGCAGAGGATGTGAATCCCTGTGTGTTAAGCACCTGACTCAGGTGCAAATGGGCAAAATGAAGGCTGACCCATCTGCCATGAAAAGCCCTTCGGGGCTTGGCCAGGTGACCTTGGGCAAGTTGCATAACTTCTCTGACCTCATTTCCTCATCTGTAAAGCACCCTACATCCCCAAGGTGGTGGTAAGGATGCTTGAAATCACCCCCACAAAGCCCCTAGCTCAGCCAGCAACTGCCTTAGAGGAAGCTTCACACTGACAAGTGGTCCTTACCCAGCCAGGTCTGCTTTCTAGGAAAGCTAAACAGCCCACACCAGCTCCTCTCTCTCAAGTTGAATCCAACATGTGCCTGCAGCGCCAACCCTTCGAGCTGTCAAGACAGGCTGGGCAGAACCCAGTAGGTGCACTCTGCTTCCCCCAAATGAATAAATCATCACAGGAGAGCGCTATGCATCCCACCAGCATCCATAAGGACCTGAATTATATATAACGAAGCAGCAAAAGCAATTTATCCCAGGCATGTGCAAGTCATAAAATGGGAGTTCTCGGGTGCTGGAGACAATTTTCAGATATTGCGGTTTTTATCAAAGCAATAAGGCCCACCCAAGGAGCATCCTGCCCCACAGGTGTGGGGATGCCTTAATCGGGTTTATTTATTATCAGAGGAGAGAACTCTCTCTCTCTCTCTCTCTCTCTCTCTCTCTCTCTCTCTCTCGACTCTGCCACCTCCCCCATCCACCACCCTGGTGTGGCTGCTTCTCAGCTCAGGGGTTCTGGAATCTGGGGATGAGCTGCCAAGAATAACCGCCCTTCTAGTGGGAACCATCTGCTGAGAAGCTGGAGGTGGGACCAGGTGTGCTCCAAATCCCTGGAGGAAGAGAGGAGCAGGAAGAGGGGATTACAAGAAGAGAAAATGGTATGGTAACAAAAGCTCTAAACCAGAGCACAAGGGTCCCACCTCTGCCACCGATTACAGGCAGGGAAACTGACGCACTGAAAGGTGAAGTAACTACGTGTCCAAGGTCACACGTGGAGAGAGGAGAGGAGCTGGAATAACAAGCCAGTTGGGTTCGAGAGATGTTCAGCGGCTGCTATGTGCTGGCGGTAGGGATTCACCGGAGAGCTGTCCCTGCACATGGGACTGCTGACTGCCTGCCTCTCTGTCTGCATTTCCAATGGTCGTCCTGAGCCCTGGGGTTCAGCCCACAAGCCTGCCTCGCCAATGATGCTCAAACATGCCAAGTACATTCCTATCTCAGGGCTTCTGTACTTGCTAATCTTTCTGCCTGGAACACTGTTCCTCCAGATCCTTCCATAGCTGACCCCTCACTTCCTGGCCTCTGCTCAAATGTCGCCTTCTCAGACAGGACTTCCCCAACCACCTTATCCAAATCCGCAAGCCCCTCTGTGCCATGATGCTCCATCACCTTGTCGCATGTTGGATTTTCCTAAAGCCAACACAGAGATGAAGCGTGGCGTGTAGAGGGGAAGCAAGTGTGGACAAAAGACAGAAGATACACTATGACATCAGTTCAACATAGCTTCACCCACCCTGGAGACAAGTTCCGCAAGCACGTATCGCCCACCAGCAAGTCTGGAGTCGGGCTGAAATGGCCTGGCTCTGGAATCCACCCTCACATATGCACTGGATGCAGGGTGCCCTGGGAAAGATGCAAGCTTGGGCAAGGCGGCTCTCTGCAGCTCAAGCAAACCCTGAGGAGGAACAAGTGGGGGCCATGTGCTGACCACCCTCCCCACAGCTGGACAGCAAGTCCTTCCTCAATGGAAGACATGGGTGGCACACTCTATATCTACAACACCCCTTATCCTGCTTTATATTTTTTCCCAGCGCTTACCACCACCCAACACTGTATATAGCTACGTATCGTTGTCTCTCGTGTAACTTTCCATGAGGTTTTCAAGGATAAAGGCAATGGCTGTCTTGTTCTCATTTCCTGGAACAGTACTTGGTACATAGCAGATACCCAGGAAATATTTGCTCAATTAATTAATAAATGAATGACTGCCCTCCATCGCTCCCAATTTAATAGGAGAGACTGACAAGTGAACAATTACATTTCAGTGGTGAGCACAGCTGGTATCCCAGGGCAGTGGGGGGTCTCTAAAACAGCCTGGGGTGGGGAGTGCCCAGGGAGGGCTGTCTGACTCCAAGTCCACTGCTATTCCCACTACACCAGGACAGGACACACAGGACACACAGGACACACTCAGCCCTTACTGCACTCGGGGCTACCCCCTCATCCTGATATGCTGCTTATGGTTCCTTAACCATTTCGTGTTTTTATATATTGCCTTTCCAGCCACGTCAGAACTTCTCTGAGCCTAGGGAGCACATCTTGCATTTCTTCTCTTTATCCCTCTCAATGCTACGATGGTGGTTTGGGCACCAGTCACTCCCTGAACCATTTCTGGGTATATGGAAAGGGCCTTTAAGGAAGCAGGCAGCACAGGCGTGGGTAACCAGGTTTTCTAACCTCCAGTTCAGATATAAGGTCTATAGAGATATTGCTCAGTGAGTACGTCCAGCCAAGCACTATGCATAAATCACACCTGTCAATTCTTATGGCAGCCTTACAAGGTAGAAGCCTGATTATTGTCTCCATTTTACAGATGAAGAAACTGAGGCTCAAAGAGGGGAAAACATCTGCCCAAGGTCATCTGGTCAGTATGTGGTAGAGCCAACAGACACACCTGAGCTTTTATGATGCTCTTAATCATTACACTGACCTTTTGAGGTTAATGAGACACATTGTTTTAACTCATGATAGAATCATAAAACCTGGGTGGTGTGCTCAACATCTCCATCAGCCTGAAGTCACCAGGGTTTCTGTATTCCTGCAGGGAGCAGAACAAATGGCCAGTCAGCCATATTCAATATCATGTCTGTAGTAATTCCAGATGTCTTTGCTCAGCCGTCTGTTGTGTCTCCACCAGAAGAAAGAACCAGCAATCTGTCTCCCAAAGAGATTCATATGATAGCATGAAGATTAAGTGACTGCACCCAGATCCTTACAAGCAATGGAAACCTGGCTCTCGCAACACACTGAGAGAGGTATCATCCCTCAGAGTTAGACTCACATTAGCCACACTTTGAGACTGATGTATAAACCAGATGACAATTTCTTTATTTGCAAAGAGAGATTACTATTGCAGAGATTGGTTCAGAAAATCTATACAACCAGTGCTTTCTCTCCTGGTAAGAAGACCAGCATGAGGAAATGAATAATAATGTGGTTTCTTGATGTGTAAAATTGGGACAAGGAAAGATGGATGCATTCATTTAATGTTAGTGGCAACAGACTGAAATGGCTGGGAACAAGCATTTTTTTTTTTTTTCAGATGGAATCGTAACTATCACAAGTCAACTGGCAAAAATATCTGCATCCCTCTTGTGGTAGAGATTTTTGGTTGCTGCCAAAAGGCCACTATCAACCTCCTTTCTCATGGCTGCTTCACACTATAGAGATTAGATAAGCAGACATTCACTCTCCTTGGAACTACAGTTAGTCATCTCTGGCCGATGAGACATAATGGTAAGTCATCGGAGAGGCTTCTGGGAAGATATCTGGCTTCTTGGCAAAGGTACAGAGGCAAGAGAAGAACTCAGAGGTACTAATTCTTTCCCTTTCTTTTTGCTTTAAACGTGGATGTGATACTTGGAGCTGCAGCAGCCATCTTGCAACCATGAGGAAGATGAAAAGCCAATTTGCTAAGAATTATGGAATAGAAAGGAAGAAGGAGCATGGGATCACTGATAACATTGTTGACCTACTGCTCCGGAACTGAAACTTCCTACATCCAGAATTTCCATTAGAAAAGTCCATTAAATGCCTTTATTGCTTAAGCCATTACTGTTTCAGTTATCTGTTGCACTATTCCAAATCACCCTAAAAAAACCACCATTTATCACCTCTCATGATTCTGTGAGTTGACTGGGCTTAGTGGGGTGGTGATTCTGCCCCATTTGGGGTTGACTGGAACTGCAATCATCTGGAGGCTCAGGTGGGAAGAATGCTCAGAGCAGCTCACTTGCATGACTGGCAGTTGGCTGACAGCTCAACCTTTCTCCATAGGCTTGGGTTTCTCACAGCATGGCAGCTGGATTCCAAAAGGGAATCTTCCAGGTATGCAAGAGTAGAAGTTTCAGATCTTTAACAGCTGAGCCTTGGAAATGACACAACCCCACTTTTATTTCATTCTGTTTTTTTGAGATAAGTCACCGGGTGAGCCTGGATTCAGGGGGAAGGGAAAGAGACCCTGCCTCTTAATGGGAGGATGGCAAGAAAGCTTCAGCACCTCTAAATGACCATAGTTATCAATCTGCTTTTCCACGGCTTGTATTGAAAGCAGTTCTCTACATCAAGCCTTGCCGATGGAACAAGAAATAGTCAAAGATCAAGACTCCCTCTTCACTGAAACAAGCTGTAGTGGCTGCAGTCAAGGTTGGCATTTACAACTCTCTGTCCTCCAGGCTTCTGTGGTAGATATGATGGATACAGCCTTTCTTTAAATATGTTAATAAGTTCAATCACATGACAGACAAGTCTTGCAGACCTCACCATCCTGTCTCTTTAAGGTAACTTTGCATTGCTCTGCTTTGATCTATAATGTATTGACTTCATGGTGTAACTCTCAGAAGGCAATCTTCACTCCCTATGCTTTCCAAGTGCTTGATAAAACACTGCTGTAGCTCCCTAGACCTGGCAGCAACCTTCATCAAGACCACTGCCCTATGTATGCATCACAAGGTTGTTGAAAGAATCCGATGAGGTGAGAGCTGGAAAAGCACCTCGAAATGGTTAAGAGAGATTATTGTCATCCTAATCAAATAAGCATGTTGTGTCAGTTATGGCTTTTTTGGTAACGAGTGACATAAAACCCGATTTGAACTAGCTTAGCCAACAGGAGCATCGCTGGCTGGGAGTCTGAGGGAGTCTTGCCAGTTTCGGGCATGGCAGGATCCAACAACTCAAACATCGTCGGCAGGCCCTATCTTCTCTCCACCTCTTGGTCCTGATCTTCTGTGGGTTGCTTCATGGGTTGCAATGGCTGCAAGCAGCTGTAGGTGCACATCCTGCTGGGTTCGCTTTCCCTAACTCTTGAAACAAAGGTCCTTCTCCTGACTGTTACTGGCCCGAGTTGAGCAATATGCCCAATCCCTTAACCATTCCTTATGGCCAAGGGCACACAATGAGCTGACTGGCCAGGCCTGGATCACATGATGACTCTAGATCTGATAGGATCGGTTCCACCCAAATTGTATGGACTGAGAAAATCTGGGATGCTGTCACCAGGAGAAGGATGAACAGCTACCCACTGTAGATGACATGGTAGAAGAGCTTTGGGTAAGGACTCTGGAGCCTGAGTTACCACCTTGGTCCCACTGGATTACTTGCTCTTGCTCCCAAAGCTTGCATTTGGCCCATCATGACCTCTATGTTGTGTCGATTTACTATCAGGTCATCATGGTATCCTACTAAATCTGACTGTATTCCTTAGAGACTCCTGACAGTGAATGTGATTAGTGCAGCTCATGTCCTTTTTATAAAGTCTAGGCCCTTGGCCAGGCTATGGAATAGCTGCCCCTGTGTCATGGGCTACCACTGGTCTAATAACCTATGGCTGGGGAGGGAAGACGCATGGTACAAAACATGGCTAACTCAGCAGGTACACCATGAGCGAGCAGGAAACACAGATGTGACGACAAGCAGGGAAATGGAGCAGTCATGGCAAGAAGTAGAAGGGAAGACTGCAGGTCCGTGAGAAAAGGCAGGAGGGACTCCCCCATCCCTGCCTCCCCTAGAGGAAAATCGATCCCAGTAGAAGACATTTAGAATGACTCAGTTAATACTGAGCCCAAATTTTCAAGCAAATCATGGGGGAGAAAAGGGGTCTGATTGGAACTTTATCTTGAAAAATGAAATTGAGCTTATCATCATAACAAAATTCAGGTTACCATTTCAACTATGCATGAATTCTTACGAAGAACGAAAAATGAATTAAGTAGTGAAATTTTTTTTGGTGTAATCTTTGTGACAAAATCCTTCACTTCAGGTTTGGTTTTCACAGCATGATAGCAAAGAGGTCATTTAAAAAATATTCAAGGGCTTCACCAATTTTTCCTAAGGCCCGCTAGAATCTTTTGATATTTAAATCTTTCTCTTTTGAAGTGCTCACCGTGTCACTTTCCTTGTCATTTTTTTTCTTCAACTGTTAACTCTTTTTGCGTTGATGCGATATTCAAAATATTGAATAACCAGCATGATATAGGCACCAATCAACCAGAGCAGTGACCATAACAGCCGGTGTGGCTGACCCTGTGATGTCCAGCTGAATATTGTACTAAGGACACCTGATTCTCTTGGATTGTCTGTGATTTTTCTGTTCTTTAAGCAGGTTTCAACACCACTTTCATCAGCTTCCTGGAATCCTGCATCTTGGGCAAGATTTTCAATCGACCAATTGCTGTTGGATCACACTGCATATGCACCAGGGTCAGACAGTTGGTGAGAGACTGATTCTCTTTGACAGGATTTGTTGGTTGTTAAGAACCAGCAATCCATTCGAGGACATGTGATGGGCATTCACAATTCAGGGTGTCCTTTGGAGAGACTGAACCACAAGGAAGTTGACACGGCAGGAAAGGATTCAAGCTAGGGCACATAATGGAATCGGTAAAAGCTTCAATAACTAAAGTTGTATAATTAATGAAAAACATTTTAATGACAAACTTTTGCTTTTCTACACAACTTCATCACATCATGGGCTCAGATGATAAATATTCAGTAACAAAGACCCCCGAATTCTGTTTATGAAATGGCTTGCATGGACTGCCCTTTCTTGCAGCCACTGAGTCCTAACAAAGACCAGCAGGATTTGCAAGTAGGGTCTACCAGATGGTTTCCACATAAATATCAGAGCCACTTGGAAAAAAATACGATGACCATGTATTGGTCTGACATCCTCTGAATTTGTTTCCTAATAAAACATTCAAATATCAGCCTGCATTTCAAACTGGAAATCCTATTTATAAAATTCAGGACAGATCTCTTACTTAGCTGTAGACTTCACGCCCCCCGATTCAGACAGGGCTGGCGCTTGCCTAGCTAATCATGGAACAGAACGCACTGTAAACACACAGGAGTGGAAGGAGCAGATGAACTGCAGAATTTCTCCATTGTGTCTTCTTGCTGAGGCTCTGGAGTTCTGATCCTTAGCCTCAGGAGTCAGGGGTGGTGTGGGTACAGGCCCCTGAGTATTTTCCTGCCCCCAATTTTGAGGAACAACAGCAATTACTTCATGTTCTGCAATGTTAATTAACTTGAGTGGGTCAAAGGCTCGCCCAGATTGGAAATAGTTCTGAAAATGGACTCGTGATTTTGTAGACTGTGAATTTTCCTTAATTAACTTATAAACATACTTCCTTCCCCTGCCTCAAGTCAGAGCTTTTCAATCTTGGACTAGAAAAGCAGGAGAATCTTGCTGTCACTGGCTCTCCAAAGGGCACAGTGATAAAAAGCTGAGGTTCTCCAACCAGACCGGTGTGGCTATCGATCTTGATTCTGCAACTTGCTGATTGCGTGCTTTTGGGTAAATCACTTAACCCGTGTGGGCCTCAGTTTTCTCATCTGTAAAATGAGGAAAATAATAGTACCCACCTCGTGGGGTTGTTGTGTTAAGCGTTTTGATAAGGTGCTTCTAAGGCATCACAAACGTCCAAAAATTATGATGAATCTGACCCAGTACTAGATAATCTGTCTCTTCTTTTTCTTACCAAGCGTCCGTTATTCTTTCCTGTAGTAACAGTTCCTTGGGTGTCCTTTGAGTAACCACTCCTCCTCTCTAGGGTAGTTAAAGGGGTACTGAATAAATCCACCCTGATTCCAAGGCTGAACCTGTGTATTTATTTGCTAAGGCTACATAGACTGGGTGGCTTAAACAACAGAAATTTTCTCACAGTTCTGGAGGCTAGAAGTCTGAGGTCGAGGCCCTGGCAGGGCTCATTTCTCCTGAGGCCATTTCTCCCTGACTTGCAGATATCATTCCTCTCCCTGGGTCCTCACATGGTCTTCCCTCTGTGTGTGTCTGTGTCCTAATCTCCTCTTCTTATGAGGACTCCAATCATCCCACCCATATGACCTCATTTAACCTTAATTACCTCTGTAAAGACCCTATCTCCAAATACACTCACATTATGAGGTCCTCGGGGTTAGGATTTCCACATATGAATTTGGGGGAGTCACAATTTGGCCCATAACAACCTGACCTAGATCTGGCCAAAACATTCCCCTCCCCCTAGTCAGAGTGACTGATTCAATCCTAAACATTGTTTTAAACTTAAGTACAGGGAATTTCTTCATCTGCAAGATGTGTGCTGTAAAGATAACATGGAATGGAGCTGTTGTCGTCACCATGTGGGAAAGATCAATATAGAAGAAAATATAAAAGAGAAATGGAAAGAGAAAGACTGAGTCCTGAAATCATCATCTGAGCCCCTGGATCCTGCTGGGCCTGAAGCTCCCTTTGACAGTACTCATAGAATCCATTAAAATCCCCTTTGGTGGCTTGAGCCAGTTGGAGTTTCTGTCACTTGCAACCAAAGAAGTCTTGACAGGGATAGCCCCTACTTAATTATTAAGGAGCTTGGGAACAGAAAGGGAGAGGATCAAGGAACAGAGCTGGGAAGTGGAAGGAATATTTACAGAACAAATCAGCCGGGTAGCCATAACCATATAATGCAGGAATCAGGGTGGGTTTAATAACAGATGTGTATTCCTTTAACCTAACCTAATGTAAGACAGTTTGACTCTGCACAATAGTGAAGACAAGGAGTTCTTCACTAAACCACAGACTTCTCAAAGGCAGCAATATTGTTTTGTTCAGATGCAATGTAGCTCTAGTGCCCAGCATGAAATGAACACTCAAAAAATATCTGTGGACTTGAATGGGCTTACTAAGGAATCTTTTGCATTTTATGGCTCAATATAGACATCCTTTAAATAATGGATTTGCCATGGGGCGCCTGGGTGGCTCAGTCGTTAAGCGTCTGCCTTCGGCTCAGGTCATGATCCCGGAGTCCTGGGATCGAGCCCCACATCGGGCTCCCTGCTCCGCGGGGAGCCCACTTCTCCCTCTCCCTCGCTCCCCCTGCTTGTGTTCCTGCTCTCGCTATCTCTCTCTCTGTCAAATAAATGAATAAAATCTTTAAAAAAAAAAAATAATAATGGATTTGCCATAGTATTATATTTGCACTCACTGTTGAAGAGTTACATTGATAATCATATAGCAGCCAAGTATTAACTTTAACAATGTCTAATAACTCAAAAAAGAAACTTTCAAGTGTGTCCCTCACCACTGGCAGACCAGTAACTGGCCATTTCTTTACACATCAACTGCATTATAATTCTCTGTTGCAAGGTGGAACTGCTCTGCTTGGCACCCATTACAGCCCCTTGTGAAAGGGGTTTGGATGGGAAAAGAGAAGAATGTGTATTTATGACACTGGATAAACAGCATGGAGTGAGCACAGAGCGACCTTGCTCTATGTGGATTATCGCACCACTGGAGAAGAACCCTGGACTTGGGAGACTCTGAGTTTCTACCAAGCTGCTGGTAACCTTCCTGTTCTCCCCTCTGGAGAAAGAGGACTCCTTATCCCGGAAAGGAAGTACATGTCTCTGGGACATGGGGTCACCTCCAGGTTTCCTGCCTCCGAATGTGAGCCAATATCCTCCAGGAAGAGAACAGAACGTCATCATCCTGGAATATCTCCAGGGAGAGAGAGGTTCTCTATCTTCACTTTGCTATTCAATCATCCCTAAACTAAGACCATACGAAAACCCAAGAAATCCAGGGAGAATGGCCTTCCAACAAACTTATGTTGAGATGACAAATGGAAGGAACCTAGATTCCTGAGTCACCAGATGGAAGAGAGCCTTTGCCAACCTGCATGACCAAGAAATACACTTTTGTGATGCTCAACCATTGAGATTTCAGGTCTCGTCTACCATGGTAGCTAGTGTTAACTATCCTAAGATGATTGTAACATGCACCAGGCAAATTATACTTGCATGAGAAATAAGAGAGCTAGACACCATGTAGTGAGTTCCAAATGATAAGGATGGGGATGAGATTTGGGAGCAGGCAGAAGATTATGAAAAGTCATCATCTTACCAGTGACAGGATAAAAGGAAACAGAATTTGAGAGACAAGCCACAGCTGTCCAGGGACACATTCCCCAGGCTCAGCACATCCAAGTGTCATCAGTCCCCCCATACCCACTCTCATTCACGAACATTACACTGAGCCAAAGCTGTGAATGACTTTCACACAGTTTAGAGATTTTCAGATCATCTTAAGCTCAATTACAGCTAAACCAATAATAAACCCCAAACATCATTATTGGAAAATCACCAACCAGGCCCACTAATTGTATTTGCAGCTTCTTCATCATATTAGTAAAGTCATAAGTGCAGCATGCTTTTCCCAGGGGATAGCCATTCACAAGGCCAATTTCCTTAGGATGAGACTTTCATATCACATCAGTTTGAACTAATGCGTCTCGGGAAATAAACTGTCAGATCAATAACATTTGCAACCAGAAAATATCTGGAGCAAATAGCAGAGTACAGCCTGCAGTTGAGACTTAATATGATCCTTACCTGACACTTGGAAGCTGTCATGACTCAGAACCTTTGGGGCTTTCCAAGGGGTCAATTTGGAGATACTGTGGAGACACAAAGAAGCTCCATTACAATACTCTGTGACCTTTTCCTAGGAAGCTCACCATAGCATCACCAATCTGGAAAAAGCAAACAACATTTATTAAGCTCCTTCTGTGTTCCAGGCTTGATGCCTTGATCAGTGTATGTAATGATAATCAGTCTTTATAGAAGTCCATAAAGGAGTTCAAATTCTGGATCTAAAACTTCCTAAGGCAAGTTTCTTTACTTCCCTGAGTCTCAGTTTCCAAATTTGTATAATGAAAATAATAATAAATACTTTCCAGGGGCGTTTTGGTGACTGAAGAGAAGGTATGGATTGTGCCTATTTTAGTGAATGGCATACAGTAGGTGCTCAATAAATAATAGTTATTGCTATGACTCTAGGTACCTCTTTGTAACTGAAGTTAAATTAATGTTTCCCCTTCAACTAGACCATTTGAGGGAAATAAGTTTACAGGCCAATCTAGACTGATTCACATAATCTTTCCATGGAAGTATAAAAGGCATGCCATTCTGTTTTTGAAGTAACAGAAAGAAATTGTCAGCTTCTCTTCTTTAGTTTTTCCTATATTCGCAGGAAAAGCCCTTGACATAACCTAGCATTCTAGGAGTATCAGATAAAGACTGAAAAGCCAGTAAAGAAATACAAAAAGCATGGAAGGCTGAAAAGTATTTAACAATCCAGAGCTGGGGTTCCTTTTGAACCAGTGAGGCCTGGGATTGAATTCTAGATTGGGCACTTAGTGAAGGTGTGACTTTAGAAGAATTAACAGTATTTCTCTGTGCCGTGGTTTACTCTATGAAATAGCAACACTGCCTGCCTCCAGGAGGTAAGGTCAAAACTAAATAAGATGAGGGACGCCTGGGTGGCTCAGTCGGTTAAGTGTCTGCCTTCAGCTCAGGTCATGATCCCAGGGTCCTGGGATCGAATCCTGCATCGGGTTCCTTGCTCAGTGGGGAGTCTGCTTCTCCCTCTGCCTGCCACTCCCTCTGTCTGCCACTCCCCCTGCTTGTGCTCTCTCTAAGAAATAAAATCTTTAAAAAAATCTAAATAAGATGATAAATAGCAAAACTGTAATGAATGTTAGTTCTCCCCACCTCATTCTCATCTCCTATCATTACAAGCTTGAAATTAATTCCATAAACGTGTATTGGGCACAGTGGTGGACACTGGTGATATTGTGTAAATGAGACTGACAAGGTCACTGTCTTCATGGCCCACACCACATCCTGGAGGGGAGAAGATAAACTATTCAGCCAATTCCACAAATCAGTGGAAAATTACATTTGTGAAGAGAGCTGCATTAACGAGAGTTCGCTAAGACCACCTGGCTGAGGCGTTAAGAAAGGCCTTTCCCTGAAGAAGATCCTTCTCTCCTGCCCATTCTGGGTGGTAAGCGTATTTCCTAATGGTGAGAGGATAGGAAGTGGCACTGAGAGAGAGTAAGCTGGCCCAGATCATGCTGGGCCTTGCACGGTGAACTGTGGGGCCAACATGATGCACAACCACGGGAGCCACCAATTAATTACACTGAAAACACACTTTGTGTTCCAGGACCAGCAGCCCTAGGAGGCAACATGCAGAAAACAGAAACCGCAAGGGACCAGAAGCATAAATAAAATGCAGAATATGTCAGAGAAAGCATTCAGAAGAAGAAACAAATTATGGAACTTCCAAGTGCAGCTGTGATGGAGTCATTGCGGCAGACCAGCGTTCCCACCACATGGAACTAGAAAAGCCGTATGGGGCACAAACACACACAAATTGTATTTGAAAGCCCCGGGGTGCCTCCAGGATTTGCAGTACAAAAATCCTGGAAAGAAGCGGAAGTTCAGTGAGATGGGCCTGACACTGTGCAGATCACTTTTTCCCTCGGGACACTGATGACTCTTAAGCACCATGGGGTGAGAAGCTCAGAGGCAGAGCAGGGGGTAGCTGCTAAGAGGGAGAGAAGCCGGGGCGCCTGGGTGGCTCACCCGGCTAGGCATCCGACTCTTGATCTGGGCTCAGGTCATGATCTCAGGGTTGAGAGATCCAGCCCTGCACTGGGCTCCGTGTAGGGCATGGAGTCTGCTTAATGCTGGGCATGGAGTCTGCTTAAGAATCTCACTCTCCCTCTGCCCCCGCCCCCAGCTCACGCATATTCGCTCTCTCGAAAAAAATAAAAATAAAAATAAAAATAAAAAATAAAAGGCAGAGAAGCCATCAGAGTGGTTAGGATGCTTCCTGAGGGTGGAAGACAAAAATTAGTATCTGGGGATGTCAAAACAGCTAGGAGTTGAAGGTCCAAAATAGTCCTCCTAAAGAAAGGAGGTATTGAGAAGTGATCCAAAAACACTGTACCTATTTCCCCCCATTTGTGCTGTATGAGGCAAGCAGTTTAGGATCAAAGCAACTATATGAGAGCTGACCTCTCAACAGACATGACAGAAGCAAAAAGGCAATGAAAGGAGGTGATGTCTAAGTTAGAATTCTACACATACTGAAAATAACCTTCAAGGATGGAAGTAAAATAAAGATATTTTCAAACCAATTAAAACTGAGAGAATTTGTCACCAGCAGATCCAACTAAAATAAATACCAAAGGGGGTTCTATAGGCAAAAGGAAAATGATCCCAGACAGTAACGCAGGAAAGACTGAAGAGCAACAGAAAAAAAATAAACGTATGAGTAAATCTAAATGAATATTGAAAACATTAGCAATAATTTCCTATGGGGTTTAAATACATGTACATTTAAGTGAATACAATTAAAAACACAAGAGGCACAAGGAAGATAAATTAGACTGTAATAGGCCCTAGAATTGTCTGGAAACTGGTGAAAATAACTGATTTATATTAGACTCCAATAAACAAATGAGGAATGTCTTAATTTCCAGGGTAACTACTAAAAGAAGGCATAAGTAACAAGTTAATAAGAGAAAAGCTGGTTTAATTTAAAAGTTTTTTTTGATTGGTCCAAATTAAGGCAGGAAAGGAGGAAGGAGGGGAATAGAACAAACAGAAAGAATAGTAATAATGTGGATATAAAACCAAACATATCAGTAATTATATTACATGTAAATAGACCAAATACTCTAATGAACAGACCCAGTTTATCAGACTATATCAGAATGAAACAGTATATGCTCGTATGAGATACACCCTAAACATAAAGACACAAAAAGGTTGAAAGTAAAAGTAAGGAAAAAAAATAAAACACTAACCAAAAGAAAGGCAATACAGTTATACTAATATCAAACCAAGAAAACTTGAAGGCAAGACACGTAATTAGATATAAAGAGGAAAATTCCAATAAAAAGGTTAATCCACCAGGAAGATACAACAATTTCATATTCATAGGCACAAAATATCATACTTTCAAAATATACAAATCAAAAATCTAAAAAGAAAAGTAGACAAATCCGTAAGAGTAGTGGAATATTTTATTTTATTTTATTTTTTTTTTTTAAGATTTTATTTATTTATTTGAGAGAGAGAGAATGAGAGAGACAGCAAATGAGAGGGGGGAGGGTCAGAGGGAGAAGCAGACTCCCTGCCGAGCAGGGAGCCCGATGCGGGACTCGATCCAGGGACTCCAGGATCATGACCCGAGCCGAAGGCAGTCGCTTAACCAACTGAGCCACCCAGGCGCCCCGAGTAGTGGAATATTTTAACAACCTCTCTCAGGAGCTAATAAAACAAGGAGACAAAAAAAAAAGTGGTATAAAGATCTAAGCAACATGATTAATGAATTTGACTTGTCTGACATTGGACTCTAGCAAGAGATTGGACATAGCTTTAAAAAAAAAAAAAAAAGATTAATGAAACGGGATAAGTCAGTGGAAAACATCCACTGCACCCAATGATAACAGAATACATATCCTTTCAAGTGCACATGGAACACTGACCCAAAATGATTGGAACACTGGGTCATAAAACAAATGTAAACAAATTGCAAAGATAAATATTAGCCAGACTATATATTCTTACTACAGTGCAATTATGGCAAGAATCAATCATGATAACTTAAAAATCTCTTAAAACCTGCTTGGAAATTAGGGTGAAAAAAATCACAGGAGTGCCTGGGTGGCTCAGTCGGTGAATGAAGCATGTGACTCTTGATTTTAGCTCAGGTCATGATCTCAGGGTTGTGAGATCAAGCCCCATGTTGGGCTCCGCGCTCTGCGGGGAGTCTGCTTGAGATTCTCCCTCTCCCTCGGCCCCTCCCCCTGCTCGTGCTCGCTCTCTCTCTTTCTCTCTAAAAAATAAATAAATAAATATTTTTTAAAAATTACACACAAAAAAGAAAAAAATCACAAAGGAAATTAGGAGTATTTTTAACTGAATGATAATACAAATAAGACAGGAGAAAGTATGGTAAGTAGCTAACACTCTTGTTAAACAAAAACTTACAGCTTTAAATGGATATACCAGAAAAGAAATGAGGATGGAAATCAATAAAATAAATATCCATCTCAAGAAGTTAATAAAAGAGGGCGCCTGGGTGGCTCAGTTGGTTAAGCGACTGCCTTCGGCTCAGGTCATGATCCTGGAGTCCCGGGATCGAGTCCCGCATCGGGCTCCCTGCTCGGCAGGGAGCCTGCTTCTCCCTCTGACCCTCCCCCCTCTCATGCTCTCTGTCTCTCATTCTCTCTCTCAAATAAATAAATAAAATCTTTAAAAAAAAAAAAAAAAAAGAAGTTAATAAAAGAACAACAAATCAAACTCAAAGAAACTAAAAGGAAGAAAGTAAGATAAAAACAAAAATCAATTAAATAAAAAGAAAACTTACATAGGGAAAAATCAACAAAACTCAAAACTGGTTCTCCAAAAGGCTAATAAAAATTGGTAAGTGCCAAGCAAGATCCTACGGGCATGGAAAAAATAGTATTATCTTACAGACCCCACAAGCAGACTCCCCACTGAGTGTGGAGCTCAAAGTGGGGCTCAATCCCAGGACCCTGAGATCATGACCTGAGCAGAAACCAAGAGTCAGCCACTTAACCACTTAACCTGGAGCTACCCAGGCGCTCCAGAATTTGACAATTTAGATGAGACTATACAATCTAAAAGAACACACCTTACCAAAATTGACACAAGGAGAAATAAAACATCTGAATACTTATGTATCTATTAAAGAAAGTGAATCTATAATTAACATTCCCACAAAGAAATCTCCAGACCCAGATACCTTCACTGGTGAATTCTTCCAAGTATTTAAAAGAGATGTAATACTGACCTCACAAAACCTCTACTAGGAAATATAAAAAGATGAAACATTTCTCGATTCATTTTTTGAGGTCAGCATGACCTTGATACAAACACCCAGACACCAAAACTTGACAAGTAAATTACAAGAAAAGAAAATTACAGTCCACTCTTTCATAGATCCAGATACAAAACTCCCAAACAAAATATTATGAAATCAAATGCAGTACAAGGGTGCTATATCATGACCAACTTTGGTTTATTCCAAGAATACAAAGTTTGTTTTGTATCTGAAATCACTAAAATTCTCCATAGTAATCAAAGTACCAAAAAAAAAAAAAAAGATTCATCTCAATAGATGAGGAAAAGCATTTGAAAAGAGTCAAATACTCAAACATGGTTAATCTTAGCACACTAAGACAGTTTTGATCAAGGGTAGCTACAAAATAATTAGAGCCATCATATATAATGGCGACATACTGAACATTTCCTCTCTCAGGTTGGGAATGAGTTAAGGATGCCCATTATCACCACTTCTACCCACCACATCAGAAGTCCTGCACACCAGCTGTTCAGCCCATGCCCTCCTCCTCCTCTCCACCCAGTAAGACCACTCCTGCAGGTCAGTTGTAGCCCACACCTTCCTGTTCACCATCACTAGTGGACTGGACGTTTCTATGGCAGCCACACCTCCAAAGAGGTCTGAATCTCAGCCTTGGCAGTGAGGAGAGGGTCCTCCTAAGTTTCCAAATATCTTCACTCATTCACTGCCTTCTCCAGTTGCTCCTCTGTACCCCTTAGAGTCATGTTCTACCCTTTGAAATAGCTACCCACCTTTTTACTAGTTGTACTAGCTAACATTTTCATGTGAAATTTTCCCCATTTAAATTACTGGTCTGGTTTCTGTCTCTTCACTGAACCCTGACTGATACGAGACCTAAATAGATGCAGGAATAAACAATGTTCATGGATTGGAAGACTCAATATTGTAAAGTCATTCTCCCTAAAGTAAGCTACAGATTTAACAAAACCCCAATCAAAATCCCAACAGGTTTCTTTTTTCTTTGGAATTGATATGCTAATTCTATAATTTATATGGAAATAACAAGGGCCAAGACTATCCATGACAATCTTGATGATGTCAAGACTGGAAGATTCACACTTCCAGATGTTAAGAATTATGATAGGGGTGCCTGGCCAGCTCAGTCAGAAAAGAATGTAACTCTCCATCTCCAGGTTGTGAGTTCGAGCCCCACGTTGGGTGTAGAGATAACTTAAATAAATAAAAACTTTAAAAAACAATTATGATAAAGCTACAGTAATTAAGACAGGGGGATAATGGTGCAAAGTGAGACAAATGGATCAGTGGAAGAGAATGCAGAGTCCAGAAACAGACCTACAATATACTGTTACTTGATTTATGACAGACACTATTGGAGTGCAGTAGGGAAAGACATTATTTTTGAAAACTGGGGCTCAGTCAATGGAAATCCACATGGGGAAAAAAAAGAATCTTGCTTCACACTATATACAAAAATGAATTCCAGGTGGATGGTAGACTTAAATGTAGATGTACAACAAAAAAGCTTCTGAAAGACAAACCTAGAATAGGCAAAGAATTTTTTCCACAGGGCCTATAAAGCACCCTCCAATTTAAATGATTCATAAATTAGACTTGGGGAGCCTGGGTGGCTCAGTCGGCTAAGCACCCAACTCTTGATTTCAGCTCAGGTCATGATCTCAGGGTCCTGGGATCCAGCCCGCATTCAGCTCCATGCTCAGTGCGGAGTCTGCTTGTCCGTCTTCCCTCTGCTCCTTCCCCTCCACTCTCTTTCCCTCTCTCTCTCTCTCTCTCAAATAAATAAATAATAAAATCTTTTAAAAAATAAATAAATTAGACTTCATTAAAATTAAGAGCTTCTGGGGCGCCTGGGTGGCTCAGTCGGTTAAGCGGCTGCCTTCAGCTCAGGTCATGATCCTGGGGTCCTGGGATGGAGTCCCACGTCCGGCTCCCTGCTCAGCAGAGAGCCTGCTTCTCCCTCTCCCTCTGCCTGCCACTCTGCCTACTTGTGCTCTCTATCTCTCTGTCAAATAAATAAATAAAATCTTAAAAAAAAAAATTAAGAGCGTCTGTTCATTAAACTCATCAATAAGATATTGAGGAACTGCCAAACTGTTTTTCACAGTGGCTGCACCATATTACCTTCCCACCAGCAGTGTATAAAGGTTCCAAACTTTCCACATCCTCTCCAGCACTTGTTGTTTTCCTCTCATTTTTGTTTTTCTTTCTTTTTATTATGGCCATCCAAGTGGATGTGAAGTGGTATCGCCTTGTGGTTTTGATTCACATTTCCCTAATGACTCACAAAAGAATAAGTACTGATCCATGCTATGACTTAGATAAACCTAAAAAACAGTATGCGAAGGGAAAGAAGCCAGACACAGTAGGCCACACATTGTATGACTCTATTTATAGGAAATGTCCAGAATAGCCCAATCCGTACACACAGAAAGTAGATTAGTAATTGCCAGGGGCTGGGGAGAAAAGAATGGGGAGTGCCTCCTTAATCAGTTTCCTCTTGGAGTGATGAAAAAGTTCTGGAACCAGACAGTGGGGATGTGCTCATGCAACATTGTAAATGTACACGAAGCCACTGAATTGTACACTTTAAAATGGTAAAAATAATAAATTGCATGTGTTTGTATTTTACTACAAAAAAAAAAAAAAACACCTCATGAGAGGTGAAAGGGCAAACCACAGGGTGGAGGAAGATATTTGCAATACACATAACTAATAAAAGCCTCATAGCCAAAATATACACAGTCAAATATACAAATCAACAGAAAAGAGACAGACAACCCATTTTTTAAATGGGCAAAAGACTTGAACAGGCACCTCACAAAGAATATATAAATAATCAGGAAACATAAAATGCTCAATATCATTAGTCATTAGGGAAATGCAAACTAAAATTTCAATAAGACAGCACTGCACACATGCCAAAATAGCTTAATCCTTTTAAAATGACAATAAGTGTTGTTAAAGAAATAGAGTGGCTAGAACTCTCATTCATTGCTAGTACAATGAAAATTGATACATTCACTTTGGAAAAGTGCTTGGTATCATCTAATATAGTTGAACATACACACACACCCTATCATCCAGCAATTCCACTCCTCAAAATAGCCCCAAACCAGAAACAACCCAATGTCCACCAGCAGCAGCATGAAGAAATAGATGGTGATATATATATATATTTAAGATTTTATTTATTTATTCAACAGAGAGAGAGACAGCAAGAGAGGGAACACAAGCAGAGGGTAGTGGGAGAGGGAGAAGCAGGCTTCCCGCGGAGCAGGGAGCCCGACGCGGGGCTCGATTCCAGGACCCTGGGATCATGACCTGAGCCGAAGGCAGATGCTTAACCAACTGAGCTACCCAGGTGCCCCAATGGTGATATATTTTTAAATGGAGTATTATAGAGCAATAAGAATAAACTACAGCTACATGAATAAAATTCACAAACATAATACTGGCCAAAAGAACCCAGATAAAAGAGCAAATTTTATATGAGTCCATATCTATTAAGTTCAAAAACAGGTCAAAGTAGCCTATGGAGATAGAAGTAAAAACAGAAGTAAGGTTACCTGGGGGGCGCCTGGGTGGCTCAGTCGTTAAGTGTCTGCCTTCGGCTTAGGTCATGATCCCAGGGTCCTGGGATCGAGCCCCGCGTCGGGCTCCCTGCTCAGCCAGGAGCCTGCTTCTCCCTCTCCCACTCCCCCTGCTTGTGTTCCCTCTCTCGCTGTCTCTCTCTCTGTCAAATAAATAAATAAAATCTTTAAAAAAAAAAAAAAAAAAAGAAGTAAGGTTACCTGGAAGAGGGCACAAAGGCAGATGCATAACGACTGAGCCACCCAGTCCTGGTGCTCAGGATTCTAGTTCTTAACCTGGGAGGTGATTACATGGGTGCGTTCATGAATTCACCCATCAGTATCCATATATTTGTGCACTTTCTGTTTGAATGTTATACCTTAATTGAAATGTTTTTTTTTTTAAGTGGCTGGATAAACAATCTGTGGCACAGACATACAATTGAATCCTACTCAGCAATAAAAAGGAATGAACTACTATCATCTGTAACAACTTGCATCAACCTAAAAGGCATTATGTTGCGTGAAATAAGCCAGTCTCAGTAGTTACCTACTACATGATTCCGTTTACATGACAGTCTCTGAAAAAAACAAACAACCATAGGATGGAGAATAGATCAGTGGTTGCCATGGGGTTAGTTTTGGTTTGCAAACTGGTCCCTGGAAACACGGGGCAAGGAGAAGCTGAAGAAAGAGGCAGGCCACTCCAGATTGGTAGGTGGCAGGTTTAACAAGTGAGGGAACTTACTTAAGAGGTTTGTTTTGGGTGGCCAAAAGCCAAGTAGATCCCTACACTATGTCAAAACCATAAAAGTTTATATAGAGGTCTTCACTATAAGATTCAGTGACAGATTTGGTCTACATAGTCTCAGCAACACCTTACTCTTCAAGGCTATGTCCTTGAAAATGGCTCCCACTGTGGAAACGGTGGGCGGGACCTACATTCCAAGGATGGAGGAAGAGTAAGGAGTCTCCAATTGCCCGGACTTAGTTCTCAGGTCAACTGGCAGTCTCATCCTCCAACAGTTAGGATGGGACACAAAAGAGTATTTTGGGTTTATGGAAGAGTTCTTTATCTGACTGTGGTGGTGGTAGTTACACAAATTTGTATGTGTTAACATTCATAGAACTGTACACCCCTCCCCAAAAAGTCAGTTCTTTGTATAATAATTTTGTTGATGAAAAGTAAAGTGCAGGCTTCCTGGGTTTGAATAACATAATAGCTGTTTATCTTGTGATAGGCATCTTAATCTTCCCATTTCCCACTTTCCCCATAAGACTAATGGAGGTTATGGTGACCATCCCCCCCATAGAGTTGTTGTGAATATTAAATATGCTAAAAATTACAAGCATTTAGAACACCTGGTACATAATAAGTGCTCAACAAATATTAGTGATCATTATTAGTACACATATACATCATGTGAAATTTTTATTATAAAAGTGTGTAATTTTTAAAAAGTATTACTTTTCAGTTACCCAAATGTTCATTAGCTCATGAGTGGATAAACAAATGTGGTATATCCACACAATGGAATATTATTCAGAAATAAAAAGGGGGTGTTTGGGTGGCTCAGTCGGTTATGCCTCCAACTCTTGATTTTGGCTTGGGTCATGATCTTGGGGTCCTGAGATCTAGCCCCACCTCAGGCTCTGGGAAGAGGGTGGAGCCTGCTTAAGATTCTCTCTCTCCCTTTTCCTCTGGCCCTCCCCACCCCCCCACACGGGGGCTCGCTCTGAAAAAAAGAAAAAAAAAAAAAAGAAATACTGACCCATGCTACAACATTATGCATTATGCCAGGTGAAGAAGCCAGACACAAAAGTCACATATTGTATAGTTCCACCTATATAAAGTGTCCAGAACAGGAAAACCCAGAGAGACAGAAAGTCAACTAGTGGTTGCCAGGGCATGGAGAGAGATTAGAATTAGGATTTTCTGCTAATAGGTATGGGATTTCCTTTTTGGAGTGAAAGAAATGTTCTGGAATTTAAAATGGTAATGGTTGCATAACTCTGTAACATACTAAAAATCACTGAATTGTATACTTTAAAAGCGTGCTTAATTAGGGGCGTCTGGCATCCAAATGGCCAACAGACACATGAAAAAGTGCTCGACATTGCTCGGCATCAGGGAAATCCAAATCAAAACCTCAATGAGATACCACCTCACACCAGTCAGAATGGCTAAAATTAACAAGTCAGGAAACGACAGATGTTGGCGGGGATGCGGGGAAAGGGGAACCCTCCTACACTGTTGGTGGGAATGCAAGCTGGTGCAACCACTCTGGAAAACAGTATGGAGGTTCCTCAAAAAGTTGAAAACAGAGCTACCATACGATCCAGCAATTGCACTACTGGGTATTTACCCCAAAGATACAAATGTAGGGATCTGAAGGGGTACATGCACCCCGATGTTTATAGCAGCAATGTCCACAATAGCCAAACTGTGGAAAGAGCCAAGATGTCCATCAACAGATGAATGGATAAAGAAGATGTGGTATATATATACAATGGAATATTATGCAGCCATCAAAAGGAATGAGATCTTGCCATTTGCAACGACGTGGATAGAACTGGAGGGTGTTATGCTGAGCGAAATAAGTCAATCAGAGAAAGACATGTATCATATGACCTCACTGATATGAGGAATTCTTAATCTCAGGAAACAAACTGAGGGTTGCTGGAGTGGGGGTGGGTGGGAGGGATGGGGTGGCTGGGTGATAGACATTGGGGAGGTTAGGTGCTATGGTGAGCGCTGTGAATTGTGCAAGACTGTTGAATCACAGATCTGTACCTCTGAAACAAATAATGCAATATATGTTAAGAAAAAAAAAAAAGAAGATAGCAGGAGGGGAAGAATGAAGGGGGGGAAATTGGAGGGGGAGACGAACCATGAGAGATGATGGACTCTGAAAAACAAACTGAGGGTTCTAGAGGGGAGGGGGGTGGGAGGATGGGTTAGCCTGGTGATGGGTATTCAGGAGGGCACGTTCTGCATGGAGCACTGGGTGTTATGCACAAACAAGGAATCATGGAACACTACATCAAAAACTAATGATGTAATGTATGGTGATTAACATAACAATAAAAAATTTAAAAAAAATTAGGGGCATCTGGGTGGCTCAGTCAGTTTGGAATCCGGCTCATGATTTCAGCTCAGGTCATGATCTCATGGGTCTAGCGCAGAGTCCGCTTAGGATTCTCTGCCTCTCCCTCTCCCTCTGTCCCTCCCACACCTCCCCCTCTCTCTCTAATAAGTAAATAAATACTTTTTTTAAAGGGTGCTCAATAGAGCTGTTATTTAAAATATACTAATACTTAAATATAAGCTCACTGCTCAGTCAACTCTGTCTACTTGCTGGTCACCTTACATTGTCTGTAGAACCTTTACATATAGTTTGGTTATTCTGTTTCTTAGTAAATTACATCTGCGCATTCTTCTATAGTAAATCAGGTTACAAATGACCACAGAGATTTTTTTTTTTTTTAAAGATTTTATTTATTTATTTGACAGAGAGAGACAGCGAGAGTAGGAACACAAGCAGGGGGAGTGGGAGAGGGAGAAGCAGCAGGGGGAGTGGGAGAGGGAGAAGCAGGCTTCCCGCTGAGCAGTGAGCCCGATGTGGGACTCGATCCCAGGACCCTGGGATCATGACCTGAGCCGAAGGCAGACGCTTAACGACTGAGCCACCCAGGCACCCGAGATTTTTTTTTTTGAAAGATTTTTATTTATTTATTTGACAGAGGTAGACACAGCGAGAGAGGGAACACAAGCAGGGGGAGTGGGAGAGGGAGAAGCAGGCTTCCCGCGGAGCAGGGAGCCCAATGCGGGGCCCGATCCCAGGACCCTGGGATCATGACCTGAGCCGAAGGCAGACGCTTAACGACTGAGCCACCAAGGCGCCCCTAGATTTTTTTTAAAAAACAGATCATCTTGACTTTAAAAGATTTATTTTAAGTGTCCATGGATGTGAAATGATGTTTTAAATGACTGAAAATAGTTTTAAATAGTATTAACCAAAAAGAGGTGTGATAAAACCATTTAATGGTTGTTAATCTGAATAAATAGGTTTTAAATCATAAAATGGCACTTAATTGACCTGCAATAACTGGCTTGTTAAATCTAAATTAAATCATTATCTGAGGCACTTAAAAAAAGTAGAGTTCTTAAAGATTTGCAGAAAAAAATTATTTAAGTGTGAAAAATAGCAGTGCTAGTTGTATACTGAACCAATTGTTGAAGAAGCCTCTAGGTCTTTTAAATAGGGGTCCAATTCCACTGTGTGTGGAGGGAGGCACCCCCCCCCCCATTCAACAACACATTCAATAATTCAACTCAATTCTGATACTATCTGGAGATAAGAATTGGTTTCACAGGTTAAAGGTTCACTGCCCCAACCACTTCCGACACCAGTCGCTAGCCCAGATTGTTACCTGTGCTCCCCACCCACTGGCTATAAATCAGAAGTTCAACTAATTTGCCAGAGCAGCTCAAAGAACTCAGAGAAACATTTTACTTACTGGATCACCGCTTATTATAAAAGGATATAACTCAGGAACAGCCAGATGGAAGAGATGCATAGGGCAAGGTATGGGAAGAGGTCTCCGAGCTTCCATGCCCTCTCAAAGGGCACCATTTTCCACAAATATCCACGTGTTCACCAACCCAGAAGTTCTCTGAGCCCTGTCCTTCTGAGTCTTTAAGGAGGCTTAATTACATAGGCATGATTCATTAAATCACTGCCATTGGCAACTGATTGAACCTCCTGCCCCTCTCCTCTCCCAAGCCCAGAAGTGGGAGTAGGAAGATGGTTGGTACTGAAAGTTCTGACCCTCTAAATGACCAGATTGGCTCTCCTGGCAACAGCCCCCATCCAGAGGTAGGGTCCAAAAGTCACTTATTAACATAACAAAAGACACCTTAATGGCTCTCGCTTAGGAAACTGCAAGGGTTTTTAGGAGCTCAGTGCAGGAAACTGGGACTAACACCAAATATCTATTTGTTATTATAAATCACAATATCACATCACTGCATTACTCACATGTCCAATATGGTTTAATAAAGGCCTACTGAACACTTGCTATGTCCAGGTACTGTGCTAGATGCAGGAAACACAGTGGTGAAACAAGAAGACAAGGTGTCTAGCCTTTTGGGTCTTACAGTCTAGCTATTGGCACTGTCCAATAGAAAGAGAACGTGAGCCACGTCCATAACTTTAAATTTTCTACTGGCCTTGTTAAAGAAGTGAAAAGAAATCGTTGGAATTCATTTTAATAATATATTTCATTTACCCCGATACATCCCAAATATAATTACATGTTACAACATAGATAAGTATAAATGAGATCTCTTACATTCTTTTTTTTTTTTTTTTTTAAGATTTTATTTATTTATTTGACAGAGAGAGACACAGCGAGAGAGGGAACACAAGCAGGGGGAGTGGGAGAGGGAGAAGCAGGCTTCCCGCGGAGCAGGGAGCCCGATGCGGGGCTCAATCCCAGGACCCTGGGGTCATGACCTGAGCCGAAGGCAGACGCTTAACGACTGAGCCACCCAGGCGCCCCGAGATCTCTTACATTCTTTTATTCATACCGTCTTTGAAACCCAGTGTGCAATTTACATTCAAGGCACATCTCCATTGAGACTAGCTGCATCTCATGTGTTCAACCGCCACAAGTGATTAGTGGCCACTGTACTGGCCAGGACAGGTCTAGCTGTACCATCATTTCATTTTTGTTTTCCTTTTTCATTCTTTCTTCCCTAACTTTCTCAGTATGTCATTTGGATCCTGGCTTTACTGTTAGAATTAATATGGAAAACAGAGCCTGCACATGAAAAAGTACGTATCACCATTCAAATTTTATAATAATTTATATAAGCATCGTCACACGATATACTCATTAAATTGCCCGATATTTGGCATCTTGTTTGGCTGTTGCATTTTTTGTACCAAGCACTGTAGGTATCCAAGAAATGTTTATGGAATGAGTGCTAGGCCAGTAAGTGCTGTGAGTTTCCAGATGGGAGGAGTCCCTATAGCTGGAAGAGGCTGCGAAGACTTCTTGAAGGACTCATTTATTCATTCAACAAATACTTATTGAGCAACTACTCTGATGGGTTTGCAGTGGGCCTAGACACATCAATAGGACTAGAACAATGAAAGTAATATCATCTGGTTGGCTCCCCATGTTGATCTAACCATTGCTTCACAGACTTCAGTCTTTTTACCACCTTAACAATTTTCACCAAAACCACAGGCACTATTACAGTATTTCTTTAAATTGACTCACGTCTTTTTAGTAAAATTCTAACTTACAAATTCTAGCATGTAACATAAAAAAACCCACTATTCCTTGCCATTCTTAGAAGGTAACTGCAAAAAAAATTAAAGGAATGTACCCAATGCTACTAAATTCTCTATAGGTACAGTTGCCCGTTGGAGACTCTCAGGCTATGCCCTGCTTTCTTTTCTTGTTCAAAGGTAGACTAGCCAATGTTAGAGAGGTGTTAGAAACATATTAGCACTGTGCTAATACTTTCTCGCCTCTATAATCAGTAGGCAAGTCATCTGAAAGGAGAATATGTGATTCAACTGTCTGTAGTGTTCAGTGATATCTAAAGTCATCCTGTGCATAACCAGTGGTACACGTACCATACTTTGTGCAAAGAACATGAGTGGCTTCCAGAAGGAGACAAAGCAGGGGGCCTGTGTAAGTGAGCAAGAACACCACACTTGCCTCTAAACCAGACTCTCAAAGACATGATGACCTTCGAGGCACATTCTGTTTCCAAAGCAAGCACACTCTCCTTTCCTCTGTAGTTGGAGGGTACCCTAATGTTCATGCCTCAGAATGTCCATGAACTACATTCCTAATGTGAAGTCTGGCTAGAATTCATTTTAAATGGAAGCAGTATAGTGCAATGGTTCAAAGCCCAGGCTTTGGAGTCAGACAAACCCAGATTAGCATCAGGCTCTGCCACTCTGTAGCTCTATGATGGCAGTCAAATGACTTTGCTGAACCCATTCCCTTTGCATGTAAAATGGGAATGATAGCCCTTGCTTGCAGAATTATCATGAGGATTAAATAAGACAATATACATAAAGTACTTTGCACAGTCTTGACACTTAAAAAACACTCCAAAAGTGTTTCTGGTTGTAGTTGCTGTTGTTATTCTGATGGAAATCCTTCTGTATCAACTAGGGTTCAACCAGAGAAGCAAAACCACAATGAGATGATAGATAAATTTTCACATATTTAAAAAATATGCATATATATAACATAAATTTTAAATATACATAATAATATATACTTTGCATGTGTAGATATTATATATAAATATATGCAAAACAAAAGGGATTTGTTGCAAGGAATTAGCTTCCTGCAACTGTGAGGGCTGATTAGCAGCTGCTGTAAGGCTATTGTCTTCATATCTCATGCTGGAGCTTGAAGTCCTCAGGCAGGCAGGCAGAAAGAGAAGAGGGATCTAAGAACATGCTGGAACACCATGAAGGCAGACTGAAACCCATGAAGGTTCCTGGTGCCTCTGGTATTAACGGTGTGAGTATCCTGAGGAAGCTGGGCCCTTAGTCATAGAGCTGAACACACACACCTGAACACACAGGAGGAGGAGATGCTGAAGGTAAAGCAGTTGCAGGCCCAGCTGCTGCTCATGACGCCCGCAGGATGATTGAGCAGATCAGCAATAACATGTACGACCTCACCTATGCCCTCCAAATCTCCCAAGACTCTCCCTGGAGGCTCACCCAACTTTGACACAAACAAGAAAGGATTGTGGGGCATGCAGTTCATATCACCCAAGTCGATGGACAAAGCCACCACCCCATCTAAAAACAAAAGAATTCCCATGAAGGGATTTTCACACTGGAGTGCCAAGGAATGTTACTTGCCCAGCTGTGGTACCGAATAACATTTTCTAAACAGTCATGCCTGACGTGAATCTTTCTCTCTCTCTCATATATCATTCACAAATCTATGCACTGATGTGGAAGGATCCCTGAGACCTCTTGTTAACTGAAAAGAGCTTGCCGTAAAGCAATATGCATAATAAAATCCCCCTGAGGTTATACACACATGTGCACACACCAAAAAAAACCAAAACTATATAAGTGTACTTAATATATGTAAGTTCATAGAAAAATGAAAGATCCAGGGGCGCCTAGCTGGCTCAGTCAGAAGAGCATGCAACTCTTGGTCTCAGGGTTGTGAGTTCAAGCCCTACAGTGGGTGTTGACATTACTTTAAAAAAAAATGAAAAATGAAAGATCCAAAATGATACATACAGTGCTAACACTGTTCATTTCTGGAGAGGCGGAGAAAATTGGCATGATGGTGAAAGGGATCTTTCCCTTTAGAATCTGTACACGTCTGATTGACCCACAAAAATTGTATTTGAACTAAGGTTGTTTTTTTTTAATTTATATGAGTTGCCAAAATTTAGAGATCACAAGATTTCACATAAAAATCTCCAGTTCTTGGAACACCTGGGTGGCTCAGTCAGTTAAGCATCCAACTCTTGATTTCAGCTCAGGTCATGATCTCGGGGTCCTGGGATCGAGCCCTGCGTTGGGCTCCATGTATGGCAGGAAGTCTGCTTGAGGATTCTCTCCCTCTCCCTCTGCTCTCCCTCCCATCCCCCCTGCCAAAATAAATAACTAAATCTTTTTTTTTTTTAATCTCCAGTTGTGGATTTTTTTTTTTTTAATTGCAAGGTCTGGCAACACTAGGCCCCCAACCTTGTGGCAACACTGGGCTTGAGCCAGTTTTAGCAGAGACCCTGGACAGAGCATAGGTGCTCCAGGTCCCCACGGTGGCCAAAACCGGCTGCCTGACCCATTGCCCTCCCATTTCTTGTTAAAAACAAGCCTGATTTTGCTCCTCTATTGAGCAGCCACATGCCCCTCCTTGGTCCTGGGTGCAGATGTAAATCTTGCTTGACCTAAGTCAGTTGTGGTGGGCACATGTCCCTCTCCAGGAACTTGCTCAGGCTTAGCCATGTGACACAGGCCTGGTCAATGGGACCTAGGATGAGGCTTCTGGGAAATTGTTCCCTCCCTCACTGATTAAAAACAGAGATTTCAATCAACAAAGGAGAACACAGCCTCAAATTCATTCACTGGAGTGACAATGTGGGAATATGGGGAAAACGACTCCTTGGTGACACTGTGCTGTCTAATTAGCCACTCTGGCACCACCTCCCTCCTGACTTCTCGAGATGCAACAGAATTTTTTCCTGATATTTGAACCACTTCTGGTAGGGCTTTCTCCTACTCAAAGGCCAAAGCATCCTAACTGATATCGACTCAGTCTCAACCTGCAGGCATACAACTCACTGGTCCCCAAATGTGCCACCACATCCTCATTTTCATGTTCTTATTCTGTCCCAAGCATCCTCCCTCTGCTCCCCCATCCTTACATTCCTGGCTGGCAAATTCTTAGTTGCTCCTGAAGGTCCAGGTTATGTATCACTTTTTCTCCTATAGTTTCTTCAATCTCCAGCTCCAGGCCAACTTAATTGCTCCCTCTTCCATGTCCCCCTAAAATCTCCATTCCAGCGCTGTCTTTCCTGAACTTTGTGAGTCGATCCCACCAAGAACTGTGCTCCTAGTTTTTAGTTCCTAGATTCCTGGGAATCTTTGAATTCCCAGAAAAGGTTTGCAGAAGTAAATCAACATCTTAGGCATTGTCCATGACCTCCAGCCTCACTCAGCAATTCATTCATCCCAATAAAGATTTCCTGTGCATTTAATACTCTTGTGTTGGGCATTGTGCATCACACTAGGGTTATAATGGGAAATAAGACAACTGGCCAAGCCTTCATGAAACTCAACCCTTAGTGGGAAAGAGAGACAAATAAAAATATCATGTGATAAATGCTATGAACAGCTAGAGTCATACCCAGAAGTGGGACTGCTGGATCATAAGGTAGTTCTATTTTTTATTTTTTGAGGAACCTCCATACTGTTTTCCATAGTGGCTGCCCCAATGTACACTCCATACCAATATTGTACAAAAAAAGGTTCCCTTTTCTCTACATGCTCCCCAACACTTGTCATCTTTAGTCTTTTTAATCATAGATATCCTAACAGGTATGAGGTGATATCTCACTGTGGTTTTGATTTGCATTTCACTAATGATTGGTGATGGTGAGCACTTTTTCATATACCTGTTGGCCATTTGTAGGTCTTTTGAGAAATATCTATTCAGGTCCTCTGTCCATTTTTTAATCAGTTTACTTGGTTTTTTGCTGAGTTCTAGAAGTTCCTCATATATGTTGGAATATGAACCCCTTATCAGATATATGGTTTGCAAATATTTTCTACCATTCCATAGGTTGCCTTTTCATACTGCTGTTTCCTTTGCCATCCAGGTGCTTTCTATTTTTTTTTTTTTTTAAGATTTTTTTATTATTTATTTATTTGACAGAGAGAGAGATAGCGAGAGCAGGAACACAAGCAGGGGGAGTGGGAGAGGGAGAAGCAGGGGGAGTGGGAGAGGGAGAAGCAGGCTTCCTGCCGAGCAGGGAGCCCGATGCGGGACTCGATCCCAGGACCCTGGGATCATGACCTGAGCCGAAGGCAGACGCTTAACGACTGAGCCACCCAGGCACCCCCAGGTGCTTTCTAGCTTGATGCAATCCCACTTGTCTATTTTGGCTTTTGTTGCCTGTGCTTTTGTTTTGTGCCTTTGTTTTGGTGTCATATCCAAAATATCTTGTGCTTAGACATTAGCTTGATTGTGGTGATTATTTCCCAACATATATGTATACCAAAACATCAAGTTGTACATTTTAAATATATGAAATTTCTATTTGTCATTGACATCTCAATAAAGCTCAGTAGGGCAACCTAGGCAGAACATGAGTGCAAAGAAGAGATGCTGAACCCAAGCATGAGAAGGCAGGAGATAGCTCCTAGAGGGGTGCTATCCAAGATAATACCCAAAGGTTGAGTAAAAGGAGCATGGAGAGTATTCCAGGTAGATGGAAGAGCGTGTATAATAGCACAGGGGTGAGAGAGAGCAAGGAAGCTTTAAAAAGTTCACCTTAGCCAGAGTGAAAAGGGGGCCAGGAAGATAGATGGAAGGTCATATTGCAAAGCATGTGGCAAAGCCATAGTAAGGCATTTGGTATTCATCCTAAAGCCAATGGGGAGCCATTTAAAGTTTTAGGCAGGGGAATGGCACTCTCTAATTTGGTGTAGAGACATGGTTCGGTTGGACTGGAGGCAGGAATGCTAGTTAGGTGGAAGAGGATGGTGGTGAAGTATTTGAAGGTGAACAGAACAGAAGCACATAGCACATCCATCAGAATCTAGAACACTGCACAGCTGCAAATCACTTCCCCAACCTGGGCAGACACATACATACACACACACACACACACACACACACAAGATTCTACACACTCACACTCTGGTGTTATTCAAGGAAAGTCTGAAGAATCTTACCACATGTTGTGTGAGGTAACAACAGACAAAATTACTTGATCAAATAAGTTTGGGAAATGCTAGGTTAACCAAAGTTAAAGCAGAGGTCTTTACTGCAGGCCATCTCAGAATCTTTAATATGCTACTGTGACTTTGCTAAAAAGAAAATATAATAGGTGATGTTTTTCAAATTTAGTTGACTATGGATTTCTTCAGTCTTTCCCATCTCAGGAGATAGGACCTTAATTCATTCAGGTCAAAAAGGCAGGGTCAACCTTGATTCTTCTCTCTTTTCCTCACCCAACACAGTGAGTTAATCAGCAAGTCCTGTAGGCTCAACTTTTAAAATAAATGCCAAATGCAACCACTTTTAACCACCTCCATTGCTACCCCCTGGTTCAAGCCACTATCTATCATCTTTCACCTGGATTGTTTCTGTACCTCCTAACTCCATTCCAGGCTTCCACTCCTCCCTACGGTCTGTTCCCACAACAGCATCCAGAGAGATCCTTAGGAACTGTAAGTTGGATTGTGTCACTTCCCTGCTCAAAACCACCCAATGGCTTCCTATCTCTTGCAGAGTAACATCCAAATGCCTTATCATGGCTCCGGAGCGTTGTGTGATCTGGCCCCCTGCCCACCCCATGCCTTCTCCCCTGCTTCGTCCACTCTGAGCCACATTCTGTCCTACTGTTCCTTAAATCCGCTAAGTCATTCAGATCTCAGGGTTCCACACCTACTGTTCCCTCTGCTCACCACACTATTCCTCAAGATCTACACTGGACTTGCTTTTTCTCATCATTCAGGTCACCATGGATAAAGAGACTCTACCTCATTTTATAACGTATCTCCATCAGTTAGAACAGTGCCAGGTACATGGCAGGAGCTCAAAAAGCACTGAATAAATGAATTTATATCTGAATAGTATGGCACCAAATGACTCACTATTCAGGAGCACACTGGGCTGGATGAATGTGATAAACTTCTTTCTTCTTACCACTTTCCAGATGAGAAAACAAAACAAAACAAAACAAAACCCTCCAAATAAACAAATAAACAGTCACCATTCTTCCCTTTGGTGTGCTGAAACTATTTTCTCACATCAGCTTCAGTTCATTTTACAGGGAGAAAAAAGTACAGCCTACCTTCTGCTGGTTAATTCAAAACTCCAATATTGGCGGACAAATGATGGATGCTACATAACAGCCCTTGTCTGTCTTGTGTCTTCGGCACAGACCTCAAAAAATATTGGAGGAGGAGGAGGAAAGGAGGAAGAACTGATCTACCAGCTCAAAGAGGCTTGCTCCTTAATGCCTGGAAAGCCCACTCCTTGGCCCTAATTGCTGCATGACAACTCTCAATATTCTCCAGGTGCCTTTAAGAGGCCAGCACTGTGCTAAGCCTAGAGGAACAAAGAAGAAGACAAGAAGATAGGATCCTCGAGGAACATACGAGCTGGCTCCTGCATAAACCAGAGGTTGAAATTGAAATTCAAATCCTGACAGAGTCTAATCCTAATCCAAGCACGCTCATGTCTCCTCTGTGGATGATCTCTTGCTAGTTTGGGGGCCTTGGGAAGATGACACACTTTTTGAGACTCAGTTGGTTCATCTATAAAAGAGGGCTATTACTAATCCCTGCCTCCAAGAGTCATTGCAAGAATTTAAAAAGACACACACACATCAATGTGCTCAGCAGAGTCTGGTACATACTAAGTACCAAAATGGTCAGCTATGAACATTAATAATATGATGAGTGTCCCTCCCCTAATGCCCCAAGCCTCAGTTCCCACATGTGGTGGTGGTGGTGGGGCTGGGGGAGGGGGTGGTTCATGGGTGGTGGTTGTTTTTTTTTTTTAATGAAGATTTAACAAGTAGTTCTGTCTTTGCAGCATTTTTGAATCCCCTGGGGAGGATTCAAAGCTACTGACAGTAAGGCTGTCCCCCCCAAAGGTTACTCCCAATTATATCATAATCTCTGAGGGTGGAAACCAGACATCAGTATTTTTTAGTTCCTCAGGTGATTCCAAAGATTAAATGAATTTGTAAGCACATAGTAGATGTTCAACAAATGTTCCTTCCTTCCACCTCTCAAAATGACTCGGGGAAATGAGTCCCTTGTAGGGTCTGAAATCTTTGCCACTTTTATGATTATATGAATAGAAATGACAAAGCTTTTGGAAATCAAAGAAGATACAACTTCAGAGACCCAAGAGGTAATTCAAATTGTATGCAAATCATCAATTAGTTACGCAAGTGCTCTTGTGGCTCTTTAACTATTTTATAGGGCCCAGATGAGGCCCCAGGAAGACTTCAGTTGGACATAACAACATGAAATGATGGCTACAAAGAGAGAAAGTTACTGTCTCAACAACAGATGTTCCCCAAACAAGGCAGCTCACCTGAGTATGACGAAAATGGAGAGACTCTGTGAAGAGGAAAAAGGGCTTGTTTTGGCTCTAATGAAAAAGTAGCTGATCTTTACCTAGGGTTTAATTATCCCAAAACTAGGCCCTACCTCTTCTTGTTTCAAGAAACACATCTGAAAAGCCCAGTGCAATGGGACAGTAAATTATTAATAGCAATCGCACAAAGTGTTTTTACCTTGCTTTTATCTGTGGCTTTGGAGGCACTTTATAAATATTAGCTAATTAAGCCACCCAACAGCTTTGCAAGGAATATATTATTATTCCGACCCTTCAGATGGATGAAACCACCTTTATTAGAAGACAGCGCTAATCCATTATCCCAGGATTAGCCATAGCAGTTGTAGCTCAATCGATGACCACATTAAGAAGGCAGGACTCCCTTGCTCTCTGCATTCATGCATTCATGTAATCATTCATTCATTCATTCATTCATGTAGTCATTCATTCAGCAGCCATTTCTTGAGGGCCTACTATGGGCTCTGGGCTTGGTGGGGAAACGCTAGACTCTGAGGACAAAGATTTTGTCTTAGTCTTAGCTGCATGCTTAGGGCCTAGAACAGTGCCTGGCACATAGTAATTGCTCACTGCATGTTGATTTTAAAATGAAACGAGAATACATGAGCCTGCTACTCAGCTGCTTCTCTTCCTGGCAAATGATCCCATATCCCAGGATCGTCCATAATAGCCCATCCTCCTATAGCCTGCCATCTTCTCTTCCAGCCAGCCTGTTCTACAGGTCTTGTTCCCACTTACCCAGTTCTGTCACCAGGATGGTCTAGACATCAGCACCAGTTTCCCCTAAGCACATGAGGCCTTCACAACCTGCCAAGCAGCCACCCTCCTACCCAATTCACAGTGTCCATGAAAACATGAATCTGGGTTCAAAACCGAACCCCTCTACTTATTTGCTGGGGGTAATTACGACACCTATTTCTCAGGGTTGTTTCGAGGAGTAAATGTAATGCATGAACATGGCTTAGCACAGTGGTGGGCATAGAGAAGCACTCATTGAATGTGAATTTGTAATGCCAGTCCTCAATTAGTTGTTCTAAACCAGGGTTAATTTTTCTCCCTAGGTAGGGTTGCCTGATTTGGTGGGGGGTGGAGGTAGAACAGGATTGCCCAGTATAAGCAATATTAATTTTTTTTAGAGAGGAGGGGAGGGGCAGGGAGGATGTTAAGCAGACTCCTTGCTGAGGACAGAGTGTGACAAGGGACTCGATCTCATGACCCTGAGATCACGACCTGAACCAAAATCAAGAGTCAGATCCTTAACCAACTGAGCCATCCAGGTGCCCCACCAATAATAATCTTTTAATATAAGTATGTCCCATGCAATATTTGGGATCTACTTATACTAAACTTTATTGTTTATCTGAAATTCATATTTAACTGGGGCCTTGTGTTTTATCTTACAACCCTACCCCCAGGAAACATTAAGCAATGTCTGGAGCTGCAATTGGCACCTAATGGGTAGAGGCCAAGGATGCTACTCAACATCCCACAAGGCACAGAAGAGCCCTAAAGATTTTATTTATTTATTTGAGAGAGAGTGCAGAGCAAGTGAGAGAGAGAGAGCATGAGTGGGGGGGTAGAGGCAGAGGGAGAGAGAAAAGCAGACTCCCCATTGAGCAGGGAGCCTGATGTGGGACTCAATCCCAGGACACTGGGATCATGACCTGAGCTGAAGGCAGATGCTTAACCAACTGACCCACCCAGGCGCCACGCCCCCACCCCAGGGCTTTTCTAACCCAAATGTTAACAGCATTGTGATTGAAAAGCCCTGCAATAAGCAATATCATCATACTAATATTCAAGGGGAAATGGTTGAATGGGCAGGGCTTTACACCCCTATAATGGGTTGAATTTGGCCCCAAAAAAGATATGCCCAAGACCTTGCCCCTGATACCAGTGAATTTATTTGGAAGTAGGGTCTTTGCAGAAGTAATTGACTTAAGGATCTCCAGATAAGATCATCCTGCATCTTCAGTGAGACCTAAATCCAATGACTGGTATTCTTATAAGAGAAAGGAGAAGGGGAGCGCCTGAGTGGCTCAGTCGGTTAAGTGTCCGGCACTCTGGGTTTCAGCTCAGGTTGTGATCTCAGGGTCCTGGAATCGAGCCCCAAGTCCAGCTCCCGTGCTCAGCAGGGAGTCTGCTTGAGATTCTCTTCCTCTCCCTCTGCCCCCCCCCCGACACGCATGTACATACGTGCGCTCTCTCACTCTTTCTCTAAAATAAATAAATAAATCTTTTTAAAAAGAGAGAGAGAAAGGAGAAGGAAATCTGAGGCATAAACAGAAGGCCATGTGAAGGCAGAGGCAGACAGTGCAATAAGGAAGCCCCACCCCAAAGGCATGCCAAGGGTTGTCAGTGGTTATCAAGAGCTAGGAGAGAGGCACGGAACATACTCTCCCTCAGAGCCTCCAGAGAGAACAAACCCTACAGACACCTTGGTTTCAGACTTCTGGTCTTCAGATCTGTGCAAGAATAAATTCCTGTGGTTTTAAGCCACTGAGTTTTAAATAATTTGTTATGGAAGCCCCAGGAAACAAATACAATCCCATACAAATTTAAACTCAAGCACCCCCCCTTTTCTTTTTCTTTCTTTTTAAAAATTTTAATTATTACGGAATGCCTCAAGCCTGTAAAAAAAAAAAAAAAGGAGAGACTAATATAATGAGCACCACAGACTCCTCACCCCTCTTGGGAAATGAAGCTTTACATATACTAATGAAGCCCGAAAGGCACTCCCAGCCCTGCCCACTCTCTCCCCCAAGAGGCAATCACTCTCCTGAATTTGGTGTTAATCATTCCCTTATGAGCTTTTATACCTTTACTACATATGTATGAATTCCTAAATAACAAATAGAATTCTTTTGCTGGTTTCTAAACTGCATAAAAATGGTATCCAAGAACATGTGTCCTTCCTCAGCTTGTATTTTTACTGGACTTCTGGCTTTGAGATACGTGCTGATGTGTGTGGTTCAAATCCACTTATTTTCATAGTTCCACTCTGTGCATATGATCACAAATGTCATGATACAGTATCTTGCGGACAGAACTTTCAGGTGGTTGTTTTTTTTTCTTTTGTTTTCTTTTAGGTTTTTTTCCAATTTTTTTGTGGTTGTTATTAAGACAATGCATCAGCGAGCCTTCCTGTTTCCTGGTCTGCATGTGTAAGAATTTCTCTAGGGTTCTGTTTCTCAAAGTGTGGCGTGAGACCGGCTGGTGAATAATGAAATCATTTCAGTGGTGCTGCGGTCAATACCGTGTTTTGTTTTTGTTTTTGACAGAACAGAAAAGACTAGGAGTGCATCATATAGCAAGGGTAAGTATTGCTTCATAAAACTTTTGTTTCAATTATAGATAAGTGCATTGTGGGTTGCCATCTAGAATTTATTTCTTACTGGCAGTCAGAGCCCAAAGAAAGTTTAGGAAACAGTTCCCTCGGGCCTTGCTAGTCAAACTGTGGTCCAAACATCACCAGGGAGCTAGCCAGAAATACAGAATCTCAGGCCCCCACAGGACCTGCTGAATCAGAATCTGCATTTTAATAAGGTCCCCAGTACTCCATCTGCCCACTGAAGTTGGAGAACTGGTTCTCTAGGGATATGCCAACAAGTGGAACTGCTGGGCCATGGAATGTACCCGTGTTTATTGAGCTTTACTAAATGTTGCAAAAACGCTATCCAGAGTGTTTACACTAAGGGTCTCCTTGACAGATCCACTCTCCATGTTAGAGTTCATTGTAAGATTCCATTTGACCAAAGCATCCTGCAGCCCCGAATTTGTATTTTCATTTTTTAAAAGAATCACAGTCTGGGGTGCCTTGGGTGGCTCAGTCAGTGAAGCGTCTGCCTTCAGTTCAGGTCATGATCTCAGGGTCCTGGGATGGAGCCTCACATTGGGCTCCCTGCTCAGCGGGGAGTCTGCTTCCCCCTCTCCCTCTGCACCCCCCTCCGCTTGTGTTCTCTCTCTCTAATAAATAAAATCTTAAAAAAAAAAAATCTCAGCCCTCCTTTGCTGCTTTCCCGCAACTCCCTCCTTCTCCACCCCTCCTGGCTTTCTCTGGGGAGTGAGGGAAGCCTGGTATAAACAAGGCCCCCTTCTGGGAGAACGGGGGCTTCACCCAGAGAGGGAGCAGGGACAGCTGCTCTCAGGGAACCACCTGAGATGTTGAAACACCTCGTCCTGGAGAGAGACCAACCCCAGGAGAAGGTAACAGGCTGGCTCTCTGGCAGCTCCTGGCTTTCCTTGGGCTAAAAGAGCCACAGCCCTTTTCAGTGAAGCTGACATTGTTTCCTGGCTACAGCCACCCTACTCCCGGATGCAAAGTTTAATTTGATTTTTTCACTTGAGTAACCAAAGCATTTCTGATGCATTGCTTTTCATGAGGTCCTGGCGCTACATCAGCTGAGACATTTCCTCAAGCCTCCCCTCTCTGCTCCGGGTTGAATTTTCTTTTCCTGGTGCCTGACTTACTTCCTTATGCAGTATCCACTTCCTTATGCAGAGTCAATGCAATAATACGCCCCTACTCTGACAGCTACCACCTACTGAGAGTCTACCGTGGGCCCGACGCTGTGCTGAGGACTTCAGCACACCACAGATAGACACTATGATCCTCATTTTACGGCTGAGGTCATCATTCCGGGATGCACACTGTCACACTGATGAAATGGGAATAGGTCCCAGCCACAGTGATTGCTTCAGGTATTAACATAAGACCCAACTTGGTCCAATGAGATACCATTATGGTATGAACCACTGGAAAAGAGATGGGTTTTGCTGAGCTGGTGACTGGCACCCCGTCACTGCTAGAGGCCAACTTGCCATCACTGAATGGCAGAGAGCAGAGGAGCTGCCTGAGGGCGAAGCCAACATGGAAGAAGGCACAGTGGAATGATGGAAAGAGACTAGTGACATTATTTAAGCTCCTGGATCCAGCTATGCCTAATTCCCCTCACTCAACTTTGCCATTTTGTGAGCCAAAAAGTCTCTTCTCCCCTCAAGCCAGATTGGCCTGGGTTTCTATTACTTGCAACCAGGAGAGTCCTAGTATGCCAGTTCCTATGGCTATTGGATACGATGACATGAGATCATGCTGTGGGGCACTTAGCACAGACCCCGGCACATAGCAAGAGCTCAATAAATGACTCTCTTTGTCATCCCCAGCCTGAACCACCTCATCACCGTCAAAATAATTAGCAGAGCAGCGGCCATGACCCTGAGGATGGAGCTGCTGACTTGACCTGGCACATCCACTTACTTCTCCCTCACTGCCTCTCAGCTCCCTCTGCAGAAAGCTCCAGTGCCAGATGGCTTGGGGAAGAAGGTGACAGCTGGAAGCTGCTGCAGTGAGGGGGGTAGCTGCTCCCCATATACAGAGAGGCCTTTGGAGGGGTGAGAGGTGGGTAGGAAGGAGACAGCGAAAGGCTAAATGAGCCCAAGGGTCTTCTGAACCTCCAGACCTCTAGCTGCTGGAGGTTCAGCCTTGGCATGGGCAGGTACCCCAGGCTCCCTGGGCCCAGCGACCTCATGCCAACCTCATCCATCTAGCGGGGCACTGAGACAACCCCTCTGGCTTCTCTGATGCCTGCATCCTTTGCTGAATCACATCCTTGCTCATTTCTGCACAGTGAGTTCTCGGCACGTTGCTGAGGACTGGAAGGGACACTGTGAGGATGACTACTGTCAGTGACAGCGGAGCCGGGGGTGGGGGCAGGGTGCTTCTTGGTTCCTCCTGCTTGACACGGACCAGCATGAGAGACCTCTCATCTGCCCCATCTTCTCAGTCGCGCCCATTCCTTCCCTTGCCTCCCCTCCTTCACTCTTCCTTCATCTCCTTCCATTGCAGACAGCTGTGGACTGTCCTCACGATAGTGGACACCAGACCCCCTGCATCCCTTTTATACCCCCTGAGCTTCTGTGTGCATTGCTGCCAAAGCCTCACACCTGTGACCTTCTTCAGAGCACTGTCCTTGAAGTACTGGAGCTGCGTCCCTGTGAATTCATACACCCAGGGAAGCCCAGGCATCCCTGTGAATTCATACACCCAGGGAAGCCCAACTGCCAATGACTGCTTCATGGGTACATACGGCCAGTTCCCGTGTCTTGAGGTAGGACATATTCTTTCTTTTTTTAAAAAATTTTATTTATTTCCTTGAGAGGGAGAGAGCATGAGCAGGGTGAGGGGCAGAGGGAGGAGCAGGCTCTCTGCTGAGCAGGAAGCCCAATGTGGGGCTCGATCCCAGGACTCCGGGATCATGACCCAAGCCAAAGGCAGACACTTAACCGACTGAGCCACCCAGGCACCACGAGGTAGGACATATTCTTGAGGCGTAAATCATACTCCAGAGCTCCTCACATGATCTGACTAAGGCTAGGACTTCACCTGAAGTCACACCCTTACTATTACTAGACTCCCTCCCCTTTCCTTAGCCTGCTGTCCCCCACCCCCGCTCCCTTACCAGTTTCTTCCATATGCATCTCCTAATCAATTACTTGCACACAATTCCTCATCTCTGGTCTGCTCCTGGGAGAACCCAGCCTAAGACACCTGTCTAGCACCCATTCCCTTAGAAGAACTGCCCTCTCCCATTCTTAGGTCCTGCAGTTTGTTTAAAGCTGATGATCCCACCCCCCAGCATGACCTGACCGAGGGACATGCCCCAGACCTAGACAATCAGGTTACTTTGTCCACCATAACCTCAATGATTGGTTTGGGACATGACCCAAATTGATCCAATAGGATTCAAGACCATGGATTTTGCTATAGCTATCGGGAAAAAGATCTTGTTCCATTGGGTTTGTGAGTAGCATATAAATCTTGAGCTACCCGGGATCAACTTGCCACCAGGAGGAGAGGAACTTCCTGGGAGCAAGGCCAAGATGAATGAAAGCAGAGTTGAGAGTGTCTGGAATGGGACCAGGGCATGACATCATAAGAGCACCTGGATCCAGCTATACCTAAAGACCTAATCTATTGAAGTTTTTTGATGCTGCAGAATCTCAATCAGCACCCATCAGCATTAGTAATAACATCTATTTACTGCACACCAATAGGTGCCAGGCACTATGCTAAATGCCTTCTACAAATCATTTCTAATCCTCATAAGAACACTGTACACATTATCATTTCCCATTTACAGAAGCAGAAACTGAAGCCCAGAGAGGTGCTTTAGCTGTCGCAAAGAAACCAAGAAGCAACTGTCATGTGGCAGAGCTGGGACTTGAAGCCAATTCCCCACAGCCCCTCTACCAACTAAGTGCTCAATCAATGCTTTTTGGTTTGAATAAACTCGGCTCTCCAACCTCCCCAAAACAGCCAATGTGTGGCACGTGGATGTAGTAGTTTGGGCTGCCTAACAGCGGAGGTCACCGTGTTCATAAAACCATGCCCATAACATTGAACTAGGCACATCTTTCTATCCCAAAAGCATCTCTCCAAACACTCCCCTCAGCGCCTGCTTGTCCACCCTGGAGGTTGAGCCACTCCTTGACTCTCAAATGCTGTTGGTTCCCCACACAACCCCTATGAAATAAGAACTATTATATCCCCATTCTTCAGACGAGGACACCGGGGCTGAGGGAGATGAAGTTACTTGTTCCAGATCATGCAGGGGCTTTAGCAGAAATCAAGACCCTGGGGAAAAGAGACTCGGTGGGACTGTATCTCCTCCTATCCATGCTCAAAGAAAAGGGAACAGTAAATGCTTGCTGCATGCATGAATGAATGAGTGAGGGAGTGAATGAATGAGGATAGAAGGAGAAACAAACATGTACTTTCCTACTTTCAATATTTTTAAGAAGGTGAGAGATGGTCATGACTGATGAGAAGTAATCCTTTCAACCTATAGCTTCCTCACTTGAAGCTCTAAGGAAAGGGCCGGGGGCTGGCTTGGTGTGGGAGCCAGGAGAATTAAGATCTGACTGTGCCTTTATTTCCACAACATCCCACTTAATGATGGAATGGAAAAACCAAAAGCCTTGGAGGTAAATCTGGGGTTAAATCCATAATCTGCCAATTAGCTGTGTGACCTTGAGCAAGTGGCGTCTCTGAGCCATTTATCTCATCCATAAAAAGAGGCAATTCACAGATGCACCTCCCAGGGTTAAGTTGCATACAGGAGGAATTCATTAAATACCAGCGCCCCCTGCCTGCCCCCCCCACCCCCCGCCGCCGCCTTAGCATTTTCCTTACTCCCCTGAGAATTTAAGACAGCAATGACTAGGACCCTTTCCAGACAAAAAGAACGAATATTGCCAAAGCTGTTTCACGTAATAGCCTCCAGCTGCCTCCCTGGGGAACTGGCGGCTTAAATGGGACACTACCTCTGAAACGCTTTGAGGGACTTGGAAGAAAAGGGGCGAGAGATCCGGAGGGTTATTATTACACACGGAAACGAGAGAGCCAGAGCCCACACACGCCTCTCTTATAATCAAACTGACATTGAGGTTTACAGTGCATTGAACACTGCGTTCCAGTCCAGGGAGCTAAAAATGGAAATCTGTGAAAACAGCAGCTGGGTTAAAAAGAGAGCAGGTCTGGTGTGGGATGAGCGGGCTCCCCGGTGCCGAGCGGAAAGGACGCCAGGCCCTCGCCACCCAGGCTGAGGCAGCAGTGGGCCTCCTGCAGGTTGGGACACACTCTCCACCTGCCGTGGACCTCCAAGTGGGCCCGAGAGCCCACGGCCTTGCAGGACTCTTGTAAACAGCCAAGCCAGGGCTGCAGCCTCTTCTCGTGCAAGATACTTCACCTCTCTGGGCCTCAGTTTCCCCATCCTCAAAGTGGAAATATTCTGAGGACTGTTGTGAGGGTTTAATTAGTTCATAAGTGAAGGTGCTTCACAGAGTGCCTCGTGTACAGTAAGCTTTACTAGATGTGAGTGTATACTGCTGTGGGCCTTGTTCGTCCTCTTCGGCCCACCTGGATCGTCCCCTCTCCCCAGTCTCACTTATTTCTTCCTCACTAAATCCTATCCATGCTATAAGCCTAAGTTCAATTCCATGTTCTGATAAAACCATACATGTGCTGGGAGAGTCATTCATTCATTCATTGGGCACCAACGATGGGCCAGAGCTGTCCCAGATCCTGAGTCTACAGCCATGAACAAAACAGACAAAAGTCCCTGCCCTCCTGAACTTCTATGTTAGTGCCTTGTTATATTCTTCTAATTATATTAGTATAATTACATAACAATGAACATTTTTAAGTGCGTCCCTGTACCTCTTAGAATCAGCTCGTGTAGTACGAAGAGAATCCCTGGATGATGCTTCAAATCTGCAAATCTTCCTGCACAACAGGCTGCTGAGCGCCCCAGCCCTGTCCCCGAACCACTGAACCGCTCCCTATCCTGGAGGGAAAAGAAATCTGGCTGCCTTGAGTTGAGAAACCGCGCCACTCATGTCTCACACTTCTCTCCCCACCTATCCCCAGAACACCAGCTTCTGCTAAAACAATCCTTTGTACAAGCTTTCTCTCTGCCTGCCTGTCCCCCATCCCTCTGCACCTCAGGTGACATTTCGGCAGCCTGATCAGCCCTGCCCAGATCTCTCCCCAGAGGAAAGAGGCTGTTTTCGGTGTCTGGCGGTGCCTGGCACAGGTGTGTATCCTTTGATGGAGCTGGCCTTGGGGACCTGAGGGCAGATGTTCTAAATGAACAGCACCCAACTGCTAGTAATCATCGTGGCCTTTTCTGCTCACAGCCCCGGCAGCCCCCAGGGAAAAGGAGTCTACGCTCTGCTCACGCAGGAGGGGAGACTGGGAGGCCCAAGATCTGATGACAGATGCAAAGGCGTGTCAGAGCCGATGAACCTCAAGCCTCTTCAAGGGGGGTATTCTTCATCCTCACGCGCAACCTAACAGAAACCGTGCAACAGAGGATTAGAGCTCACAGACTGTGGAGTGTCATTACCCTCCATGAAACTCACTTTCCCTGTCTGCAAAGTGGAACCAAACCTTACAGCTTGTCCTGAGAGACAATGAATACTGGTTGTGGTGGTATTATGTAGCCCATCGTCTGCTGTGTGACCAATCCTCTCTGTGCCTCAGTTTCTTCATCTGCAACATGGGTTTCACAGTAGAACTTTCCTCAGAGATTTGTTGTGAAATAAGTGAATGACGTCAGTAAGAAATGTGGGTTTAGAGAAGGATTAAATAGGGTGACCAAGCCTCCTGGTTTGCTCACATCTGATCGGTGGGAGCTCTTGGGAAAATCGCCAGCAAACCAAGACAAGCTGGTCACTCAAGGCTTCGATGAGTGAATGCAGTGGCTGGCACCTAGATTTGATAAGCATTAAGGAGCTCAACGCGTGACACTCAAACCAATGAGCTCAGAATCTAGAAGCTCCCAGATGGTTCTAACTTGCAGCTGAGGTTCAGGACCACGCCTGGAGAAAGACAAAACCCCTCTACTCCATGGTTCTCAACCCTACCTGAAGATTGGAATCACCCAGGGTACTTCAAAAATTCCCCATGCAGGGCCCCCAGCCCAGACTAAAGAAATGACAAGCCCTGGTGTGGAATGGGGCATCATCATTTTTCCCAAGTCCCCTGCCTGAACCCAGTGTGCACGTGGGGATGGGGACCCTTGTTTTAAAACAAAGCAGTCTCCCACCTGCGGGAAGAGTCCTTCCATGCCTACAGGGTCACTTTGCGGGGCCAGTTATTTAACCAAGGATGTTATGAGCATTAAAAGAGAGAAAGTGGCAGCAAGCAAGAAGCTCTATAAGGGGTGGGCATAGGACTATTTGCTTTATCAGCACAACAAGATCATTCAGGAGCCCAGACTCTGGAGCCTGCCTGGCTTCCAATTCCAGCCCTGCCACTTTCTAAGTGTGTGGGGTTGAGAAAGCAACTCTGCCTCGGTGTCCTCATCAGTAGAATAAGGAGGTTAAATTCTTGCCTCATGGTGAAAGGAGAACCCTCTTACACTGTTGGTGGGAATGCAAGCTGGTGCAGGCACTCTGGAAAACAGTGTGGAGGTTCCTCAGAACATTAAAAATAGAACTACCCTATGACCCAGCAACTGCACAGTTAGGTATTTGTTCAAAGAATATAAAACTAGTGAGTCGAAGGGGGCACATGCACCCCTACGTTTATAGCAACAATGTCCACAATAGGCAAAATATGCAAAGAGCCGAGATGTCCATCAACAGATGAATGGATAAAGAAGATGTACTATATGGATACAATGGAATATTACTTAGCCATCAAAAGGAATGAAATCTTGCCATTTGCAACAATGTGGATGGAACTATAGGGTATTATGCTAAGCGAAATGAGTCAGTCAGAGAAAGACAAATACCATATGATTTCACTCATGTGGAATTTAAGAAACAAAACAGATGAACATAGGGGAAGGGATGGAAAAATAAGATAAAAACAGAGGGAGGCAAACCAAAGAGACTCTTAACTCTAGGAAACAAATTGAGGGGAGGCAGGTGGGAGGATGGGGTAATTGAGTGATAGGCATTATGGAGGGCACTTGAAGTAATGAGCACTGGGTGTTATATGGAACTGATGAATCACTAAATTCTACCCCTGAAACTAATAATACACTATGTGTTGACTAAACTGAATTTAAATAAAAAATTTTTTAAAAATTCTTGCCTCATGGGGTTGTTATGAATTTTAAAGGAGTTCTGAAGGTGGGTGGGCACCGAAAAAGGACTGAATCAGTGAGGTAAGGTGTATTACTATTCCTCATCACACATTAATAAACTCATTTTGCAGATGAGAAAACTGAGGTTTAAAGGGCTTGTCCAAGTTCACCCAGCTACAAAGCACTGGGGCCAGCATCTGGCAGGTCTGGATCGCTTGCTTCTTCTCACAGCGTTCCAACGCTGGCCACGCGCCTTCCTTCTCCCTGATCCCCTGTCTGTCCCCTGTGTTCTTCCCACCAATCCCAAAATTTCAAGTTCTGGGCCCTGCAGCCATAGGGAGACACACCACGCTAATCACCAAAATGAATTCTAAGTTGAAGATGCAAACAAAAGCAGGGTCCCTGCAGCCAGGTGAATTTTCCAGGTGAGAGGCTCAGAGCCTTTCTCACCACCTTGCCCTTCCCTGTGGAGAATCCAGACCCCATGGATTCCTGATGACCATACATGCCAAGCCTGATGTAAGGGCTTCACACATATTACTCAATTAATCCCCCACAGCAACCCAATAAGGTAGGTTGCGGTAGTATCCCCATTTCGCAGGCAAGCACACTGAGACTCACGGAGAATTAAGAAGCCCACTGCAGGAGCCCATGACCTCTGACTCTGGAGCCGTGTTCTTAACCTTGTCCTGTCTCCAAAGGCAACCAAGAATCAGTCCTCAGTGGACAGGAAGGCAAGGATGCAAGTCAGAAAGAGAGTGGGTGTCGACTGTGTGGGTTTTTGTTGGTTTTTGTTTTGTCTTTTTGTTTCTTTTGTTTTGTTTTCACTAGCTCCATAAAGAAACCCTGGGGCCAAGAGTAAAAGGGACAAGAAACAGTTTTCAACACAACACAAAGAAGAGCTTTCCAATCTTCAGGACAGCCCTTAAAAAGAAAGGTTGCCTTGGCCTTTAAAAGCACGTTGGAATTATTATGTGTAGTTAGCCCCAGGGAGGTGGGAGCAGTAGCCCTAAAAAGCCAGCTTAAAACTTCTAAAAGCCCTGAGCTCTGGGAAAATTATGTAATTCAGTTTTTAAAAATCCGGAAAATAAGCATAAAGAATGCCAACAAATGCTTTCTTTGAAATATCAAATTATCTGTCTCAACAACAAGAAAAATGGGAGTACCCTCCCACCCCCAACCCTAGAGACTGCTGTTGGAATAATCCAGCGGGAGGAAGTGGGGACATCTTTATTTCCTATTCCACAGAGACGTCCCCCCGGTTGACTTTTGGACAATGAACATGTACTACTTTTGCAGACAAAATAATATAAAAATTATTTTAAATGGTTTCAAAGGGTACTCATGATAGGGGAATATTTATGATGTCATGGTAAGTGAAAAATGGCAAACTTCACAATGTAACCTTTTTTCTTTATTTTTATTTTTATACACTTAAACATTAATAGTAGTTGGTGGGTGATAGTATTATGGGTGGTTTTTATTTTCTCCCTTTATGCTTTCCAATATTTTTCTTCCCCCCACAATCCACATGCATCAGCTGGCTAATAAAAAATAAAGGTGTTTTTGAAAAGGAGATGATCCTAGCCAAGGATTGAGCTTCCATGGCTACAAAGCTTCATGCAGAGGCAGGGAGGGAGGGTGAGGGGTTCTGCCTGGGGAGAAGTTGGAGATTTGAGCTCACAGAGTCCCTGTTGCTGGGGTTCTGAGGTTTACAGAACCTGAACAGCCAGGCCAATGATGGGTGTGCCGATCAAAAAATGGAATGACACAAGAGGAACTGGAGAATGAAAAAGATGTTGAGTTTGACATGATCTCACACATCCATACAACTGGAGGTTATAGACCTAGGAATCAGAGAAAAGAGCAGGAGTTGGAAAGTTAAATTTGGGGATTTCCTTAAAGTGATCAGTGTAGCTACACAGAAAAATCCTCAGCAAGAGAGTCCTGCCTGGCATTTCTCAGCCTTGCATCTTAGCATTGACTTTGTCGAGTAAGTCAAAACTTCTGGGCGTGGGGCCTGTGCATCAGCATTTTTTAAAGACTTTTTTAAAGAACAGTTTCAGGTTCACAAGCAAAAGTAAGCAAAAAGTACAGAGAGTGTCCACATATGCCAAACATATACACAGGGCCACCGCTACCATCAACATCCCCCCCACCAGAGTGGTACATTTGTGACAGTCACTCAATCAACACTGACATATCATTATCACCCAAAATACACAGCTTCCATTAGGGTTCACTCTTGGTATTGCACATTCTAGGTTTTGACAAATGTATAAAGACATGTACCTCAGATTCAATGCAATCCCTATAGAAATACCAATAGCATTTTTCACAGAACTAAAACAAAGAATCCTGAAATTTGTATGGAACCACAAAAATCCCCGAATAACCAAAGCAACCCTGAGAAAGAACAAAGCTGAAGGTATCTATCACACTCCCAGATTTCACTATACTACAAAGCTATGGTAATCCAAACAGCATGGTCCAAAACAAAAACACAAACGAAAAACCAGTATGGTACTGGCACAATAGCAAACATATGGATCAACGGAACAGGACAGAGAGCCCAGAAATAAACCCACACTTATACTGTCACTAACCCATGACTAAGAAGACAAGCACATACAATGCAGAAAAGACAGTCTCTTCAACAAATGGTGTTGGGAAAACTGGTCAGCAACACGCAAAAGAATGAAACTGACCACTTTCTTACACCATACACAGAAATAAACTCAAAATGGATTAAAGACTTAAATGTGAGACCTGGAACTATAAATCTCCTAGAAGAAAACATAGGCAGTAAGCTCTTTTGCATCAGTCTTAGCAATATTTTTTTAGATCTATCTCTGTAGGCAAGTACAACACAAGTAAAAAGTTTAAAATGGGACTACATCGGGATGACCAGCTGGCTCACTCCATACAGCATGCGACTCTTAATCTTGGGGTCATGAGTTCAACTCCACACTGGGCGGGGAGCCTACTTTAAAAAAATAATAATAATTAATAAATTAATAAGAAAAATGGGACTACATCAAACTAAAACGCTTTTGCACAGCAAAGGAAACCACCAACAAAATGAAAAGGCAACCTACTGATATCAGAGAAGATATTTGTAAATGATATATCCAGTAAAGGGTTAACATCCAAAATACCTAAAGAACTCATACAACTCAATACCAAAAAAACAAGCAATCCAATTAAAAATGGGCAGAGGACCTGGGGACCTGAATAGACATTTTTTCAAAGACAACATATAGATGGCCAAGAGGCACATGAAAACATGTTCATCACCACTTATCATCAGGGAAATGCAAATCAAAACCACAATTTCACACCTGTCAGGGTGGCTATTATGAAAAGATAAGAAATAACAAGTGTTGGCGAGGCTGTGGGGAAAAGGGAACCCTTGTGCACTGTCAGCAGGAATGTAAATTGGTGCAGCTACTATGCAAAACAGTATGGAGGTTCCTTTAATTCCACTTAGAGGATCCAGCAATTCCACTTCTGGGTATTTATCTGAAGAAAAAGAAAACACCAATTTGAAAAGACATATGCACCCCTGTGTTCATCACAGCATTATTCACAATAGCCAAGATATGGCAGCAACTTAAGTGTCCATCGATAGATGAATGGATAAAGAAGATGTAGAGGTATATACATATATACACACAATGGAATATTACTGAGTCATAAAATGAGTAATATGGATGGATATAGCTAGGATGATGTTAAGTGAAATCAGTCAGAGAGAGAAAGACAATTACTGTATGATTTCACCTATATGTGGAATCTAAAAAGCAAAACAAAGGAACAAACAAAACAAAACAGAAGCAGATTCATAGATATAGAGAACAAACTGATGGCTGCTGGAGGGTAGCGGGGGTAGAGGGATGGACAAATAGATGAAAGAAATTAGAGGTACAATCTTCCAGTTATAAAGTAAATAAGACACGGGGATGTAATGTGCAGCATAGGGAACATAGCAATATCGTAAAAACTCTGTAAGGTGACAGATGGCAACTATACTTACCATGGTGATCATTTCATAATGCATATAAATATCAAATCACTATGTTGTATACCTGAAACTAATATAATATTGTATGTCAATTATACTTCAATAAAAAAGGAAAGCCACGTATCCACCACTGTAGTCTCACCTAGAATAGTCTCCCTGCCCTAAAACTTGGGGCATCCGTATTTTTTTGAAACTCCCCAGGTGATTCTAAGGCCCAGCCAGGTTTGAGAAGCACAGGTGTGGCCAGCAAGAAGAGTGGTTAAAACTGTGATAAGAGCCAAGATGTCCATCAACAGATGAATGGATAAAGAAGATGTGGTATATATATACAATGGAATATTATGCAGCCATCAAAAGGAATGAGATCTTGCCATTTGCAATGATGTGGATGGAACTGGAGGGTATTATGCTGAGCGAAATAAGTCAAACAGAGAAAGACATGTATCATATGACCTCACTGATATGAGGAATTCTTAATCTCAGGAAACAAACTGAGGGTTGCTGGAGTGGGGGTTGGGGTGGGAGGGATGGGGTGACTGAGTGATGGACACTGGGGAGGGTATGTGCTCTGGTAAGCGCTGTGAATTGTGCAAGATTGTTGAATCTCAGATCTGTACCTCTGAAACAAATAATGCAATATGTTAAGAAAGAAAAAAAAAAAAGAAGAATGTAGCAGGAGGGGAAGAATGAAGGGGGGGAATCGGAGGGGTAGACGAACCATGAGAGACGATGGACTCTGAAAAACAAACTGAGGGTTCTGGTGGGGGGAGGATGGGTTAGCCTGGTGATGGGTATTGAGGAGGGCACATTCTGCATGGAGCACTGGGTGTTATGCACAAACAATGAATCATGGAACACTATATCTAAAACTAATGATGTAATGTATGGGGATTAACATAACAATAAAAAAATTAAAAAAAAAAAAGAAGAGTGGTTAAGCATGAAACCTTGAAGAGCACTTGCTCTTGGCAGAGAAGAAGTGAGGTTTTTTTTTTTTAAGATTTTATTTATTTATTTGAGAGAGAGAGAGAGAGAAAGCATGGGGGGGGGGGCAGAGGGAGAAGCAGACTCCCAGCTCAGCAGGGAGCCCCATGTGGGACTCCATCCTGGGACTCTGGGATCATGACCTGGGCCGAAGGCAGACGCTTAACCAACTGAGCCACCCACAGGCCCGGAAGAAGTGAGTTTTGAAGGAGAAAGATGAATAAAGGTTATAGAGATGGCAGAACAGTGTCATGAAAAGCAGGGAAAGAATTTTGCAAAGGAAAAGACAGAATGTGAAGGAAATTGAATGAAGAAAATTGAGAAGCAAGGAGAAGGAAAATGGAGAGTTGCATCTGCAAGATCTTCGGTAGTCTTTGAAAGTTTGGAAGCAACAGAATAATGTGGGAGGGAAGGGGTGTGGACACAAATTTACGGGTGTGGTGGGGGGGGGGCTGAGTGGGCAGTGAAATGGAGGCTGTAAAAATTTTTTAAGAAAAGACAACATGGGAATAAAGTAGCCGAAAAGGAGAGAATTTCATGGAAAGGATCTTTTTTTTTTTAAGGATATATATATATATATCTGAACAAGACTGCAGACAAAGAATCTGTGAAGAGGGGCCAGAAAACAGGATGAATTCTGGGATAAGACCTTGGAAGGCAGTGCCTAGTGGTAAGAACACAGGACAGGCAGGTTCACTTGTAGGAAAAAACCCTACTCATCTGCAAACAAGAGAAGACCTTCATCCAGGCAGTTAGGAGAGGCTGGGACCCAATGTTGCCACAAACCCCATTGCTGGCACAGGGATCCATAATCAGGAGGGGACTCAAAACCCAGAGCTGCTCCCTGAGAAGCGAAGGGTTTGAAGTACATGTCAGGCACCCCAACTTTGCAGACCTGCAGTTGAGGGACAAGTCCCCAAAACATCTAGCTTTGAAAGTTGACATCCCTTAGATCAACAAGACTACAGGGATCTGAGAATGGGCTGGTGAACCCATCGCCCCAGGCCCAGCACACAGGAAGCCAATGGAGAGGCACCCAGACTTTCTGTGATGAGGCTCATTTGCTCATCTCAAAGTGGTGGCCTGAGGGGCAGGCATCTGATTTTTGCACATACCTAGGGGCCTGCTGGCTGGTGGGCACCATCTTCGGCTCTGCCTCTGCCATGCTCCAGAGCCAACAACTCCCAGACAGAGCTTTTATGTGCATCCAGTGCCCTGGTATTTGTGCCTGCCCAAGGGACACCACTTTATCACCTGGCTTTGGAGGCCAGAGGAGCTTGCCAGCCTAGGTCCCACAGGACTGTAACAATCAGAGACACTCCTTGGCAGGCTACCTCCCCCAGAGCACTGCAAAGAAAGCAGACAAACACACCCCCAGTCTTTCAGAGAGAGAGGCCTATTTGCTTGTGCAGGAGCTTTGGCCTGAGGGCTGGGCTACTGGTCTGGCACACAGCTAGGAGCCTGTGGAGGGGCTCTCAGGGAACAGAGGTTGATGGACACAATCTTTGTGCTCTCTTTCTGCCTCGCTCCACTAGCTGGTATCTCCTGGAAAGGCATTTTATACCCTTGTGTGGTACCCCAATTTTTGCATCTATTGCTAGGGGACACCTCTACATCACCTGGTTCTGGTGGCCCACGGGGCTTACCAGACCTGTATATATTTGCATACCTTAAAAGCTGCTGCCTGATGGTCTGACTTCTAATCAGCCTGAGTCCAGGTGCAGACTGAGATCCTGCCCTTTGGGGCACTGACATGTCTTGGCACACCCTCGACTACTGGAGCTATAAAAATAAAAAAGGCTACTTGGACAATCACACAGGTTTGAGAGATAACCAAGAGCTAGGGTAGGGTTGAATGAGAAGGTTCATATCCTACACGAGGCCACCCCTTCAAGACTGGAAAAGGTGGCTGTTTTATCTAATGCATAGACACCAACACTGAGAGTCAAGCAAAATGAAGAAACAGAGGAGTATGTTCCAAACAAAAGAACAAAAAAACTTTAATTAAACAAAGATAACCGGGGCGCCTGGGTGGCTCAGTCATTAAGTGTCTGCCTTCGGCTGAGGTCATGATCCCAGGGTCCTGGGATCGAGCCCCACATCGGGCTCCCTGCTCTGCGGGAGGCCTTCTTCTCTCTCTCCCACTCCCCTGCTTGTGTTCCTGCTCTTGCTGTCTCTCTCGCTGTCAAATGAATAAATAAAATCTTAAAAAAAAAAAATGTTATAAACAAAGATAACCAATTTACCTGATAGAGTTCAAGGTGATGGTCAGAAAGATGCTCACCTGCATGACCGTGAGCTGGTGATATAACCTCTCAGAGCCCCGGTTTTCTCATCTTTACTAAATGGACATGACAGTCTCTATTCACAGGACTGCTTGGAGAACTACATAAGAGACACAAAGCATGAAGCACAGTGGCTGGCATGTGGTAGTTACAATTAATGGTCTGGCCATCAAGTACAGACAGAAGCAACCCGCAGTGTGGGTTAAATTCTTGTCTCAGAGGGATGTATGAGTCTCCTGTTGCTGCTATAACAAATTATCATATACTTAGTGGCTGAAAACAACTCAAATGTGTTATCTGACAGTCGTGGAGATCAGAAGTACGAATTGAGTCTTACAGGACTAAATTCTAGGTGTCAGCAGAGCTTTGGTCCTTCTGGAGGTGCTGGCTTCTAGAAACTGCCCACATTCCTTGGCTCATGACCCCTTTTTCCATCTTCAAAAACAGCAGTGTAGCATCTTCAAACCTCTGTCTCTCTCTCTGACCTTTACTTCCATCCCCACATTGCCTTCTCTGACTTACCTGACCCCCTCTTACAAGGACCCTTGAGGTTATATTGGGCCCACCCAGATGATCCAGTACAATTCTCCATTCTCAAGATCCTTAACTTGACCTTACTGCAAAGTCTTTTTTGCCATCTAAGGTAACATTTACAGGTTTATGGGATTAGGATGTGGACATCCTTGGGTAGTGGGGGTTTGGGGGGGATGGTAGAAGGTCATTATTCTACCTACCATACGGGACAAGAAAGGAGTCTGTTTTTATAATCAAATCGCCACAGCTAATTGTAATACTGGGAATGTGAGGTCTGGAAGTAACTTTAGATGGTCCATGGTCAGTTCACTGAGCACTTACCACATGCCAGGACCCTCCAGTGGAGCCCCAGGGACTGCTAAAGAAGATGGGAAGATGTAAGGGTGAGGTTTAGGGATCCTCCCCAGGTTACTAACCTCTCCTACCTGCTTTATATATTGGCTTGCATTTTTTAAAATATTCCACTACATTAAAATATGTTTAAAAAGCTCTGATCTAGCCAAATGCTCTCATCTTCATGATAAACTGAGGTCTGGAGAGATTTGGTGACTTATACCCCATCAGTCACTGAGCACTGGGCTAAACTGGTCAGTCGCCAGGCAATCACCCTGGTGGGAGTGGCACATAGTGGTAAAGAGCATGAACTTCAGGTGCACACACGAGTTCAAGTCCTACCCAGACACTTGCAAGGGCAACCTATTGCAAAGGCGGATTAACAGAAATAATGCACATAAAGCACTTAACACAGCACGTGTCCAACCATGTAGGCTGCCTGTTGCTGGCTAACTGGTATTATATTTCCTATCTCCCAAACTACACTGTAAGTTCTTCCAGGGTACAACCTGAGGTGTTCTTCGAGGGTACAGCCTGAGGTGATCTGTCTTTGTGAGACAGCTGGGTGCCTCACTCCCTCTGACCAGCACCTATTCACCTCCCAGGTCTCACCTGAAACACCCCTTCCCTGGGGAAGCCATCCCAGACCATTTAGAAGGCATTGGGTCTCCTACAAATTCTCCTTTGTAGTCTTCACCCCGCTTCTGTTAAACAATTATTTATGCAGTAATTTGTTTGACCCCTACCTTCTCCTACAATGCAAGCTTCAACATAAGCTCTCTAGGGAGAGTTAAGCACACCAAATATTCCATGTGCTCCCTCCACATTTCCCAGCCTCCTTTGCAGTTAACTGGGGCCATGTGACTAATTTTGGCCCATGGGTGGAGTACAGAAGTGATACATGTCACTTCTGGACTTACACGTAGAAAAGTTGGCACAGTAACCCTCCAGTTGTCAATTCCCCTATGCAGTGATTGGTAAGGTTCCATCAGCCTGGGTCCCTGAGTGACTACATGGAGGACTGTCTTCTGTTGATCCACACTGGATGTGTAGCATGAATGAGGAAAAACACCTTTGTCATTTCAAGCTCCTGGGATTTCAAAGTTAACTTCTTACAACAGCACAGCCTCGCCTATCCTGACCAACACACTACTATATTCCCAGCATTCACATAGTGGTGGGGCACAGAAAGAGCTCCATAAATAAATATCTGTTGAATGAATGAATGAGCCTCTGAAACAATGGGTAAAAGCCTGAATACATGATATTTCCTAAGTCAGTGGAAAAGGACAGCTTTCCACCACTAAACACACACACACACGCATATGCACACGCACAAAAGATGAGACCACTAAAAATTAAAAATACCAGGATTACTGTCACCTAAAACAGAAGCTAGAAAGGCAGTCTCTTTGACCTTGGAGCTGCTGGACTCCAAGTCATTGTGTTGTTGCAGGTCACAAGAACATTCAGTGATGCTGAGGACAATTAGGTACTCAACAAAGTGATAAAATCCACTACAAACAGAGCCATTAGTCACAGGGCATTATTTAGAAATTGTTGCAATTTATAATATTTATGAATTGATCTGCAGGAACCCATAAACATTGCTCATCAATGTAACTAATTGGCATTTATGAGCTCGTTTGGTTGGCTGATACATTCAGGCTGGTGTCATCATGGTCTTGAAGGAAAAAGGAACCCACCCATGCTGGGGCCTTTGGCTGGGGTGTCGGCATTCTGACAATTCCCCTGGACTGGACAAGGAATCAAGTGAAAGTGGTACATTTATGAAGTGGAGGAAACACCAGTAGAGAAGCGAGGCAACAGCAAGGCACCACAGAGGGCAAAAGGAGCCTAATCCCATTGTTTCTCCATGAGGAAACCCTGAGGACAGGTGCAAAACACATCTTTTCCCTCCTACTCATCATTCAGGTCTCAGATGAAATAATCCACCCAAGGAGAGAGAGAGCTGGGGTATTTATACATCAACTCCCAAGAGTCATTGGTCGAGGGCTGCTCTGGAAGCACAAGGTATTAATTTTTACCCTCTGGCCTCTCACGGGCAGTTTGAATTCCGGCTGTTCTGGAACAGACATGGACTCTGGCAGTCAACAACTGGCTGGAGCACACTGAAAGGTAGGAGGGCTCTCAGTCTCTGCTGCATCCACTTCTCCTTTGATCAAAACAAAGAAATTCACATAAGCCCAGGGCTGCTGAGTACCTTCACTGTGCCAGGCACCATGCGGGGGGTTGGCGATAAAGTCTCGGGGTTTGAAAGGCATGACCCTGTCACTGGAGACTCTGATTCTACAACACAGAGGAGACCCAGTCAATCTCAGTAGAGTGATGTGGTTATAACAGGGTGTTCAGTATGCAGTGGAGAGGCTTCTTTCTCAGTCTGGCTGGAAGACAATGGTAGGAAAGTCTTCCTAAAGGTATAGAAGGCCACCTGAGTCATGAAAATGAGTCTGAGTTGGCCACCTATAGAAGGTGGTGGTGGGAAGAGTGTTCCAGACAGAGGGAACAGCATGGGCAAAGGTACAGAGGCATGAGGGAACATCCAGTGCTCGAGGAACTGCAAGCACCTCAGGAGGGTGGAAGGGTAGGATGTGTGTTGGGAAATGATGGGAGGGGTGGCTGTAAAGGTAAGGAAACTGTGAGAGGTACCCAATCTGAACAGTCTGAGATTCTGATGTGCTAACTGGTTTAGTAGAAAGTAGTCCCAAGTAGGGGTGACTGGAATTAGCATAAACGACCCAGCATCCAAACATGTGAGGGAAGAGGAGTTTGGAAAAGCAAACACAGGACTGGAATTGGGAGAGCAAATTAGCCATTTAAACTGGGCCAGGCCCTTCCCCTCCCTGGGCCTCAGTTTCTCATGTGTCATCTGCAAGGTCCCACCTTTTCATTCATTCATTCATTCATTCATTCATTCCTTTAACAAATATTGGTTGAGTTCCTAGTATGTGCCAAGTACAGAGGATACAGCAGTGAAAAAGTCCCACCTATCATAGAATTTACATTCTAGGGAAAAACAGAACACAAAAAGGCAAGTACATAAGTAACATGTCACTTACAGAAAACCCTATGAAGAAGAATACAGCAAGGTCAGGAGTGATGGATGAGCAGGCCTCTCTGAGGAAGTGAGATCTGATTAGAGACGTCAGCAAAGTAAAGGAGAGAGTCCTGGGAATACCTGGGGAGAGAACATTCCCATTTCAGTGTGTCCAAGGAACAGCAAAGAGAAGAGAGGAGTCAGAGAGGGAGGCAGGAGCCAGGTCAGGTCCAGGGCCCCCTGGGCCATGGTGAGAGCTTGTGAGTTTATTCTGAGCTTGGAAGATGTGAGGGAGTCAGCATAGGAGTGACATGCTCTGACCTGCTATTTTAAGTGTTCATGGCAGCACTGGTCACAATAACCAAAAAGTAGAAACAACTCAGACGTCCATCACCTGATGAATGGATAAACAAAATGTGGTCTCCCTATTCAATGAAATAGGATTCAGCCATAAATGGAACAAAGCACTAACACATGCTCTAACAGAGCTGAACCTTGAACACAAGATGCTGAAGGAAAGAAGGCGAACACAAAAGGCCACATAGTGTACAATTCTGTTTATAAGAAATGCCAGAGTAGGCAAGTCTAGAGATGCAGAGAGGAGATGGGCGGTTACCAGGGCCTGGGGTGTGGGCATGCTGCAGGGAGGAGTGGGAAGGAGCTGCTCACGGGCACAGAGTCTCTTTCCAGGGTGCCTCTAAACACTTCCAGGATCAGGAGTTGAGATGAACTTTCTCTTTAACCCTTTAAAGTGTTCCAAAACGTTGCCAGTCTGTGGGCAGAGAGACTTTTTCCCCCTCTCCTCCACATAAAAGACACTCACCTTAACCAAGCATAGACAAGAAGGGCAAATTTATTATAAGACTATTGGGGGGTTTCATGGAACTAAAAGAATAGGAAATAGCCGGACCAGGAAGAATCAGCAATCTGTGTGTCTTCTTTCTCTCTCTCTCTCCACCCCCCCCCCCACCCCGCCACCTTCCTCCCGAAACAGATTGCTCTCTCTCCCAGTCTTCTTGGCAAAAACCAGCCATCCACTATTTTCCATACATTACAGTTTCAGATACAAGGGACTGCCTTTCCTTTCTCTACTCTCAGTCCAGACCCCCAGGGTACCATTCTAAGGGGCCCAGCGTGGGTCTGGGGTCTATTCATCTAAGGCCAAAGGCGAGGCTCACTGCAGTAACAACAGCTCTCTTGGTGCCCTTGTGATTAGAGTATGGAATTGGGGTGGGGGTGGGCTTTACTCAGAAGAAAAATTTTCCAGAAATCAAGATTTGTTAAATGAATGACCCTTAAGATCCCTTTAAGATTACAGAAATCGAATGTTAATAGAGTGATTTTTAACGAGGCTATGTCTGGCCAGGGCTGGCACCATTCTAGAGCTGCAAGAACAGCATGGCAGCTATTTTGTGCCCAGCAGGGCCTGGGAGAGGAACTTGGGTTTGGGGACAAAGCAGACCTCTATACCCCTCATCCCAGCCCCACACTCGGAGAACACAGTGACCCCACAGGACACCCACACGAGCCCAGAGATGACGTCCCCTTGCCAGCTCAGCTGAAATGCGTTTCTCCGGCTCACGCAGAGATGGCCCTGGATCTCATCAACACGGCTCTCACTTGAGCCACAGATGGCGAATGGAACGTTCATCCCCGCCCCTTGCTCCCTGGCCCGGCGGCTTCCACATTCCTTGACGATAATGCTGGTTCCGAAGCTGGCACTGCGGCTAACCCTTGCTAGGCACAGCAGGGTGGGCACGGCAGAAGGAAAGCTGGCAAGGTGGGAGACAGGGGCTTTTTATTTTACGCTGGCCCCAGCAGCCTGGAAAGTGCTGCGAAAAGTGGGCGGCGGGAGTGCAGCAGATGACAGAGCTTTATCAGGTAAGGGGGTGGAGGGTGGGGGACACGCGAAAATTACAGCCCCGCTTGCCAAGTCTCAGAGATACCTGCGTCTAATTTAGCGTAAGGAAGATATTATGGAAAAGGGCTGCCACCTTCCTCAGAGGCAGACTCTCACTCAGTCTGGTCTATCCGGCTCCCAAACCTCTCGAGCCCCACCCCACCTGCTCTAAGCCACCATCATTTCTCGCCTAGAGAGCCGAGACTGCCTCCCAAATTCTCTTATCTGCTCCTCGGCCACAACAGTTCATTCTCCACCCAAGGACCAGAGTGATCTAAGCTGCAGGTCTGATTAAGCCTCACTTGAGCTTAAAAGCCAACAGTGGCTCCCCAAAATCTTTCACATCAGCTCCTAAGGGCCTTCATGCTGTTCCCAGCTGACCCCAACAGCTTCAAGCATCAGAGGGGTTTGGGGTGTACAGCATTTGCAGTCGTTCCCTGCCGGGTCCCCTCACCTTTACCGGACTGGCCCAACTTTTAATATGGCCAGCACCTACTCTCATTTGCTTGACAGCTTTCTCTGGTGGCTGGAAGCCACTTTTTTTTTTTTTTGGCTGGAAGCCACTTTTGCTGGTATGCATGGCAGGACGGAAGCCCCAGGGGATTAATGCCCCGCCCTGCCCCCACTGAGAGCAGCCCTCCAACGATGACTAATGAAGATGGTGTATAAATACCCCAGCTCCATCATCCACCGCGTGGGACAACGGAGATGCATGTCTGACACTGGCCCCCACAGTTCCCCACCTGCCCATAGTAGCAACTTGTTTGACTTTGTATCCTTTCCCAGCTCCTTCCTTTCCCTGTCTCACCTCCCCATTCAACTGGTATTCAGAATCAACTCCCAGATAAAGCTCTTATATTCAAATCTTTATTTCTGAGTTTTCCTTGGGGAGATCCCTGAAAAAACAATTGTCTTCCACAACCAAGTTTTCCAGCTATGTACTTATTTGCACATATTAGTAATGAATGTGCTGTTCTCTGCAGCCTCAGGACCTTTACACAAGCTGTTCCCTCTGCTTAGCATACTCTCCCCTTGCCCCACCCCACTCCTACAACACTTTCTATCTCCTGGGTAGATCTTTACCTCTATCTTCAGCTTAGATCTACATTCTTGGGTAGAACTTCTTTGACCCCAGCCCCCCCCACATACAAAAATTTTAATTCCCCTGGAGTTTACTCTCCCTGCACACTATTTCTTTTTCATTTCACTGTCTCACCTATAATTATTTGTTCAAAGCCTGTATGCCCTGCTGATATGTAAGCCCTATGAGAACGGGAACTGTATCTGTGGGATCATTTCTGGATGCCCAGAGTAGAACATGAAATAGATGATCAAAGTAGAGTCAAATAAATAGAGCTTTGACTTCAAAAAATTAGGAAGAGAAGGGGTAAAACTCACCCAGAAAGGGAAATGTCAACACATACGCATTGGATAATCACAGCCACCAAGCAGGCACTTAGCAGTGGTTTCACAAAGATCACCTAATTAGCCCTCATTAAGTAGATACTGATAATATCCCTATTTGACAAAGGGGGAAACTGAGTCAAAGAGAGGCTAAGTAACTTGCTGAAGGGCACACAGGTACAAGGGGCAGAGCTGGGATTTGAACCCAGAGAGTCTGGCCATCAGAGTGCACATATTTAACCACTAAGCTCTCTTGCCTCGTCCACATGGAGTGAGATGCCAATTATTAAGCACTCCACAGCACCAGTACACAGAGCTTCTCCCCCCCCCCCGCCCCCCCAGAAGGCGTGAGGTGAAGAAAGACAAGCAGAATCACTGGCCTGATGGCATTCATTCACCAGATATTATGAAGTACCTACTACGTGCCAGGTACAAGGACAGAGTGGTGAACAAACCAGGCACCGTCCCTGCGCTCCCTACGGGACAGTAGGAAGGGCGGGTGCTGCATGAATAAACACACAAATAGATCTGTCATTACCAGGTGTAAATACTGTAGAGACAAAGAGGATGAGAAGCACCTAACTTAAACAGGTCAGAGACAACATTTAATTGAAGACTTGAAAAATGAGAAAAATTCAGCCACCCTAAGGGGGTGGGTAGAAAACATTATCCACCAGACCGTGGGAAATGTTGGCTGTTATTCTAGGTGCAATGGGAAGCCCCTGGAGGGTTTCAAGGAGCTGGAGATGTGTTCTGATTTACATTTTCAAACCTCCCCTCCAGCTGCTGTGGGGAGAGTGGGTGGTGGGGAGACAGGAGCAGAGACCAGCAAGGAAGCTGCTGCCGGGGTTTAAGTGGCTCCAACAGGGCTGGGAGCCGGGGAGATGGAGAAACAGGCCCCATTCAGGATACATTTGGGGGAAAACCAACAGCAGCACTTAGCGATGGGTGGAGTGTAAGTGTAACGGTTGAAGGAGGCGGAGGAATCCGAGCTGGCTTTCAGGAGTGGGTGATGAATTGTGGCAAGCCTGGCCCGAGCCTGGCAGCTTTCACAGTTTTATCCAGAGAGTTTGTCCCGGGGGCGACATCTTTCCCAACCCCTCCCCACTTCACCCTAACAACCACATTCCATAATAAGCCCTTGGGGCATTTTAGGAAAGCTAGAAGGAGCAAGCCTCCAAATAATAAAAGTAAAAACCAAAGCTGGCAATTTTTGCACACTCCTTATGGGCCAGGCATATACTTTATGCAATTCTCTGAAATACCCTATGATGAAAGGCCTATTAGTATCACCATTTTACTGATGGAGCATAGACAGGTTAACTAATTTTCCCAAGGCTTACACAGGGGATCAATGGCAGAGGAGGGTTCAAACTCAGGACTGGCAGATTATAGAGCCAAATCTCACCCCTCTGCTCCCCATTTGGAGGACCAGCTGGTGATATTTTCTCCTTCTTGTGGGCCCTGGGGACCCTGGGAACCCTGGGACTGCCAGTAATTGTCTGTGAGGCCTGGGAAGATGCCTAGAGGTGCCTCTGCTGCCTGGCTCTGAGACCACCGCCTACAGCCATGTCTTCACCAATATCCTGCAGACACCCCACTTCTGTACATCCCATTAATCTCAGCCCAGACTCAGGAAACCTCAACCACAATTGAACAATGGATGCCACCAAACAGAAAGGGAGAAGAATGTGGGCCTGAAGTATCCACTGATCACACCCCTGTTCTGTTCAAGCAGCTCTCCTCCTATCTCCTGCCTCATTAAACTTTTTCATGAACATTATCTCATTCGATCGATGGGTACATACCATTCAACCTATTCCCACAGATGAGTAAACTGAGGCTCAGCAAAGTGAAATGACCTACAAGCTCAGAGCCAAATTCTAAAGCCAGGGCTCTCAGCCTAAGTCCAGTTGCCTTTTCAACACCACTCAATAGCTTGCTGTGAAAACCTTCTTAGAAGTCTTCTTTTTATGGATTTGGTTCTACATGCATTTTTACCACTTCAGTAGCAACCCAAGAACTGGAGGGGGAGGGGGGCAAAGAGACTAGGGAGGCTTGAAAGCAGTAAGGGCATGATCCCAAGAGGAACTGTGATTTGAATTGAGAGAAACTGGTTTCCTGTTATCTTTGTAGCCACTATGTTTGCAATTCGGGACCTGATGCCCATGTATCAGGCCAAACACTGCCACTGTTTTCTGATCAAATCTCCTTCCTAGGAAGACACCGTTGAAAAATTCTCTATAACCTATCAGGCAGCGAAAGCTCCTCTGAAAGACCCATATTGCTGAACAAGTTCACAGAGGACTTCCACCACAGTACAGCCAGAAAGAAGCCACGTTTGCAGGGGGCCAGGCAGTAAGATAATGCTCCAAGGCCTGTGTGGAGCCAAAAGGAAACATGGCGATACTACGATACCAATCACAGCCCCTGCTGTCCTGTGGGCTGCATGACCGATATCCAGCCATCACACACAAATACAGGCATACTAGAGGTTAACATATTGAAATCTTTCTGTGCACATTGGCAAATCACCTCCTTGAATATGCCTAACAAACGCCATCTAAAACAAAAAGGAAATGTGTCATCTTATCCATCAGGAAGTCCATATGTAAGGAGGGTTTCAGGTCTGGTTGATTCAGCTGCTCAAAGAGGTCTTAAATTCTTGTCCCTAAGCTCTGCCATCCACAGTGCAGACTCCATCCAGAGTCTGATGCCTGCCATGGTTATAAGATGGTTGTGGGCAGCACTTGGTGCTGATGCTTTCTTGTGTAGGTCTAAGGGGAGGGACACAGAACCTCTCTCCAAATCGTGGACTATAAGCCCTTTATAATGAGTCCATTTGTACTAGCTCAAGTTCATATGACTCCGCCAGACCAATAACAGTCACCAGGGAAATGCCCCCAGGGACATTTGGCAATGCTCCAGTACATTTTTAGCTGTCACACTGAGGGTGAGATGCTACTGGCATCTAGTGGGTAGAGGCCAGGGGTGCTGCTAAACATACCATGGAATGCACAAAACAGTCCCCCACAACAAAGAATTACCTGGTCCAAAATGTCAATAGGGCTGAGATTGAGAAACTCTGCCTTAGAGTCATCTAGATCAGGGTTGGCAAACTACAACCTGCAGGCCACAATCTGGCTCACTGACTGATTTTACAAATAAAGTTTTATTGGAACACAGCCACACTCATTCATGTACATATTGTCTATGGTTGCTTTTACACTACAACAGAGAGTTGTCACACAACTTGTTGTGACAGAGCCCATATTCAACACCCCCCCCACCACCACCAAAACCTTAAAGTATTTACTCTCTGGCCTTTCTCTGGAGAAGTTTGCTGATCCCTGATCTAGGTCTACTCTTAAAGCTGTCATTGGAAGACTATATAAACAAAATCAGGGTTCTATTAAGGAGAAAAATTTTTAATGGGAAGTAATAAACAGTAACCACTGCCAAGATAAGTCTATTTTTAGAGGTCACACACCATAGGGCATAGCTCTCAGCAGGGGCTTTCCCAACAAAACTTCATTTCCACATAAAAGATTCATCATAAAAGCTAGGAACGTAGGTCTTACACAATTTTTAAGTTGATGAGAGGTGGTAAAACATCCAATCCCCACCACCACCACCACCATCAAAAAACCCAAGATTTTCCTTCATTCACTTCCTACAAACAGAAATGATCATCAGGGACTGGTGGGTTTTGAGCCCACAAAGCCTGAGTCAGGCCTGGTGTGGGCTCTATGGCAGGCCAAAGCCACACTGAAATCAAGGGAGAGGAAAATGCAGGAGAGGAAATTACTGAGTTAAGCAGACTGCAGTACTCCTAGGAGAGGAAATTACTCAGCAGAAAGAATCATAGGACAGATGAAAGAACCATCTCCAGCAAAATGGCGGCCTGACAACAATCCTGCCCTCTTTGCCCTGAGGTCCTATGAGATTTCACAGAGTCTGTCCAGTAAGTCCTTTTCCCTCAACAAATCTAATTGGGTTTCTGATCCTTGGAACCACAGGATTCCTGAGAAAGATGAGACCCCCTGAGTCACTGGATACCCTTTCCAGGACCCACCCCTCATTGCCTCAGGGACAGTGTATATATTTGCCCTTTAGGTTGACTGGCTCCTCCTCGCTCCTTCCATCCCAGTCACCCAGGGATTCCTGACCCACTTGGCAGGCAATTGGGCAGGCCCAGAGGACTGGCAGAACATTCAGGACTGAAAAACTAAGAAACCCAGGAGGGAAAATGGTACCTGACTTTTCATAGTTATTTTAAAGGGTTCTTTTAATAGCAACTATAAATGGTTACTAGACTTGTCAAATATAAGTCAATATCAACTCCTACAAAAGACTAAGAAGGGAAAAAACTTTTTTTTTTTTTTAAGATTTTATTTATTTGAGAGAGAGAGACACAGCGAGAGAGGGAATACAAGCAGGGGGAGTGGGAGAGGGAGAAGCAGGCTTCCCACTGAGCAGGGAGCCTGATGCGGGGCTCGATCCCAGGACCCTGGGATCATGACCTGAGCCGAAGGCAGACGCTTAACGACTGAGCCACCCAGGTGCCCCGGGAAAAAAATTTTTTAAGTGGAAAAAAAAATTCATGGCCATGTCTTTCCCACATGAGATAATAATGTTGCTTTGATCTTCTGCTCACTCAGCCTGGTCTTCATCTGAAGCCCACCACTAAACACCCTGTTCCTATTACTTTCCCGTTTGCTATTTTAATTGAATGAGAACCCTCATATCATGCCCAATATTCATTCCCCATCTGCAGCTTCTCCAGTTTTTTCTGGGAGCGCCTGGGGCAACACTCCTCCCTGGAACAGAATCTACTCTCTGACTTCCTCTGGAATAGATTCTCTTTCCTGAAGCCAGACCATTCACCTCCTGGATGCAAATCTGTCCTGGAGGTGTCCCTCTGGGGGCCACCATCTGGATTTCCAAACTGTCCTGATGAGGTGAAGGGTGGTGGTGAGAACATTTTGCCTCTGCTGTTTCCAACCCACCCTCCCCAGGCTGAGGCTCGGGAAAAGGAGTCCCCCCACATTTGAACCACAATAAAGGCAAAAAATCAACCAAATTATGATTCTGAGTTAAACAAACTGCAAGCAAGATTGCAGTGAAGCCAAACATTTCATCAAGAACATATTCAGCACACATGCCCCGACTAAGTGCTAGACCGTACAGTCAGAGATGAGGAAGTGCAGTCCGTATGCTCAAAGCAACCAGTCTTACAACACTGTCCGGTGTAATCGGAGCAGAAGCCACATTTGCAATTTGGAAGTTTCTAGTAGCCACATTAAAATAAGTACAAAGAAACAAGTACCACCAGGCACTTCACATACAGTATTTTCCTTTTTTTTTTTTTTTTTTAAGATTTTATTTATTTATTTGAGAGAGACAGAGCAAGAGATACCGAGAGAGAACAGGAGCAGGGAGGAGAGGGAGAAGCAGGCTCCCCGTTGAGCAAGGAGCCCAGTGTGGGGCTCCATCTCAGGACCCTGAGATCATGGAGCTGAAGGCAGACCCTTAACCAACTGTGCCACCCAGGCGCCCAACATACAGTATTTTCTAATTTAATCCTCACAATGAACGTATGAATCAAGAACTTTTATTTCCTCATTTTATAGATGGTAACACTGAGGACCACAGAATAGTTAAAACTGTGCTCAGGGTCTCACACTGGTAAGCGGCACAAAGGGAATTTAAACAAGACAATTTAGTTACAAAAGCTATGCTCGGCATATTCGATTGTTGTAGGGAAGTTGTTATTTAGAAAGGTCAAGAAGCCCTTTTTCTTTCATCCTCTAATCTATTCCTGGCTTCCAAATTCAGATTCTGAAAAATCTGCGGTTTTTTCCTGTGGCAAACATGTCAAGCCAGGACATTAAATTCAGACCTAAATAAATATGCTTTTATCAACGCTACAAACCAGTTCTCTGTTTGGCCCTTGTTTGTCTGCAAAATACTTTCCTACCAACCTCGTACCTTGTTGGGGGTGCAAAGGGAGGTTGAGTAACTAGCTGAGTCACCCCTTCCCGGGGTTTCTAATCCACACTGGGTCCCAAGGCAACTCCTCCCTGAGCTACACAACCTCTCAGAGAAGGAGCATTTCCCCCAGAGAAACAAAGGATTAAAACAGGGGTCCGTATATTGGGCACTTATTATGAGCCCACCACTGGACTGGATGCTGGGTTAGAGATAAAAGGCCAAGACACACCCCCACCCCCCCGCCCCGTAGAACTCACATTCTCTCAGAAGGAGCAAAGAGTGGACAGCTGCAGTCCCGCGTGGTGAGACCCACGATAGGAGAACAGTGGGAACACACGGGCAAAGCATATGACCCTGCCTGGGGGGCGGGGAAGGGGGGAATGGGGAGGATCATGGTCAAGGAAAACTTCCCGGTGGAGGTGATGCCTGGACTGAGCTTTGAAGAATGAGGGTAAAAAGGCAAGAGACAACAAGGTCAGCAAGACATGAGGCCAGAGAGACAGGCAGGGCCAGACCTTGAAAGGCCTTGAGTACCCAAATGAGGAGTTTGGACATTTCCTTGAAAATGATGAGGGATTGTGCCTCAGTTTCCACATCTAAAATAAGGAAAATAATCACAGCCACCTCACAGGGTTGTTGTGAGATTAAAGGGCTTAGCATAATAGTCGGTACATATTAAATGCTCAATAAATGCTCGATGACCATAATTAGTATTGAAAGGTTTTAGAGAGACTAATATTAATACCTGTTAATGACAACTACCATTAATTTAACATCTATATGTGCTAGAATGGTGCTAAGCCCTTCATGTACATCACTGTTTTTCTTCTAAACGTGTCACTATCTGAAATTCCATCATGCGTTATGTGGTTACCACCTGTCTCTCCCACTTGTACCGAGGCTTCCTGAGGGCAAGACCTGTTTGTCTTGTTTGCTGCTGTCTCCCCAGTGCCTAAAATGGAGACTGACCCATGAAGTAGGAGCTCAGTACATCATTATTGGATGAGTAAATGATGATCTCTTATACAATAATCCAGAGAAACAAATATTATTACCTTGATTTTACAAATGAGGAAACTGAAGTATAGAGAAATCATTCAAGCTATACAATGTGAACCGAAGATGCAAGATGGGAAAGGCTGGAGGAACTGAGACCAGGGAGGAGGCTACTGCAGACATGCAGGGAAGAAAACTGGGATGGAGAGAAATTACTGTATCAGAGAAATATTAAGAAGGTGGGTGATTAGGTAGGTGGGTAGATGGGTAGATGAGTAGGTATGTGGGTGAATGGACAGGTGAGTGAACTGATGGATGGGTGGGTGGATACATGGACGGGCTGGTTATGAATGGTTCCTAATACACTTGCATGAAGCATTTTACACATAGAATAAACATTTTTATTAACAGTTAACCGGAATGAATATTAAAATATTGTCCAGGTAGGGGCGCCTGGATGGCTTAGTCGGTTAAGTGTCGGATTCTTGATTTCGGCTCAGGTCATGATCTCAGGGTTGTGAGATCGAGCCCCGTGTCTGCCTCTGCAATGGGCATGGCGATTCTCTCTCTCCCTCTCCCTCTGCCCTTCCCCTGCCCTCTCTCCCTCTCTGAAAAAAATAAAAATTAAAACTAAGTAAGTAAATAAATAAACTATTGTCCAGGTAATGAAGGTGTCTGTAACATCATGAGATTCAGGAAATATAAAAATCCTCTACAATATGCTTTTATACCAATTTTGTCCAAGACTCATGTGCTCAATTATTCTTTCCTTTACCCCTTCAAGACAAATAAGGCATAAATCAGCCCTTAACCTGTCATTCCTTCAGCTGATTTCCAAATCCAGAGTGCTGAGGCTTTAAATTATTCTGTACCTAACTTGGTTAGCAGTACCTGGGTCTACATAGGATGATCTTATTGTCAAGGAAACAGAGTTGGTCTGACCTGCAAAAGCTCCTGCTGATGTGGTTGCTATTCCAGAGAGAGAGTTAAAGGCAACTCAGAATGGCTTTGAAAGATGATTCCTGTCCAGTTGAGTTCAAACAGACATTCAGTCATAAAAAATCCCAATTGGGTCACTCTTCCTTATTAAAGGCAACTGTGGACAGAAGAGTCTGGTCTGTTCTTTCTTTTTCTTCAGCCCCTCCTTTCCCTGTGTCTTGAAAATACACACACACGGACTCACACACACATGACCATGTTCAGGGCCAGAGTAGGTGAAATATAGTAATATAATTTAAAAGAAAGCCTCACCCAAATCAGTACCTTCCCAGTCTTTCCTTGAAATTCTCCCATGAGCAACATATTCTTTTGTGATAAATATTACCCACTTGAGACCTGATGACCTCTTTTTAAATAATGGAAGAGTCAATATGTCCCTACAGAAACTTCCTTTAGCCTGTAAATTATTTAAGTCACCCAGTGTTTTCATTTGCTAGGGTTACCATCACAAAGTACCACAGACTGGGTGGCTTAAACAACAGAAATTTATTTTTTAACAGTTCTGGAGGCTAAAAGTTCAAAATCAAGGTCTTCCCTTTATACCTGTGTCCTAATCTCTTCTTATAAATAAACACACCAGTCACATTGGATTAGGGCCCACCCCAATGACCTCAATTACCTCCCGAAAGACCCTATCTCCAAACACAGTCACAATCTGAGGATCGGGGAGTTACAACTTCAACCTATGAATTCAGGGAAGTGGGGGGTATACAATTCAGCCCATAACACCCAGAGACATAAAGCAGTCCAGAGATGTAAAGCAGTCCAGGGACGCATCTTGTCTGACATTCACATCTCAGTGCAGGGTGGTGGTAGAAGAGGAGGCTGTTCTTCAGCGGGATTGGTGTTGGTTGACTCTGTTGCTTGACATCCCAAGAAGAAAATGGAATGTCATGCTGTGACTGGCAATACTGGGTCACTCTGCAGTGGTCTCATGTTGGGCCATATCCTAGACATGGCTATTTTCCCTCTTATAAGGAAGACAGCATCGCTCCATCATGCCAATCTGGCTGATCGTGCTGCCCTTGGATTCCTTCTTTAATTACTCACCTAATCTCAGACCAGTGTTTTCTAGGGACAGTAAGGTATGTAGGTCAAGAGGAAATTTTTTTTTATCATGGTAAAATATATATAACATAAAATTTACCATTATAACCATTTTCAGGTGTACAGCTAGGTGGCATTAAGTGCACTCACAATGTTGTGTAACCAATTCCACTGTCTTACTTCATTGATGCTGTATCTATAACAAGATATTATAGATAAGGTGACTTATAGACAACATAATTTATTTCGCACAGTTCTAAGGCTGGGGAGTCTAAGATCAAGGCAGCAGCATAATTATGTTCTGGTAAGAGAACCTCTTCCGGGTTTCAGCCTCATTGTGGTATCCTCACATGGTGGGAGGGGGCTGGCATGCTCTCTGGGACCTCTTTTCTAAGGGTTTTAATCCCATTCATGAGGGCTCAACCCTCACGACCCCGTTACCTCCCAAAGGCCCCACTTCCTCATACCATCACACTGGGCATTAGGATTTCAACATATGGATCTGGGGGGGATGGGTGGACACAAGCATACCATCCATCTCTAAAATGAGTAATTTATTAGCCCAAACAGAAACTCTGTACTCATTAAGAATTAACTCTCCATGCTCCCTCCTCCCAGGCCCTGGTAACCTCTATTCTACTCTCTGTCTCTATGAATTTGCCTCTTCTACCTCACATAAGTGGAACATATAATATACACCCTTTTGTGTCTGGCTTATTTCACTTAACATGATGTTTTCAAGGTTCATCCATGTTGTACCATGTACCAAAATTTCATTCCTTTTCATGATCAAATAATATTCCATTACATAGAAGTACCACATTGGTTTGTCCATTCATCTGTTGATGGACACTTGGGTCGTTTCCACCTTTGGGCTGTTGTGAATCATGCTGCTATGAACGTCGGTATACAAGTATCTGTGTGAGTCCCTGCTTTCAATACCAGAAGAAATTTCAAGAGCTCCATGTTGAGTCTGGGTCATCAGCCTCTACTCTCCTTTGCTTTTTTTTGTTTTTTTAAGATTTTATTTATTTACTGGACAGAGAGAGATACAGCGAGAGAGGGAACACAAGCAGGGGGAGTGGGAGAGGGAGAAACAGGCTTCCCGCTGAGCAGGGAGCCCGATCCCAGGACCCCGGGATCATGACCTGACCCAAAGGCAGATGCTTAACGACTGAGCCACCCAGGCGCCCCATCTACTCTCCCCTTCTTTAACTTGATTTTATTTCAAGATTCCCGTAGTTCTCTGTGCCACTGAATTTTGGTCAAGATCCCTACAAGTCCCTCCCACCAGGTCTCCCTAACTATTAATTTGGGAGATTAGAGATTGGTGTATTGATCCTGTCCTCCCAGGAAGCCCCAGACAACTGATGCAAATTGATCCATCTCTTCCCCTCTAGTGGCTTTGCATACCAGGCAAATGGGGAGGCCACCTCGACTGAGTCATAAGAGTTTTTCTAATCCCAGGACAATGGCCAGCTAGCACTCTACATTTGCCCAACACGGAACAAAGAAGATTAGCTTCTCTCAGTTAAAAACAAAACCATAATCCTGCACAAGTAAGCCACCAAACAAGTACTTATTGAACAGCTATAGAACAGGATACTAAAATAATTTCCTCTCTTGGAGTTGGACCAACACCCTGACATCCTAAATTAAGGTACCATCCTACCTGTACAGGACATGCCAAGGGACTATTAAACTGGATTGGCAGGCATTCACCCATCCCACATCTCTGGGCTACAAGTATGAGGTTGGGGTTTAGAGGAGCTGGAGTGGGGATCTGGTGATGGGTATTTGTTGGAGGGCTGTACTTCTCCCCCGCACCCCACCACTTCACAACAGGGGCGGAGGAGTATGTCCTCTCATCTCAAGCCAAACACAGGAGGCCTTAGAGAACTTGATATGTGCCCCTGGAGTCTGATGAACTCAGGGCACGGTGTGGGGTCCTCAACAAAAGTCCAACAGGACAAGAGGCTGTGTCTGGAGTTTTCCCTGTTGGAAGCAGAATAAAGCTTCCCCTCTACTGGCAGGGGAAGTCAAAGGAATGAGCTTCCTGGACATTAATATAGTTCCCACAGAAGGAAGCTGGCTGGCATCATCCTAAAGTGTATCCTGCCCAAGAGAACCACTTGGAGATATGCAGGGACCAATGCACAGCTAGAGGGTTGGAAGCAGAGTCTATAGTCAGAGACCCAAGGAGCAGGCTCTCCTGGGAACCCACAAAAGCTCATGGGAGAGTCAGCTTTGACTTCCACTCTGCCCAAAGGATAGCAATCTCAAATTGCAACAGCATCAGCTGCATGACAGCTTCTTCACTGCTGTCCCATCCCCCACCCCGATCTCTCCTTCTACCCACTCTCCTCCAACCTGGGGGTGGGGGGAGTAGAAACCACAGACTGCCACAAAGAAAACAGACTGCAGAACAACTGAGTACAGCCCATGCACCCTCCCCCAGCTCTGCTCCTTCAAAGGGAGAAGGAGGAGATTTAAGTTAGAAAAGAGACAAGGCTTTGGAATTACTACAAGGAGCCTGCCCTTGTAACTGAATGGTTCCCCAAAGCCATGGGACCTGCCAGAGATTTCTTCCAAGGTCAGAAAGAACAAGTCCACAGGCAGGGTACTTCTTCCCTCTATATACACCCTACCACATCAAACTCAACCAAGGAACTCATAATACCCACCATATGCACTTTCCAAGGCACTAGGGATTCAGAACTAAAAAGACACAAAGTCTTGCCTCAGAAAAATCTTTATATACTCCTTAATTTATTATTGTAGGATTGTTTCTTTCAGACAGGGGCTCTGTGTAAAGAGGGGATCAGGTGCTTCCTGGAAGAAGAAAGACTGCATATATAAAGGATAACTCAGATTCTAGGAAGGTGACCAAGACAGTGACATGGTTTTAGAAGTGCCCCAAGTTTCCCCATCAAAACAGAGAGACTAGCTGGGAGAGGTAGTGGATGCTAATGGTGCCCTCCAGAATCCCTTTACTGGGCTGAGGTACCCATCCCCCATGCTAACAGCTCACAGCTTTCCCCTTCTCTGAAGAATTGCTCTCAAGCCAATGGAAGCCCTTTGTCCCGGAAGTTACACCTCTTAGAGGCAACCCACAGCCAATGATTGGCTGACCAATGGGGTAAAAAGGTGCTACCTTACTTAAGGTAGCACAACTCTATTGTGTGAGTCATACCCCAGAACATCCCATGGGATCAGTCTGATGCTCTTCTTCAGATGAGATCCCATCTTTGCTTACTCCTTTCTCTGCTGTCTCCTGCTTCTCTCCTTCCTTTTCTTCTGAGAGCACTTCCCCCAATTAATCAATCACATGTACCAGAGTCCCTATCTCAAGCTCTGCCTCTAGGGATGATCCAAAACATAGAGCAAAGCAAGCAAGATCTACAACAAAACTAGGGGACAGATATCCCCACAAATCTCAAAATATGAGTGGGTGGGGACAAACCATCAGTAGCATCAGTATTGGACCCACATGGTGTCAGCATCTTTGCAAGATGAAACAGAGGGAAGGAAAAGAGACCTTCTAAGACCCCCAAACCAAAACCAACTGATGTTCACAGGGAAGCAAGGCAGGCTGACCTGAGAACATCAACTGGAACTGGGAAGGAGTCTGCAGGTTCTAACTCAAGTGAGTGCAGGGGATCAACGTGAGATGAAGAAGGTCTAGATAGTGGTCTCAAAGCAAACTAACACTCTCTTCCAGGGCAAAGCCCTGAAATGAGGAGAAATTGTTTAAAGTAGAATCCAAACAGGGCAGGGACAACAGGGGCAAAGGAAAGAGAATGCCCAGATGTAAGCAGAAATGGAGGGAAGCTCAAAGTATGGGGCCATACCTTTATCACATAGTGAGAACAACTAAAGATGGGAGCTCTAGAAAGAGGAAGCTGGAAAAGCTATCCTAGCTTATTTTTCCAAATAGAAATAGTGGAAAGCTCAATTCACTTAAAAAGTGAGTAACAAAAAAGTATCGCTGTCAAATACCAGTCAAAATTATAAGAAAACAGAGAATTTACAAAGAAAACATGCCAGAAATATATGCCCACCAAATGGAAGGAAAAAAAAAAGAACACTACAACCCAATATGGCAAAATGGACTAAAAGAAATTAAGAAAGTAACAGCTATAGAATATTCATACAAGTCCTTTAGAAAGAAATGCAAAGCAATGAAACAGAAAAAAACAGAATCATAATTCAAGAAAATCAACTTAAAATGCCCAACACTGAAACAGATCCAAGAAAATTACTGGACTTAAAAGGGAAAAGGAAAAAAAAAAAAAAGATTATACTCTGGGCACCAAGCCAAAAAGATCAAGTCACTTATAGGATAAATAAAATCAGATCGTCATTCAGCTTTTTAACAGCAGCACTTTATGCTAGAAGAAACGAAGAATCATATTTAAGATCTTCAAGGAAAGAAAATGTGGGCCAAGAATTTCTATCCTAAACTGACCTTCCAACAAAATTAAATTTAAATGCAATTCCTAAAAATCCAAAGCAAAATAAAATAAATGGATCTAAATACGTAGTCCCTTAGTATTATAACCACACAGAGAAGAATTTTTTCAAGTAACTTTAAAATATAAAATCTGACTAAGATGCCCCTCATGGAAGGCAAGAATAAAAAAAAAAAAGAATGCAAAACACAACATATCCACAAGAACCGAAGACAAAATGTTCGACCAAAATGTGTACAAGAGTGTTCATAGCAGCACTATTCATAAAAGCCAAATATGGAAACAACCCAAGTGTCCATCAGTGGATGAGCAGATAAGTAAATGTGGTCTATCCATGCAATGGAATATTACTCAGCCATAAAAATGAGTCCAGTACTGGTACATGCTACAACATAAATGAGCTTGAAAATAAGCTAAGGGTAAGAAGCTAGGCACAAAAGGCCACATAATGCATGATTCTTTTTATAGGAAATGTCCAGAACAGGCAACTCCATAGAGACAGGAAATAGATTAGTGATTGACCGGTGGGGGGTGGGGGGGGGGTCAGGGCAGGAATGGGCAGAAAGAATAAGAAGTCTCTGCTGAATGGGTACAAGATTTCTTATGGGATGATGAAAGTGCTTTGCATTTAAATAGTGGTGATAGTTGCACAACATTGAGTATACTTAAATCCACTGAATCACACAGTTTAAAGTGGGTAAAAAAGAAATGCAAAAAAATAAAATGCTAAAAAGGTGATTTTTATGCTATGTGTTTCACCTCAATTAAAAAAATCCTAGGGCGCCTGGGTGGCTCAGTTGGTTAAGCGACTGCCTTCGGCTCAGGTCATGATCCTGGAGTCCCTGGATCGAGTCCCGCATTGGGCTCCCTGCTCGGCAGGGAGTCTGCTTCTCCCTCTGACCCTCCCCCCTCTCATGTACTCGCTCTCTCTCATTCTCTCTCTCTCAAATAAATAAATAAAATCTTTAAAAAAAAAAAAAATCCTAAACTATTTGTATTAATCAAATTGATGGTGTAAATGATGATATTGCTATTTCCAGACTGGTGTGTGTGTACTGAAAGATTCTGAGACCAAAAAAAAAAAAAATTATAGTGGTGTCTTTGGGAGCCAAGATTCTCAGCACTGGGGGAAGGAAATACAGAGTTAAGAGTGTTGAGGGTTAAATAAAAACCCTATTTCTTACAAAATTAAACATGCTCTTACCATATGATCCAGCAATCACAGTCCTTGGTATTTACCCAGAAGAGCTGAAAACTTATGTCCACACAAAAACTGTTAAGGGGATATTTACAGAAGCTTTACTTGTAATTGCCAAAACCTGGACACAACCAAGATGTCCTTCAGTAGGTGAATGGTCCATCCATACAAAGGAATACTATTTAGCACTAAAGCGAAATTAGCTATCAAGCCATGAAAAGACATGGAGAACTTTAAACGCATATTGCTAAGTAAAAGAAGCCAATCTGAAAAGGCTACATACTGTGTAATTCCAACTACATGACATTCTGGAAAAGGCAAAACTATGCAAGAAGAGGCAATAAAAAGATCAGTGGGGGGCGCCTGGGTGGGTCAGTCATTAAGCATCTGCCTTCAGCTCAGGTCGTGGTCCCAGGGTCCTGGGATCGAGCCCCACATCGGGCTCCCTGCTCCATGGGAAGTCTGCTTCTCCCTCTCCCACTCCCCCTGCTTGTGTTCCCTCTCTTGCTGTGTCTTTCTCTGTCAAATAAATAAAATCTTTAAAAAAAATTTTTTTAAAGATTTTATTTATTTATTTATTTGAGAGAGAGAGAGAGAGAAACAGCATGAGAGGGGAGAGGGTCAGAGGGAGAAGCAGGCTCCCCACTGAGCCGGGAGCCCGATGTGGGACTCGATCCCAGGACTCCGGGATCATGACCTGAGCCGAAGGCAGTCGCTTAACCAACTGAGCCACCCAGGCGCCCTAAAAATTTTTTTAAATAAAAAGATCAGTGGTAGCCAGAGATCTGGTGGGGCATGTGGGGAGAAATGAATGTAAGTGGAGCACAGAAGATTCTTTAGGGCAGAGAAAATACTCTATATATTATAATGACAGATATATGTCCTTATACATGTGTCTAAGCCATAGAATGTACAACATCAAAAATGTACCCTAAGGTAAAGTATTGACTTTGGGTAATTATGATATGTCAATGTAAATTCATCTCTGGTTAAAAAAAAATTCTACCATTCTGGTAAGTGATGTTGATAATGGGAGGTGGGGGGGCTGGGTAAATGAGAAATCTCTATTATGTCTCTCTCAATTTTGTTGTAAACCTAAAACTACTCTAATAAAATAAAGTCTTAAAAATAAACCCTATGGGGCACTTGGGTGGCTCAGCCGATAAAGCATTTAACTTTAGCTCAGGTCATGATCTCAGGGTCCTGGAACTGAGCCCTGCATCGGGCTCCCTGCTGAGCAGGGAGTCTGCTTGTCCCTGGGTCCCTCTCCCTGTTCATACTCCCTCCCTCCCTCTCTCTCTAAGAAAATCTTTAAAATAAATAAATAAATAAATAAACCCTATAGCCATGATTTGAATAGGAAGCATCAATATGAATTTATCATGTGTTTTGTGTTAAGTATATACTTACTGTCTACTGAAAATTCCTAGAAACAATCACTCAGTGTCCTGGTACCATGTTTGGCCAAGACTGGCACTCGGGAAATATTTGTGGAAGGGAGAGTGGGAAGGAAGAAAAAGAAACGAACAAACCTGGGTGTATGCTTGATGTGGGTGCACATGGAAAAAGGTCTGCAAGAATATGTTAAAATCACTAACAACAAATACCTTTAGGGAGTGGAAGGGGGAGTGGTATCACTCTTTACTTTAATACCCAATTTTAACTATAGACTATTTTAAAGAATATATAAGAACTTCAAAATAAAAAGCCCTCAAGCAAATTGGTGATATGTATTACTTATTTTAAAACTGCTTGAGACAAATTAATAGAGCTCTTTGTGCATATGGATGTTTGTCTCAATATTATTTATAATATGGGAAATTTTCAAACTACCAATATCCAATAATAGGGCACTGGTTAAATTAATTATGTATATAAATATATTGGAAAATTATGCAGTCATTAAGACTCGTATTTTCCAAAACCATTTAATGAACAGGAAAATGCCTATGCCATTGTTAAATGGAAAAAAAAATTCGAAAGTACTTCATATAAGATCCAAATTTTTGTTTAAAATATTTGTGTTGGGGGAGCACCTGGGTGGTTCAGTCGGTTAAGCCTCCAACTCTTGGTTTCAGCTCAGGTCATGATCTCAGGGTTGTGAGATCGAGCCCCTCACTGGGCTCCGCACTCAGCGGGGACTCTGCCTGAGGATTCTCTCTCCCTTCCCCTCTCCTCCCTACCCTCACATGCATGCTCTCGCTTTCTCAAACAAAGTCTTTAAATAAAAAATAAAAATAAAAAATATTTGTGTGTGTATGCATGTGCACTATATGCAACCAATATATTCATATGCGTGGAAAAAGGTCAGAAAAAATGCTACAGACGTTACCTCTGAGTTACAAGATTATGGGTAATATTTATTTTTATCTTTCAGTTACCTCATAATTATTGTGTACCTACCAAGTATTTTCTTTATTTCCCTTTTTATGAACATGTTTTACTTTTGTACTTGGGAAAGAGCAATAAACGTTCATTTTAAAAGGAGTAAAAAAAGATCTCTAGAAATGAAATGGAATACCAGCCTCCTCCCACTCCTCTAAATCTGAACTGTTGTTTGCACTTAACCTGAGCCCATGCACATGCGATCTGACCACTACAGGGGCCTTAAAAGAAACAGTGAGTGAGTAGGGAGCTAAGCTTTGCTTCTGCCTAGGACCAGAACTACCATTATCCCATGTGACCACTCACCATCATCACATGTGGCCATCCTCCAAATGTACAAAATCCACTCACTTCTCCCCTTTCCTACACAAGTCTTTGAATTTTCCACACTACTGCTCAAGGTCATGTGTCTAGGTAGGACCAAAGTGTCAGACCTCTGTAGTTTTTGCCAACTTGCATCCATTCACTCTTCTCCTGATGAAGTATCCTGAATTATCTCTGAGGAACACCACCTTTCCAGTTTCACCCAATGTGCTAGAGGTGGGGCTGTATCCCCAGCCCAGGGTCAGAACATAGGACCCAGGTCCAATCGAATCAGCACATTAAACATTAAATCCTGGGGCACCTGGTTGGCTCAGTCAGCCAAGCATCTGACTTCGGCTCAGGCACGATATCGGGGTCCTGGGATCAAGCCCTGCGTCAGGCTCCATGTTCAGCAGGGAGTCTGCTTGTCTCTCTTCCTCTCCCTCTGCCCCTCCCCTAGTTCATGCTCTCTCTCACTCTCTCTCTCAAATAAATAAATAAAATCTTAAAATATAAATGAAAATAAATAAAAAATAAACACTAAATCCTCTGATTAAAAAGACTGGTTCAGAGATAATCATGTGAGCCAACGAGAGCCCATGAGGTGAAATGAGACTTCTGCTGGAAAACTGGTACAAAGACTGTCTTACTTCTCCTGTTGTGTGTAGATAGGGAAGGATGTATTCCTGGGAATGTCCAGCAGTTACAGTAAAACCATAAAGGGAAAACTTGCCTATGAATGGGATCAACTCAAAGAAAGCAGAACACAGAGATGGAGAAACAGAAGAAATGCACCCTGATGATATCATTTAGGCTCCTGGATCCAGACTTGCCCTGACCTACCTCTGGACTTTTCAGTTACTTGAGGTGATAAAATCCCTTCTTTGCTTAAGCCAGTTTGAGTTGAGTTTCTTCTCCGACTTCCAGTCAGACACTACCTGTCGATACACCTGCCTTCTGTAACTGGATGAGCAAAGGACATCTTGCTATCACCTGCATCAAGAGATGCTTAAACAGAAACCTAGAATCGGAAGACCTGCATTTGCTGGTGCAGCCGCTCTGCAAAACAGTATGGAGGTTCCTCAAAAAGCTGAAAACAGAGCTACCATACGATCCAGCAATTGCACTACTGGGTATTTACCCCAAAGATACAAATGTAGGGATCTGAAGGGGTACATGCACCCCGATGTTTATAGCAGCAATGTCCACAATAGCCAAACTGTGAAAAGAGCCAAGATGTCCATCGACAGATGAATGGATAAAGAAGATGTGGTATATATATACAATGGAATATTATGCAGCCATCAAAAGGAATGAGATCTTGCCATTTGCAACGACGTGGATGGAACTGGAGGGTGTTATGCTGAGCGAAATAATTCAATCAGAGAAAGACATGTATCATATGACCTCACTGATATGAGGAATTCTTAATCTCAGGAAACAAACTGAGGGTTGCTGGAGTAGTGGGGGGTGGGAGGGATGGGGTGGCTGGGTGATAGACATTGGGGAGGGTATGTGCTATGGTGAGCACTGTGAATTGTGCAAGAGTGTTGAATCACAGACTGTACCTCTGAAGCAAATAATACATTATATGTTAAAAAAAAAAAAAAAAGAAGAAGAAGATAGCAGGAGGGGAAGAATGAAGGGAGGGAAATCGGAGGGGGAGACAAACCATGAGAGACTATGGACTCTGAAAAACAAACTGAGGGTTCTAGAGGGGAGGGGGTGGGAGGATGGGTTAGCCCAGTGATTGGTATTAAGGAGGGCACGTTCTGCATGGAGCACTGGGTGTTATATGCAAACGATGAATCATGGAACACTACTTCAAAAACTAATGATGTAATGTATGGTGATTAACATAACATAAAAAAAAAAAAGACCTGCATTTGAGTCCTTCCTCCTCCACTTCCTAGTTACATGACCTTGAGCCAGTCACTTACTCTTTCTGAACTCCAGTTCCCTCACCTGTGAAAGAAGGATATGAACACCTATCTCAGCCTTGTGGTGAGAATCAAATGTTAAAAATTTTGACTTTTAAGAAAAATGGGAAGCCCTCAACAGGCATTAATAAGGAGAGTAATTTGTTTTGAAAAAAAAAAAAAAAATCACTTTGGCTGCTGTGTAGAGAACGGGTCGGAGGAGGACAAGAGTGAAAGCAGAGAGATCTGTTAGGAGGGGCTTTAGAAGTCCAGGAAGATGATGGTGGCTTGAACTGGGACAAGGTTTACCCAATGTCAACTACCAAACATCAATGGCAACATGGCAATCGCCAAAGTTGCCAAAATCCCCATATACTATCTCTTTTTGCCATGTTATTTTCACATAAATGAATTTTGTCCATAAATAAATTCTGCCTAACCCTTAAGCAATAATATTCATGAAATGATAAGGTTCATTCGCAAGATACATAGATATATAATGTAATACATATCATATATTAATATATTACATATCATATGTTGTATGTATTTCTAAGCCACATTAAAATAAGTATATAACTATTAATTTTTTAAGTGTTTATATACAAGTCCCTGAAGCTCAACCTGAATACTACCAGTAGGAGACAATAAACCATCCCAAAGATTGTGGGACGTACAGGGGACAGAAAGTATTTCCTTTTGTTATGCAGAGAGAAAGTGCTACTGGGCATCAAGTAAGGTACTTTAAGAAGGTTAGTAGGGAAATTCTTACCTGTAGATGGACCTTACTCGAAGGGAGAACCCAATTTAAAAAAAAATAAAAACTCAGCTGAACAGAGAAATGAGAGGGTGGTTATTTGAATGACATTCTTCCATTTTACAAAATGGTTCACCACGCAGACCCTTTAAACTGAGAGCTCCCCCACTGAATAAGTGCCTAGTACCATCATTAACTACTTGACAGAGAACCTGGGGGCAGCTGGGGGAGGAAGGAGGAGGTGGAGAGGAATTTTAAAGCCAAGCCCCGGCCCATTTAAGACAAATTTGAAACGAAGATTTCAGAAAGTCTGAAAGTATAATTTAAGTGAATGCGCTAAGTAGGCTTCTGTGAATAACTCTTCCACTTAGACAATGTTCCTCAAGAACACCCTACTCTGCAGCCATTAAAAAGTGTGTTTTAGGAGAATATTTAATGACATTGGAAACATCTCAAAAGCAGGTGGCAAATCAGCATGTACAGCATGATTCCAATTTCAGATTTAAAAAAGAAATTCTATACATGGGTGAAAAAAAAAAGACTAGGAGTCTACATTAAAATGTTAACAGTGGTTATATTTAGATGGTGGGTTAGATGGATGATACATATTTTCTTCTTTGTTCTTGCCTGTATTTACCCAAGTTTCTGATAATTTTGTAAGCAGGGAAGCTCCACTGAGGGTCTACTGCAAATCGTACCAATTACTTATTGACTGAAAACATAAAATAGGAAATCTCTTTCTAGAAGGGCCAAATCTCTTATCTCATATATGATGATAAAATGATGGCTAACATTTGTAACCACTTATTATGTGTCAGGCGCTGTGCTCAGCACCTTATATAATCATGTCTTTGACAATGACTCTTCACAACCACCTATGAGATGGGTATTTTTATGCACGCCCCCTACCCCAATTTTCCAAATGAAGAAACTGGGGCTCAGAGCAATGACATAATCTGTTCAAGGTCACTAACTGGCAGGTGGCAGAGAATCCAGGTCTCCTGATTTCTAATTCAGGGCTCTTTCTCCTCCATAGCATTTGGTTTCTACAGATGCCCTAGTTTATGGGCTGAAAATATCTCATAATTACCCCATAAATAAGCCATCGAACTTATTTATTCCTTGCATTTAACTTATTATTTAGCATTTAAAGGACACATTACATTGAGCAAGAACCATCAATCTTTCACATAATGCTCTGGTTAATAACTTGGTAATTATAATCCACAGTCACAAACCTGAACACACTTGTCGTTTCCATGGTGCCAGATTCCTTTTTAAAGAAGAGAACTCGTCAATTATTTCTGACCTGCTCACTCTATGAATTTATACCCTTCCAAAGCACCAGTACTTACCCTGGTGGTCAGAGTGTTTAAGAGTAAATACAGAGCTTCTAAACCTAAGGATTTGAAAGCCATGTATCTATAATCCCCTTTAACATGGTATCAAGGTAGGGGTGCCTGGGTGGCTCAGTCGTTAAGCATCTGCCTTCAGCTCAGGTCATGATCCCAGCGTCCTGGGATCGAGCCCCACATCAGGCTCCCTGCTCGGCAGGAAGCCTGCTTCTCCCTCTCCCTCTCCCCCTGCTTGTGTTCCCTCTCTCGCTGTCTCTCTCTCTGTCAAATAAATAAATAAAATCTTAAAAAAAATAAAAATAAATAAAACATGGTATCAAGGTATCATTTAGCCATTCTTTGATGCTAACAGAACTCCTATTTATAAAGCATTCCTGAACTAACTGCTTTGCTTACAGGAGGAATATCAGAATGCACTGCTTACCAATCTTATCAGAGCCAACACCTCCTTGTATCAGTCAGTTTCTGCTGTGTAATGTGCAACTTCAAAATCTCAATGGGTTACAAGGAAAGAAATACTTATTATTTAACTTATGAGTCTGTGGTCAGCTGTGGTTCTGCTGAGCTCATCTGGGATTCCATGAGCCTGGCTCCAGTTTTCAGGTTGGGTTCAGATCTGTTCTAAGGGTCTCCCCATTCTCTACAGAGCAGTGGCCATGTGAAGCATGATTTTCTCATAGCAAAAGGCAGAACAAAAGAACTAGTGAAAACACAGGATGTCTTTGAGGACCAGACTCAAGACGGGCACATTTGCATTTCTGTCCACATTTCATTGGCCAAAGCAAGTCTCATGGCTAAGCCCTAAACTAATGAGGCACAGAAATATTCTCCATCCACTCTAGTGGGAGGTACTGCAACGTCACATGACAAAAGGTACTGATGTGTAATGCCATTTAGAAAGAGAATGAAGAATTGGGAGCAATGATCCATTCTACCCACCCTTTTGTAACAAATATATTGTAATGTGCCCTTTACTATCCTGAAATGAAATTCAGAGATAATACAACCTATATATGTATAATTTTCAAAAATCAATTTCATATGTGAATTCTAGAAGACACAGTAAGGTAGTCTGATGTTGGCACATAAACCAAGAACCACTGTATGCGTAATAGCTACAAATGCAAGCTGAGTCAGAGGTGTGGTGTGGGCCCCTCAAATAACTTGAACAGCATTACCATTGTTGATATGATTTTTCTGAAATGGTATATAACTATAATAAAGTTTTCAGCAAAATAAACTACAACCATCCCTTGATGCACACTGTAAATTGCATCCCTAGAAAAATCAGAGTATGCTAAAACTATGGAAAATAGGGGTGCCTGGCTGGCTCAGTCAGTGGAGCATGTGACTCTTCATCTCAGGGTCGTGAGTTTGAGCCCTATGTGTGACACAGAGTTTACTTAAAATTTTAAAAAATGCAAAATATAGTCTATGTTTATATGTAAAACAGGCTCAGATGAGAATATATGAGTTCTTCACCTACATGAAGGTCTGGCAGGACAAAGGACAGGTCCTCCACATTGGTGAACGTCTAGCTCACCTGGTCGCCTAAAGCAAATCATGCCCTCGTGATTTTGTAACTCCCCATCAGTGTAACTACCAAAATTGTGCCCACAAACTTCTGGAGAGAGTCCTAGGGGGAAGTATTGCCCCTGTGAGAGCCACTGGTGTTGTGTTAGAGTGAAATCTTTGATGTTCTACAGCCTGACTGAATCCAGGCTCTGCTTCCTACTTATTAGCTGTGTGACTTTGGACAAGTTACTGAACTGCTCTGGGCCAGCTCTATTCATAATGTTGCTTTGAGGATTAAATGAGAACGTGCAAATGGCAAAGCATTGAGCACAGTGCTTACATATACTAAGTGCTCAATAAAAGCCAGAGCCTAATGTTACACTATTCATTTAACTTATTCCTATTGCACAGATGAAGAGTTTGAGGCTTAAATGAGATGCCTTTTTTCTTCCTCTCCCTGCTGTCTTCTTTTCTGAAGATGGGCACTAATTGATGCTCTGCTGAGGGTCGGTTTCAGAAGAAAGGAAGACTGGAAAGACTATGGGATTGACAGGTAAGTCCATGAGTGGAGGGGATCTGGTTTCACATTCTAAGCTGAAATATGTAGCAGCTTTACTCTGAAGAAAGCCTGTTTTTTGTGTCCCCATTGGCATCACCATTTGGCATGCTCAAGAGTGGTGGCAGTGCAGATCCACCCAACAGTGGTCCAGAGGAGGATATGGCCTTCAGTGGTGATGCCGGCAGAGGTTTTAGAGAGGCAATATGGAAGACAGACTCTGGATCTAGAGGTCAGAGCTCTGTCACTTACCATTCATGTATTCATGTGACTTTGGGTAAACTCCACCCCTCCTGTGCCTCAGTTTCATCATCTATAAAAGGAGGAATAGTAGTACATACCTTACAGGGTTGTTGTGGAGACCAAACAAGTACGGAAAGTATTTAGAACCGTGTTGGCATATAAGAAGCTCTACATAATTGTGCACCGCTGCACAACTGATGTCCACCCATAGGTTCAGTGCAGTCATATAGAGCCTGACCTGGTGGGTGATAAAAAGTGGCAAAAAGAACAAATGAATGGATGAACAATGCTTGGAAAGAACTACCAACTTCAGAAACATGTCATTTCCAGCTTCCATTTGGGGCATCTGGAAAGCTGCAGTGGAGTATTTGTGCTTATCAGCATGTGCTCAACCGCCATACTGCATGGTCTTTCAAAACCACAAAATAAAACAAAACAAAACTGAGGTGTGTCAAGGTGTGCTCACAGCAGTTAACACTGCAACTGAACTAAAACCATCAGCATCAATCTTATACACACTTGCTCTAACAAGTAAGGCATTTTTTATCCATTCTTGCCAACATTTACAGAGCAGAATGAAAGAGGAGGCACTGATGAGAAAAAGAATGGAACAGCAGGAGAAAGGAAAGCAGATGGAAGCAGAGTACATACAGTGCCTAGTACAGTGCCTGATGCACAGTAGGCCCTCAATCGTTATTTGTTGAATGGGTGGATGGATGGATGAGTAGATGGATGGATAGAGGGATGGGTGGGTAGGTGGATGGATGGATAGATGGAAGGATGGATGAATGGATAGATGTGTGGATAGATGGGTGGATGAATGGATGAGTAAATGTCTAATTTTTTCTGCCCCAACTTCAAACTTCAAATCAAGACAGAAGATTTCCAGAAATAAAGTGATCATCTCTGTTCATTTTTTAAAGCCAACCTCTTCCCTAGGAGGAGATATGAAAATACCATGTTATCCCATGTTAGGCAAATCATAAATATCTCACATTCTGGTGAAAGCTCTGCCACTTACTAGCTATGTGACCTGGAATAATTCATTTTGATTCTCTGAGCCTTATTTTTCTCAGAGGTGGTCTCTAAGAATCCACACAGAGTAGACATCATATAATATCATGAATGATTTATGTGCATAAGTGTATACTCATATTTATAGTTTATACCCAGTGCCCAATTTCTTAGCTTTATTCATTCCAAACCTCTTATCACTATTATTACACAGCATGTTAATGTATATTGGTAACTCTTTACTTCCACATAATACTTAAGAGTTTGTAAAAACACTATAATACCATGGCTACATTCATTTAACACTACATACTTTCTCATAGGTCCTCACAACTCAGTGAGTAAATATTCCTAATCCTGTATCAGTCATATATTCTCCCAATAATGCTGCCTAACAAACAACCACATAACCTCCAGGGCATATAGTAATAAACATTTATATGGGGTTCAGCTAACCTGGGCTGGGCTCATCTGATTTTGCTGCCTTGCTCACATGTCTGTGGTTAATTGCCCATTATCTAAGTGCTCTGCTGATCTTGGCTGGACTCAGTCTCATGTCTGGGATTTGGCTGGCTGTTGGCTCATCTAAGATGGCCTCAGCTGAAACTCGTGGGATGACTTGGCTCCACAACACAGAAGGCTAACCTGGGAATTTTCCCATGGCGATCACAGAAAAACTAGAACAAAAGTAGAAATGCATACTTTTTCAGACCTCTGCTTGTATTACATCTGCTAACATCTCACTGGCCAAACTAAGGCATGTGGCTAGCACAGATTCAAAGGACAGGTAAATGGACTCTACCTCTTTTATGAGAGGAACTGGTAAGGCTGTGGGTACAAGAGGGGTATTATGAGTTTAACTGTCTCCCCAAGATTCATATGTTGAAGTCCTAACCCCCAGTATCCCAGAATGTGACACTATCTGGAGATAGGGTCTTTATAGAGGTAATAAAGTTAAAACAAGATCATTAGAGTGGGTCCTAATCCAGTCTGACTAGTGTCCTTATAAGAAGGGGAAATCTGGACACAGAAACCCAGAGGGAAGACAACGTGAAGACACAGGGTAAAAAACGGCCATCTACAAGCCAAGGAGAGAAGCATGAAATGGATTTCCCCCCTCAGCCTCCCCCTGCCAATCAGTCCTCAGAAAGAACCAACACTATTGACACCTTGATCTTGGACTTCTAGCCTCCAGAACTGTAAGACAATAAATTTCTGCTGTTTAAGCTGCCCAATGTATGGCACTTTGTTAAGGCAGCCCTAGGAACCTAACAGAAGGAGTAAAGAATTAAGGCATTAATGAAATCAGTCCTTAATATCCTACTTTACAGGAGAGGAAACAGAGGCTCTCAGAGTTCAATTAATGTATCACCCAAGAGACATCAGAGTTGGGAGTAGAACCCAGGTCTTCCTTATCAGATTTCCTTATGCCTCTAAGACATTTCTGTTCACAATCTTCTGTCTTTTCCTAGGTGGCTTCCAACAGGGAAGTATTGGCACGTGCAGGACACTGTTCATGCCCAACTAGGCAATTCTGTGCATGTTGCTTCAAAGCTTCTGTTTTACAATCCTTAATGATCTAGTAATTGTGTTTATGGCTTTCCAATGAAGTGTGCAGAGCTCCGATAGCCATCACTGGTTTCTTGAGGGCCTTTATTTGATCTGAGACTGTGCAGAGCTTCTGATAGATTAAAAAAGGTGTGTGAGGCAAAGAGGAGAAAATTCAGGTCAAATATTTTACAGAATGGTTTTCAGCTAACCACTACACGCACTTGAGCCATCAACTACATTTGCATCAAACATACTCAATTATTTGGGGTAACTCTGAAGCCACTGGAATGATTTCTCGCACAGAATGAAATGAATGGAAAAGAATTAGGCCATTAACCCATGTATTAGTCAGGGTTCTCCAGACAGACAGAACCAACAGGAGATCCAGATCTCTTCTACATGAAGAGATTTATTATAAGGTATTGGTTCATGTAATTATCAAGGCTGAGAAGTCCCACAACCTGGCTTCTGTAACATGGAGACCCAGGAAAGTCAGCCACGTAGTTCAAGATCCCAGAGCCAAAGAGTTAATGGTGTTGACTCCAGCCTAGGTCTGAAGGCCTGAAACCAGGAGTGCCAAGGGCAGAAGCAGCTCAAACAGTGGAACAGAGTTCATTCAAACTTCTTCCACCTTTTTGCTCTATTTAGGTCCTCAACAAATTAGGGCTATCTGCTTTACTGAGTTCACCAATTCAAATGCTAATGTCTTCCGGAAACACCCTCAGGGACATAACCAGAAATAATATTTAATCAGCTATCTGGGCATTCTGTGGCCCAGTCAGGTTGACACATAAAATTAACCATCACAACTCATTACACAAAAATTTATCGAGCACCTACTATTTGCCAAGCACTGTTTATCGGCCCTGGGATACAGAGATGAGTGAGGTACAATCCACACACAAAAGCAGCTCAGTTTCATATCCATTCAATATCCGCTCATCGAATACTAGCGTTGAGCACCTACCAAGTGTTGTCACTCTCTGAGCCACTGAGAGAAAAAAGACATAATCTCTACTCTTGGTCGTGTTTATAGGTGAGCTGGTGACACCATTACTGAATAATTTGTGGCAAAATTAATCAATGACACTTGTGAGGAGTGCTGCAAAGGAGCAGCACAGCACGTGTTGCTGAGGACAGTGTAACAGGAAGACCTGATCTATTTATTTTCAGGGGCCGTGGATCAGGAAAGACAGGTCTATGCTGAGATCTGAAGGATCAGCAGGGATTAGCCAGGCAAAGAGAGTGGAAACTTCCTCCTGAGGGGGTGGGGGTGGGGGGAACCGCCACCCTGACCATCCACGAGCTGGCCTGGTACTTACTATCTGCATGGCCTTAGTCTTGCTAAGAGCTGATCTGCTGGCACTCACGGCTAGGGCTTGGTGTTCTCCTTTAAAAAGAAACAGCCACATAGAACACCAACATCAGACAAAGCCCCTTTGAGACCACAATGGAGCAAGACAATGTGACTGAGACCAAACAGGAACACTGTCCAAACCACCAAAATCACCAAAATTCTCCCATCTTGTCCAACATGAGGGGCTGCTGATTCATCAAGTTGCCTGGAGTGTTACTCTGGTCTTTTCTCCTTCCAGATTTATTAACATGCCCAATCACAGAATCACTCCCACTTCCTGCCAGTACCCAACCCAGAGCAAAGTCCCAATTCCTTAAAACCTCCCCCAAATCGTCCAACCTAGGTCCACATCCTATACTAAGTTCCTCCTAACACCCTCCTACCAAGACGCCCCACAGTTCCCATTGCACATTTCCCCCCAGCGCTGCAATGAAGAATCCCAACCAACTTCTTCAACTGCGTGTATGCTTCTAGTGGTCTTTAGCGAAAGGGTACTGACATTTCGTGAACGCTTTTTAAGAGATCCGAGGGATCCAAACCATTCTCTTTCAAAAGCATTTCTAAATTTAAATAAAGAGGCAAGAAAGATCATCATTTGGATGTTTAATTAACATTTATCATAGCTAATGTATTAGTTTTATGGTAAATTTAAGATGGAATTATGTTTTCTTATGCTGTATATATACTTTCACAGTACATTGAGAACCTTTTATAATTAATGAGTCTAGTATATACTTAGATTTGAAGCATAGTTTATTATCTTACATCATTAGCAGGGCTTAGAATTCTCATAGCTCTGCCTCTGGCATATCTCTAGTTGTCACTTTGGTTCAGAGTCTTAACCTGGGTTTCTAATGATTTGGGGGCATCCACAGACATCCTTGGCCTTTGGAACCCTGACCTTAACTTGACCAAACCAGAACTGATTAACCTCTCCTAAAAACCTGGCTATCTGGCAATTTAGAAGAATTTATCAAAATTTTAAATGTGCTCAACCTCTGACCCAGCAATTCTGTGAAAATTTATTACACAAACCCAATGGCACAAAAATTCAAAGAGAGACAAAGACATCCATTGCTTTGTTGGTAATAACAAACATACAAACAAACAGAAAACTGGAAACAACCCAAATTTCCATCAATAGTCAGTTGGCTAAATAAATCTTAATATATCTAGATAGTAGACTATTATATAGCCATTAATAATAACATTATAAACGTATATGAATTGGTTTGAAAGAAGCACGTAATATATTGTGGGAAAAAATGCAGAATATAATCCAGGATTAATACACACACATTCACACACACAAGCATTTATAAAAACATATTTTTAGACCATAAATTAAAGTGGATTATATCTAGGGGTTAAGATTAGAGAATTTTACCCATCTACCATGTTCAAAGTCATGTTGTACTGCTTTTACTTTTTTTTTTTAATATTTTATTTTTAAGTAATCTCTATGTCCAATGTGGGGCTCAAACTGACAACCCCAAGATCAAGAATCGCATACTCTACCAACTGAGCCAGCCAGGCGCCCAGTATTGCTTTTACTTTTAAGAAATGTATTTTTGGGATCCCATTTGCTATATTCCTTTTCCATATTCACCAACCACCAAAGCCCCATCCAGGATCTGTCATTTTTACCTCCTCTCTTTCTCGGCCCTAAGTCCAGCCAAATGCTTTCTACCTCTGAACCATTTCTCAAATCCTCACCATGCCCTGCCCTCTGGCCAAGGTCAGTCTCACGTGGCAGGTCTCCCTGACTCCACTTCCTCATTGCCCCAACGTATGCTCTGCACTGCCACAGGGACCCTTTCTAACCTACCTAACCATAATCTTCATTCCTTTGCCTCAAACCTTTGGCTCTCCTGGACTAAGAGAATAAGCCTCGAACTTTCACCATGGACTTCAATTCACTTTAGATCCACTTTGTCATTTCAGGCTTAAATCAAGCATCTAAGGGCGGGTGGGGGTGGGGGGGGCTGGGAATGAAAATCACATCCTATTCAGAACCACCGGGCTACCCTCACATGACCCAGAAATTTGCTGGCCCGCAGTACTCTCACTTCTTGACTTCTACTTCTTAAATTGCTCTGCAAATCAGCTTCCTCTGTAAGTTTCACCGTCCTGCTTCCCCCTAACTTAAATCTATTGGGTGTTGGCTTGCCATGACTCCAGCCCCGGCTCGCATCCACACCCACACCCTTTAAGAGCTCCAGCGCCCAACATGGCTGAGTTCTAGTTCTCTTTATGCAAATTCTCAGCAAACAAAGACTCCGATTGGCTGAACTACAGTCAAGTGACCACCTCCAGCCCAATCAGCTGTGACCAGGAGAGAAGAGGCACCTGGGAGAACCAGCGCGGGGATCACAGGTTCCACACTTTCGGAGGCGCTCCGGGATGTCTCCAAAGAAGTAGGTGTGGTCAGGTCAGGTGTGGCCTGTCCCTGTAGCATCTGTCTTCTCCCTTTTCTTCAGACGGTCCTCAAACTTGTCTCCCACTGCCAGGGAGCCTGCCAGCACTCATTTCCACTAAGTTTTTGCTTCTGGTCAGTCAGAAGCATTTTAGCACTGCTTTCAAAGGATGCACAGGCTTCAGATATGGGTCCCAGGCAGTGTCCAGACATTTATTTTGCATCTTCAGAGACTTTTAACTCCCTTTGGATTCCCAGGATTGATTCAGATCATTAAGATTGCAAGATTAGTGAGCTATCCCTATGCGTACTGAAGGGGATCAGAATATGACACCCCGGGGCGCCTGGGTGGCTCAGTCTTAAGAGTCTGCCTTCGGCTCAGGTCATGATCCCAGGGTCCTGGGATCGAGCCCCGCATCGGGCTCCCTGCTCAGGGGGGAGCCTGCTTCTCCCTCTCCCACTCCCCCTGCTTGTGTTCCCTCTCTCGCTGTGTCTCTTTCAAATAAATCAAATCTTTAAAAAAAAAAAAAAAAAATGCAACCCCACAATATGCCACTTTTGTATGAGGCTTGTTTGGAGGTAAAGGTAATTAAGAAGGAGCAAACACAAAGAGCTCTTTGTTTTCCCCCTCTCTACCTAAGAGTAGGACGTAAATTTCCCTTTGTCAGGGTCTTCCCCTCCTTTCTGTACCAAGACAGAAAACAACCATTATCAACCATTATCACTGGAGACAGAACTCCAGCACCCAAATGGGCCTGTAGTACAAACTTTACTAAAATAACCCCTATCTTCCGTTAGTTTCCCCCATATATTTACCTTTCCACAATTTATTACACCTAAAAGTCCAAACCCCTTCTTCTCCTTTGCCTGGTCACTTCTCCACAAGTGTACTTTCTTTTCTTAAGATGGTATATAAGCCCCCCAGGTTTAATCACCTCTTTGCATCTTCATTTCTTTTCTAAGAAGGCCTCAGGCCTCTGTGCATGTAAAAAAAAAAAAAAAAATGTATATATATATATATATACACCAAATAAAATGTGTACCCCTCTTCTATTAATCTGGTTTTTTTGTCTAATTTGCAAGGCCCAGCTGCAGAATCTAGAAGGTAGAGGAAAGTCTACCCCACATTATTATAAGCGCACTAGACCAATGTGTTTTCTTAGCTTTTGTTGGAACAAAGATCCTAAGACAAAATGCAACATCTTTAAGTTGCATATAACTTCAGGGTGGTTCATGGCCCTCGTCCCAAGGCCATTTCTTGGATCCTATGAGACTTTAAGCCTATAGGAGAATAAGATATATGTAAATCAATTGAATATCTATTGTATCCAGGGTGTTGGCAACACACACATTTACCTCATCTAAATTCAATTATGAGAAAGAGAGAAAAAATTATCTTGCAGCTCTTAAAACCAATCACACTAGAATTTGGCTCCAGTGCCCCCAGACAAAGGGAGGTCACAATCAAAATGCAAAGAGAAACAAGATAAGTTAATTCCTGCCTTTTGCCCTTGTAAATACCTAGGGCAATTTAAGGCAATTTGAGCCACACAAGATTTTTGCCTGAAGCACTAATACCAGAACCCATACCTTTAACCTCCCATTCAAGATGTAACCCCACATGCTTTCCATATCAATGGTTTTCAAACTACAGGCCTCCACCCACAGGTGGTCATAAAATCGATTTAGTGGGTCATGACCAGCATTTTTTTAAAAATTGAATAGAACAGAATAGGTAATAGCGGAGTGCAAGTGTCATAGTGTGAGTATTATTTCATAAAAGTTTTGCTTCATTTGTGTGTGTGTGTGTGTGCATGTGTATTTCTTACTCTGGTCAAAAACATTTGAAAGTCATTGTTCTGTATTCCGTGCTGCCCAATACTGGTAGCCATTAGCGCATGTAGTTGGTCAAAACAGACATGTGCTGGTAAGTATAAAATGCACACTGAATTTCAAAGACTAAAGATGAAAAAAGAATGTAGAATATCTAATAAATGTTATATGGATTATGTGTTGTTTTTTTTAAACCAGAACCAAATATTGTATTTTTACATAAGCTCACTGAAAACTGGTCTCAGATTGCAGGTCACGCGTGCTAACAGTGGATAAGACATGTGCTGATGTCTACAGACTTCTGGCTCTACAGTGCAGATTCCTTCACCTCAGGAGAAATAATCTGACACCTCTAAAGCAGCATATTTGACGACTGCATACTTGTTCCACCATCTCAGCCATTCAATCCCACTTCAAAGCCTCTCGGTCAGCAATAGCCACACCATCTTTGAAGCAGCTCTTTCTCCACTCTGATTACATGTTGAAATATAACATTTGCCTTTGGATATATTATGTTAAATAAAACACTAAAGTTAATGTCACATGTTTCTTTTTACTGTTACAGTGTGGCTACTAGAAAAATGTTAATTATATATTTGGTTGTTATTATATGCCTGTTGGACAGTGCTGCTCTTTATATTTTAGCAAAATATACATGTACATACACATGACATACTTATAATCTAGCTTATAATATAGCATCTTCAAAATTTTTTTAAGATTTATTTTTTTAGAAATAGAGAGAGCGGGGTGGGGAGGGACAGGGGGACAGAGGGAGAGGAAAGAAAGACTCTCAAGCAGACTTCACACTGAGTGTGGATCCTGATGCGGGGCTCGATCTCACAACCCTGAGATCATGACCTGAGCTGAAATCAAGTCAGAGGCTTAACTGACTGAGCAACATAGGTGCCCCAAAATAGCATCTTTATATAGCATGTATCACCATATTCTTACCAAGCACTTAGAAAGATTCGTTCAATGTCAAAATGGCTGCCCCACCATTAACACCCCCACTTCCAATGCAGAGAGTGCCTTTTGACTCAGCCTTAGTGTGCCCATCTGCCTGACTTAGTTTAATGTTGCAGGGCCTTAACAGAGGTGACAGATGCCTTGGAAATGTTTTATTTATTCTCTTAATTTATTCAGAAAGGAATATGGTCATCCTGCCAATGGTTATGCACTCCAAATGACCACACATCCTGAATCAGGCAGGAAATGACTACATATCTACTTCCTGTGTTCTCTATAAATCTCTCCGTGCATCAGCTTTACCTTTCAGCCTCATCGCCATGTTCTTTCCTCTCCTAGCTCAGGGCAAGTCATATTACCTGTCAATCATAATCTTAATATTCTACTTGTCAAAGGCATGCTACAATGACCCTCCCAACATGCACGCACAGGCAGGCACACACACGCCAGTCCTAATTAGTTCTAGCCTCTCTGGAGCCACTCATTTTTCTCTGGCTGACCCCTTCTACATCCAATACCTCTACTCATATTGAGCTCAGGAATTCTTCCCTTCCATGAGGTAAGTAATAATAATAATAATAATAATAATAATAATGGCAGTAAGTAGCTGTCTTTTATAGACCATTTATCTTCCAGACATTATGCTAAGCACTTTCTCTCATGTAAACATCATAACAATTTTGTTGTGATGCAAATACTTTTCCATTTTAGAAATAAAGAAACATTGCCATATGAAGTGACTTAAACTGTAAGATCCATAATGTCTTGCCGATACACCCAATGTGTACAAAACGTGCCTGGCACATATGTTTAAGTGCTCAATAAATGTCTATTGTGAATAAGTAAATGAATGGATGATGACATACCACTGTCCACTTTTACTTATAGTTGTGTCTATGTGCTATCAACCTTATTAAGTTAAGCTACAAGTTCCTTGAGGACAGAACTTCGTTTTGCATTTCCTGGGCTTAGCACAACGCCTGCCACAGAATGGACACTCAAAGATATGTCAAATAAACCAATAAAAAAAATAAATGATTAAATGTCACTTTCCCACAACTTCAGAATATGACCATCCCTTGCTAAGAATCATTCAGTGGCTCCCTATTACCCTCGGGCTAAAGCCCAAATTATTCCTTATGGCCTACAAGGATTCCCTCGCCACTTGAGCCTCATCTCTTGCCACTTGGAGCTCCAGCTATATTGGAAGAATTTCAAAGCTCCTCAACTTCTGAGTTAGGATTAGGGTTAGGGTTAGAGTCCCTACTTCCCCACTCAGGACCTTTCACCTGGCCATTCTCACCTGTTCCCAGCCCCAGTGCTATGCCCTTGACCCAAGTCCTTCTCATCTCCTAGTGAAGCCTTTCCTGACTCTCATCTAGATTAATTCCCCTCAGATAGTTCTCACTTCACCCTGTACTTCACTTTTAGTGCTTATCACAAGGACAACTCAATAATTATTTTTACTTTTCTCCTTTTTGTCTAGTATTATTTCCTGTAAGCCCTATAAGCTAAGGAGCATGTCTGTTTTGTATACCACGATGTACCTTGTGTCTTGCCTAGAGATAGGAAACCAATGGTCCACATGTTTTTTGGCCCACCTTCCGAATAGTGTGTGTGTATGTTATGTATATATATAATTCATTATATGTTATATATATAATTGGTTTATTATAAAATTTAAAATATACATATTTCACAAAAAATCTGGATTTATGGCCTCTCTAGGAAAAAAAACAAAAACATCCAAAGATCTGGACTACTACATATACAGTCAGGATAGGCAAGCAATGCTACAGTAACAAGGCCAAAATCTCAAACTGCTTTCTCACTCACACTCCATGTCCATCGTGGGTAAGCTGAGGCTCTGCACCCCGTCTCTCCCTGAGCACCATCTGGAACACTGACAGTCACTGAGGCGGAAGGAAAAGGAGACACAACAAACCAAGCTCATGGCTTTCACCTGGGGAAGTGACACACGCCTCTTCCACCCACGTTTCATTGGCCAGAGCCAGTCAACAGGGAGGGGATATATAATCCCCTTGCAGGAAAAGCCACTGCAGGAGGGAAAATGGAATGCCTGGAAAGCAGTATTACAAATCTATCCCAGAGGGACACCTGGGTGGCTCAGTCAGTTAAGCATCTGCCTTCGGGTCAGGTCATGATCCCAGGGTCCCGGGATCTAGTCCCACATCGGGCTCCTTGTTCAGTTGGGAGCTTGCTTTTCCCTCTACCTGCTGCTCCCTCTGCTTGTGCTCTATCTGACAAACAAATAAAATCTTAAAAAAACAAAAACAAATCTATTCCAGAGAAACAATTGGCGGGAACTGAAAAGCACCTGCCCCCTTTAGATGGGACACTGACTCCAATCTGACATTCATCTCTCTTCATTCATAACTCATCATACATCATGCTCATTCCTTGTTGGAATTTAGGCTTGCAATCACGACAGTAAGGGGTAAAAGAGCAAAGAAGTGAATAAATGAATAAGGACAGAACTTCATTTTGCATTTCCTGGGCTTAGCACAATATTTCTATATATTATGGCACAAATGAAAACTAGCTCCTTGAGAAGCAAACTTTCATGCCAAGCCCTGGCGATTCAGTCACTGCCTTTCTTGGGACACCTTGCCTGGACTAGCTCCACCTCCGGTGACTACTTCATTGGCAGGCCAGAGGCAGATAACACCTCCATGCAGACTCCCCATGACTGCAGCACAAATGGAACATTTGTCCCTTAAGTGACTGAACAGCCATTACTCATGGCAGGCTGGCCAACGTTTATGAAACAGATGGGACTTGGCAGGGTGAGGAGCTAGTGTCTATGGTAGGCAGAAAGCACTGACAGGTGGAAAAACATTTTGGGGTGCAGCCTCATTATGTTTCTAATGGCCACAGGATCAAACATTAATCTTGAATGCCTTGCTTCCCAGTAGTGACAAGAAAGGATTCTCTTTACTCTGTAATGGGCTCATGAGCATGGAGGGCAGATTTCCCACATTTAATTTCTTGCTTCCTTCACACTGTAAAGGTATAGGCAACCCAAGTTTTCTCTAGACTCTTATTTCTTTTTTTAAATTTATTTTTAAAGATTTTATTTATTTATCTGAGAGAGAGAAAGAGAGCATTAAGTAGGGGGAGGGGCAGAGGGAGAAGGAGAAGCCAACTCCCCACTGAACAGGGAGCCCAACGCGGGGCTGGATCCCAGGACCCCAGGATCACTATCCTAGCTGAAGGCAGACACTCAACCGACTGAGCCACCCAGGTGCCCCTTATTTCTTTTTTTTAAAGACTGATGTTCAGAGAGAGAGAGAGAGAGCGCGCGCAAGCGGGTAAGCAGGGGAAGGGGCAGAGGAAGAAGGAGAAAGAGAGAATCTCAAGCAGATTCCCTGCTGAGCATGGGGCCCGCGGGGCTCAATCTTATGACCCTGAGATCACGACCTGAGCCGAAACCAAGAGTCGGATGCTGAACTGACTGAGCCACCCAGGCATCCCACTAGGCTTTTATTTCTAAGAGACCTTAAGATGCCATGATGATGCACCTACAATATGAATTATTGGTAAAACAATCTCCTGCCCCGGTCTGTATCAGCTTTGGGAACTTCCTTTCACCAGGCTACTAGATTTTGAGTTATCTACACACAAACACCAGTGTTCCCATTTGCACCCTTGCAGCGACATCATTATATTTTTAGCCATATTCCAAATCATTCCCTTTCTGATTCTCATCTGTTCACTCTCTCATACTTTTATGTGAGTAGGCATATACACATACACGTTTATGAATGCATATGTAAACTTTATTATTTCTTCCAATGTATATTTAGTACAAGGCTAGGCAGTTGGGGTAAAATGGTGAGCAATATAAGCATGGATGCTAACCTTCTGGAACTCAGAGTCCTAATGGAAAGATAGCAGAAATAATAAGAAATTGTTATAAGTTCTACAACGAAAGAACTTCAAAGAGCTACAGGAAGCCTGAGCCTGGACCAGGAAGGTTCATGGACCACTTCCCAGAAGAAAGGACATTTTAACATAAGACCTAAAGGTTGGCAGTCATTAGTGAGGCAACTCCAGGCAGAGGTAACTATGAGAAGACCCAGAATCCAAAAAGGGCATGGGATCTTTAAGGAACAAATGGGTTCAGTTTGGCTAGGACGTGAGCAGCAGGACGCAGCATAGGAAGCAGGTGGGGAAACTCTAAGAGCAGAAGCTAACGAGGAAAGCAAGAGCCAGACCTTACAATGTCTGTGTGCCCTGTGAAGCAGCTGAAACTTAATTCTGAGGGAAACGGGGAGTCAATGAAGGGTTTTAAGTAGGAAGGTGGTATGATCCGATTTATATTTTCTCCACGGGAATATTCAAAACAGGCTGGAAGTCTCGGTACTGACCCATCAGAATGGATTTCGGCAGGGTCCTGAAGGTGCCCTGCCCTTCTGGGCTTTCACCCACGGACTGCCGAAGGTCTGAAGTGTCCTGGGGAAGGGGCTGGACTGCCAGGGGCCAGGGGGCTCAGGACAGTGGCTGTTTATCACTGTATGGTATTAGTTTATCGCCACATTAATGATATTCATAAAGATCTAAAAATATACATGGGAGAAACATAGAGAAAACATACACCAGCAAAACCTGTCTTGTAGGACGATGGGATTACGTAAGGTCTAGGTGGTCTAGGTCAGAAGTATCTTAATGTTTTAACAACCAGTATGGCCCTCCTGGGGCATAACAGCTAAATACATGTGCTAATGTCTGCACAGAACAAATAAGCCAGGACAATATTTTGCAAGATTAACTGATGTTCTTTTCTCCTTCCACCAGTATGTCCCGTTTTCCCATGACCATTCTCTATTCAAGGGGTCAGACCCTGTTCAGACCATGAAAACAGAAAAAAAAAGGCTTTTAAATTTCAAAAGCCTGAACCTTGAAGGGACTTGGGCCAAAGGAAAAATAAACACAAAGGCAGACCAGGGTTTCCTGCCTTCAAGACAAGATGAAAAGAGAAAGTAGAGGAGAGAGTTTGGGCATTGGGGAGCACCTGCCCCACAGCCCCACTAGGGGGCACTATAAGAGAGGACCCCCCCCCCCCCCACCTCCCCCAGTAGGAAATCAGAGTACTGGGGATCTGTGCTCTGAGTGGTTCACCCAAGAAACCAGCAAGAACCCAAGAGGGGAAACGGTGAGGACCCAGGCACATGAAATAGTCCTACAGAGTTCCTCCCAGAGGACTGCATGCCTCAGCCCGGTAACTTCTGATACTCAGATATTATTTAAATACAAAGAAACTTAAAAAAGAAAGATGCTCTCAAAACCCAGCTATAAGAGACATTGTTGGGACAATTGGGGAATTTTCAATATGGACTAGATTTCAGATGATATTATGAAATTATTGTTAATTTTCTTAACTGATAATGGTATTCAATTATGTGGGAGAAAGTCCTTTTACTTAGGAAAATGCACACTGAACTACTAAGAGATGAAATACCCTAATTTCTGCAACTTATTTTCAAATAATTCAGCAGGCAAAACATACAGGTACACAAGAGAGAGAAAGCAAATCCAGCAAAATGTTAACAATCGATCCAGAAGGGGGCAGGTACACAGGTGTTCATGGTACTATTGTTTCAGCTCTTCTAAAGCTTTAATTTTTTAATAACATGTAAACTTTTAAAATAAATTTTATAATAGAATTCATAATTATAATTATAAATGCTAGAAATCACAAGGAAAAATGTTGATCCGATAATATTAATTTAAAATGTTTTAAGCAGCATAGAGAATGGTTTGCATTATCACACATAAAGAAGATGACGGTGCAACAGTTGTTGAATAGAGTAGTTGGGATTATCTGTGGCATTTTTCTCTATTTTTCACCTTTCTATGCTTTGATACTATTAAAAATTACTTTTAGATGTTATCTTAAAGAAAGATGGGTGGGGAGAAGAGATCCTAAATTGCAAAGGACACTGGGACAGCAATGACCTCATCTTTGGAGCTCCTCTAGTGGGAAAAGGGCCCTGCCTCCCACTAAGACTCATATAATGGGAAATTTTCCAAAGATAGGATGGATATTCTAACACTGGGCACCAAAAAATGACAAATGTCACCATGCAATGAACCAGACACCACACAGGAGAAAACAAGACCAAGATTTGGCCCTTGCCCTCAAGGAGCAACTTTGAGAGTGGATATTATATCTTATTATTCTTTGTTAACCCATGATGCTTATCACAGAGTAAACACTCAACACATGTTTACTAAATAAATAAAAATAAATGTACAGTCTGCCCTGGACAAATCAAATAACCTTTGGCCAGCAGAGGACTGAATGAAAGAATTCTCTAGAACCTTCTAGCAAGACGATTCTTGGAATTTATGATCTTGCCTGAGAATGCCTGAGACTCAGTGATCTTCCAGAGACTGTGAACCAGAATCCAGAGGAAACCTGCACTGATGCACTAAACCTTACCAAATATGAAATTTTTAAAATGGATCTGCCTAGAAAACCAATTCAAATCAAGTCTAAATCCAAACAGATAAAACAAATGAACAAGAATGAAATTTGTTCTGAGTCCCTACTTAAGGCTGAATTTTCTTATCTTTTAAGCAAAAAGCCCAATGTCATTAGTTTTGGTCATACACTGGCCCGTGGTGTCATGCTGGGCTATGTCACAGCACACATCAGCAACAATTTTATAAATGTGTTCTCCCCAGCTGCCTACCTCTGAGCCTGAATCGATTTCCAGCCACCGTTGGCACATTTCATGCCAAAAGGCTGCAGTGGGGGGGTGCCAAGGGCTGGTGTGAAATCACTTGTTCTGCACATCTTTAAACATGGATAAGAATCATCTCTCTTTTCAATGGTTTTGGTCTCAGTTTAACTAGACACAAACTTGCTAGATGCTGTACAGTCTCTGGACTTTTCATTAATTCACTCATTCAATAAATTTGCACTGACTGCTTACTATGGGCCAGGAACTGTGCTAGACACCAGGGATATAGCAGTGACCAGAAAAAGTATGGACCTTGAATTCATGGCACTTAAATTCTAGGTGGAGACCCATAAATGAATATGCAACTACAAAAATGGTTATTAGAGGGGAAAAACAAACAATCTGGGTGCTGTATACAAGAACAACAGGAAATCTAATTTGGAATGGAGTACCTCAGGAAGTGACGTTTAACCTCCAACCTAAACATTGAGAAGAGTAGTTATAACTAGGCTGAATTGTGCCTCCCCAAAGCTCATATTTTGAAGCCTTAACACCCAGGACCTCAGAATATAACTGTATGGAGACAGGGTCTTGAAAGAGGTAGTTAAGTTAAAATGAAGTCATTAGGATGAGCCCTAATCCAAAAGAGCTGGTGTCCTTATAAAAGGAAATTTAGATAGACACACCCATAGGGAAGACCACATGAAGACACATAGAGAAAGCCATCTACAAGCCAAGGCCTCGGAAGAAACCAACCCTGCTGACACCTTGATCTCACACTTCTAGAACTTTAAGAAAATTATTTTTTAAGTCACCCAAGCTGTGGTACTTTGTCATGGCATCCCTAACATACTAATACAAGGGTTAACCAGGTAAAGGATCAGGGTGAAGGAGAGAGAGGTCCAGGCAGAGGGAAAAGAAAGAAAGAGCAAAGACCAGAGACAGAATAGAGCCTTGCCCCACCAAAGAACTGAAAAGCCAATAAACTTAAGGGTTTGGAGCTGAGTCAAGCCAAGGAAGGATGGGACAAAGTAGAACTAGACAGAGGGGCAGAAGCCAGAACATAAAGGACCCAACAGGCCATGTTAAGGATCTTGACATTTAATAATTTTGGAGATGGGGGAGGAGGTAGTGACGTGGTTTGACACATGGTTAAATATTGTGTTGTCCAATGAATGGAGGGGCACTGCAGCAGGGGGTTCAGCTAGGAGAGCGATGATGGTCTTTGGACCAGGTGGTAGCAGCAGACGTGGAGAACCGTAAACAGACACATATTTAAAAGGCAGAACTGACAGGCTTTGCTGACATTTGGGTGTGGGGGCTGAAGGAGGTGGGCGGCAAGAGGGATACATTGGCTTCTGACTTGAATACCTAGAAGCATTTAGTAAAACACATTTTCCTATGCGGAGAGAAGCTTTGGAAGCCATCTTTTGGCTGAGACACCAGACGAGAGGTATAACCTCTTCAGGCAAAGGTCAAGGTGCTCAGCCCGGAAAACAAGGTTCTTCTAAATCTACCCTCCATCTGCCTTCTCAGCTGTCTATTCCATTACCTACCCTCCTCCCCCACATTCCATGCTCTAGACACACCAGATTTCTCAGTGCCCATTCTTGCTCACCCTACATAGAACATGCATACTCCACATCCCTGGGAACCCCTGCCCATCATTCCATATCCTGTGCAAATGTAACCTCTCCCAAACCTTCCTTGATTCCTGTGTCCACCTGGACCTCACCTCACCCTCTAGCGACTCTTTATCTTGGTTTGACCAAAGCACTAATTACATGCATGCTATTCCCTCACATCACACCCTGTTCTTATTTTCCAATCCCTATTCCAATTTGTAATTATATATTCATTTAGAATTCTAGAATTTAAGTGCCATGAATTCAAGGTTAAGTCCATGTGGCCAAATCCAAGGGACTCTTTTGACCTTTATGTTTCCTGACCTCTCCACAGAACTCAGTATGTATTCTACTCCTTTCTTTTTTTACATTTTAATTTAAAATGTTCCTATAAAAAAGTTGTAAGAATAATATAGTGAATACCCATGTCTCGTTCACTCAGATTCTCTGATTAATCTTCTTCTGCCTTATGTGTTTAATCTTTTTTTTTCTGGGCCATGGAAATATAAGTTGCAAATATCACAATGCTTTACTCCTAAATACTTCATGTTTCCTAAGAACAAAGATCTTTCTGTTACATCATCATAGCACAATTATCAGATTCTGGAAAAATAACATTGATGCAACACTACAGTCTTAGTCTATTCAGGCTGCTCTAACAGAATACCATAGACCGGGTGGCTTGTAAACAATAGAAATCTATTCCTCGTCGTTCCAGATGCTGGGAAGTCCAAGACCAAGGTGCCTGCAAATCCAGTGTCTGGAAAGAGCCACTTCCTGGTTCTTAGATCGCTGTCTTCTTACCATGTCCTCACATGAGGGATGGGAGCAAGGGAGGTCTCTGGAGTCTCCCTTATAAGGGCACTAATCCCATTCATGAGGGTTCCACCTTCATGACCTAATCACCTCCCAAAGGCCCTGCCTCCAAATATCATCACACTCGGTGTTAGAATTTAACATGTGAATTTAGGGGGGACTCAAAACATTCAGTCTACAGCAACTCTAACCTAATAGGCCATTTTAAATTTTGTAAATTGGGGCACCTGGGTGGCTCAGTTGGTAAGCGTCCGACTCTTGGTTTCAGCCCAGGTCATGATCTCATGGGTCGTGAGACCGAGGCACCCCCCATCTGGTTCTGTGTTCAGCGGGAAGTCTGCTTGAAGATTCTCTCCCTCTGTCCCCCGCCACTTGTCCCTCACACATGCTCTCACTCTAAAATAAATAAATAAATCTTTAAAAAATGCAATAAAATTTTGTAAGTTGTTCTTATAATGTCCTTTAGAGTGACTTTTTTCTGACCTAAGATTAAATCTAAAACCACATATTGCATTTAGTAGTCATGTCTTTTTAGTCTCCTTTTATCTGGAACAGTTCCTTAGTCTGCCTTAGTCTTTCAAGATGCAAGTATTTGTGTAAAGTACAGCCCAGTTCTGTAGAATGTCCCTCAATCTGGGTGTGTCTGGTGTCTCCTCATGACTGGATTCTGGATATGCATTTTGGGGCAGGAATATCAGAGAAGAGATATTGTATCCTCCTCAGTACATGACATCAGGACCCATATGATACAGGCTCATCCCATCATCCGTGATGAACCACTTCCTTGAAGGTCTCTCTGCCCTTAGCTTCTGTGCCTTTCCTCCTACCTCCCTGGCAGATGTTTCTTGGTCTTTTTCATGGGCTCCTCTTCCTCTGCCAACCCGTAACTGCTGGCCAGACACATTCCTAAGGAAGGAGCCTGTTCTAGACTCTTAATTCTTTAAATTCTTCTCCATCACGTTCTTCTGTATCCTGAATCTAATCTTCAGTAACTTCAATTACCACCTTTGCACTGATGGCTCTCAAACTTTCAACTCTCCTCACCCTGGATATCTCTCCTCAACTCCAGACCCAGAACGGCCTACCAGACAGCTACACCAGGATGTCACAATGTCCAAGAAAGAATACATCATCTTCCCCTGCCCCAAGCTTGTGTCTCTTCCTCCTGTGATAAATGACAACACCCAGAGCTCAAGCCATTCATCTATCTTACAAACACTCTTTGAGGCACTCAGAACTCCCTCAAATTTAATTATGCAGAGTCTTCCTTCATGGATTTTCAATTTCTTTAAATAAGAGCTGTATCTGTCTTCTTTGCTATTGTGTCCCTAGAAATGCCTCACCCTTGAAAATGGTAGCTGTTTCTAATCAGACTCTGTTTCCTCATCTCAAAGGTAGAAATAATAATGGCTACCTCACAGGGCTTGGGTGAGGAGCAAATCAGATCACATTTGAGCAAGTCCTTTATAAACCTAACACTATATCCCCTGGCTACTCAAAATGTCCGAGATCAGCAGCAGCAAGCAACACCTAGGAACTGGTTAGAAATGTGAGCTCGGGCTCCACCCTGGCTTCACCCAACTGCTGAATCAGAATCTCTATTTTAACAAGATTCCTAAGTGATTTGTATATGCAGTGAAGTTTGAGAAAGACTGCTCAATCCCAAGTGAATTACAGATAGACACATTCACTGGATATACCACCCCATTTGTTAACATTCAGTTCACGGTCTTTCTCACATGATAAGTCTTTCCTGGTCAAATGAGGAAATGCTAGGGTCACATGAAGGGCACGGCATCCGGGAAAGAGCAGGACTCGAAATCCTAACTTCTCCGTTTTCTCAAGGAACTATGTTCTCTAACATAGTCTGGAGAGTACCAAGGTCCGGGATTGTTGTGATGCCTCATGGAGATATGTACATGAAAGATCATACATAGAACACAGCATGTGATCAATATTCAGCAAATTATATTTGGTTTCGTTTTTAAGTACAGAAACTCACATTCAGATGGCTTCCATTTGCCATGAATGTGTATTCTCTGAGCTTGTCTACAGGCTCCACCTAGGTTCTTTTTTTTTTTTTAAGATTTTATTTATTTATTTGACAGAGAGACACAGCGAGAGAGGGAACACAAGCAGGGGGAGTGGGAGAGGGAGAAGCAGGCTCCCCGCTGAGCAGCGAGCCCGATGCGGGACTCGATCCCAGGACCCTGGGATCATGACCTGAGCCGAAGGCAGACGCTTAACGACTGAGCCACCCTGGCGCCCCTCCACCTAGGTTCTAAGAGAACAGGAATCTCTCCTTATTCTAGGTCTCAAACAAATTACCGTTTCACAGAGATCTGGATGGGTGTGCTTTTTTAAGCTACCATTTGTTGAATTCCTACTATGTGCCAGACACAGGCTGAATAAAGTGAAAATGTCTGGTCTTTCCATTCTGCACGCTGGTTCCAGGCCTGCAGCACAGAAGGTGGGTAGGGGCTAGAGCAGAACAGAAGGCGGGGAAGGAACAGGAAGGAGGAGTTGATGGTTAAAGGAGCAGATTGGTGTCCTCGGGCTCCTTTTGCCAAAGTTTATTTCAATCTGGCTGGGCTTTTTTTTCAAGCTTGAAATTTAACAAGCTCGAAATAATAATTCCCACTGCTGCTTTCTGCGTCCAGCCCCTTACCTAAATAAAGGTGCTTCTTAAATATCGAGTACCTCTCATGCCTAAGATGATTGTGGCTCTTCAAAAAGAAAGAAGTGCCAGGTAACAGGCATCACAAAATTACAGACCGACATTCTCTAAAACCCCTATGAGATTCTGATGAACGCTACATTGTGCACCCTCCAAAAATATAATCATACCACAGACACCAAGTTTTACATACAATGTCATGGAAAGAAGGGTTGCAGCCTTAAAGGAGACTCAAGAATCTTCCACTTAAAATCTCTAGATTTAAGGCTCACTTGCTTCTCTTCACACAGATCCCTATGTACCAATACACGTGTGTGTGTGTGTCATCCACAGTGCGTTTTCACTTACTTCATTTACCTCTCTAGATCCAGAAGCAGAATAAATTAACATTTTCCTGGCAGGCAAGTGGAAACATATTTTGTCTAGAGATTACACAAATTAAACCATCAAGTGCCATAATCTACCCTCAGTAAGGCTGAAGGATAGACAGGAAAATTTAGATACTGCCATCTAACGCCCAGCAGGAAACAGTAACTTCACATCTCAGGAGCACCCTAGCCCACTCACTGGAAAGCCCACGGGCTTTGGCCTTCCTCCTGGTCTAATGGACGTTGTTCGGAGGAAAACACATCCTTCTGTGGAATGTGATTTAAAAACAAAAAACAAAACAAAACCGCAAAGTCAGAAAGACCACAGTTGCTTGGAAGCCACTAACAGCTTCATTTTACTCAAAATGGGCTTTTTAATCCAAAGGAGGCATTTGGGCAGCAGAAAAGACAGTCCAGTGGCTAAAAGCATGGGACTCATATGGTCCCAACTCCCAGGGTTTGTGTGAATACTGGCTCTACCCCTTTTTCTGAGCCTCAGTTCACTCACACATAGAATGGGGCAATATGAGCACCTACTTTATGGAGCCGTCCCAAGAGTTCAATGAGGTGATCTGTGTAAAGACCTTCGCATGGTGCCTGGTACAGGGAAAGTACCCCACAGAACCTCTAACTACAGCATGGATGTCTCAGAAGTCCACAGACTCTAGTCTTGATGGCCAGATCATAGCAGGAATCCCCGAGTCCCACCTACTCCTTCCCCCCAAGTGTTCTATCATGTACCAGGGCATCCTGGTGATGCACTGTACCAAACACTATAGGACTTGACAAAAGTAGATGACTTTAACTCATTTGGGTTTTTAAATTTTTTTCTTATTGTAGGAATGTATAATTGTATTTATAAAAACAAATTTTAATAGATATTTATATATTTATATATGTGGGGTTTTTAAAGATTTTTTATTTATTTATTTGACAGAGAGAGAGAGAGAGCGAGAGAGGGAACACAAGCAGGGGGAGTGGGAGAGGGAGAGGCAGGTTTCCTGCGGAGCAGGGAGCCCAATGTGGGGCTCGATCCCAGGACCCTGAGATCATGACCTGAGCCGAAGGCAGACGCTTAACGACTGAGCCACCCAGGCGCCCCATATATACGTGTGTTTTGTAAAACACATAGAGAAAACACAAAATTTGCTATTTTAACCAGATTTAAGCATGCAATCTGATGGCATTAATTACATTTTGCAATGCTGTGCAACCAACACCACTACTCTTTTCAAAACTTTTCATCACCCCAAATAGAATCCCTGTACCCATTAAGCAATAATTCCCCATTCTCCTCTCTCCCAGCCCCTGCTAACCTTTACTCTACTTTCTGTCTCTATGAATTTGCCTGTTCAAGACATTTCATATATAGTAGTCCCCCCCCTTATCTGTGGGGGATATGTTCCAAGACTCCCAGGGGATGCCTGAAATCACAGATATTACCAGACTCTATATAATGTTTTTTCCTGTATATACAAAACTGTGATAAAGTTTAATTTATAACTTAGGCATAGTAAGAGATTAACCACAATGACTGATAATAAAATAGAACAAGTATAACAATATGCTGTAATAAACAGTCCTCTGAATGTGGTGTCTCTCTCTCTCTCTCTCTCTCGAACTATGTGACTGGACTGAACTCACCCTTCTTCCTGGGATGGTGGGAGAGGATAACATGCCTGTGTGACGAGATGCAGTGAGGTGCGTGACGTTAGCGTCAGGCTACACGGACCTTCTGACGATATGGGAGCAGAATCTCCCGCTTTCGGGCCACAGTTGGCCACGGGTAACTGAAACCACAGAAAGCAAAACTGCGACTGAGAAAGGCTGCTGTAAATGGAATCATGTAATATTTGTCCTTTTGTGTCTGGCTTCTTTCACTTAGCATAATGTTTTCAAGGTTCACATTGAAATTCACTTATTGTAGCCTGTGTCTGAACTTCACCCCTTTTTTATAGCTGAGTAATATATAATATAATATATATATATAACATATAATTATAGGGATATGCCACATTTTGCTTATCCATTCATTGATCAGTGGACGCTTGGGTAGCTTCCACCTTTTACTTACGGCAAATATGTTATGAACATTAGAACAGAAAGATCTGTTTGAGTCCCTGCTTTCAACTCTTCGGGAGACATACCTAGGAATGAAACTGCTGAAGCATAGGGTAATTCTAGGTTTAACTTTTTTTAAATCTATTTTTTATTTTTTTTAAACATTTATTTATTTATTAAAGATTTCATTTATTTATTTGACAGAGAGATAAAGCACAAGTAGGCAGAGAGGCAGGTGAGGGAGAAGGAGAAGCAGGCTCTCCGCCGATCAGAGAGCCTGACACGGGGCTTGATCCCAGGATCCTAGGATCATGACCTGAGCCAAAGGCAGACGCTTAACCGACTGAGCCACCCAGGTGCCCCAAGATTTTTTTTTTTTAATTTAAGAGCGAGTGAGAGAGTGCACAGAGGGAGAGGGAGAAGCAGGGTGCCTGCTGATCAGGGAGCCCGACGTGGGGCTTGATCCCAGGACCCCGGGATCATGACCTGAGCCAAAGGCAGATGCTTAACAGCCACCCAGACGACACTCTATGTTTAACTTCGTAAAGAAACATCAAACTGTCTTCTACAGTGGCTGCACCATGTTTCATTCCCTGCAGCCACGTGCAAAGAGCTCTAATTTCCACATCCCCTCCATGTCCTGTTATTTTCTGTAATTCTTTGTTTTTAAGAACATCTCAAGACCGTCCCAACAATATAGCAAACTTACTGTTCTAAAATAGCTGAGAAGCAAGTAATGCTAGTTTAGTGGTTCTCACTCCACTAGGGACAACTTTGCCAGCCTAAGGAACATTTGACAACGTCTAGAGACATTTTTAGTTGTCCTAACTCCCCATAAAATTATTTTACATATTGGTCTTCCCTGTAAGATTTCAAAGTTCTCACTTCTCTGTCTACTTAAAAATGTATTTTAAAAAACACTTACTTCAACCAAGTTGGTTTTGGCTGCAAGTAACAATGGCAAATGAAAAGTAGCTGAAAAATAATACGTCTCACATTTTTAAACGTCTGGAAATAATGAAGCTTAGTAGTACAATAATACAGGACACAGATTTTTTCCATCTCTCTGCTTTACCATCCTTGGCACACCAGCTCCTATCCTCAGATTTGTCTCCTCATGGCCTCAAGCTGATTGCTGCAGATCCAGTCATCACATCCCCACAGGCAGGAAATGGAAGTTTATTTACCTCTTTGCACCCAAGAGGAAAACCTATCCCAGCATCCAGACAGCAAACTTCCCCCGGTGTCTCATTCACCAGAGTTGTATCACGTGCTCAGGCCTGACGTAATCATTGGCCAAAAAATAAAATCACAATAACATCAAGTTTAGGCTAATCAAAGTTTATCCCGTAAAGCTGGAGAGAGAGATCACCCTCCCTGAGCTGACAGGAGGGTGAACATCCTAACGCTAGGAGATACTGAAGGTACTAAGTAATCTGTTGGTTGCTTCATTGGTGCTTCAAAGCTAGTTTATATGTCATTTGGTTTCAGATGCAAATGATAACAACCTAACTGGCTTTTTAAAAAGAAGGGATGAACACTGGCTTCAGACACATATGGATACTGGTAGTTAAATGCCATCTCCAAAACTTGGTGTTGCTCTCCCTAGCTCCCACCAATTTCCTCTGTATATGGGCTTCATTCTCAAGCTGGCTCTCCCCCCCTCTTAGTGAGAGGCCAAAACAAAGTCCCAGAACTGAGTTCTCATCAGCTACGATTGGTCTGGCTTGGATCACATGTGGACCATTGAACAAATCACTGTGGCTTGGGGAATAGAATGCTCTGATTGGCCACGCTTGGATCAGCTCGCTCCACCAGCAGAGCAGACAGAGATCCTATGAGCAGGAAGGGTAATGGATGCTTGATTTGCAAACATCAACAAGTATGCACTACATAGATACATGGGGGAAAATGTATGTATTTTTGGCCTCTAGTAATCTGGATATTATAAAAATGCACTAATTCATTCCACAAACATTTGCTGAATGCTAACCATGTGCCAGATACAATGCATTGGGGAGGTAAATAAGACACAGTCTCTTCACAAGGAAGCTAATCCTCCACCACTTAACCTACTGTGTGACCCTGAAGAAGCTCCTCAACCTCTCTGATTCTCCCGCTTATCATCTGTTAACAGGAAACGGCTGGAATGCTTGACTTCTGAGTTGCTTTCCAATTCTGTATTCAATGAATGCCATGACTTCCTTCCTGCACACTGCTTTGACTATTTTTTTTTCTAGATGCTACCAATCAGACCAATTTGATTCTCTTTGTATGGCCTGTTGCCCACCACAAGGGAACAAATGAAAGAGAGGAATGAAACCAGCTCCGAGCCCCTCTTGACTGAGCAACCGACTCTGGCATCTAGAGTTCAGAGACTTGCAGCCGGACACCTTGTGGGGGTAACCAAGGTGAGGAAACCCAGCAGAGAAAGGGAGGTCGGGGCAAGAGGGAGTGGGGAAGCCTACCACTGGGGAGGAAGCTCTGGGCCACAGACTTTGCTCTTTCCCACCTCCCAGACCCAGTCTGGGCGATTTACTTCCAAGCCCATCTCTGTAAGGGTGCTTGGCAAAGAGACTCATCGGTACCTCTGCAGACTGCATGCTAAAATTAGCAGTGGGTGTGAAGCTGACTCCTTCAGAGCGATTGCAGGGCTCTGGAGGTGCTGGCTTCTGCTGATTAGTCATGATGCTGGCTTGCAAGGAAACAGTGTCAGGTGCTTGAAATGCTTAGTGACCCTTAAAAGACAGAATACTGTAGATGAGCCCAAGTGAATATGTCTGCTCTAACAATCCTATATTCTTTTCCCCAAAGTGATGAGCATAGTTATGGTCAAGAGGTAACAGGCTGACAGCCCTCACATGAGCAGTTATGCAGGTTGGGCACTGCACAACTTTAAAGGTGCCATGCATATTGCAGTCTACGGAAGCCTAGGTGAGTGGTGCCCCCTAGAGTTATGCAGTGCTCATCCTATACAACCACATACGACGGTCCTTAATTCTGACGGCAAAACTAAGGTAAATAGGCTGCCATGGCCGGAATCGAGAGATTTTCAATCAACCAACACATAATTTTTTACACTGATTATATACTGAAGTGCTATTTTGGATACATTGGGTTAAATGAAATATAATAATTTCAGTCAGTTTCTCTTTTTAATGTGGCTACTAGAAAATTTAAGATTATACATGTGGCTGGCATTTGTGGTTTGCATTGTATTTCTGCTGGAAAGGTCCCCAGCAGTATGGTGCAGTTGCCCACTGGGGTAACCCACTCTCTACCACACCCTTTTGCCTGTCTTTCTTCCTTTGCCTATCTCACTTTCCTACTCCCTCACTTACTTACAAGGGATCACCTCACAAATAAGCTAACTGGACCCAAATTTGTCTCAAAGCATACTTCTGGGATAAAGTAAGAAACAGATTTGCTATGCACAGGGAACCACACTAATATGTACCTTTCCTTATACCTGATTTGCATATGATCCAGAAGAGAGGTAAAGAAACCAACACAGGAAAGGTTAAATACCAGATTTAAATAACAGAACGAGAGATGTGCATGATTACCTGCCAAGTGAGTAGTACAGAGAGTAAGTGCTAAGAGCTTGAAGGAGAAATGATATTAATATGGAGCAGTGTAGTTGGGGAAGGAAATTTCTGCTTGGCCTCACAAGATCTAAGTGCTGCCAGTTTACTGCCAAAGAATGAGTTGTGAAATGTGAAGTTTGAGCAAGGACCTACACTCAAGGAATGACTTTGGTGCTGATGACATGTGCTGTGTATTTTGTGGGAAGTACACTTTGAATTGCTGTGTGTGTGTGTGTGTGTGTGTGTGTGTGTGTGTGTGTGTGCTGGGAGTGGGTGAAGATGCTAGGATCGGATTCTCTTATATTACTCATTCTAGTGAACAAAGCTGCCAGGCGGAGGTAACGTAACCTATTTCAGAAAGCACAAACAAAACAGAGTTTCCAGAAAGGGATCAAACACTCTACCTCTTTCCCATTAGTGCCATGCCTTTTGTGACTGAGATGTGTAACTATAAATGTCACCATAGGAGAAGTACGCATTCACTCTATGAGCATTATTGACCACTCACTATGTTCCAGACACTGCTGAAACAGCAGTGCAGAAAGCAAAGAGCAAATGCTTTTTAACTTTTAATATGGAGGAGAAAGGGGGAAAAAAAAAAAACAAACCCTGCCACCATTCAGTCCTTTAAAATAAGCAGTAAATAAATCAAAAAACTATAGAAATAATTAAACCGTCCTGAAGAACAGACATTTTGGTAGTTACCCATTCTCTTATTTATTGTTTCCCTTTATAGGAGTGACAATTATTTAAAAAGGAAGAGTTCAGAGTTGGTTGGAATTTAAAAGTGAGCTAAGTACAGTATTTCCCCTGCAAAAGAACAAACATGTGCCGATGAAGCGGGATGGTGCTGTTGATGGTGCACCCAACATAATTGTGGTTCCCCCATAACTTTACAAAGAATTATTTTGCCCTTAATAAGTAGGTAGACATCACAGACTATAGTTACATATGTGTGTAGATTAAAAATAGCTTTCCTTTCGGGGCGCCTGGGTGGCTCAGTCGTTAAGCGTCTGCCTTCGGCTCAGGTCATGATCCCAGGGTCCTGGAATCGAGCCCCGCATCGGGCTCCCTGCTCGGCGGGAAGCCTGCTTCTCCCTCTCCCACTCCCCCTGCTTGTGTTCCCTCTCTTGCTGTGTCTCTCTCTGTCAAATAAATAAATAAAATATTTTTTAAAAAATAGCTTTCATTTATTCTTATTTCAAATGTCCTATTTGGATTTAAATATAATTCCTTCAAAATACATAGAATCAGGGAGTGAAGGTTTTCTATCGATTCAGTTCAATCAAGTTTCTAAAATACATTTCACCTTGTAGATGATATTCTTTCTTATACCCAGCTGAAATCTCTCCTGCTTGATTGAATGAAGTTACAAATTCAACTGTCTACAAAGATCAGAAAGAGGGCAAAGTAAATGATTAAAATGGGACCTTTAAAAAAAAAAAAGACTGGGGCGCCTGGGTGGCTCAGATGGTTAAGCGTCTGCCTTCGGCTCAGGTCATGATCCCAGAGTCCTGGGATGGAGTCCCGCATCGGGCTCCCTGCTCCTTGGGAGCCTGCTTCTCCCTCTGCTTCTCTCTCTCTCTCTGTCTCTCATGAATAAATAAATAAAAACTTTAAAAAATAAAAAATAAAATAAATAAATAAAAAAGACTTTTTATTTATTTTAGAGAGAGAAAGAAAGAGCGTGCACGACCAGGAGGAGGGGCAGAGAGGGAGGGAGAGGGACAACCTGACCCTGCACTGGGGCTCAATCTCACAACCCTGAGATCATGACCTGAGTCGAAATCAAGACTTGGATGCTTAAACCATTGGGCCACCGAAGCACCCCTAAAATGGGACATTTTTTTTTTTTTTTGTAGTTTTAAATTTTATTATATTATGTTAGTCACCATACATCATTAGTTTTTGATGTAGTGATCCACGATCCATTGTTTTCATATAACACCCAGTGCTCCATGCAGTACGTGCCCTCCTTAATACCCATCACTGGGCTAACCAATCCCCCCTCACCCCTCCCCTCTAGAACCCTGTTTGTTTCTCAGGTCCATAGTCTCTCATGGTTCATCTCTCCCTCCAATTCCCCCCCCCCATTTTTCCCTTCCTTCTCCTAATGTCCTCCATGTTATTCCTTATGTTCCAGAAATAAGTGAAACCATATGATAATTGACTTTCTCTGCTTGACTTATTTCGCTTAGCATAATCTCCTCCAGTCCCATCCATGTTGATATAAAAGTTGGGTATTCATCTTTTCTGATGGCTGAGTAATATTCCATTGTATATATGGACCACATCTTCTTTATCTAAAATGGGACATTTTAAATAGAACTGACATGCCAGGGTGATGGGTATTGAGGAGGGCATGTGTTGTGATGAGCACTGGGTGTTATACATAACTAATGAATCATTGAACACTACACCAAAAACTAATGATGTATTATACAGTGGCGAAGTGAACATAAAAAAAAAAAAAAAAGAACTGACATGCCTTCAGTGTTGGGAAAACAATAGCATGATGGGGACTAATTACCAGGAGAGCATGTGCTCTGTCTAAAGAGAGAAGCTTCTACTCAGCTCCAACCATGTGTCCATGTGGGGCAACAAACTCTGTCTTGTAAAATTATCTCATTATTTAGAAGAAGCTCAAAAATTTCTTAATCTAAGAATTTTTTAATTAATTCACAATTTCTTACAATGCATTGTGTAAAAGCCAAAAGGCTGGATCCTACCCAGAGACTCCCTTTTTGCCATCTCTGTTCAATGCCAACTCTCTTGCTGGAAATTTTAGAAACAGAAAATTGGAAGATGTAAAAAAAAAACGAAAAACCAGATATTTTCTTTCCCATTTCACAGATGGGGAAATCAAAGTACAAAAAAAAATATCTTAGATTTCCATTTTTTTAATCAGAGTTGAGAATGTGACCCCAAATATCTGTTAAAGTACACTAAATTAAAAACAAACAGACAATTAGCACTTAGAAGAATTCATTGTATAAAAGAATGTACCACGGGTTGAGCACAGTACCTGGTTTAGAGTGAGTTCTCTATAAATATGTATTGTAGAAACTGCTGAACAGCCACATACTATGGTTGTATATCATAGCAGTGAGGTGTAAAGATCTTAATTCATACTAACTTAGAACTGTGCCAACAAACAGCTTACTATCTGTATGACATTCTCTCAGACTCAGTTTCTTCAACTGTAAAATGGGAATAATATCCAACCTGCCTGTATGTTAGGAGGATCTGAGATAATACACTACACTATCCACGTCTACACATTTTATATAGGTAGTGCCCCTTATTCAAATTACTTGACAGATTACCAGACTGGCAAGTCAGAAAAAATGTAGTAGAAAGGGACAACAAGGTTTAATGGAAAGGTCACAAGTTGTGGAACCAGTCCAAATTAAGTTGGACACTAGTTCTGCCATTTACTGGCCTGGCTACCCTGAGTAAGCTACTCTTTAATGACACCTTCATAGGGCTGTTGTAAAAATTAAAAATTATTGAGCACCTACCCTATGCGATGCACTATGCCAAGCCATTTGCTTCCTTATGTTCACTCAATTTATGTAGAGTGCTTAGCATTGCCTGGGCTATAGTAAGTGCTCAACAAACAGTAGAAAGTGTTGTTATCAGCATGTCTGAATAGCAATGAGCACTTAACATTGCTCAGGAGAGCCTTGTGAGTACAATGGATAAATGTGGACTGGATGAAACTATCATTAAGTGGGTTTGTGAAACAGTTGAATACACCCTGGAGAAAATATTAGATAACAGCTGAGAGGCAAAAGTTTTTTCTTGTAAAAGGCAAGAACGTAAATATTTTTGGTTTTGTGGGTCAGACAGTCACTGGAGCAACTACTCAACCCTGCCCTTTTAGTGCAAATGCAGTCATGGATAGGACATAAACTTCCAATAAAACTTTATTTACAGAAACAGGTGCCAAGCTGGATTTGGCCTATGGGTCATGATTTGCTGACCCCTGGTGTAGAGTAAAAAGATGATGGCATGTGACAGGATAAAGTGTGCTATTCAGTTGAAGAAACCGAGTGCACAAGCGCTTAAACTCTTGGAATTAAAATCAAAACTCAGGATGATCATGGTAGGTGAGATCCCAAAAACAAAAGCAAAATTGCTAAAGTGATTTAAGCCCAGGAAAGGGAAAATTCTATCCTAGTCGGCTCTGGAGGGACCATGCCCAGTAATGTGAACCACAGCATATTCAACTGAGATTGGTGATAAAAGACCAACAAGAAATGGTTTACATGTTTCATCTGGCGAGCCTGCCACTGCACTCCACACATCAATTGCTAGTAGCTCCAAGGAGCACTGTGTAGAAAGGATTCTGAGTCCTCACATCTGGGCCTGAAGTGAATGAGGGCCAAGACTGATTAGTAATGTCTTCCCAGGGCACAAGGGGAAAGCAGTGATGAGTGTGCCACATAAATGCCATCTTGAAAACCCTATCACATGAGGAAAGACAGGTAGTAAATAAATGGAATTTGTTATCCCAAATAAATTATATAACCCAAAATATAATCATCTTCAAGCTGGCAAGATAGTACTACACTCTTAGGTATTAATCTGATCTTGCTAATAATGGACATATCCAAAATAGTTTTTATTACAGTGGGCAGCAAGGGCCTGGGCTAGGTCACCTAAATATTCTTCCCTGCCCTGCATGACACTATGTGATTTTTTTCAAGATGCCTTATTGTACTATCACAGCTGTGTTCCAGGTGGCTTAGTCTTTCCCAACAGCTTTGCTTTGAAGACGTCATGAATATTTAAACATACTTTAGGCTAAACATTTTTCATGCTTCTCAACTCACCCACAGTCTGAAGGTGGGTTTTGGTTGGCGAGGAGGCTCATTTTCATGATGTGTGTTTATGCACATATATGCAATATAAACCCACAGGCACTGTATTATATACACACATTTGGACCTTCAAGGTGCATGTATGTAAATTCTTCCTCTTAAATCTTGACACTCAGTTCTGAAGTCAAAGTCTGCAGTTAAAGGCCACTGACAGGTTTTCAGACACAAACTAGCAGCTTTGCGATAAGAATGTACTGATTATTTGGAAATGACCTACTAGTGTTCCCACTGCACTTGTTCATAGATTATGACCTCAGAACCACAGTGACTGTGAGCTAGCCAGTGTCCCCTTCATTATTCTGAGGACGCTGAATAAGTCACAGAAGGTCCCAGAGACAGGTGGGGGCGGGCAAGCCATGAGGGTGAAGCTAAAGAGAGTTGACTAAGTATATGTATCTGTTCTTTTTTCCATGAAATCCCCATTGAAACTACTATAAAGGTGTTTTGTTTTGCTCTGTTTTAAGGACTTAACCCACCAGAATGGAGACAATAGGTGAGGAAAAAAACAAATCGCAGAAGCTGAATGTAGAAGAAACACACACACACACACACACACCAAAATCTTAAGCTAACAGTGGAGAAAGCCAAGACTCCTAGATTAGCAGCACCCAATCAGAAATGAAGATACCTCTAGAAATGAGGGTTAAGGCAGTGAGACTGGTTGAAATTGTTTAAGAAGCTGTCAGTTTCCAGCAATCACACTACTAGGTATTTACCCAAAGAATACAAAAATACTAATCCAAAGGGATACATGCACCGGATATTTAGAGCAGCATTATCTACAATAGCCAAACTATGAAAACAGTCCTAGTGTCCATTGACTGATGAATGAATAAAGAAGATGTAGTATACAGATACAACAGAATAGTACTCAGCCACCAAAAAGAATGAAATCTTGCCACTTGCAATGACATGGATGGAGCTAGAAAGTATTATGCTAAGCAAACTAAATCAGTCAGAAAGACAAATACTATATGATTTCACACATATGTGGAATTTAAGAAACAAATGAGCATGTGGGGGAGGGGGGAGGTGGAAAAACAGAGAGGCAAACCAAGAAACAGACTCTCAACTACAAAGAACAAAGTGATGGTTACCAGAGGGGAGGTGGGTTGAGGGATGGAGGAAATAGGCAATGGGGATTAAGGAGTGCACTTGTCGCAATGAGCACCATGTGATATATGAAGTGTTGAATCACTAAACTGTACACCTAACTAATATTACACTGTGTTAACTAACTGGAATTTAAATGAAAACTTAAAAAAAAAAAAAAAAAAAAGCTGTCAGTTCCTCAGATCAGCTTCCCTACTTCATGCAGCAAAACTGCCAAGAGACCAACCTGGCAAAAGACCAGAGGTTTCTTCTCTAGAGAAAACAAAAGGTCTCTGGATGAAAGAACTCTAGAAATGGGTACTACTCTTTAAAAAGAAGAAAGGATATAAAATCAGAAAACTAAAATACCTCTTAAAAAAAATTTTAATGAAAAAGCAAAGTAAAACTCAATAGAAAGGTTAAAAGATAAAGTTAAAGAAATCTCCCAGAACAGAAAGTAAAAAGACAAAGAGAAAACAGGAAACACAAGAAAAGAAAAGCTGAAGACTGTTAATGGGAAATCTATTATCCAAGTAGTAGGAATCCCTGAATGCAAGGATAGAGAAAATAGAGGGGAAAAAAAAAATCATCCATTATATTAGTTGTCTATTGCTGCATAACAAATTATCCCAAATACTCAGCAATTTCTGACATTTATTCTCTTACCCAGTTTCTGAGGGTCAGGAATCCCTGGGAGCTGGTTAGGTGGATGGTTCTGGGTCAGGGTCTCCCAAGAAGTTGCAGTCAAGCAGTCTGGGGGGTTACAGTCTCATCTGAAGGCTAGACTGGGGCTGGAGGATTTCTTCCAAAGTGACTCACTCACATGGCTATTGGCAGAAGCTTCAGTGGCTAGCTGGCTGTTGGCAGGAGGCCTCAGATCCTTGCCACATGGGCCTCCCCATATGGCTGTTCACATGGTAACTATCTTTCCCCAAAGCAAGTGATCCAAGAGAAAGAAAGAGCACAGCCAAACAGAAGTCGCTGTGTCCACTGTGTCTTTTATACTCTAATCCGAGAACTGAATTACGATCACTTCTGCTGTATGCTACTGGTCAGAGACCAACGCTGGTCCAATAATGACAGTGAACTGTACAGGGGGCATGACTGTCGGGAGGCAAGGATCGTGGGCACCATCTTGGAAGCTGGTAACTATATCCATGAAGAGTGCGTGTGTGAGGGGCGCCTAGGTGGTTCAGTTGGTTAAGCGTCTGCCTTCAGCTCAGGTCAGGATGCCAGGGTCCTGGGATCAAGCCCCACATTGGGCTCCCTGCTCAGCCAGGAGCCTGCTTCTCTCTCTGCCCCTCCCCCCCACTTGTGTGCGCTCTCACTGTCTGAAATAAATAAAATCTTAAAAAAAAAAAAAAAAGGGCGCCTGGGTGGCTCAGTTGGTTAAGCGACTGCCTTCGGCTCAGGTCATGATCCTGGAGTCCCTGGATCGAGTCCCACATCGGGCTCCCTGCTCGGCAGGGAGTCTGCTTCTCCCTCTGACCCTCCCCCCTCTCATGTGCTCTCTCTCATTCTCTCTCTCTCAAATAAATAAATAAAAATCATTAAAAAAAAAAAAAAAAAAAAAGAGTCTGTGTGTGTGTGTGTGTGTGTTTATGTATATTTTAATTCTCAGAGTTTAAGGACATGTTTCCTGAATTGAAAAAGCTAACTGCTTAGGACAATGGCCCCACCATAAGGCTTATCATTACGAATTTTCAAAATACCACAGATCCTACACGCTTCCAGAGACGTTAAAAAGTCAGATCACCAAGGATACACAAATGGCCAATGGGTATGTGAAAAGTTGCTCGCCACCACTAATCATCAAAGAAATGAAAATCAAAACCACAATGAGATACCACCTCACACTTATCAAAATGAATAATCAAAAAGACAAGAGATGACAAGTACAGGCGAACATAAGGAGAAAAGGGAACCATTTTGGCAACCCTTGCACTGTTGGTGGGAATGGAAAACAGTATGAAGGCTTCTCAAAAAATAAAAAATAGAACTACCATGTGATCCAGCAACTCTACTTCTAGGTATATATCCAAAGGAGATGAAACCACGGTCTCAAAGACATTTCTGTACCCCAAGTTCACCACAGCATTCTTCATAATGGCCAAGACATGGAAGCAACCTGTATCTGTTGATGAATGGATTAAAAAATTGTGGTATATACACACTGAAGTATTATTCAGCCATAAAAAAGGAAGGAAATCTTACCATTTGCAACAATATGGATGAATCCCGAGGGCAGTATGCTAAGTGAAGTCTAAGAAAGAAAAACACTATGTAATCTCACTTATACGTGGAATCTAAAAAAATCAAACTCATACAGAGAGAGAGTAGATTGGTAGTTGCTGGAAGCAGGAGCGAGGTGGGGAGTGGAGGGAAAGAGTAAAGGTGGCCAAGGGGTACAAACTTCTAATTATAGATAAATCCTAAGGATGTAATGGACAGTATGGTAACCAGAGTTAATAAATACTGTACCGTATACTTGAAAGATGATAGGAGAGTAGTTTTCACGACATACGCACAAAAAATGGTACACCTATTGAGGTGATGGATAGGTTAACTAACCTTATTGTGGTAATCACTTCATGATATACACGTACATCAGATCACGTTGTACACCTTAAACCAACACAATGGTATGTCAATTAGGTCTCAACAAAGCTGGGGGGAATAGATCAAAGAATAAATACAGAAGGCTTTCCAACTTCTCCAGGGCAACATCGGAAGTTGACAGCAATAAACAATACCTTCAAAATCTTGAAGGAAAATGATTTCCAAGCTAGAATTAAACCTACCAAAACGGAAAACACTGGAGAGGAAACAACCAGGTTTTAGAAGCTGGAAAGTAAATTAAAATAAAACAAAACCTGAATCTTAAAATTGACAGCAGAGAAACCTGAGAATAATGAATTTACCAGCACATGAAACCTCTTGAAATGAAGGTTGAAGAAGGGTGGCTGAAATATAGTTAAGTGCTAAGTGCTTTGTGGGCCTTTTCAATTCTGGAAATGTATGGGCTTAAATTCTGGGAATTAAAAATGTAGTTATACCAGCCAAGTCATCAATGAAGTAAGAGAACAGAATGAAAGTGTTTTTAATCAGGTTTAATAAGTTACTGCGAGAAGCATTTTGCCAAAATGGGGGAGTAGAGAAAAAGGAAGACAAAGGAAATGAGAATGAGAGATCCAAACCCAAAGAGGGACAAACAGGAGCCCCAGGATGGTGGTGAAGGAAGACTCCAGAGGGATAGCTATGTGCCAGACCAGGTCGGGGGGGACCAGTCCAGAGTGGGCAACCAGATCAGAAGTCCCCGGGGCAGGAAGCTTTTTCCAGGTGATGAAATCTACCTCAAGTATCTGAATGTCTTAAAGGGAATTTAAACACTTGGTGAAGGCTTTGAGATTGAATTCCTAATAAGCACCTAGGAAACCAAGCATACAACAGAATACAAGACAATTATTAACTCCTGGGGGGGGGTGAGGAATGCTGTCAAGGGGGAAAAAAAAAGCAATCATACTTTACAATAGGGCTCAGCTGTGACTAGAGTTTACATAGCCGTAATAATGTAAACACTGAATATTGACCTAATCAAAACTATGAAATAACTATATTGGGGGGGAGGGGAGGACTGCCATGGTCAGAATTTAATAGAGAATGCACAGAACTGAAATATCTAGCATTAGTAATAAGCAAGGGAAATACCAAAATAATCAGCTAAAAGAGGTGCAATGATTGCTTCTGGGAGGGGAAATGAGGTAGGAAGTAAGAGACTACTGTATTTTGTGGCCAACTTTGTAGAATCCTTTAATTTCTAAACTGCATGTTTGTTAGTTTGATCTTAGAAATTAATATGCTGCCCTGAGAAATAAGGAGACAACAGTCAATCGTTCATTCAATAAGCATTTAAAGTGTGCCTGGAGGGGCACCTGGGTGGCTCAGTCGTTAAGCGTCTGCCTTCGGCTCCGGTCATGATCCCAGGGTGCTGGGATCGAGCCCCACATCGGGCTCCCTGCTCAGCAGGAAGCCTGCTTCTCCCTCTCCCAATCCCCCTGCTTGTGTTCCCTCTCTTGTTGTGGCTCTGTTAAATAAATAAATAAAATCTTTAAAAAAATAAAGTGTGCCTGGGGATTTGGGGGAAGGGTGGGGAGACCGAGTCCCTGTCCTCCCTCACAGGCCAGTGGGTTTCTCAAACACAGCCAGTGGGGGGTGGGGGGCAGGATTTCAAACTCTTCTCTAGTGAGGCATTAATAAGGTGGAAAACAGATGCTTGGACATCTGCTTGTCTTGAATTTCAAGGTTTGTGGCTAGTGGCAGGGGTACCCTTGGAAGGTTGATGTGGGCTTAGCCTCAAGGCACACTGGGATGGGGCAGGTGGGGCAGGTGGGGCAGACAACTCCGGAAATAACAATGGCCCTTAACAAGAGCAGCTGGCAATGGGGGATGTATTTTCTAAAGCGCTAGAGTGACCCAGGCTAGTTTCAAGCATGAGGGTCATTGTTGTGGCTGCTTTGTTTACATGACCTCATTTAATCCTCACAATGAACTGCTGAGGTGGCTGTCATTATCATCCCCATTTTCTAGATTGGAGCCCAGACAGGTTCCGTGACTTGCCTACAATCACACAGCTTGTAAACCCACAGAGCTAAAATTCAAACCCAAATCATATCCATGCCCTTCAGCCTCAGCCTGGGTCTTCCCTCAACTGTTGGATGAAGACTTGCCTTTAAGATCTGGATTTAGTTTCTGCTCTGCCATTAATCAGCGGTGTGATCTTACGCAAGTTGCTTCCCTTCTCAGTATCTGTTCCCAGGTGTGGAAAACAGAGGGGGGTTGGCTCAGATGACGACTAAGCATCCTTTATACTCCGGCAGTCTATGTGAGGATAGGGGAAGCCAACAGGAAAAGGAAATGTACGAATGTGATGCAGAGGTCAAGCTTTTTCTCCTCCAAGTCTCAATTTCCTCATCTGTTAAAATGGGAATCAAGACACACCTCACATGGGTGTTGAGTGTGTTAAAAAAGGTAATGTACAAAAAGTACTTAGCACTTGTCCAGGTACATAGTAAGTGCTCGATAAGCACGAACTCTGATGCGTTCCAATTACTCATACGCTGACAAGAGCGCCCCCATGCTTGAATTCCTGAAACTTCCACTTGTGGTAAGGTCAAAGCGCCATGTTTGCAGGAAGATGAGTGATCAAAACAGAAGAAAGGGAGTCAAACAAAATTACTGTCTAACAGGAACGTGTGCTGTTGCCCTTTATTGGTTTTACATACGAGTTAGTTTACGAATACTTTCAGGAGCATGTAAGTGTGAAATTGGAAAGCGTCACTCCGAGACTGCCACGAGCCACCGCACTGGCGATATAAGAGGGGGAGGAGGAGGAACGGGGTGGGCCAGTGAAGGGAGAAAAGGACAGAAGCAGAAAGGAAAGGAAGGTGAACCAAAAGTGTGGAAGGACAAAAAGATACGGGGCTGGGGAGCAAACGGATTTTAAAGTTCAAAGCACATTCATCCAGATTTATTATTGAACACACACACTTTTACTTGACTTTTTAAACATGCCCCACCCCCGACCTCTGCTTTTACTCAAGCCATTTTCTCTGTCTGCAATTCCTGTTCCCAGCCACGGACACTGCTCAAGGCCTGCCTCAGCTTTCAGGCCAAGCTTGAATTTTATTTTCTTTCAGAAGAAATTGTAAAGCACGCATGGTTCATGAGAATGCAGACTTCGGGTCAGCGTCGACCTGTTCTGGAATCAAGCTGGGTGAACTGCAGACAAGTTTCTTAATCGTTCTAAACCTCAGTTTCCTGGTCTGTAATCCCCAGACGTGTAACAACAAATCCAGAGGGCGCAATAATGAGAGATAATGCACATGAAGCGCTTAGCCACCTGCTCCACAAATGTCAGCAGCTATTATGCCCTCGTCCCACTTTCTCCACGCCTCAAATGCAGTTCCAAATTCCATGGAACTAGAATGACTGAGAAGCCAGGCTGTCCATCCTCAGTGTCCCAGAGGGAAGGAACCATGCTTCCCCCAAAAGAACCTAGACTACTACTCAATAAACGTCATGTGGATTGAATGCAGTAACTACGTCAATCCTCAAGCTTACGATTATTTACTATTTCAAGTAGAAGATGAAACATCCCAAACAACGGACTCCAGGTGACCGGACGATCATGGCAAGGTGTGGGATGACACTGAAGTTCCAGTGAAGGAACCTATTCTGCGGCGGGAACCCTCCACTCCAATGATCATGAAAACAAGAACAACCATAAACAACCAACATGTACTGAGGATTTACTATGTCCCAAACACTACTTGTGAGTGCTTTATCCGTAAGAACTCAGTTAATCCATGGAATCAGCAACTCCACAGCAAAAGGGCAACTCTCAAGAGAGTTTACAGAGAAGGAAACGGAGCAGAGAAGGAAATGGAGCAGAGAAGGAAACGGAGCAGGGTGACCAACTGTCTCAGTGTGCCTGGGTCTGAGATGCTTCCTGCGATGCAAGACTAAGAAAGCTAAAACCAGAAAAATCCCAGGCACACTGGGCTGAGTGTGCCCGAACACTGAAGCACACAGACATTAAGTTAATGCCCTGGGTTAAGGAGTGGCCACACCAGGATTATGAATACAAGACCCCCATCACCTCTCTGTCTAGAGCTGGCCATATGAACTTAGGCACATCATTTACCATCTCTGGGCCTCAGCTGTTTTCAACTTCAAAATCAAGGGGTCAAACTAAATCAGGGATGGCAAATAAATGGGCTCCCTTGCCCATGGCAAAGCTAACTGATTAGGCCACTCCTCCCAATCTACCCAACTTGGGCTTCAGAATCTTTCTCAACCCAACACACTGCGCACTCCAACCCATTTGTAGGAGTAGATGCTTAGCATGATCTCTGAAGCTGGCAGCTTTACCTTCATAGTTTGTCGGCGCTAAACTAGCTTCCTGAAATCCTTCTGGTCTCTTAGGAGTTGGGAGACTAGCATCCAAGGACAGAGAACAGACAGATGGCAGCAATACTGACAATGGAAGGGACAGTCCCCAGAGCCTAGGCACTCCCTCAGTCCGTTCCTGTGTTACATACCCCTCCAAGCACAGTATGGTGAATGAGAGCAGGGACTCTACAGAAACTGGGCTCAGAATCCTGGATTACCATTTACTAGCTGTGTGACTTTGGGCAAGTTACTTAACCTCTCTGTTTCTTGATTCCCTCGACTACAAAGTGAGGATTGTAATAGTAACTACCTCAGAGGCTCATTATAAGGATTCAATAAGTTAATATGGGTAAAATGCTTAGCACATAGTAAGTGCTCTATGCATTAATATTAGAATCCTCAAAAGCACGCTCTGGGGTGGATATTATTTAACAGACGAGAAACTGAGGTTAAGAGAAATTAAGTTGCCAAAAGTCACACAGCAGCTAGTTAACTGAAGCAGCAAAGCTGGATTCAAATACTGATTCCAAAGCTTTTGCTTTGCCACACTGCCACTCAGTAAAAACTCAAATACTTATTAAAAGAATCAATGTTGAAATAAAAGTGATTCTTGACTATCTGTAGGGACTTGCCAACCTGAGGCCACTGTCCTCCCACCTTCAGTACCTGCCTATTCCCTATGGGCACTGCTTTCCTAGAGGGCTCTGGAGTATTGCCTACTTTGACACCACACCCATTCACACCATCAGCAGGCAGACAGGTGATGCCAACAGACGGGGAGCATCTGCTGAGTCTCCAGCTTCTGAGAAACAGGGGAGAGAATCTTTCAGATTCTGATTATTGGTCTTCCCGTTATCAGTAAAGTGAATTTTGTTATTTTATAGATCTGCATCTTTCAGAGAATTGAGCAAACACAGATTAGGGAAAATGGGTAAAGGGATTAAGTATCTACGTACCTATGCTGTATCTTATCGGTCTCAGTCCCCTAGGGATCCTCCTAAACATACATATCTTTGGTCTTAATAATCATAGTTATTCACAAAAATATCTACTCCGGTAAACACTAAAATTCCTAAAGCTAATATATTTCTCACCATGTTATTATGTCCAAAGAGAGTAAGCTGGTGCCCATGTTTCTAATGCATTCCATCTACTGTTTCCTTTTTAAAAGCAGGAAAGGTGCTCAGCTTTACCCAAGATGGATTTGGGAAGTCTCTAACACTAGTGAGAGAGACCGGAAATTGCTTTCATTCCTGCCTCTCTCCAAAGACTGCAAACCCTGGGTTCGGTTGTTATGCACCTTGCTGGCTGGCGCTGAGCTGGCAGTCTAAAGCGGGTGACATTGAACTGGTGTCCACCGACGTCCACAGAGCAGTCAGCCAGATGCATGATGTCCTGCTCTCCATCTACATTTTTAGAAATCAGTTCAATGGCTCTCACCCCTCCCGCCTTAGAGATGACCAGAAAGGCAGGCAGGAAGAAAGTAAACTGGGGGAGGGAAAAAAAAGACACGTTTTCCTCCAAAGGCTCTCATGTTGCTTACTAGATAAAGTCGGCTCCATCAAGACAGTGCACTCTTTACATTCTAAATGGTTCCTTGGTTTTAGAACTGTGGCATTCCTGCCCGTGCTGTTTCAGAGGAAAGCAGCCTCTTGGCTAGCAACCGGGACTCTCTCTGCTGCATTACCAAGGGAGTTACCCAGCAGGGGGAGGGTCCTGGCAAATAATAGTGTTTTTACCTCTAAAATGTGCTCTCTGACTCTGTAAGAGGCGAGAGCAGATAAAAACAAACTCCCAGGGAAGGGCTGGAGAAAGGTGGAAATGCTGAATGCAATTTTAACAAAGGGGAATGGGAACACACTGCACGGTGCAGTGGTTAGGAACCCTGGCTTGGAATCTGAAAGATTTGGGACTCTGCAACTCAGCGTGTGACCTTGGAGAAATTACTGAACCATCTCCTGTGACTAAAGGAATCTGTTTCCTCCTCTGAAAACCGGTAGTAACAACAGTTTTCTCCCCAGGGTTGTTATGAGGCTTGCATGAGACAAGTGAAGGGCACAGCACCTAGGGCTGGCACTCTTATTATTCACCAGTCTGCCTATCTCTGCACATCATTTTACAACAATGTTATTGGACAACATTTACCAAGCACTTACTACAACCAGGCACAGTGCTGAGCTCTGGGTTTCATGGGAGAATTAAGTAAGTCTTAGAATGACTATGTTAACAAATATATCAACAATATAACATAAACAAATTATAGTAATAAATATATTGGGAGTATTAGTACTCGGATCATTACAAGGATAATGAGAGAACACCTGCCATGAAGGGTTTAGTACAGTGCCTGACATACATAAAGAACTCACGCGAAGTTGGATATTAACTAGAAGAACAAGTCCCATTTGCCTCGGCGACAAGCAGGAGGGTGACAGGGTTAACATGCAGGGTTTTCCCCTCCCCCATTTCGCCACGTCCTATGCTACCAGCTCTCATATCCCTGGCCAGCTCCTAGCCTCCACCAGGAACTTGGCTCTTCCAAACAACTATGGAAGGACCCAGCAGCTCAAGAGCTTGAAGGTTAAGGTGATGAAAATACAGAAAACTGGTCAGGCTAACCATTACCCTAGTGAGTAGCAGCAACCGGAAGGAAGCCTGCTTGGTCCGTGCTCTTTCCTAATCTAGATGATGGCCACGTGGACACGTTCACTTTGAGGAAACTCATTTTCTACAATTAAGATTTGAACACTCTTCTGTACAAATGTTATGTTACAATAAAAAAAAAAAAAGTTAAAAATAGTGACTGCCCTTCTCCAACATCCAAAGCACAGAGCAGCCCTTCTCGATGGGCATGCCACACTCAGGTTGTGAGCAAGCCAGGTCAATCACCTGTGGCAGTGAGCAGCCTCCTCAGCTTACCCACCAGGGAGCTGTAGAATTACCAGCATTTTTTTTTTTTTTTTTTTTGGTAAAATTGGAAAGTAGTGCTCTAGAGTACCAAATGACAACATCCTCCTCAATCACACGAGTCTACCTTAAGGTTTTTCCTATCTAAGGTCAATTTTATTGACTCAGTTTTTAATGAGATTGTTTTATCTTCTCCAACAAGAGTATACCACATTTATGGGTCAACACTTCTAGACTGCTCTTTACAAAACTGAGAGCCTGTCTTTGATATCATTCCATAGCTTACTCTTCATAACAAGCAAATATCTAGTAACAAGCAAACATCCCTCCCTCTTTCCTTTCCCCACAGTCACTGGGGGGGGCAGGGGGAACACCTAAAATAAATTTCAATCATTTATCAAGTCAATGGATATAACACAGACTACATGCTGGTTTTCTCTTTGAAAGTTTATTGTTATTAAAAAAAAAAAAAAAACCTATACTTGTTACATTTTACATTCACCTCTCAGAACATTTAATGATACCAGTTAATGATGATATATAAAAAGCCCACCAGCTGCTTGAAATGGCTGCAAATTTTTTACCAGGTACTGGTATTAAATTGGTTTGAACTCTTTGGAAAAATTGGTGTAACATTAAGTACCAAGATTTCAAATTCCCAGATTAGAAACAAGATTTTTAAGTCAGGAGGAAATTTAGTAAAAATTCAAAGCTAAAAGGAAATGTTAATAGAAAAACAAAAATACTGTAAAAATAGGATTCCCCCCACCCCCAAGTTAGGTTAAAAAAAAAAAAAAAAGCAACCAACCCAACCCCACCCCCAATATTTCTCTTAGAAAAGTCACCCAATCCTGAACACAGGGTCTCACACACAAATACAATTAGCTTGATTTGTAGATCAGCTTCTGGGATCTTATACTAGCCCCAGTTTGGAGTTTTAAAAAAAAATTAAGTTAGGTAGTTACAGATCCATAAATACTGATATCCAAACGAATGAAAACATCCTGGCTTTGGTATGGCTACAGAAATCTGGAAATTGTTCAAGAGGACACTGGCTTTGGAAGAGAGGGAGTGAGAGGGTAGGGAAGGCAACACAAAGCCCCCAAGTGGAGGTAAAATAAATACTGGGACACATCCATAGCAAACACTGTGTATAAGACTGAGGCAGGTGCCTCAAACAAAAAACACATACAGGTTCTTGATCAGAATAACCCAAGTGCAAGTTCTTGATCAGATTAACACATGTACAGGTTCTTCCTAAGAGTTGTCTAGACCAACCTTTTTCCAAGTATTATCTGCAAGAAACGGTCTGAATTTGGGAATGCACGTGGTACCCTATGGTCTGGTGAGAGAGAAAGACCTTCTGGAATAAGAATGGCCACCCGGGCTAAAAGCCAGCCCCTTGTTAGTCCAGGAATATCAAAATCTGTTTGTCCACCACAAAAGTACCTCCAACTCCTAACAAGGGGCCTCAGCTACCCCTGGTCACCACAGGGGCTGCTAGAGGGACTGAACTGCTGGCTTTTCATCTCTGGGGTGATAAAATAAAAAACTCTTCTGGGACTAGGAGTGTAATTTACTGTGCTGTGTCTCAAGTCTATTCCCTACCTGCCCCATTCCCACAGTCACGATTAAGGATTGTGAGGATCCTAAGGAGAAGGCAGGGATGTGGTCAAGGCCAGAGCACGGCCTCATCACCCTAAAATTTACAGAAGAGAAGAAGCCAAAGTGCCCATTCTCTGGTCTTCAGATGAACAGTTACTTCACAAAAGCACAAAGGTGCCACCAGAGAAGGCAAGGAAAAAAAAAAAAAAGGCGACTTGTTGCTTTGATGCTGAAATCCACAGTAGTTATCAACACAAGGCTTTCCAAAAAAAAAAAAAAAAACGTTGGTGTACTGCTAGGACGCCAAGTAAGACAATCATTCAGAAAAACCCACTCTGATGACCACATACACTATAACTAAATTTCCATCACAGGGCACTAACGGAGAACAGACTGCTATTATGGGACGTCACACACACCACGGGGACAATTCCAGCAAGAGAGGCCCTCTCGTAGAGCAAAAGCTGCCAGGAAGAAACAAGAGAGGAAGGCCCTGTTTACTGTGGACTTGGTTCACCCCGGGAATCATCATGATGGGGGCTGCGGGCAGAGAAGAAGCACAGAACACCCACCCAGGCAACTCTAAATAAACAAGCATCATTTACCCTATTATCTAAAGGAGACTCCAACACCAGGGGAAAAAAAAAGAAAAAAAATGAGTTATAAATTAAAACAAAAATCTGTACAAGTCTTGACTCTGAGTCAGTAAGGTTTGGTCTCTGTTGAAGCCAGGACTTAACAAGAAGGTGATTCACTTGTTATCACGGCCCCCCAACTTGCTTTGGGGTATATGCATCAGGACACGACACAAAGAGAATCACCTGAGACCGAGGGCATGACGTACAAAGATTTCCTCAGATGCGTAAGGTGTACTGATTTCCCACAGAGAGGCTAACAGTTGCTGTAACCCCAAATCCTTTACGTATCCTACAGTGGCAGCTTAGAAACCAGAAAAACCCATCTGCCAGCAAATCCCCTCTCCAAGGCTAGAAATGAGGGGCAGGCGGCAGGGAGTGCGGGGAAGGCCATTTCCTCAGGATTCCTTCGGTGAGTGGCAGCCACGGCAGAGCTCCTTTGTCTTCAGCGAGGGCCAGACCTCCTGGGAGGCTGGGGCGACGACAAGGCTCCACAGGCTCGAGACACAGTCCGTGTGCAGTAACAGCCTCAGCGACAAGAGTGCGCAAGTGGAGTCATAAGTGAGAGTCTACAGATCACTGATGACTGCCCGGTCAGTCTCCCCTCCCCACCCACAACAGATAACCCAGATAATCAGCCTGCGCCAGGTACCACTTCATCTCCTTAGGAGCAGGGAACAGAAATGAATTAGAAATAAAAACTTCTGAAATGACCCCTTGTTCCAGCTTGAGCTAGAACAAATATGTCTAAATAAACCACTTGCATTAAATAACATTTAAAATGCGGTACCTTCAGCACATTGTGGAGCATGAGATGTCCCCTCCCCCAACCCATTTACTTCAGTGCACGTAGCCACCCAGGCAAATTTTTCTGTTGCTCAGCCAGTGGAATGGATGGCATATGCCAGATGTTACACAAGGCATTTATTTCTCAGAGAAGGCTGAGAGCCAGGAGAATTAATCTCCTTCTGCTAGGACCTCTGCCCCAAGCTTCTGGAGAAACAGTGAATTGGGCTCGACAAGGGAAAGAGCTATGTGATCCACTAATCAGATTCAAAACATGAAAATGCAATGTAGAGTGTATCCCTTCCTGGTAGAAAGACCTAAAGACAATTTAAAAAAAAAAATGTCCCTTAAACTCAAAGGAGGCTTAAAAAAAAAAAAAAAAGACAACGTACAAGCAAAAAAAAAAAAAAAAAAAAAACCAAAGAAATGAGTAAATCGAACTCGCAACACTCCCCAAAGCAAGAGTTCATGGTGACGGCTGGCCGGAAGAGGTCGAGGCAGGAAGGAGCAACGCAAAGACCGAAGTGGCTGCCACCACAGCGCCTCGCAGAATCCACAACAGTGCTCCCCAGTTTCCAAGGCCAAGGAGCAATTCCCGGGTTAAAAACTTTCTATTTGGAAGAAAACAAAACCAAAAACCACTCCAGAAAAAAGGTCAAGGGAAGAAGAACACTGTAGAAAGTCAAGCCGCTGACCTCCGGCGGATCACAAAGAGCCCGCGCTGAAGCTGGCCCAAGTAGATCCTCATCTTGGTGCTGTCACTTGTCTTCCTCACCCAGATCTGCAGGGGAGAAGGAAAGGGAACAAGATGAGAGCGGCTACAGCGAATACTGAGGAACAAATCTTCCAGAGCATCAAAACATCTGCATGAATGAGGTGTGGGTGGACAACTGGCAACCTCCTCCTGTCAGGCTGTGGAGGCCTCCCCACAGGAAACCTCTAGCGTAGAGCAGGCATCAGCCCCGGACCTCTTTTCTCCTTCCTTCTCCCTCTCGCACACCTCTGATTAAGAAAATGGAAAGCACAGTAATCTCAGGTTCTATTTTTGCCTTGATCTTACGGACCTTTTTTTTTTATTTGGTTTGATTACAACATTATCAACATTCAAAATACATATATTCATGAATATAAACTTTCAATCAAATTTGGAAATATTTTCCTTGCCCCAAGGGACTTCCATATCATAGTCTTTCACTGCTCTGGTTTCCTGGCAATTAAGGCTAATGGTCATGGCAGAAAAAGAAGGAAAAAATAACAAGGAAAAAAAAAAGGCCCATGAGTGAGCTAAGGCCCAATTACGATCATGAGAAGGCTAAATTAGCTTAAGACAGCCCTTCCCTCCTGAGCATATCCTTTTCCCACAGATGGTATCAGATAGCTGACATTTTACAGGGCAGATGCACTCTTGCATAGAATGGAGAATCAACTCTGGCAGCAGGGGGACTGCAAAAGCAGACGAGGGCACTCAGTAAGTGTCATCTCTGTGGCCAGGACTGGGAAGAAAGCCACCTCCTCAGTCACCTGATACACCTGAGCTTTTTCATCTTCAGAACAACCCTATGAAGTACTATCCTCAACCCATTTTATAGAAGAGAAAGGCTGAGTCAATTTGTCTGATGTGAATCCTGGTGCCTGCTCTCAAAACCCCTGGCTTGCTCTTGTCCACTAACCCGGCCCTGGCTCTTCTTACCCGTTCTTCATCCATTTAATTAATGTGCAATCAGATGGGGCCAAAAGCAGGATTCTTTTAAGTTCTGCGTCTCACCCACATATGCAAGTAGGAGTCTACAGACCTATCTTCTCCCTCCCCCATTCAGTTTTCAGGTTTTAAAAGTGTTTGTTCTCAGTCTCAATTCCTTTAATGTGATTGTTTAGCAACAGAGAGACTTTAAAGTCAAATACACTAGTTTAAAATTAAAGACCTCACATGAAGCTGAGCCTCTAAGGACCTTGCAGAAGCAATTTTTTTTTTTTAATAGAACTTTTTTTTTTTCTTAAGATTTTATTTACTTGACAGAGAGAGACAAACCAAGAGCAGGAACACAAGCAGGGGGAGTGGGAGAGGGAGAAGCAGGCTTCCCACGGAGCAGGGAGCCTGATGCGGGACTCGATCCCAGGACCGTGGGATCATGACCTGAGCTGAAGGCAGATGCTTAACACTGAGCCACCCAGGGCCCCTGGAGAAGCACTTTAAACTGAAAAATGACTCTAAGAATAGCTGAAGTGGGGAGTCACCAACAGCCTCAGACTCACCCAACAAATGTGCCTGGAGTCAGGTTGTGCCAAGACCAACTAGCTCCAGTGTCACTTAGGATTTGACCTGAAAAACCAGCTAAAATCCTTCCAAGAAGTGAGAAATGTTTTCCCATCACCAGAGTTGCATGCCTCTGATGCACTGAGGCTTCTCCCCTCCAGGTGAATGTCTCAGTGTCACCGTTCTCTTGTCAGACCTCCTTGACACTCTATTATGTCAAAGGATGACAATCTTCAACAGAGAGAAAAAATGTAACTTGCATTTCTATTTTTCCTGAAAAATCTTAAGGTGTCACCAAGGAGGATGAGGCACTGCTTGTGAAGTTGGGTTTGGGTCCTAGGAGACCACACGGCCAGACACGAGGGCTCTGCTGTGAAGTCACAACACCTCTTGCTGGAAAACAGCAGGTCTCTCCAACAGACCCCTGTTCTGGTTCTGACTTGGCTTGGGGTGACTCACAGACCCCAAGTCCAGAGAGAAAGGACATTCATTTATCTGGAAGGCTCTCCCTAACTTCTGAGTAAACAATCATTTTGCAAACTAGTCACATTTGAGGGCATTTTCAATTCAGGAAGCTAGGAGAATGGAAGAGGCTTAAGTTATTTCATAATCCAGTTTCATTAGATTTACTGTGCACTGGCACGAATAAGTTACAGAGGGTAAACACATAAAAATCAATTTCTTTGCAGACATTTGTGGACTGATAAAAGATCAAGCCAATCGAGCTATTAAAGTTTTAAACTTCTTTAAAATTACTAACAATACAAGTTACACATTGCTGACATCCCCCCCTAATGAAGGGCCCGTCGGAGAAGTCACTCGCCAGTCATCCTATCCTGGAGCCTAACCCTCCGAGCTGCCTTTAGAACCAGTCGCTATCCTACAGGAGAGACTCAAGGAAACCAGTACCTGAGGGCCAGAGCCTGGCAGCTCACTGCTGAGAGGCACAACAGGACGAGTCACATTGTAAAGACAGCAGGCAAGGAGTAGTGTGTGGCTCAGATCCGGCCAGCATCCATTTACTGAGCACTTACTGCGTGCCAGACCCTGGGCCAGGTGCCTCATTAAATCCTCACAGCACAAAACAAATCTCTCAGTACAGACGAAAGCTCTAGAGAAATAACAAAGATGGAGTATGCTCCACAAGCAAGTTCCATGGTCGGTACACAGGTACCTTACAAAGCAGCAGGATTTGAACACACAGGTATCACGCAGACTTGCCTTCTGCTCTTTCCTGTAGTCTCCCTCAGTCATTCCCAACTGAACTGCTGTATGTGGAGTTCACCACCACCACCAGGAATATACAAATCCACATTAAGTTGTTAGTCAAGACAAGTAAGGGATATTTTGTCTCCGTGCAATTTCTGCCGGGAAGTGCTGACTGAGATCCTAACCCGCACAGGACACACGGTTCCACGGTACGTTCATGGTGGCACCTGCACTGCAGGTTTGTCACACTTCGCTCCCCTGGGGGGGGAGGGAGTTCGGCCCCTACCTCATTGGCTCCGACAGAGCTGATCACACAGCTCAGCTTCTGGTTGTCCTTCGACTCCAGGTAGATGGCCTGGCTCTTGTGGTACCTGCCAAAAAACAAGACCCAAGTTTATGTACGCCTTTAGCCACTGCATCAAGGTAAGACCGACATGCTGAAAAAAGCCACACATATTTACTGTTTATAACTCGGTGAGTCTGGGGTAAGTATATACACCCATGAGATCATCACCACCACGAACACATCCATCTGCTCCCAAAGTCTCCTCCTGCCCTCTTCATCAGAATTATTTGTTGTTGTTGTTTTTTCTTTTGTAGGAAGAACACTTCGCAGAAGGGCTATGCTCTTAACAAATTTTAAGTCAATAATACAGTATTGTTAAAGGCACCAGTTTTTAAAAAGAAAGGAAAAAGGGGAAGAAAGGAAAACACCACAACAAAGAATATAATTGAAGGAGTCTTAATTTACATTTGATGAAGAGTTTGGATTTCAAGTTTAATTTGAAGGCCTCCACCCTTCGATTAGATCAGATGACCTCCTAATCTTCTCCTAATCTAAAACTTATATTCCTTGGTCCTTCTGCAGAGGGAAAAGGGAGGTGCGGGAAAGACTGGGAAGCGAACTCCATGCTTACTTTTTATTTGGACTATATACCCCAACTCAATCAAAAAGTAAATTATAATTTTTCAAAATAAAACCTGTTCCCACTTTCCATGCATCCCAAAACACTGAAGAAGCTTGGGTGGACAAAATAAATAGCAGGGTTTGAACAACCAATCTATTATTTATTTTCAATACGTCCAAATTAAGTCATCCACAAGACGGCAGGCCAATTTCAACTCTTTCTTTGGTTACTCATTCAGCAAATACTCATTAATCACTTACTGTGCAGCACTGAGGATGCTGGAAGTCGGAGGTGGACAGTGAACAGGACCACAAGGTCCCTGCGATCACACAGCTTCAAATACAGCGGCCGTGAAGAATACTGACTAATCACACCTGGCAAGCACTAACCAGGCGAGGTTCGGAGTGTCAGGGTGTGCACCCTGGGGGGTCTGATTTGACCTGGTCAGTCGGGAGAGCTGCCTTACATGGAGCAGACCAGACACTCCATTTCGGCCCCAGTAGCCATCCTCTCGGCCTGTAGCACAGGACCACCTTCAACTTCTCCAAGTTCAGAGGTAAGGCCGAGGATGAAAGTGAGGAAGCCAGGGCCAAAGCCCAAATGAGACAAGAGCAGCTCCACAGGATGAAGGAGCAGCTGCTGGGCTACAAGAGCTGGAAACACGAGCCAAGCTGCTGCTGGAAGCCCTGGCCGGGGCCAGCCCCAGTCAGGCAAGAACATAACCTCCGCTTCATTCTGGCTACACAGATCTGGCTAAAGCAGACGCACTAACTCCCGCAAATTCTACCAAAATGCATCTCCCAGCAAAGTACTGCATGTTATCATTATTTCGGGGGGGGGGGGGCAGGCAGACTGTTTTGCTGATATAATAAATAATCTACTGCCAGGATATCACAGTAAAGAGATGTACTTCACTCCCACAATAAGCTTTTTCAATCTAGGTTCTAAGCACTCTTTAACCTGCTACTTAGGAGCTGAAAACTCAGGTTTCCAACTCACTTTACTTCCTGAAAACACTGTTAAAAGAAATTGAATCATAAATGCAATTAGAACAGCGTGATTGGTTTAGACTCAGCTTTAAAGCTGCTTTTGGCCAGAGATCAGTTGGTAAACTGGGTCAGGGGACCTTCATTATGCTAAATATGTAATATCACAAGGTCTGAAGTATACAGTGCATGAGGAAAGGCTGAATTAGTTCACAGCGTGACTCAAAAATTCCAGTTGCCCTCCCACATCTAAGCCAACTCTCCTATGTAAATAATAACATCTTGAGTGATGGTTAGAGTAAAATTACAGAGCAGGAGAACATTCGAAGTTATTCTATGGAGACTGTGAGTTATTAAATAATGAGATAAAGACACAAAGCATGCACCTAGCCTCAAGTCATTCTGATACTATTTCCTAAATACTTTAATAAAGAAAGGTCACAGTGTGGTGAAGGAGTATGTTACTAGTGTAGAAACATGCTCAATATACTGCTAAGTGGAGGGGGGAAATCTATGTCCATTACATTCCGGTGCTTGTAAAAAAACATGTTATATGTGTATCATACACACACAGAAAAAACTGGGTAAAGTTATGTAGTTAAGATGTATAATAAAACGTGTATTACAACTTTATAGAAATATGAAATGTAAATTAAGAACGGTATTCTTTTCATTGCCTGGCTTTCTTTTTTCTGAAATAAGCAGGTTATTACTCATATTAAAAATTAAGTAAGTCACGGTTCTGGAAAATACCTAAATAACAAAGATGGGTAAAAACAAAACTTGATGTTAAAATTAACATCTTAATGTCTTCAAGGACAATAGCTAACTCTGGGAGACTAGTCAAACAATTCTCATGAGATGTGCTGCATTTTCCTTCAGATGTGTGCAGAACCCAAACCCCAACACCTATGACTGGCTTGAAATGAATACCGGAAGTAACAGTAAGATCTGGTCTATTACCACCCCACCTCCCCCGGAGGTGGTCTGGCCACCTCCCAAATCTGCCTGCTTTGTGGTAACCAAATGGTGGTGGCTTGATTGTCCACCATTGGTCCCTATCTGCTCCACAACAGAGCTGGCCTGCGTGCTTCCCAAAACAACCCATTTCCAAGCCAACGGAATCTCAGATCCTCCTGAACCAGATTCTCATACACCACACAACAGTCTTGGGAAACTGTTATCCCTGGATATCAAATCTATTCAACTCTCTGAATTCTCTGGAAAAAAAAAAAAAAATCCTCAGAAATTAGCATTCATATTTTCAAGATAAAACTAATAAGTATAGGACAACCTTAACATACAAATTTACTTTTTAATTTCTAAATACTAATAAAAGAGGGGGAGAGAATTCAAAATAAATATAGACATAAAAACTTTTAAAAAGCAACAACAGAACTGAAAATGTACATTATCATTTTTTGCCAATTAACCCATTTTATAAGCTGCAACTCATCTCAGGAAAAAAATACTTTAAATAGCCTCAGAGAACAAGCCCCAAAAGTCAAACTGACTTTATTAACTTTATTACTAATGGAACTCCTGACCTGGGAATCCCAATAAATGAGCTCTTAGAGCTCTGCTTCTACTATTAAACCCAATGAACTAGAATCAACAGTACTATTATGGAAGAAGGCAATTTCTTCAGAAGGTGGGTCAAAAAGGAGGGGGTAGAATTAATTTAATTTTGTATCCTACTGGGAATCCTGATATTAACGTTTCATTCCCCCCCCCCCCCCGAAAAAAAACTGAATACCATGTTACAGCTCTGGAACCTCAAGGAGTCCCAATGCCAGTTGTAAATATTCACCATCTTAACAGTCTTTGTCAGTCGAAGGCTGGGGGGCGGGGAGGACTTCATTCCTGATTCACATTAGCAGCCCGAGAAAGTGAGGAGAGATAAACCAGTCTGCTGGCACCATCAGTTAGTTATTTTAAAATATCAGCTACTTTCATGGTACTTTTAAGAAGGGTCATTAGTCCAAATCAAAATGTGAGGAAAACTTACAGCAGGACATAAAATGCCTTAAAACCACTACCAGACCAAGGCAAAGTGAAGATGCTGTCTTTCAAAACGAAATGTAGCTTGCTAAGTGTTCATGCCAAGATGGGAAGCCTGAATCACACTCATTTTTCTTAAGTCATTTAAAACTCAATGAAACACATTTTGCCAGAAGTACCGTTGCACCCAAATATTCCATACCACTGGGAAGAGCATGAAGTGGTTCACTTGCCCTCTCAGCCACAGGCCGTGACTGGCTAAAAAGAAGGAAGAATGAAAGCCTCCCAACTGACAGGACACAAAAGCTAAACCTCAAGTTGAGCCTGGTGAGAGATGAGGGCAGCTATGCACTGGTCAGAACGTGGGCCAGGACCCCCATGAACACCTTCCAAATGTGGCAAGGAAAGGAGAGAAACACCTTCCCATAAAGGTGTCATCAACTCTGACTGCCAAGGCTAAAAGGAAAAACACAATACAGATGAAAACAACAGTCTCCATATTCAACAACATGCAACTTGAAATTCACTGAAAAAGGAAAATGCTCCCAGAGACCTTCTTTTCAAAATTTCTGCAGCCCCTATGAAAAAGACAGCGAAATTCACTCAAAATGCTCAGGAGGTCTAGCAGAGCAAAAGTGACCACTCTATTTACGTTACGAAACACCAGGCCCCGTGGATCCCTTCTTTGGAAAAACAAGAATTTTCTCTTATTGCATTTTCACCCTCAAGGCAAGTCTCATAAAGTCTAAAAATTAAGCCTCAGAAAGAAGATCTGAACCAACACAATTACAAAATGAACATCATTTGAAATATCACACAGCTTTAAGACTCACAGATCCGTAAAAATGTTAGTGATAAATCTCATCGTTTTTGAAGACGGCTCTTATGTGTGGGCTTGATCTTTAAAGGTTATTTGGTTTTCATTATTAGAAACATTTTTCATCTTATTCTGCCCCTCAGTGAGTTGAGCTGTTAGGGCCTGCCACCTAGTGGCGATATGCTCTGAGAAGCAATGTCAAGATACACTAACTGGCCTTTTTGAAGAAAACAAATAGTCAAATGAGAGGGGCAGAAGTCACTAAGATCAGTCTCATAGGCAGAGGGGGCCTTCACCATCGACTGAGTAATTAACTCACTGTAACCTAATATTTTGGTGGAATGGACTTATCTTGGGCATGACTAGATTTCTAAGCATTTCTGCCAACTTCAGAAGGATAATAGTTTAAGGTAATCAACTAACAATCTTGGGGTTTTTCTTCTTTAACAAAGCTCAAACAATTCAAAATAACTATTACTTGGGCGCCTGGGTGGCTCAGCTGGTTAAGTGACTGCCTTCGGCTCAGGTCATGATCCTGGAGTCCCGGGATCGAGTCCCACATCGGGCCCCCTGCTCGGTGGGGAGTCTGCTTCTCCCTCTAACCCTACCCCCTCTTGCGCGCTCTCTCTCTCTCTCTCTCTCTCAAATAAATAAATAAATATTACTTTACTTTTGGAACTTTGGGTTAATATACTGAAACTCAAAACATCATTAAAAATGACAGCCATCATAAATGATAATTAGAGAGAGCATACAGTAACCCCACATAAACATTCTCCATACAAACAAGTGGAAATTCAGAATGCAAATGTGTCCACCAAGACTTAAACTGAGTATGCCTGCATATGGACAATGAACAAAGGAATACATCAGAATTAAAGGAGCTGTGACAAGGAGGTAGGATCTAGGTGGCTTAACACCTAGCAGAATCTGGGGCTACAGAGCAGATAGTAATGTTTGTTGAATGAATAAGTGAATGAGTTTGTAAGTTCTCTCACACTGCTTTACAATTTCCTTCCTGATGGAAACGCTGGTAGTCTGAAGATTTTAAACTGTCTTTATTCTCAAATATTTCTGGCATGTTAAAAAACTAATGTAACATATCTATATACTCCTGTGCAGCTCAGAAATAAAATTATACAAATAGCAGTTAAAAAAAAAAACCGTCTTGGGGCGCCTGGGTGGCTCAGTTGGTTAAGCAACTGCCTTCGGCTCAGGTCATGATCCTGGAGTCCCGGGATCGAGTCCCGCATCGGGCTCCCTGCTCAGCAAGGAGCCTGCTTCTCCCTCTGCCACTCCCCCCTCTCATGTACTCTCTCTCATTCTCACTCTCTCAAATAAATAAATAAATCTTTAAAAAAAAAAAAAAAAACCGTCTTTAGTATAAACTGGTAATGTTTAAGAATTCAATTCCCCCAAGTATGTTTCCTGGAACACTCATAGAGCAGGATGATGCATGCAAAAAGGGTACCCTGGGTCAAATAAGTAATACTTGATAACATCTCAGAAACTTGCAGTGCACACGAGTGTATCAGAGAACCAAAGAGCACCTAGAGCGAAGAAACCCTTTAACTAACATGGTCATCCCCCAGACTCATCTGACCACAAAATGCTTTTTTGCACAGAACACCTACTCATTCTGGTGCACAAGGGCAGAATTAAGAGAAGGCAGAGAGGGACATGAGCCCTGGCCTCAGTCTACAGGGGCAGCACCAAAGACAGAAGCCTGCAAATTCTAGTGCAATGCCAGCAGCACAGACAGAGGAGGGGGCTCCCATAGAACATGTTTTCAGGAAACACCGCCTTCAGAGATCGAATGAGCAGTATCGGTCAAATGACTCCTGACACGTTTGTTGCTGTTGTTGTTGTTTTAAAGCAAGCTTTACACCCAACATGGGGCTCGAACTCCTGACCCTGAGAGCAACAGTCGCGTGCTCCACTGACTGAGCCGGCCAGGCGCACTTTGAAATGTTATTCCACTTCAGTACGATGTAAGCTAAGCAGCGGCCGTGCTCGGGAACAACGAGATAGAGCCCCAGCCCTCTTTCATGGGTTCTTTGGAGACTCTTAACCAATAATCTGTTTTTCCGTAACATACCATCTTTTATCATAGTACAGTTTCCCGTCTTCTATCCGAGCTTCAAACCTCTGGGCTGGAGACTCTGCCGGTGCGGCAGGCAAGTGTTCAGGTGAGGACGGGGATGCTGGAGGAACCAAAGATATGTCAATGACTAAGCGTGTAACAAGCACGTGGGTCTGACAACTAACATGCTTTAACTGAAATGCTATTAAAAAGTGGTACTAATCATGATCATTAAGTCCTTAGGGGTGTAAAAATGAGAATTCAACAAAATTCAAAAAATATTTTGCCTAACTTGCTCCTCAATGCAGCCCTGTGAGGTAGGCAAGGCAAAGGATAACCTCACTGAACAGAGGAGAAACCGGGGATGCAGGCAGGCTAAGTGATTTGCCCAAGGGACCATCAGAAGCCCAGAAGGGCAGGAATTAGGAAAATCTCTTTAAAATTTTAAATCCAAAGTCATTTCTAGAACTATTTATTACTAGGTAGAGCTAGCACTACAGTGGGTTCAAAGGATCTAAATTCACACACTTCCATAACCCCCTCCCCATCACGCCTTCAGAAACACAGGACCTATCTGGGGACCATGGTGGCTCTCAGAAGGAAATTGTTTAGAGAAAAAAGAATCTTGTTTCCTTCCACGAGGCTTGGTGAGTGGACAGACACGTGAGTAATCATGGTCCTTAAAACGTAACAGTGCCTTGCCTGTCCAGAATTCTATTTTGCAGCCTAGCACGGACTCTCAAGTGCTGCTCTGGAAGGAACCACTGCGAACACCGGGCTGGTCTCTTCTGTAAGCTGGGACTGGGAGTCCCTCACCAGAGCCAGGCCACGAAGCGCCACTGGAACAGCAGTGCCCAGCGCTTCACTCCACAAAGCAAGTAATACTGAAAAATCCTTCTGGTTTCATTTCCAGAAATGGAGGTGTACTTACATCTATGCCTGATGCCTACACAGAAGGAAACCTCTACCAGCCTATCAATCAAATGTCTCTTTTACAAGAAATCAAGGAAAAAGTAAAATTAACTTTAACATAACAGAATTAAAAAAAAAAAATCAGGGGAGGGGGCACTTAAGGTTCCCTTCAGTATTCATGATGACTACTCCCAGGCAAATGATGAACGTTTTATTTTTGAAAATGGCAACAATTCCCTGCCAGGCATAAGCATGCTTTTCACACAACGTGATAAAAGAGACGGTACAACGGCAGCAACACAGTGCACTTACCTGGTCTCTTGGGTGACTTAAGCTGTAGGAAGAACAACAAGAAATCTTAGAGCAGATCATTTCAGATGCAACGTAAAGTGTCAAAGGTATCAAGCACGACTTAACAAGTAATATGTGAACGACATAAACCTAAGCTTTCAAATAAATAAAAAAGAAAAAAATCAAACTGTACCTTATTTAACGTTCTCAGATCCTCCATGATCTGTTCGTCTGTTAACAAATAGTTCAGCTGGGGTGTTGAGAGTTAAAGGAACTTGTCTGAGAAGCATGGCTTCCAAGCAAGCAGAAATCAACAAAACAGTACCAGGATTTTAGGATTTACAGCGTGACTCTGTCGGATGCTCTTTCTAGAACCACTTGCCTCTCGGAAGTTACTGATTCTACTGAATGTTGTGGTGCCCAGGTACGTAAAAGAACCCACAAATTTCTTTCAAACATCTCTAAGTCGTTCAGTAAGTCCAAGAATGAGCGCACAGGACACAGGAGGAGGAGAACTTCAATTTATGAAGTGCTTTTGTTCCAAAGATCTGAAGCCTTGCACACGTGTGTGCGCACACACACAGACGTGGGCTTATTCTTCCCACATAACTTAAACTCTCAGTTGTGAAGACAAAGGAACCTGAAGTTAAACCCTTTCTTGGTGGCAGACAACTGAATCATTTTGTATAAATGGCTACTTATCCTCTCCTCATGAGGACAGAAACAGAATTTTGCCATGTGTGCCCTCTTCCCCCTCCCATTTTTATGATTAAAGGGCTTTTTTATGTGACTGAAATCTCATTTGCTTTAATTTAACAACTTGCGTTCCACTGTTTTCGGGATAGAGATAATGGAGGTACAAAAGGCAGGTATTACTGGCCTCATTTTACAAGTAGAAAAATTAAGGCATGTGAAATCTGAGGTCGCCCTTGAATCTCCAAATGTTAAAACCATGTTGAACTTGGAGCACGAAGTGCCTTTCCAAATAACTGTTCTCTACAAATTCCTCCCACCAGAAGCAGCAGCAATCGAGGACTCAATAATAAAACGGCCATTCCCAGGGCACCTGGGTGACTCAGTCAGTTAAGCAGCTGACTCTTGGTTTGGGCTCAGGTCTGATCTCGGAGTCATGGGATCGAGCCCGACACTGCGCTCTGTGCTTAGCATGAAGCCTGCTTGGAATTCGCTCTCCCTCTCCCTCTGCCCCTCCCACTTGTGCTCGTGCTTGCACTCTCTCTCTCAAATAAATAAATCTTTTAAAAAAATTGGCTATTCCCTAGCGCAGGGATAAATACAAATGCCTGCCAATCACATACAATTTCTGTGGGACAATGGCCATGTATATTCTAGCAAACGGATAAGCAAAGGATTCAACAGTCTTAAGAAAAAAAGCAATTAAGGCTTGATGCAAATGGATATCAGGAGCGGGTTTTCTCCTCTTGTCTGGGATGGGGACAGGATCATTTGGTCGCCTCCGCAACTTTCTGGTCATGATGGGTTTCACTTCCATAGAATCTGTGGCAAGAATTGAATGGGTAAATCTATCCAATTCCCACTTGAAGTCAGTAAGAATCGCTGTACTATAAGGGTATCTGCCCCACAGGCACCCAATCAGAACTGTTTTATTGGGAACATTTGGTTCACACTTGGCCTAAGCCAGACACCCACATCAGACATTAGCGAGGGGGCTGTGGTTAGAAGACTCAGACTGGCTGGCCTAAGCGCAGGCCCCTCTCGGAAATGCAGCTCAGCCGAGCAGTCTACCTGTGGGAGCATCTCTCCAGCATCCCAAAAACTAGAACTTTCCTCCTCTTCCCTCAAATTCAGAAGCCACAGAATGGTAGGCTCTTGGGATCAGAAGGAACCTTTGGATCATCTAGGTCAACCAATTCCTGCTGTTCCCACTGAGGGAGAACTGAAGCACACTCGTGCACAAGACTCTGAGAGGCCATGGGCCTCAGTGCCAACATCTTTATAGGACATGTTCACTTACAAACTTGGACTCTTTCATTTTGTTTTATAACCTCTTATAGCTACTTGACTATCAAGAATGATCTAATGAAGGCTCATAATAAAGTCTCTTTTATTCTTCTTAACTTCTCTTTGCAGCCTGACACTGTTGCTGACTCTCCTTGCCTTAAAATCTCTCCTCCCCGAGCCACAACCGCACACATCTCTCCTCTCCTGATGTGCCTCCTTGGGCTCCTTTCTGCTGGTGACCACAGGAGTCCAGTCAGTTTTCAGCCTCTGTCCCAGTGAGTCTCCATCGCCAATGCCAGCTCCCCCAACCTTCTGAATGGCAACCTACGCCCACCAACACCATCCACTCTCAGTGACCCAAGTGACCTCACTTCGTGTCTCACCTCCGATGGCTGCCTCCTCTCCCGTGTCTCGGGGACATTACATCTTTCCCTTTTTTCCCAGCCAGAACAGAATCTGTCATTGTGACTTACCTTCCTTCCCCCCAAAATCATATTCACCAGATCATGGGCAGTTTTGCCGTTAAACCACCTCTCAACTCTATCCCCTCGTCCTATTCTCACCTCTCTCAGAGCCATCTTCCTAAGACACAAATCAGATCATCTACACATCCCCCTTCTTGTTCAATACTTTTACGGCTCACCACACTCCACAGAAAAAAAGCCAAGTCTCTTTCTGGTCTTGTCCCTCCTTCATTCACACAAACACTGTGTGAGAGCTTCTGGCTAAGTCTCTCACCCAAGGTCACCTGCCTTACTATGCCCTCAAGCCTTTACACGTTGTCCCCTCTGCCTGGCCCCCCCTCTTCTGCCCGGCATACTCCTACACAGCATCCCTTGAAAGCCAGCTCAATGCTCCCCATCCCACGATGGCTTCCACAGTCACACTATCTTCCAAGCAACCACAGCAAAGCTCTGTACAAACCTCTGCTAGCAAGACCACACTGTAGGGGACGTTTTCCCCAGAGACCCCTGAATTCCACCCCAGCACCTCACAGTAGTTCGGGCACACAGGAGGGGCTCCAGAGTCGTTTCCTGCAGAACGACTAGATGAGGTCAGGCCCGACGAGGTCGCTCACTCATGACCACGCACACCACCAGCACAGCGCACAGGACAGCCGTACAGGATTCAGGCGCAGCCCTTCCACCACAGCAACGGGCACCATCTGCGAGTATATAGTCATCATGTGGACAAAGTCAAAAGATACTTCTGCGTGTTGCTCTAAGAAGGGAAATGGGCAACACTGAATTTTTTACCCCCTATAAATGGAGAAAAAATGATGAGAACCACAGACCTGGTGAGTATTTATTTGTAAAGGTGTACGTGGAAGAGGGCGCAGAAGGAAGGAGGACAAACACACTCGCCCCTGAGAAAAAGTGAGGAGGGGAGACAGGCCGTCCTCTCTACAAGAAATCTCTCACCCTCCGCTGAGCTGACGCTCTTCTCCAGTTACTTCCTGGCCATCGGTGTGAATCCCTGCTGCAGCTGTGTGACCTAAGGCGGGCTACGTAAACACTGTCTCCACTCTCTTCATCTATAAAATGGAATTATCAGCAACACCTCCCCCACCGAATGTTGGGAGGGTTACAGGAGATGAGAAGGAGAGCCCTAAACACGGTGCCTGGCGTAGCCAGAGTTCAAGCGGTGCTAGTTTTTATTACCACATCTGCAGCCAGGAAAACACTATAGAAAAATCTTTTAGAGAAGTCAAGGTGCAAACAGCTGAATGAAGTTACATACTTGACGACAACCGAGCCAGCTGTGAGGCTTTGCAACATTCACGCCTAATTCGGAAAATAAGGTGTGAAGGGAGCTCACCCAACCCAAAGACCACTAGAGAAAGAGCACTTAGCACGGGAGCATCATGGGATGTTCTGTCCACCAAAGACAATGGCCCAGTGCGCCCTGCCCTCTGGGCTGCCAAGTCTGGGGGGTGGGGAGGGTGGGCAATACATGATGGAAGCAAGCCAAGTAAAGGCACAGCTGAGAGAATGTGGGAATAACCTAGTCTAATCATGGCCAATAAGCTCAGAAAGTCGTACCTGCGTCACTCATAGATCAGAAAATATAATCAAATTCTTCTTACGAAATAGTGAAAAATCAATCCATTTTATTAGCCTAGCCACCACAATAACCTAATCAATTTTCATCCAAAAAATAACTTCAACAGAAAGAAGGTGCTCTGAAAACGCCTCTGAAATGTACTGGCCTGTCCCCACCACCATCCAGGAGAGGAGGAGTGGGGAGAAGGCCTGGCCAGTGGTCCAGGTGGAAGATGGGACTCGTGGGGAAGACCACCATGTAAGTATCACAGCCCCAAAACTACACAGCAGATTACCTACTCCACTCACTTTGCTCCAACCTCCTGAGCTAGATTTTTCACAGAGAGAAAGGATATCTGACTACCTGGGTCTGAATCCACCCAGAAGTTCCACTTCTCACGAGAAGCAAGAGACTGGCCTTCGAGTTTATAACTTCAGGGTCCTTGGAGTTTGGCGAGAGTCCCAAGGGGCTCAATCTGCGTCCACCACAAAAATCAAACTTCCGGAAGGGACACCCAGACCTTGGAGCGTGGCACCGAGGCAGATGGCACTGAAGCAGGAAATCAGGCTGCCTCGCAGACGAGCCCAACACAACTCTGACTGAAATCAGAAAGCCTCTCAGCAAACCTAGGACCCCTCATGGGTTTGCTTCCGTGGGGATACTATCTGCGATCCAACCGAACGCCAAACACCGGGGGGCAGGGGGGAGACAGGAGACAGAAACACTGAACAAGTGCTCCTCTCCGAACCACCTCAACTATGTGAAAATCGTGCAAATGCTCCTGCTCCGCTCACCGGCAAGGCCAGGAGGAACAGCCACACCTGGCAGACACGGGCACTCCCCAGTGGCACTGGGCATGCTGGCTAAGAAACGGGCAGAGCCATCACAGCATCGCCCCTATGGAGACATATTCCCGATAACGGTAATTACCATACAATGAGCACTTTCCTGCTGGCCTTGGGTTCCACACTTCTCTGGGCCTAGTCCTTCACTCCAACAGCTTACCTGTCTACAGCACACAAATGCAGTAAAAGCTTCACGGGAACACAGTTTAACTATTAAGACAAACCCATACTTGTTTAGCTACTGAAAAAATATCAGTTGCAGTGATTCAAAAGAGCATCCTTAAGAAAAAGAATGTTGGGGCGCCTGGGTGGCTCAGTCAGTAGAGCATGTGACTACTGATCTTGGGGTCATGAGTTCGAGCCCCATGCTGGGCATAGAGATTACATACATAAACAAATAAACTTAAATATATACATACCGGGGCACCCGGGTGGTGCGGTTGGTTAAGCATCTGACTCTTGGTTTCAGCTCAGGTCATGAGATCAGAGCACGGAGCTGGGCTCCACACTCAGTGGGGAATCTGCTTGAGTTTCTCTCCCTCTCATCTTCCTCCCCGACCCCCCAACACTGGTTTGCACTCTCTCATAAATAAAAAATTAAAAAGGCCACCGCAGAGCGACCACTATAGCAGATCGGCAATTACCCCCAAACCAGGCGCAGTGCAACGTGGGGCGAGCCTAGAGGCCCAGAGCAAAGCCAAGCAGGCCCCTCTCTAAGGGGCTGGCAGGCTCATCAGCATCAGAATGGCCGCGGCGGGTGCCTGTGGGAGATGGGTGGGGAGAGGTGAAAGAAGAATCAAGGTCAGGTCTTCAGTGACCAACCAGGGTAGGAACAAAGGGCCCCGTCTCCCTCAGCCCAAGCTGTCCAGAGAACAAAGATGGTGTTCAACTGCAGAGAAAACTCACACTCAGGTAATTCCACCTACACCCTCACTACTCCAAGTGTGGTCCAGCCAACAGCCTCGGCAGCCCCCGGGAGGCATTTAGAAATGCAGGGTCGCAGGCTCCACTCCAGACCCGCTGAAGCAGTAGCTGCTCGTCACCAAGACCCCCAGCTGACCCATGCACACACCCAAGCCGGGGGGAGCATTGATGGGTAATTCATCCCGGTCTCCTTACCAACAGTACACCTTTCCACCTACACAACCCGCTAGGTTCTTCTCAAGCGGTGTGGGCAGTGGAGAGAACCTCCCACCAACTCCCACAGAGTCTGCAAATGCTCTCAGTCCCGTTCGGACAAAGCAGGTCACTTGATCTCCCCATTCCCAATGGGTTATTTGGTCTAAGTTTCCCAGCCACCTCTAATTCCAACGCTGTTTTTCGAGAGATCTTCATGTTGAACCAGAAGAGAAGATTTTAAGAAATAGCTTTTCCGGGCAGCGCTAGGCAACGCTGATACTGGGCATCAATCCACAAAGGTGAAATAAGTCACTCAATGAGAGGAACGCAATCAGGCCTTTAATCCAGCCCCACGGCAGCACCATCTGTGGAAACGCTCATTATCCTTCTAGCTCCACCGCCTGTTCTTCCGACACTCTATCATTACCTTGGCACAGCTTTCCATACCAAGGGTACCAAATGGCTTGAGGAAGGACATCGGTACCTTTAATGGCTAGCTTTAAACACTGTGTAATCTATTTTACTGCGTAACAAATGACTTCCCTGCATTTATTTGTCTTTCCTACCCTGGCAGGCTCAGCCCCCAGTCACTGGAGGTGCCTCCCGTCCCAGTTAAGATTCTGGCTGCGGGGCGCCTGGGTGGCTCAGTCAGTTAAGCGTCTGCCTTCGGCTCAGGTCATGATCCCAGGGTCCTGGGATCGAGCCCCACGTCGGGCTCCCTGCTTGGCGGGGAGCCTGCTTCTCCTTCTCCCTCTGTCTGCCTCTCTGCCTACTTGTGCTCTCTATCAAATAAATAAAAATAAAATCTTAAAAAAAAAAAAAAAGATTCTGGCTGCAAAACGGCCTGGCCAAACAATGTCTACTGCTTGTCAATAATCAGGATGCCAGATCACAGGTAAGGTGATGATATCCTTCCCCGCAGATGGAAAGGGAGCAGCTATAAACTGACAATATTTCCCAGTAGCCTAATGAAGACTCCCGAACATCTGGTGGCTCCAGCAGAGCGCGAGGAGGCATCGATGCCAGAGAGAGCCACCGTCAAAGGACACGGCGTACGGGTCAGAACCCAGGCAGACGGGTACGGGGCTAGCGGTCTGATCAACAAAGCGTGGCCACAAGAACAAAACAGTGCTGTCTGAAGAGGCTATTTTAGCATTCACGCTCACCAAAAAAACATTTCTGAGCTGCTTTCAGAGGCCTTCAAGGAATTAATTCCTTCTGCCAAAGTCTTTCAAGGAGAGAGATACCAGAAGAGAGATTCTTCAAGAATCAGACCCCCCACCCACTTCAGACACACCACATCATTCTCATAGGTCTCTCATGGGGGTTGGGGCCAGAAGTTTATGTCAATTGAAGGGCCATGTTGGGTCACAGCGCCAGAAACACAGAAGGGGAAATACCACTTCTTAACTGTTATCTTTCAAGTCCGCCCCCAAGGACTTCACGTGCCAACAGTGCATCTCTCACGACTGCTACTAAAATCAGACGTGGCAGACCCACACCACCTTCTGTTACGTGGCAGGAGTGAAACCTGGGGGTGCGCACAAGGCATGCGCTGACACACCCAGGTGACAAACGCACCACTGACTTGTCTCGCAGTATTCGCTGACAAATTTTGCCACGTTCCCAAATACCGAGTTCAGGCCACTCCCCGCCCTGCATCCTTCTAGGATTCATCAGTCTACACACATGGCAACAGAACAGTTAGCCCATATTGCCTCTCCCTTAAACCTGCCTACACCCTGCTGAGTTCCTGGATGCGGATTCCTAAAAACTAGAAGGCAAGGGAGAGAATGGCAGAGTCTAATGTAACTTTACTACCTTCACAGGAAACTAGTTCAGTTTAGCTTCCTCCTGCCAAGTTTGTACCAACTCTGCCTGAAATGTTCACAGTAACACCTGGGGAAGGGATCTAAGAGCACAGATGATACAGTCAAACGCCTTTGTTCTCACATCTAGGTCAAAGGAAGACAATGCCTTTTCTGTAATTAAGGCAGACTGGGGGAGAAAAAAAAAAGCAGAGAGATTCCCCCACCCCACCCCCCGGGGTCGCGGATAAGTCATCCGTGAATGGCAGCTGACCCAGGAATTAAATAAAGCATAAGCCAGCAGCTGCAGCCATGACTAAAGGTCTACATTTACTGAACATCCGTTATGCACAGGGCTCTGTGCTAGGCACTCACATTTCTGACCACAATCCTGTAAGACAAGGTCTGATCAGCCCCATTTTACAGAGGGGGAAATAGGCTCAGAGACATTCAGTGGCTTGACCAAAGTCACACAGCCAATACCAGACAGAGCTTAAACGGGTCAAAGCCCACCCTCCTTTCGGCTGGCTCCGCCCAGAGGAGGAACTGAGTTAGGACAAAGGAGGGACCGCCGCACCCCTCCGGGCCCCCCCAGGGCTCCCAGGATCCTGCTCTGGGTGCTTTCATACCTCCCGTCAGCTCCATCGTCAGCTTTTCATTTTCGATCATTTTCTTCTTCTCCTCTAGCTCAGCAATCAGGTTCTCTTTCAGCTCCACCTTCTTGTCTTCAAATTCTTTCACCGCTGCCTTCTTTTCTTTAATGTAGTTTCTCTCCACCTGTTCAGTCTGAGCAAAAGAGAAAACACAGGCTAGGGTTCCATGGGGCCCTTGCAGCCAGGGCTCCAACTCCAAGTCTGGCTCTGCACTCAAGGGCCCAGAAAACACCTTTATGAGAAAGGTGGGACAGCGGCACTCACACGTGCACTGGCAGTGACGGGATGTCTGGGAGCAAGTTTCCCAACGAATGCATAAAATTGAACCATACGACTTCTGCTTGTCTTTATGAGCATACCCAGCTTGCTACTCAGTATTTCCTCTCTTCCGCCTCTTACACTGCATTGCTTCTATGTTAAAACTTAAGATTCTCAAAGACAAACTCTTTTAAAGCCACAATTTCAAAGGAAAATAGTACATTCCGGATGAAATACCTACATTCGAAATTGACCGCAATTACAAAATACTGAGTCAGGGTGGCCCACGTTACTGTATTTGCTGATACTGATACCAAGATAAAGATCAACTAGAGTAGAAGATCATCTATTAGGTGCCTGAACCCTTAAGTACTCAAACATTGAAACAATACTAAACAAAAAGGCATTCATTTTTTAAACCTCACCACCGTATTAAATGAAGAACAAGGGAGCTTATGGTGGGCTATGACTGTGGATCACGTAATCCTGCGGGCTGTGACTATGTGTGTTGCACTGACTTCAGTAGTAAAATGGTTTCTGATAACGTGCTCTGTTAAAGCATGACCTTGTCCCACTCATGTGTGGCTCTGATAAAGTCAGGACTCCCCCCACACATACAAACTAGCCACCCCAGGAACAGATTATCATCCAAGATTCAGGCTCTCATCTCTGTACCACAGCACCGTGCTTCACAAAGAACCAACATTCCGGTGTCTGCTGAAGGGAAGGAAAAATGTTAAATCCGTCTTTCCTACTGACCCAGACAGCTTCGGCTGTAAAACTGAACCACTGAGCCAATTCAGAGACTGGGCTGCATTAAGGACCAATATAACAAATTATTAGACCATTATAATTCAGACATACTCCCCAATGGCTTTAATGTGAAAGTCAACAAGAAAGCAGTGATGGGTGAGTATCCCCTAGTCCCCTGTGATAATCAGAGGCTGCCCAACCTATAAATGAATAGATGGGAATTTCTAAACTGAGACCCAAAATGTCCTTTAGTCAAACAAAACAGTGATGAAGGCTTGCAGCTGGGGGCTTCTTAACTATCCATTTGGTGACAGAAGGAAAGGTCTCTGGATTGGGAGAGCAAGATTCCAGTCTCAGAAAGGGCCTGCAAGCCCAGAAGATCCAAGGTACTTACTTCCAGCTGGAGGAAGAGTTCTGAAAGAGATAAAACGTGCAATTAGATTCGCTAGGCTGTGTCACCTTTCTAGACAGCGATGGTAGGATTCATTTAGAGGCAGTAATTGCTTTCTGAAAGCATGGTTACACAGAGCAAATGCTTCCATCAGTAAAGTGTTGATATACATGAGGGGGAAGGATGGAAGAAGCACTCATGTCTAGTTAAAATTTGGCCCTGAACAGAATCACTTCCGGCAGTTCTGCCCAAGGGCAAAAGCAAGCAGCAGAAACCAAACTACCCCGGCAATATAAAACTGGAAGCTATCCCTTCTTTCACTCAGTCCATAACCTCCAACAGTCCTACAGGGTAGGATGGGTCAGGAAGGAACAGCGCAGTTACTCCAGAAGCAGAGTCAACACTGGTATTTTTAAAGCACGGGTGAAGGGCTGTGTGTGGCAAGGAAGGCTATTCCTGGAGAACTCAGAGGGCAGAGGTTCTGTGCCCGCCCGAGGCGTTCTTCACAGGCCACCAAGCCCCCTCGTATGGCTGCTCCTCTACGGCAACACCCTCTGGGTCTGAATGTAGCCCTTCCTGAGGACCCTTCACTTACCAATCCCCTCCAGACACATCCAGGTGTCCACTGGAGAGTAGTCAACAGCTTATTTATCACCTGCTATGTGCAGGCAATTAACAATTGTTTACCCAGCAGCTCCCCCCTCGCTAGATTATAAGCCTCTCTACAGAGCCAGCCCTGTGAACGAAATAGGTCCATGGCATCCCATCTTTCCTGGGTGACGGTGGAGTGCTGCCTACGTCACACAGATTGCTGGTGAGCCAACAACTCCAGGAGGCGCTGTTCACATTTCATCACAGTCTCTTCACAAATGTGATGAAGACTATGGATCTCTTTCCCCCTAAAACAGCATATATGCACATCCACATGTAATTTCATAGAATTTTGAGTTTCAGGACTCCCAATTAAGAATTCAGATCTCAGACCTCAATTAACAGATGTTGAATAAAAAATTTAACTGGGGAGGGGCGCCTGGCTGGCTCAGTCAATGAAGCACAGGTCTCTTAATCTCGGGGTTTTGAATTCAAGCCCCACGCTAGGCGTGGAGCCTACTAAAGAAAAAAAAAAAAGAAACTTAACTGAGCAAAGGGACAGGACAAGCCACTCATTTTCTAACACCCCTCCCCACCCCCCGGTAGCCCTGATCACTCTGGCCTGGGAACGGCTGAGCACATGAGCCCAGGCACACCCAGCCCAACATGCTCACTCCCACAGGTGCTTTAGATGCACAAATGAACTTGATGCATCAACTATGTGCCATTCTCAGAAATCACCCCTGCACCAAGTCAAACTGGCAATCACCCCTCCGAGCTGCTGGTCATCGTCTGAGTTATAATAACCAGGCACCAACACAACTAGAACAGGTGGGTTAGCTCTGCGAGAATGTGCTCTTTAAGGCTCAAGCTGGGACTGACTTAGTTCTTCTGCATTCCTACCTGGGGGGCAGGGGAGAGAAATGTTTCTGAAAGAACACGCAAGGACAGGATTGAGAGTGGAACTAAGGAAAACCACTCAATACTCATGCTGCAGTTCTAGCTGCAGAAAAATGGCTCATGTCAATTTACTTTCCTTACTTGCATCTTAAACCAATTCCGTGAGGCATTTGTACCCCTCCTGCAGATGGGGAACCTGAGGCTCCAAGAGCAAAACCTGCTTACAGTCATAAGACCTAAAGTGCAGAGAGAAGACCTAAACCTAGGACCTCACCCCTCCACAGTGCACCTCCTTTCCCTGCTAGAGGGCAACACCGAGAAGAAGGCAGGGGATTCCACAGATTCCCAAGGAGATGCCTCAGGACCTCAGATCGCAGTCGGGGTAACCTCAGGGGCAGGGGGGATGTGGGTGGGCAGAAGGCTAATGGCTATTAGTTCCATCTTCCCAGTGCCTCCCACACCCTTCAGCTCCCTTTCTACCTGCTGGTGTACACGGGACATCTACTCCCCAGAGGGGGGAAAAGTTCCACCAACAGGAAGCTGGGAAGACACCGGATCAGAAAGTGAGGGGACAGGAGCCTGAGGAATGGCACCCAGACCTCATCTGAAAACCCAGCATTACTTTCACCACCAAAGGAACAGGCACCATGCTGGTGCTCAAAATGCTGGCTGACAAGGAGCTTCCAAATTGAACACTTACGACACATTTCCTGTAAGCCCAGGAATCTGTGTTTACACACTTTGAACAGTCATCACATCTTACTTTTTGCATGACTATCTACCTCAGGATGTTCCTTAACTTTTCCCACATTTGGATGTCTTTTGTCAATGAAATCGCACATTTCCTAAAGTCAAGGACGATGTGTTCCACTATTCCATGTTGCTCAGAGCTTAGATGTAGCAGGTGCTCAACAAATTCTTACTGCATGAATACATTTACTGTGTACAACAAACCAAAGCGTACTCTTCCCCTAAATGCTTATAATACTCGAGGGGAAAAACAAGAGAACACCCCTTCCTCCCGGAGCAGAGGATACCAGAAGAAACAAACTTCAAGCAAGAGTGAAACAAGCTACAACTCTTCCCCATGTAGCTCCTCTGATGGTCCATTCAGGCAGCAATGCAGACGTGAGAAAGAATGTGCAAGACCACTTACTGTGGGGGCACCAGGGAGAATAACTGCATGGAGCCACCACTAGTAAGCTCAACTACAGGCCGTTCATTGGCCACTGGAAAAAAAGGTGAGCCAGTTTTATACAACTGTGGCTTTGGAGTCTCTCTTCCCCAAAACTCTCCCCTCCACCGTTTCTGAGAATATACGCGTTGCATTTTAGACAGCAGCTCTTACGGCCACACTATATCAATGATCAGCAAAAGCAAAAACACCTGAAGATGATTTACTCCCACCTAAGACAGAGCCTCACCTGCATTTCGGATCCTCTCTTTGTACTGCTGATCCAGTTTTTTCATCCTCTTCTGATATTCCTGTAATGTACCTGATTTTGAGATTTACAAAATAAAATGTTACTTTGAAGATCAATCTGCTCTACATTTCAGTTCCTAAAACAGCAGTAACTGTTTTAATACAATCAGAGTAAATAAAACACAAACCAGGGAAAGGCACATGCAAACAGAGCTAACTGGACTCTGGTTCTCAATTAAGGCCCAGAGCAGAGATCACCCCACCTAGTGGATTAAGACTCTGTAGCAAGTGATGGGGAGGAGAAAGGTGCAGGCTTCCTCAAGTGATTCTGATCATCTGCTGCTAAGGTTTGAGTCAATGGGCCTCCCCTTTCTGGAAAAAGCTCATTCTCTCTCAGTAAGGCCCAGATCAATGCTGTCCAGTAGAACTTTCTCTGCAACGGTGAAAAGGTCCTAGGTTTCACTGTCCAATATGGGAGCCACTAGTCATACGTAGCTACTGAGCGCTTGAAATGTAGCAAGTGCAACTGAGGAACTGGATTATTAATTTAATTTAAATAGCCACACACAGCCAGTGACAATTCTCAACAACTCAGGTATAGATTTTCACCAAATGTCTACTCATGTCATTGCTTTTCCAAAAAGCAGTGAATTACAAGGGTCACAACTAACGAGGGAAGTATTTCCTGATCATAATGTGTTACTAAGGTATATTAATGGTATCTTCTTCAAAATCCCTCAACCATGCCAGGTATGCCCTACAGACTTGCTAGAGTGGAATCTATTTCTTTCTCTGGCAACACTTCCATTATTATGGGGAAAAAAAACCAGAAATAAAACAAAGATGTGTGAATGCAACTCATGCAAACCTTTTTTCACTATTTAGCAGAAATCAATGTCAGATGGCTAGTTCAGGCAATGTAAGGACCTAGTGGAACTTCACTGATGAGGGGCTCCACAAAGGGAAGCCAGAGCTGCTGGCCACAGCTGTCCCTGAGCTCCCGGTGCACCCCGCAGTGCTAGACACCCCTCACGGGCAATCATATCGGCTTCCACCTTCTGCATTTCAAAGACTGGAAAACAAATTTAAGCAAGAGGAAGTGATGTGCCCAAGGTCAAATTTCCAGAAAGCAGTAGTTAGGATTCAAGCCCGTGATGGCCCTCGAAAGCCAATGCTCTTAACCCCAGACTGAACTGCCTTCAGCAGGAAATCGCACTGGACAAGATACAATCCACTTTTAACTTATAAAGCAAACAAGAGAGAACACAATAAAGATAACCCACAGCTCATCAGCATTTAGTTTAGAAAAAAAATGGTACAGTTTTGTGTATTCTTTGGCAACAACGTCTCTCCTAAAAATGTCTAGCTTTAGGCTCACAGTGGATTTCAGCTCATGCTCTTCAGAAGGCCCTAAGTGGGGACACCTGGGTGGCTCAGTCAGTTAAGCGGCTGCCTTCGGCTCAGGTCATGATCCCGGGGTCCTGGGATGGAGCCCTGCATCGGGCTCCTTGCTCAGCGGGGAGCCTGCTTCTCCCCTGCCTGTGCTTGCTCTCTGTCTCTCTTTCTCTCTCTCTCGTTGTCAAATAAATAAATAAAATCTTAAAAAAAAAAAAAGGCCCTAAGTGAGGGTTCAAAAATATTTGAAAATCGCCACTTTACTGATAGCAGAAGATAGCAAAGTGCATGCTGGACAGCTGAATCAGCCAGACCGAATTTTAAGTCACTCCCACAGGGGAGTGAAATACACAGATTTCAAAAGCTTGCAATATTAAGTATATTTAGAAATGAAGGGTTAAACCACACACCAACCTTCCTGCAGTTGTTGCAACTGTCTCTTGAGAGAAGCCAGTTTATCCTGATACATCCTGCAAAGAAAAACAACAAAAGCCACATTGAAAGACAAAAACATTCAATACTCGATTCCAAAATCATCTACACACAGGAATTACCTGGGTTGTTATGGGAATGTCATTAATGTCCTTTAGGAGACAGAGAAAACTGAAGTCGGCCAGCTGGTTTAAAATGTACCAGCAGCTAAAGGGATCAGAAAGGGACAAGGATTCTGTGTTCTTGAATTATACCCCAATTCTGCAGATTCTCTTGTGTTATCCCACCTTTAGAGAATCAGTCTGAAATCTACAAATATGAAGACACGCAGATTTTTTTTTAAAATATTTTATTTATTTATTTGAGAGAGAGAATGAGATAGAGCATGAGAGGGGGGAGGGTCAGAGGGAGAAGCAGACTCCCTGCTGAGCAGGGAGCCCGATGTGGGACTCGATCCCGGGACTCCAGGATCATGACCTGAGCCGAAGGCAGTCGCTTAACCAACTGAGCCACCCAGGCGCCCGAAGACACACAGATTTTAATAAGTAAGTGACAATGATAGGCAAGAAAATACCAAGAAAAACTAAAAGTGTGATGCCATTTTCTTATGGATTTAGAAGTATAAGTAACACACACGAAAATGTAGCAAAGGCATTAAACACAGCAGCTCTTCTATCAACTCTACAATTAGATCATAAATTCCAAAGGAGTAAGATTATGCCTTTGGCACGTTTTTCCATGTAGATAGCCTAGCTGTGTAAGCAGCAAGTTAATCAACTTTCATATCATTTTCTAAAAGCACTACTCTTTTAGGATCAGAGAAATAATAGTTATTCAGTAACAAAAGTTAAAATGCAGGATTTATTTACAGCCCCAGCTGGTTAAGAACACGCAGCACACACAAAGCAAAAGCGCCTAGCATGTTATTCCCCCCTCCCCCCCGCCCCCGGACACCAAATGGATTATATGCAATTGTACGCTCCGGCAAGTCTGTTTGAATGGTGGATTCCACAAGTAAATCTTATTTCAACAGTATTTCTGCTTCTACCTGAAAAACACCCCCAATTTTACAGTGACAAAAACAAGATTTGCAACCTGAATGAACACTGTCCAACAAATAACAGGCACAATAGCTTTTTGACTGCTCCAGTAAGGGCTGTAAATACAACCCAACTATTTACACAGACTGAGGAAAGAGTGGGCAGAATCCGGGAATTACACAGGAGGTCTGATCAAAAGATCAATGAGAATTCTGATGTACTCTCAACACTCACCTTGAATCACACAAGGCATTCAATTTTAATCAAAAATTTTTCTGTATCCAGTATTAAGGGGCACGTTCAATTAAAATACAATCTCAAAAGAATGCTTAAACATGCCAAATAGAGGAAACAGATATATAAACTGCACACAGTAAGTCAGTATTTGGAACCCAGTGTATTCAATTTTCCACCACATCGAATGCGGTAAACAACGCCTTTGACTTCTGAGTCCGTCTTTGAAAGGGAACATTAACAGATTGAAAAAATAAACAAGCGGAACAAATTCAGATTTGGGAAAAGGAAAGGTATGTGGAAATGGTTCAAGGTAAATCGGTAAAAAGCCTAAAGAGAATAAAAATAAAAAGCAAGCACAGTTTCAGGAATGAAGCTGTGAGAAAAAGCACATGAATTATTAAAGTAATCCTTCTTTATTCAGCATCGCTGGAATTTAGCTGAATTACCCCTTTGGGTTCCAGAGCTTGAAAAGGGTAACAGAATCCAGAGGATGGTCACGAACCATTTGCAAATAGGACCTATAAAAAAAGGAACGTGGATCATCTAGTTTAAAGATAAAAGAATTTAAAGTCAAATCAAGATCCTCAAAATACATTCAACAAATACATGTGGGATCTATTTTATACAGTCTTGCATCTGTGTTTACAATAAAAGTGAGTGGTTTTCGTTCTCTGGGCACATTTAGAGAAGGCTCGAGCAGGGATGTATGACAAGTGCAAAGAGCACTAGAGCAGAGTCAGGAGCCCTGCTCTCCAGTCCAGCTTTCCCTGAGCTCTCCAGGCAGCCAGCACACCATCAGCTCTCAGAGGGGTCACCCCCATTTGAGAACCAAATAGCTATGACACACCCTTTACCCTGAGCAATAGTTTTCACATTTAAACAAAACCACAAAAACAAAAACACGAAGAATTGGGAAACAGTTCTCTCCTGATACATGGCCTTATTTCCCTGGGATCATTTCCCTCAAGGCTCTTCCTAGCCGATGCTCAAAAGATTCTTTTAACAGGAAGACCGATTACACATGACAAGTTTATAGGGGGAAACTAAACACATACACATGGACCTTGGACTCTCTATGGTCAAAACCATACACACAAGGTCACTGTCAAGATTTCCTGGTCAATTCTGTATTCCAAACAAGAAATATAAGAATCATACTCACTGTTCCTTCATTTCTACATAGTCCTCTTCATCATGCTTTGCCAGGTCAGTTTCACTAGCATCTTCGGTGTCTAAGTAAAATCAGGGAAGAAAAGTCTGTTAAAATCATAATTCATAAAATTGCTATCACCTGACGAAGTGACACTTAAACTTCTGTAAAATGAACACAGGCCTGCGGGAAGCCATCAGTGAAAAATATTACATAGTTACTTTAGGAAAGAAAATGCCATTTTCAACTTAGACATGGCCAGACTTATGCAAAGAGCTGCCTTCATCTGAAGTGCCACCAGAGAACAGGGTCCATGAGAGGTAGGCAGTCATGGTCAAGGCTGCTACTCCTGCAGAAGCCACAGTGGCAGTTCAGGAAACGGCGCTGTGAGTGTCAGACAGGACAACCAGAGGCAGCCAGGTCTTGCTCACTGCTCCAAAACGACCCAGTAAGTCCATTCCCTTCTGGTCTACGTCCTTAACAGATTTTACACCACATATATACAAAGGAGAATCCAAACCAATTAAGTGAAATATTTTCACAAAGTTACAACTAAAGGGAGAAGAAAGGAGACAAGATGATCAAACACAAAGTGTTTCAGAACATTTTAAACATTGTTCTTAAAGTAAATAACGCAGTGTCTACATAATTTCAACAGCCCTACTTGAGAAAGAATAAAGATCAATTTTGGCTTCGCCGCTCCCCCTTGTGGACATTAAGAGCAGTTACAAGTGTTTCACATTCAAAATCCCGGGTTAAGCCCCGTCTTCAAATGTACTTTAACCAAACGCAATTAGTTCCTTCAATTTTATCATCTGCACATGTCGCTGCCTTTTTAAAGGCTGCTGCAGATCCAAATCTTCACAAGCCTTCTCCTCTTTCAGTCAAGAGACCTTCACTGAATTCATGTCATTTGCCAGCCACTGTACTTGGCACGTGGGGAACTGAGATGAGTAAAACATATTCCTCATTCCAGCAACTAGTCCAACCATTTGCTCCACAGCCTTATTCTGTGCCAGAATAGTCCACCCATATATCGGTCTCTATCTCCTCTTTCTTCTCCCGTGTCCTTTTATGGTGTTTTTTTTCCCCACCTCTCTCCTTCTCCGGTAGCTCCTTCCTCAATCCTTCCAAACAGTCTTCCTCACACTTGCCAAACTATAAACCCCAGTTTGAAAGAACTGGGCTTTGAGAGGCAGTAATGATAACGCAAAGAACGTGGAACTGAAAACACAACACCTGGGCACCATTAAGCAAATCCCTATCCTCCCTGTGCCTGCTTCCCCAGTGCTGCAAAAACATCTACTGAGTACCAGGCCAAGTACCTTACGCACATCTCATTTAATCCTCACACCTACGCTCGGAAGCCCCATTACAGCTGGGGAAACTAAGGCTCGCAAGCTTAAGTCAGTCTAGGGTCACGAAGCTGGGTTCAGGGAGCCAAATTCAGACCTAGATCTGGCTGATTCCAGGTTCCGTTCTTTTAAGCAACCTGAACTGCGCCACCCAAAGTAGGGCTGCCTAAAGCATTTCCTCGGGGTGGAGGGTCCGGGGGGAGCAACTTGGGAACCTGGAAGCCAAACTGGGCTTTGCTCTGATCCTCTCCGGAACTAAAAAGGGGAGGGGTACTCAAGATACTCAATGGAAGGCTTTCTCATTCCAAGCAGGAAAGACCTGAGGTTCACCAGAGACGGTTGAGGGAAGAGGGCCAGAATCTTAAAGGGGCTTCCGTCTCTGACAGCAGCTCCCCAAGTCCCTCCTTCCCATAACTGTTAGGGTACGACGTCCCCACAGCGGCCCCGGGCCCAGCGCAGGTGGGGGTAACTTCCTGGAGCCGTGCACCTCCCCGCGGCCCCTTCAAGCCTCCCCCAGCCCCGGAGGTCGCCCCGCCCCGCTCCGTGCAGCCCACTCACTCCCTCTTCGGTCCCGCCCCGCTCCGTGCAGCCCACTCACTCCCTCTTCGGTCTCACCCCCGCCCCGGGCCGCCGGGCCAGCCAGACGACGCACCTTCATCGGACTCGCGGCCCCGGCAGCTGCGCTCGTCGTCCTCGGCGCTCTCCAGCTCTTCGTCCTCCTCGGGGTAGTACTCCGGTGCCGGCGGTGCTCCAGCCGGGGCCGGAGCCGGAGCCAACAGTCCCGCGGCACTCATGTCGCCTCTGGCCGCGGCTGAGCGTCTCAACCAGCGACCGCGGCCGCGCGCCCTGCGGACTCGACGCCCGCCTAGCAGCCCCCGAGGGAGCCGCCAACTCGAGGAGCGGGAGCCGCGGAAGTCGCGGCGACCCCTTCCCCGTCTCCGCCAAGCTCCGCCCCGCGCGCCAGCTCTCGGCAACGGGGGCCTCGCGCCGGCGGCGACTTCCGGGTCGCGAGCTGCCCGAGGCCCGCCTGACTCCGTCATCGTTGAGGAGGTGGAGAGGCCGCCGGACGCCCCCTTCGTCTTAACCCCGGCCCTTTCATGCCGTCTTTAAAATCCTCAACGGGTAGTGGGGAGGGGCGGAGACAAGTTCTCTAGAATTAGGCAAATCCTTGGACAGACCTGGCCGCGGCTAGGACCCCGAAGCTTGCAGGCGACTTCTGGAAACAGCCGCCAGGCGGCGCAAGGAGCCAGAACTAAAGCGAGGATCCTTAGCGACCTGAGAGAGGCAGAAGGGTTGAAGGTGGTCTCTCGTTGACATAGGTGAACGACGTGAACCATCCCCTTTATAGGCTGGGAAACGCTGACATCTAGAATTTTCGTGATCATCCCCCAGAGCCTAGCTCCTCCCCTAATTAGAGCTTTATTGAGAACTAAAAGGCAAGGATGTTGAGAATTCCATTCTGGGGTCTGCAAAAGGGTGTTTTCCCAGTCGGTGGGAGTCTTTTCTGTTTGTACAGTTGTTCTCAATAAGGTGTTCTCCCGATTTTACATATGAGAAAAGAACATTTACCTAAAAAATGGTAGCGTCCAGGCTGCCTTGTTTACACGATCACACCCAAGCGCTGTACATTACTGCTGCCTCATATTTCTTAGAATATTAATTTTTTAAAAGGTGCTTTTCCCCATCCAGTAACTTGCTAACAACTCTCAACTGAGCAAGCGGAACATTTGCCTGCAGGAAGTTAATTAAACTAGCATAAGGAAGGTGCTATGTGGAAACTTAGAAAACAAGAGAACTGAATACCTGCATGAATTAATTCATGTGATTCCTTCTGAGTAGGAGACACTGTGTTATAAGCTTTACTTAATGAACGAATTTAGGATGTCCCTTGTCTAGTTGTGGGTAGCGAGATAAGGGGTAAGGAAAAGAGCCTAGGATGTTTGTTTGTCCAAAGTAACCCTGCCCCCTTTATGTTGTATCCAAGTCGCCATAGAATAACTTTTTTTTTTTTTTTTAAGATTTTATTTATTTATTTGACACAGAGAGAGACAGCGAGAGAGGGAACACAAGCAGGGGGAGTGGGAGAGGGAGAAGCAGGCTTCCCGCGGAGCAGGGAGCCCGATGCGGGGCTCGATCCCAGGACCCTAGAATCATGACCTGAGCCGAAGGCAGACGCTTAACAACTGAGCCACCCAGGCGCCCCAATAAATAACTTTTTTTTAAAAGATTTTATTTATTTGACAGATAGAGAGAGAGCACAGGTAGGCAACAGGCAGAGGGAGGGGGAGAAGCAGGCTCTCTGCTGAGCAGGGAGCCCAATGCGTGGCTCGATCCCAGGATCCTGGGATCATGACCTGAGCCGAAGGCAGACATTACCTGAGCCACCCAGGTGCCCCGGAATAAGTAACTTCTAAGTAGCAAGGTTGAACACAGATCTAAAAGCCAGGTGGACCCCAGTATCCTGATCCTTTGTGACCAAACTCCTCTCTGAATGGGACCCCAGAGTCTTCTCAAAGTGAAAAAACATATGCGATTTATTTCAACATTTCTTATTTTCTACCTTGTCTTAATGAAAATCTTGGCTCTTTGTGGGAGATTTTTCCACCCAACAAACCTCAACAATTTCCAAAATGGACTGCTGCAATGTCTTTCCATGAGTTCAGAGATCTTCTGAAGCTCCTTCTAAATAAGAGTCATTCTCAAGGCTCACTGTAGGTCCACCATCTGTATTTCAACTAGGATTTTAGAACTGCCTCTTGCCCAAAGGATGAAGTCATTTCTATTTTTATTTTAGAACACATCTAAATTATTTGTAATCAGCTATATTGAGCAACTTGGGTTTCCATCAGAAGTAATAATCATAGACCAGAAAAGGCACCAACATTTTAGAAATTACAGTTCATTGATATAATGAATCAAAAAAAAAAAGAAAAAGAGATTTGACTTCATTGCTCATTGGTTTCTTCAAGACATGGAATTTTTATCTCACTTATGTTTTCTTTCTACTTGATTGCAAATAACATCTGTTAATGGTCATGCATTTCTTTTTTTTTTTAAAGATTTTTTTTTTTATTTGAGAGAAAGAGTGAAAGAGAGAGAGAGCACAAGAGGGGGGAGTGGGAGAGGGAGAAGCAGACTCCCTGCCGAGCAGGGAGCCCAATGCGGGACTCGATCCCGGGACTCCAGGATCATGACCTGAGCCGAAGGCAGTCGCTTAACCAACTGAGCCACCCAGGCGCCCCTATGCATTTCTTTTTTTTTTTTTTTTATGAATAGACGCAACTGACACTGATAGTGAAAACTTAACTCCATTTCTTCAATCCATATTCCCAACTGCATTATTGGTAGGATGAGCTCTTAACTAATATATGCTCTTTAAGAGAAGGAGAACCTAGTCAAAAAAAGGTCTGTCATGACTTTAGTCTTACCTAACCTTTACAGTTGTTGAATATAATAATTTTGGGGGCTCCTGGGTGGCTCAGTCAATTGAGTATCCGACTTGGTTTCGGCTCTGCACTCAGCAGGGAGTCTGCTTGGGAGTCTCTCTCCCTCTGCCCTTTTCTTACCCCCTCTAAACAAATAAAATCTTAAAAAGTATACATATATATGTATTATAATTTTGGATAATCTCTCTAGGCCTGTAAAAATTAAGTTCCCCCAGAATTACCTTGAAATCTCTCCTCATCCCTTTCCAAAATGCCAGTCAGCACTGCTCAGGAGGCACCTACTTCAGAACTCAAATGAGGTCCTGCCAGCCTCATTTCCACGTACCCTAACACCCAAATTTAAAGGGGAGCCCTGCCATTGGAATGGAGCATCATTATAAAACACTAGGGAAAACACGTACAGCGTTTAGGACACAAACTCTGTCAGCAGGAGTTCACACAAGAGTCAATGATGGAGAGTTTTCTGAGAGCCAAGTCCTGTATACATCTAACAAGGCTTAGCATCAAATTGTGTGCCTGAAATGGAACAATTTCTTCATAAAATGCTGAATTGTCAAAGTCTGTCAACTTTGGGGTTTATGAGTAAGAGGAGCAGTTTTCAGTTTCTGGTACTGACTTTATCAACATATCCAGCTTCAAAAAACATAAAGAATGGCTCTGAGTAACACGATGCACTTTGACCCCTGGCAGACGAGTCTCTGATTGTCACAGGTGCACTTTGGCCATCAGTTCACACAGAATCATTAAAACATTGGCCCTGAAAAAAAACGAATATGCTGACTAAGCGCACTGAAGCCTACCACACAGTTCCTGTTCCTACTGTCAAAATGATTACCAAAACCCACAAACTGATTATTTCTCAAGTTTCGTCCTTGGGCCTATCAAAAGGAGCCCCAGGGGTGTTGAAGGCTTTACTTGCTCCCAGTACACACCTCGTATAAAGATTTTTTCCTCCCAACAGCATTAGACTGACGTCTGTCGAACGCAATGCAAGGGCAACTCCCTCGCCAAAGATGCAAAAGAATTTAAATCCAGGAAATATTTACAAGCCCGGAGTGAATACATGCTGGATTAATTGATGGCATCATTACTTAGGGAGCTGAGCAAGAATGGAAGAATGGGAACCTCCTCAAAGGCTCTCACACGGTGGTCCCCGGGAGTCCCAGGGGGCCTTGGCCTCTGGGAGGCTCCCAAGAAAAGTAAAGGCTCAGAGGAGTGCCATGAACTTTGACCCCAGCGCAGCACAAACAACGCCGACCGCACCCCAGGCGGGCCCGCGGGGTAACTGAAGTTGCAGGGTCTTCCGTGTCTGGGGAAAGCCCGCCCCGCCCCGCCCACCGCCAACTCCGCCAATCCTCAGGCGCCATCGACCGCTCGGCTTCCCAGGCACCTCCAATCAAGTACCTATATCCGGCCCCAGGCCCGTGCCCCGCGGTCAGGGGAGGTCAGTAGAGAGCCTATCGGAGCCGGGCTGGGGGCGTGGTCCGGGGCAGGGGGCGGGCGAACTGAGACCGCGGGGCGGAGCGCGCTCGGCGCAGTCGGGTGCGATTGGCCACCCCTGGCAGGAGCCGCACCTCGGACAGCAGCAGCCGCGGCCGCGGGAGGGTCCGTGTGGCGCCCGGCGGTGACGGCGGCGGAGTCCTGCGTGAGAGTGGGACCCGACACCGAGACCGCGGGCGGAGGCTCCGCGTGGCCGGACCCGACACTCAGCGACCCGACCCCGGGATCCTCCGGGGGACAAGCGGCAAAAGAGCGACTCGGGAACAAGTGTGGGAGAGGAAGCGGCGGCGGCGACGCCGGGCCCGGGGGTGGTGACAGCAGGTCTGAGGTGAGAGCGCCGGGGCGCAGGACGGTGACAGAGTGAGCCGAGGCAAGAGGACCCTGAGCGGAGTGAGGTCGGGGAGGACTCGAGTGACGAGAGTCCGGGAGCGGGTTTGTCCCGACTGGGGAAAGAAGACCCCGAGAGGGGCCGGGATAGCGGGTCTGAGCGGGAACCTCGAGAGGGCTTGGGACAGCGGGTCTAGGGAGAGTCCCCGAGCGAGCTTGGGACAGCGGTTCTAGGGGGAGTCCCCGAGAGGGCTTGGGACAGCGAGTGTGAAGGGAGAAGACCCCGAGAGGGCTTGGGACAGCGGGTCTACGGAGAGTCCCCGAGAGGGCTTGGGACAGAGGGTACGAAGGGAGGGGACCTCGAGAGGGGCCGGGACAGCGGGTCTGAAGAGAGGCGATCCCGAGAGGGCTTGGGGCAGCAAGTGTGAAGGAAGGGGACCTGAGAGGGCTTGGGACAGCGAGTATGAAGGGAGGGGACCCTGAGAGGGGCTGGGACAGCGGGTCTGAAGAGAGGGGACCCCGAGAGGGCTTGGGACAGCAGGTCTGATTGGGGAACCTCCCGAGAGGAGCCGGAACAGAGGATTTAGGGGCAGTCCCCGAGAGGGTTTGGGACAGCAGGTCTGAAGGAAGGGGACCCCGAGAGGACTTGGGACAGCAGGTCTGCTGGGAGGACCCCCCCCGAGAGGGGTCGGGACAACAGGTGTGAGGGGGACCCGGAGACGGGTTTCGGAGCGCGCGAGTGGACGTGGAAGGGGGGAGCGAGCCTGGGTCGGGGTCGCTGCGCCGGGCGAGTCCGGACGGCCGGCAGCGCGCAGCGAGGGGAGGCGTGCTGCTCCTAGGGTCTGCAGTCAGCCGCTCTCCCCGAAGGTGGTGTGTGCGATAGGGGACAGCCCGAGCCCCCGTGACCCTGTGGGTGACTCCGTGGAGCAGGGATTATGTAATGAAACCTCTCCTAAGTAGAACGCAAGGGCCGGAGGGTCTGGCAGAAGCGCAGAGATCTTGGCGAGAGCGAGAGACCGGCTGCCCGACCTCTCTCCTCACTCGCCCCCTGGCTTCTGATGTGTTTCTCCGAGTTTGGCATGGATGCCTTGAAAGTGAGGGGCTTCCTGATATTAATACCTTAACGAGAACGTGAGAAGTTGGAGAGGGCTTCTCCAAGCCGCCACAGGCCCGTTGAAAGGGAAAGGGATCCTTTTGGAGACCCGTGTTTTGGATTAATTGGGATGGTGATGGTGACAGACCCTGTATTTTTCATTTCAGCTCAGGGAGCTGAGAAAGGTTTCAAGATTTGGCAGCACTTTGGTATCCATGTTTACAATGCAGATTCAAAGGAGCTATACACTAAGTTTAACTTTGATGTGTTGGAGATAGTTGGGAGGTCAAACTAAATGTTGAAAGGAGGTATTGGAGTGGCTAAACTGACAGCACTTTCCAATTAGATTTCTCATCCTAAAAGCTACCAGGACTGAGCTTTAGGCGTGATTCCAGGACAAGCTAAGGAGAGAGATAAGCCTATTTAAACCAGACACTGTGTCCTCGTAGCAGGCAAGTGTGTGTCTATTAAAATGCTGAAACAAATAGTGGAAAGCTGGAGGGGGTGGGAATTGGGGGGTAGCCTCCTACTTTGATGGATGTGAAAATTAAATTGATGACCAGGCTAGTGGTTCACAGTACTTAGGATATGTTAATACTGCCCTGCCTACCTTTCAAATGTTCTCCTGAATGCACATGCTTTGTTAACAGTTGGACCCAGCAGTTTCTGCATTTGAATTTTTTAACCTTTTTCTCTGTGTGTTGCTCCTCCTCACCCCTTCTCTTCGCAACTAGTTTCTTTTTTAGAGGAGCAGACTTAGAAAATGATGGTTTGGGAAAAATAAGGGGGAATGTCATTATCATTTCACAGTTACTTAGGTATCTTCTTTGTTTCTGGTTTAGAATATGTCTTATTAGAAGCTTTTGCCCTTGTATAGTAATGGGCAGCTTCAACGAAGGGGAAGAAAGAAATGCTGCTTTATTTTCCGAAGACATAATGGAGAAAGCTTACATAGAACTGCCTATTTAAATCAAAGACAAACATTATTAAAGTCATTTTCATCAGGGTGATAGTAAGTAGAGGACATGTGTCATTTGGGGATTTTATTTGATATTATCTGATACAGAGCAGTTCTTATATGACTTCAGAGAGTGTGGAGCTGAATCTGGTTATGAAAATCCCACCAACTAGAAGTCCTCCCCTAAGAAAGGGAGATAAGAAGAGCAACAACAGCAAATACAAATTTAAAATACGACACTATAATTTATTTAAGATGTATTAAGTATGATTTTTTATGCTAAATTTATTTTTCCAGAACTCTAGGTCAAATTCAAGTAAAAACTAAAGTCAGTTAATTCAAGAGGTTATTCACAAAGGGTATATATTCATTATGTAGTGCACATAACTTTTGAAATGGTGTGTGGAAGGTTTGGGAATCTCAGTACCAGTGATTCTACAAAGTAATAGAAATGTTTGAGCAGATAAGCTCTTTGATCATACTTGTTAGCTCATTTCTGACTGGTACAAATGGTAGTTTCTTAAGACAAAACATAAATTTTAATTCCTTATAAGAAAAGAAAGTGTTCTAATACTCCCCGGAGTGGTGACTAAAGCAGTCATTTCAACCACATTACGTTATGGTATTGATCCAGAGATGATGAAGAGAGATTCATTGTAATAGAATTTTTAGTGATAGGAGGGGCCTATAGTGACTTTTTATTCCTTGGGGTGATGAGTGGGCGGGTAAGAGGGTAGGAATTGTGTGGGAATTTATTTTCATTTGTTTCACAAAATAAAAGTACACCATGAGAAACTATAAATATGTGAAGACATTTTGCCTGTGCTCATTTAAACTATTTCTTTTCAATTAAAAAAATATACTGAAAAGAAATTAAGAAGACGCTTTCCACTTCTATATGAATGGTTACAGCAACGACAGAATGCAAGTCCTTTTGGTTTGGAGTTCTTAAACTATACTTACTCTTGGTTTAGTGGGAGACAAGTACTACCCTGTAAGTACAATAACCCATTTTGCCCATTCTTTACCACTTGAGTCATACACAGTCAAACCATTGTCATCTCAGAGTATACCTTGATATCTAATTTGGTTTAATGTTTAAGCCACTCTGGATAAAAGTTCTCATTGCTTGCCAGTGTGCATATTTCTTGGTTTCAGTAGTATAGAAGAATGAATGAAACCTATTGGTACTTTTATTTTAGAGCCTCCGTTAAAAGGCTCTTTCTTTCATAATCTTTTCCTCCAGTCTTTGTTTCTTCCCTCCCCCCAAAAGAAAATAGACTGACAGACAGACAGACAGAAAGCTTCCACCCAAAAGTGTTTTGTGACTCTCCTAGGGGAAGACTGCTTTTCAGTCTTCAGTGAGATTCAGTGAGCTCATCTTCAATGATTCTTTCAACCAGTGAAGACAATTTTGAATTAGTTCTGAGTTGTGAGATATTGTACAATTGCAGTTCAGCATAGGGAGTTTAGATTGTGATTATTTAGCTTTATCATCCGTTTAATTGGTTGCTTTGTTATTTATGAAGATTGGTTAAAAGTTTGTTACTGTTTCTAAAACGCAAACTGAGTAAAAAAAAGAACAACAACAAAAGAAAAAACATAAGTGGCATCTATCAGTCTGGCTGTCCTTATAGAGTAGATATATTGAGTTTATGGGCCAAAATGTTATCTAACTCATTTCTAAACTACACGCATCAAATTAAAAACAACAACTTTTTAGAATTTTTAGGATAACCAGCAGGAATTAAATTGATCATTCTAGCTATATGTTATTAAATTTACCTAAATATTTTATAAATCAACCTAATGTGTTTTTTGTCTGTCTAACCTGAGATTTGTTAGAGACATTGAATCTAAATTATTTCCATTTTACAACAGAATGACTTAGGGGTCAGTTTCCTGATTTGTTAACACAGATCAGCCTCCTAACCATTGTCAGCTATCCCACGCATACACGTTTTTCATCCCCAAAGTGAGCGAGAAAGAGATTTTGCCTTGGAAAAGACACTTTATACCCAGGAAAACCTACTCCCATTAAACAAACAGGTGTAGCCCACGTGGCTGTAGGTACCAACACTGAGAATTTACGTGCTGGTGTCTAGTCTTTGGGGCCCTTCCACTTAACCTCTAGCCTCAGTGAAATGATGGATAGCAAATTCAACCCCACAATATACATTTTGTTACACTTAATATTTTAGTTAATTATCAAAGTGCAAATTGGAAGACTTCAGTTTTACTTCCATCCACTATTTCTGATGGACAAATGGGATAACCCTTTATTTCCAAATCAAACTAGGACTCTGGGCACTATATATTTATTTTTATATGTTTCAGCTCTGTCTAATGACAGAGGCTTATGTCCACAACAATCAAGGCTTATGACAATTCAAATAGATATTATTTACCCATTACAATAGATGGCACTAATCAAGGCAGAATGCTTTCTTACATAAATAACCTAATTAGTCTTGGCAGTAGACACACAGAATCGTAGATTGTAGCCAATTTTCCATTCTGTTTTGAACATTAGCCTTTACTTTTTGAAGAGTGTGTGCGTGAACACACAAGTATTGCCAGAAACCACATATAGTTTTTAAATGATCTAGGTCAAGAATTAGTAGCAGAGATACAAAATTACAATATTATGCTTCATGTACCTTTATGTTTCTTTTGTCTCTTGTGTAAAATTTCTCTTCTGTCATTGTATACCAGTTCCTTGTTTACATGTGTTTGTTGGTATTTTACTATTCTGTGAGCACTTCAAGGCAGAGCTGGGTAGTATTCATCTTTGCATTCCCCATGGTAAGTTCAGTACCAGGCACAAAGTATGAAGATGCTCCATAAATGTGAATTGAATGAGCGAATGAATTAATGATGAGCAAATAAGTAGATGCTACTTACGTTCACACTTTGTTTCTTATACACCAAAAGAGACAGGGATTCAGTTAGAGCGAATGTTAGCATTATTCATCTGTCATATAAGAAACAGCATGATACATTGGAAGGAAAAAGGACCTTATACTCAGAGAGACCTACGCATCTACTTTGGCTTTGTCATTATGCCAACTAGCTTACCCTGGGTAAATTACTGAAGTCTTAAAGCTCTCAATTCTCTCATCCGTCAAATAAGAATACATACCTCACAGGATTCTTACAAGGAATAAATGAAGCAGTTTATGTAAGGCACCGAGCACAGTGACAAGCACATGGAAGTGTTTAATAAATCATAGCTGCTTATTATTTTAAATCATTTGAAACAATTTTTATTGTTTTTGCTGTATTCCCAGTATCTAATCAGTTTCTAAATCCCATGGCTCCTGACTCCAAAAAGAATAATTAATAGATTCACATATAGGGAAATTGAGACAGTGAGGGTAAGTGACTTCCCAAGGTCAGACAATGGTAAATTTGACCCCTGTGACCTAGATCTGGTTTTTCAACTCACTACACTTTCCACTTCATTCCTCTCAATGGTCCAAGAAGGAGCTAACAAGGGCCTTAATAAAGTGCTAGGGAAGGACTACTGTGATGATCTTCCAGTCTCCTTTTTCATACTTCCTATATACATTGTTTCTGTCTTACTCTCCCTAAAGTACAGCTCTGATTTTGTCACTCACATGTTCAAAACTTTAATAATTCCCCATGGCCTACAGAATTCAGTACAGATTTATCAAACTGTTTTTAGGTTCCTAATGCTCCATAATCTGTGTGTGTGTGTGTGTGTGTGTGTGTGTGCGCGCGCGCGCGCGCGTGCATATATCCTGTGTCCCAGCGAGACCAGCCTACTTACTGGCTGAGTACTTACTGATTTGCCATCTTCAGGTCTTTGTTCCTGCCATTTCTTTTCCCTAGAATGCCTTCTTTTTTTTTTTTTTTTTTTTTTTAGATTTTATTTATTTACTTGAGAGAGAGAGCAGAGGGAGAGGGAGAAGCAGGCTCCCCACTGAGCAGGAGGCCCGACAGGGGGCACAATCCCAGGACACTGGGATCATGACCTGAATTGAAGGCAGACGCTTAACCTACTGAGACACCCAGGCGCCCTTCCCTAGAATGCCTTCTGTTTCTCCTTTTTCTGACCTACCTCTCATGCCATCTTCCATGAGGCCTTTTCTGATCATCCTCCTTGCTTCTCTTTCTCTTGAATTCCTTAAGTACTTTGTATGTTTTCTTATTACATTAATATTCTCTCTGATTTTACATTATATGGTTTGCACTTATCTTTCCTAAATATCCATCTTCTTGATTTTAAAAGGACAGTGTCATACACATCTAACCAAGTACCTTGCACCTAGTATCTGCTCAATAAAAATTTGTTGAATTGTGTTAAATTTAAATACTTAATTTAGGTTCAAAAATAATATTTAAATATAATTATTGCTGCCAGGGAAGATAAGAGAGATAATTCTTAAGTGAAAAATTCACTTCTGACCCTGGCAGTTGGTAAATTCAATGCCAATGCTAGCAAGTATTTGGAAACTTGTATGTTCATATTTGGCCTGATAATATTCCCTAAAGTAAGTTTTGACTCTGAGTGTTTGGGATTTGTTATTTTTGTTTTCTTAGGTAATGTTTTTATCTGTAAGGAATGGGTTCTAACTTCAGGTCTTTGGAAGTTTCCAAACTTTCTCTCAGTATTAGCAAAAAATAAAATATGATTCCCTTTCATTTGCAACAGAAGGTGGTTGTTCACTTGAGTCAGAGGTAGAGTCTGGGAGAGATCTAATACTCTGACTCTGATCTAATACTCTGACTCTTCCAGAGCAAATTCCTTACTTCGTGATGCAAACAATTTGCAACTGTGAACAGGTAAACTTATTGTTATTCCCTCCATATAGTATTTTTCTCCACAGTGCTTAGTACCTTCTGACATACCAAATATTTTATCTTACATTTCTATACTAGAATATAGACTATGAAAGCAGAGATTTTTGTTTTATTCATTGCCGTATCCCAACCCATAAAACAGTGCCTACCATGTAGTAGGTGCTCAATAAACACTTATTGAATGACTAAGTAGATCAATTTGTCTTTGGGAATTCCTCCAGTTCGTTGGCTTTTAAAAAGAAGGTTTTGTTATTTTAAGCATAGGAAGTAAAATCCTAAGGAAGTGTTTAGCTTGGAAGACGAGAGTTTATCTGTGTATTTTACTCTTTCTGGGTTTTACATTTGTCTTTGAGCTGCCTTGAACTTACTATATTTTTTGTTTTATTGATTATAAACAAAAGCTGTTCCTGCCACCAAACCATATATCCGAGATGATTGTGTCTCAATCTGGCTAAAACCTAAGAAAACTGTGTTCATTGTAACAAAACCTAATAGATGCTTGCTGGCATAGCTCTTAGGCATTAAAGGCTAATAAGACCAAAATTTTAATAAAATTCAATACAGGGACATTATCCCGTTAAAAGCATTTCACTTGTTTTTCTTAGATGGTAATATTAACCCTGAAAATTGGTCAGATCAAGCTTCTGATATTAATTTGGGGTTATCAGTTTTCTGCATGTACAAGTAATTGGGTTTGAAATGTGTTTTAAGCCTGAATTAAAAAGAACTTAGTCACTGGTGACTCATGATAAGAAGTTTTTCCTTTTCCCTGCTGGAACATATGCGATTGCCGCCATCCTGGCTTTTTTGAAACATTGAAAACATAAAGAATCCTGCTTTTATGTACTGTGTTCTGGAAAAGCTCTTTTAGGTTTAAAGTGGTGGCCTTAATTACGATGTTTTTTCGTAATGAGCACTACCTTTGACTTTCCAAATTTCCATACGATTTTTTTTAGTCACTGACTGCCTTTATGGAAGTTTTCTCATCATTATGTGAAATTGTCAAAAGTCTACTAGATCTTGTGTGAATGACCACAAGGACTTTGTCTTGTTCATTACTGTATTCCTGGTGCCTGGAACAGTGCTTTGTACAGAGGGAGCAATTTACATATTCATTCAGTGAAGTCACATACATTCTAAATAACAGTGCGTCTTAACAAAAATAATGCAAGTCTGTTGAAATAAATTTTCTCCAGCCCAGTTGAATTAGGTAATTGTCAATTCACAATCAGGCTAGTTTGGGAGGCTCTTGAATTAGCCCAAGGTAGTTCTACCCTAATAGTTCTTAGCATTGATTGTGCCAACCTGCAATCTCCTTTAGTGGTTCACTTACAAAAGGAAGAGTAAATCGGCAACACCCAAAGGCACTTGCACCTGTGGGAACCAATGGGCGTCCTAACAGGAAATACTTTCGGCTTGCAATACCCATAGTAATGTGCAGCGCCCGGGTCACGCTGTTTTATCTGCAGTTCCGTATTAGGATTGTACAACGTTTCTTCAAGATAGATATAGATATATATATATATATATGTTTAAAAGAGAATGAACTTTAAATTTGAGAATTAAAATGTGAACGGTTATTTCCATTTTCTTCATTACAAGGAATTGGTGAGTTGTCCTCCTTTAAGTAAGTTCTTTCTTTACCTTCTAATGTTGTGTGCCCTGAAACCTTACTCCAGGACACAGGGAGAGGGGGAATGGAGGATGCATAAGTGTCAAATAATTACAACTTAAACTGATATTATCAGTAGTAATAAGCAGTTGTGATCTTTACATTATACGTGAACGGTAGCTATTGATAGAGTTTCATAGATTTGTTTAGCTCGACCAAGTTTTCCTCTTTTGTAGGGACTGGGGGAAAAAATTCAGTAAAAGTTTTTAGAAAGTTCTTTCCAAAATGTCAAACTGTAAACCTGTATACATTAATGTAATGCTGTTAACGTTAACTCTCTGACCAGGAAGTACTCTCTTGAAGCCTCATTTATAAAACTGTGTCTATAATAACTTCCTTTCTCGGTATGAAGGTGCTGATAGCGTGGTGTTGTTCCTACAACTTAAGCTGAGCTCTGTTTTCTCTTTCCTAATGAACAAGAAGCAGTTTTTTAAAAGAAAGTCATCTCTGGGGCAATCTTACTTATTGCTGAAGCTAAATAAAGAATTTTTAAAGTCTTTAGTATGTTGGATTGGAGATGTAGGACATGCGTTTGAGAAGATCTACTGTGAGTAAGCTTGGTATTTTGTTTTACACTTAGCATTTTATTATAAATATGGTTCATGTCTAAACATTGCTAATAAACTTTGTTGAGTTTCATGTGAATATTTGTGGCCTTAGCTCAAAGTACAGCTGAGAGTAATCAACCTCAAAAATCACTGGATTCCTATGCTCTATTTATTTTAGTTTGTAGTTTGAGATTACACAAATAAATATTAGTGGGAACTTTTTTCAGAAATTGTTTGATTTTTTTTTCCTTTTTTTCTGGATAAGTAAGGTAAATACTGAGCTGCAAATAAAACATGAAAACCTTGTCAGAAGAATCCTTCAAACAAAAATTTTAGATATACTGAAGGCTATTTTTATTAAATGGATGCAGTTTGTGCTTATGATTGATATTCCTATAAAACAGTATTTCAAAATGAAGCTACTCAAAATGGCACGCTATTCATCCTAGAGATCTTAAAAAATATCAAGGCCATGTCCTATTTTTCTTCTTTTCTAGCATGGGAAAATAGGATAGAAATCAGCAATTTCTGAAATGTAATGCCAAATTTAGAGACAGAAAAGTCAGAAGATTTGATCATGTTTATCTTGTTTTGTAATTTTTTTGTTTTGTTTTAGTACATAAGGTTAGTTACTTATTAAAGTATAAAAATATCTTAGCCATGAGGTAATTTATGACACTAGTCCATAAAATGAAATTAGATGAAGTAGGAAAGTAAATAATTTGTTTAAAGGCTCATGGTTTGTATGTTGAAAAATTAATGCAAAGTATTTTATTAGCCAAGAAAGCTGCCTTAATAGTTTCTTTACCAATTTCACTAGGCTCTTAGAACAAGGTTGAAATGAAATGTGTATAATCCTGACTTCCAAACTCCTAATACTGTACATGTTAGATGTGTAAATTAAAGTCTTGCAATTGTACATAGGATGCATTTTCATTCAAGAAGCATTGCAGTGGATATTAGTGATTTGGGGACTCTATGCTTCTGATATATAAAAAAAAATGAAAGCTTTCAAGTAATCTTTGAAATGTGATGTCATAGTGTGCTTTTTAAGATTTATGAATATTAAACACTTAAAAGTACAAATTATGTTAATTTCAGTTTTCATAGATAGGGAGGCCTTTTATGATTGTTATATCAGCACTCCACAAGTATCCCAATCATAGCTGGGATGGTGGTGGGGCAGAGGAAGTAGGTGGGGCCTCACAGTAGTGACAGATTATTGCAGATTATATGGCTGCCTGCCAAAAGGCCACTAATTGGAAAAGTGGAAGTTACTGCATCCTATTAATTTGTACATATTTATTTGTAACCATTTATAACTGTTGCTGGTTTCACACGCAGATGACAAGTTTTAAACTTCTGATCCACTTGTCATGTGCTTAATGTTCTGTTCTTTAGTTTACCTTGGTCATATTCCTTGCATACTCTGCAAAGATCACACTGACCATTTTGTGGAAGACCGTGTGTTAGCAGAAAAAAGGGGAGGGGTGCACAGAACTTTAAACCATAACTGCTTTACTTTCTAGCTAGAAGTGTTACAGAGTTTATATGTAAAGTGTCCCATCATATTTAGGCAATTTCCATAAAATACTAATAAAAATAATCATGTCTTGTGGAGGAGATTGTAGTTCCCAATTGTATTGGTTCAGTTTGAAATTCCTGCTGTTTCAACATACAAGGAAGCTTTGTAGAGGAAATATGACATCTCTGCCCAGATGCATAAAGAGGGAATTACAGTGGAGAGTTATTTTTAGAGGTGTCTTCTTATGAATATATTTTATGTACTGAGAAGTATCTCTCAAAGTTTAGTTTCTGTTTCAGGGTCACTGGCAGAAGTTAAATAGGTTGCTCAGGTCACTGGATATTCTATTAAGAAAATACTTTTAAAAGCATTTTGATGTCACCAACAACCAGCCTAGTTAGTCTTGACCTGGCTGATCTCAGTGATAACATTTGTCAAAAATGTAACCAAATTGAGAAGATATAGAGATGCTATCAGTACCAACAAATAGTAATATAAGTATCCTACTAAAAGAGGGGACAATTAACTTCCATTTCATAGCAGTGTCCCACTCTCCTTCAGGAATAGAGTGCACTGTTCTCAGTATAAGGAACGGTGAGTCAGGGAATCTGTCCATTTGTATCACTGACAGTTCTTAGATGTTCTTCCCTAACTCTTGTACACAGTGAGTAACATGTCCAGGTTCCTTATACCTGTTACTTTTGGCTCGGTCACATATGTTTGAGGTTGGCAGTGTAATCTAATAATTAACAAGAGCATATCAGATGAATATGTCTGCCACTTACAGCTCACCAGCTTTGTGCCCTTATGCAAATCCCTGAACTCTTGAAGCCTTGGTTTCTTCAACTGTATAATGGACACAATCATAGTACCTACTTTATGGATTATTGTGAGGATCAAGTGAGATTATGTATGAAAGGCACAAGTTTGGCTGCACATTGTAAAGAAAGAGCTCAGTGAGTGATAGTAGATATGGTTATTTTTGCTGTTTTTGGACACTTCAGTTCTTATTCACAGTTCTACCAGAAAATGATCATGGGAAGAAATATAAAACAATACATGCAATCATGTATAGATAATAGAATCAGTCTTACTAGAGTAGGAGTATTTAAAAGTACCATGGGAGCACGTGAATGAAATCTATAGGTCTTATTTATGCCACTCCTCTTACCACGTCATATACTTCCTATCCTAAGGGGCGAGGGGAAGCAGGGGAAGAGTTGACTGTAGATAAGTGATTATTAATATAAAAAGTTAGTTAATGTGTCAAATTGAGCTTTAGTAACATTTTGTTGCTGTTTTTCACATCAGAAAATTTCCTCCCAATTTGATATAGCACAGCCTAGGAAAGCAACATGGCCAAGTGTTAATTTCTTAAGTCATTTTCTCAACAGTTCGTTTTCTTCTGACTAGCTCACTATCTGATAAAATTAAGACTATGTCTCAAGATTTTAGATCAGCCCTAAAAAAGTTGGGTTTTTTTAGGGATGTTGTTCTGGTTTGGTTTGGCTTTATTGGGGTAGAACCACCCAATAAAGAGTATACATTTAAGTATAAAGAAGAGCGTTTTCTGTTTTCACCATCTTAGTGTCGGGGTTTGATATCCTGTAATGGGTCAGTTAACTTTGTTTATATGTTGAAAAACAACTAATTTTTACATAAGCAGATTTTCATGGGGCCGTGTTAACAAAGCAGATGTGAAATCTGGGGGCACCTGCAGTAAATTCACCAAAGAAAGCAATGAAACTACTTATAGGGTATTTGAAAAACATTTAAGCTTTGTGAATATATTTTTACTGTTGGAAATTTCCAGGTTTTAATCTGTAGTATAAGCCCTTTACCTGGTAGCAGCCCTTGCATTAGTCTGTGTCTCATTCTCGTTTCTGATACCCCCTAGTTTTACAGTCTCAAATGCCCAGCAGTTTGCCGCTAGAATACACTGTATCTCTGTGCATCTGTCTTACTCAGACCCTTATGACCTCATTCCTGGATTGGTACCACAGTTGCCTTCCTTCATTTCTGTCTGTTTCTTTCCAGCTCTTCCTGATTAACCTTCTTTAAATGCTACTCCTCCCCTTTTCAGAAAGCTTCACTGGTTCCATGTTTCCACCACATTAAATCTAACCTCTTCTGCCTGACTTTCAAGGTCCTTTCTAATCTGTCCCACACTACTCATCCAGCTTCATTTCCTATGTTCTTTGGCCTTTTCTTTCTGCTCTACTGAGGTCAGTCAGTCTGTCTCTACCACACGCCATACTTGTTTAAGTCTGCGCCTCCTATACTCTATCTCCTTCATTCAAAAAGCCCTCCTCCCTGGGGCGGGGGGTGGGGGGGGTGCCTGAGTAGCTCAGTCGGTTAAGTGTCCAGCTCTTGATTTCGGCTTAGATCATGATCTCAGGGTCCTGAGATTGTGCCCAGCGTTGGGCTCTGCACTGGGTTTGGAGCCTGCTTAAGAGTCTCTCTCTGCCACTATCCGCCCCCACCAAAAAAAAAACCCTCCTCCCTTCTCTCTGCCTATTCAAATTTTACCTTTTCTTCAAGATCCTGTGTAAAGTTTACTTCCTGTTTGAAGTAAAATCAATTTTGCTGCAAAATCCCAGATTTTTAAATTAACAAACCAGTGAACAAAAATGTGCATGGTATCTTAAATCATCCAGTTTTATCTACATTAATGATGTAAACATTTTGAGTACAAGGACCCTATCTTACACTTCAATCTTCCACAGTTCGTGGCAGAATGCTGAGGCATCTGACCTTGATTTGAAGGAAAAGAAAAGAAAGTAAATCTATTTCATCCTGCCTATCTAAAGTCAAGTCAACAATCCTAGTAATATTGAAGAGACCTGAATGTTTCTCCAATTTACGTCAGGTCTGTCACCTCATTTACAGAAAAATGGGAGGTAAATGAAGACAATTTTGTAACTGATTATAGATTGACATGTTTGCTTCTCTTTATGAAAAACTATGTACATGTGTGTGTATCTATATGGATATTCATATATATATGTGTGAGTTTGTTTCCTTTATTAAGGAATGAGATAGCCAACTGCTCTCAGAGAAGTTTAGTTTTGATATTACAACTTTCCATCCTGTCACTATAAATTAAATGTGATCAATAAATTTTATGTAATCAAGAAGTATTCTTATCCAATTCTTTAAGTAATGTAAGTGTAAATGCCTACTGTGTATAGTGTTAGGCTCTGTGAAGGATATTGAAGTTAATCACATATCCCTTCCCTCAAAAAACCGTTAAGGTATTCTATTAGGGAAAACAAAATATATACTCAAAAGGTTAAACATAAGAATACTTGTTACTTCAAGTGGATGCCTATTGTTTTAATTTTCAATCAGTTTCCTGTCTTTTGAAATGATACATGCCTTCTTGTATTGACGCCAAAGAGCGTATAGGACAAACAATTGAAAAAAAAAAATTAAGAAAACTCCCCATCGTTATTTTTCCAGTTTTACTGAGGTATAATTGACCTATAACATTCTATTAGTCCAAGGTGTACAGCATAATGATTTATGTATATATTGTGAAATGATCACAATAAATTTAGTTGACATCAGTCACCTCAATACTTTTTCCATTGTGATGAGAATTTTTAAGATTTACTCAGCGTCTTTCAAATATACGATTCAATGTTGTTAGCTATTATCACCATGCTGTACATTACATCCCCAGAACTTATCTTATAACTGTGAGTTTTTACCTTTTGACCACCTTCACTCAAAATCCCCCCACTCTCTACCCCCTGCCTCGGGCAACCACCAGTCTGTCCTCTGTATCTATGAGTTCAGTTTTTTTTAGATTTCACATGTAAGTGAAATCATACTGTATTTTTTTCTCTGACTTATTTCAGTTAGCATATTGCCCTAAAGGTTCAGACATGTTGTCACAAATAGCTGGATTTCATTCTTTTCTATGGCTGAATAATAATCCATTGTATACAGATTCTACATTTTCTTTTTCCATTCATTCATTGATGAACACTTAGATTACTTCTGTGTCTTGGCTATTATAAATAATGCTGCAGTGAACATGGGAGTGCAGATACCTTTTCAAGATAGTGATTTCATTTCCTTTGGATATATATCCAGAAGTGGAATTGCTGGATCATATGGTAGCTCTATCTTTAATCTTTTGAGGAACCTCCATGTTTTCATAGTAGCTGCACCAAATTACATTCCCTTTTTTTTCTTTTTAATGTATGCATTCCTTTGTACTGATGCCACAGAGCATAAAGGACACCCAAATGAAAACTTTTAAAATACAAAATGTTTTACATTCATAAAAGTGGATATTTGGAAATGTCTGGTTAATGCTTTAGATTTTTCTGTTAAGGCTTGGTTTTAGATACTACCTTTCATTGCAAAGATTAAGGTTAAATAACTCTGTAAAGTGTTGTACTTTTAGTGCCCACAGAACAACTGCTCTAAGTCCACGATGCCATTCATATATAACAGGAGAAGCTGGTTAGATAACATGCCAATGATAAAAAGTTGAAATTATGGACTATTCAATACAGTTTAGGATTTTTAAAAAATCATTTTCCAAAATAACAATAAGGTTTTTCCTTTTTAAGGGCTTTAGAAGTTATGTAATGATTTCACATTATTTCGTGAGTCTCACAACTTTGTGAGGCATTATTGTTCTCACTTTATAGATGAGACTATTGAGGATTGAGGCTGAGAGGAGTTAAGTGATGTACTTAAGATCACACAGCTAGTAAGTAAGTGGCAGAATTTACTTAAACCCAGATTTGCTGATTTAAAGGTTAGACCTCTTTTCCTTTAGACCACAAATCCAAATTGAGTTATTCAGGGAATAAAACTCATACTTTTTCCTGTTTCCAGTTAAGATAAAATTCACATAACATAAAATTTGTCATTTTAAAGTGTACAGTTCAAGTTTTTAGTGTATCCACAATGTAATGCAACCATCATCACTGTCTAATTCCAGAACACTTCCATCACTCCAAAAAGAAACCCTGTACCTGTTAGCATCCCATCTCAATTACCCCCATCCCTTGGCAACCACTAGCTTTCTGTCTCTATGGATTTGCCCACTCTGGATACTTAATATAAATGGAATCATAAAATATGTGAGTTGTTGTCAGACTTCTCCACTTAGCATAATGTTTTCAAGGGTCATCCGTGCTATGGCATGTGTCAGTGCTTCATTTTTATGGATGACTAATACTCCATTAAGTTGATAGATCACAGTGTATTCATTCATCAGTTGATGGACATTTGAGTTGTTTCCACTTTTTGTCTATTATGAATAATGCTACTGTGAACATTCATATGCAAGTTTTTGTGTGAATATGTTTTCAATTCTCTTGGATATATACCTAGGAGTAGAATTTCTTATACTTATTTTTGTAAAATAATTCAAATGGAAGTGCTTCGAAATTATTTCTTTTGAGTCCTTCCTTCACAACTGTCTCAGACATATATACACACAAAATTGTTTATTTAGCTAATTTGTTTCCCACATCTGTTCTTCAGAAGTAGGGCAGAGGCAAACTTTAGCTCAGATGCTGAATAAGAAGTCTCTAATTCTAAGTGAATGTAATCTGAATTCAACACTGCCTGGTACATTCAAGATACTGTGGAGTATAGTATCTCTTCTATTGCTAGTCATATTCAATTAATGGAATCAAGAAATGTCCATGTTCTTTCAAAGTAAGGCAGAATGGCATCAATGCCCCAAGAAGTGAAGTACTTTCTATGCATGAGGAAGGAAGAGATTACTTCTGCACTAGGGAGTTGGGGTAACTTGGAGATAGAATTGGAGTGGAGTCTTGAACCCTGGATAGCTTTCCAGCAGGTGTGCTGGGGCATAATCTGTGTATTTTTTAGCCTAGTTCAGGCATTGTGAATAAAATATAGGAGACCTAGGGACAGTGGCAAACCAAAGGCCCTTGAATCCTCTACAAAGAGGTTTGAACTTTGAACAGTAGGTAGTGGGGAGCCATTTAAGGTGCTTGAATAGAAGAGACTGATGCAATCAGAGCCTCTGAAAGATGACTCCATCAGTAGTTGGTACAACAACTGAAAGAGATTGGGGAGGAGGACTTGGACTGGTAATGAGGTTCTGGAACTAGGACAGCCTCAATGCAAAGAAGAAAAGCAGCTTGTGAACGATTTATTGAGGACACTGGCAGCATGAGCGAGATAGCTGAAAGCATAAGAGTGAATCAGATCAATAAGAGAAAGTGCAGAGAGAAGAGAAGGGGCCTAGCACAGACCCTTGTGTTAAGAGGTGAGCAAAAGAGGACAAGCCAGGAGAGGTGGGTTTGAAAGGAACTTCTAAGAGGAAGGTACCACACAAGCCAAGAAACAAGATATTCCATAAAGGTTATAGAAGGATATGACCTGAGAAGGATCCTGTTGAATTTGAGGATTAGGTTAGAGCTAGTGAGTCCCTAGGAAAGTTCCCTCTCCTCCTCTCAGTAAATGATACCTTGAGCATATTGTAGACCAAAAGGAGACTGCAGAGAGCAATGGAAGATCTAAGAAAAGTGAGAGGAGTAGATTAATGAAATGAGAAGGTAGTAGGATACAAAATTAAAAGATAGTTTCTTTGTTGGTGTTGGGGAAGAGGTGTTTAACCTGTAAAAGGAAGACTAAAGGATGAATTCAATTGAGTGTGTGGGGAAATTTTAAGATGGAATGGAGAAAAACCAAGGAAGCTTACATTGAATAGCCTCAAAGTAGAATTTATAGTATTATTGCTTATTAGTAGCACTATAGATAGAATAGTTAGAATTAGAGGGGCACCAGCCTGGATGGCTCAGTCGGTTAAGCATTGTCTACCTTCGGCTCGGGTCATGATCCAGGGTCCTAGGAAGGAGCCTCTCGGCTAGGACTCCCTGTTCAGCGGGGAGTCTGCTACTCCCTCTGCCTCTGCCCCTCCCCCCCCAACTTGTGTTCTCTCTTGCTCTCTCTCTCAAATAAAATCTTTAAAAAAAAATAGAAAATATCTTGAGTTACCTGAGGCATATGTAGAAGGATTAAATTCTGTCTCCATCCTGTATAAATCTTCATTCTTTTAGTTGTGTACTGAACATCTTTGCTGATGCTTTTAAATGCATTTTCCTTCCCAAAGCATAGCAGCATGACACAATATAATAGCCACCAGTTATGCTTGTTGAGTCCATTTTTCTGCTAATTATTCAAGGTGTGTATTTTGAGTGCTAATAATATCAACAACTCAAGTACAGTATTTTGTTTAAAAGTTAGTTCATAATCCTGTTTGAATTTTTTTAAAAAGATTTTATTTATTTCTTTGAAAGAGAGAGACACAGCGAGAGAGGGAACACAAGCAGGGGGAGTGGGAGAATCAGGCTTCCCGCTGAGCAGGGAGCCCGATGTGGGGCTCCATCCCAAGACCCTGGGATCATGACCCGAGCCGAAGGCAGACGCCCAACGACTGAGCCACCCAGGCGCCCCCATTTGAATTTTTTATATAAACATTTTTCTCTCTAAAATATTCCCCAAACTAATATTATTGTGCTTTCTATAGAATAGAAATTTTTTAGTGATCCATTTTAGTGTAGCAGGCACTGTGGAGACATTGTAATCTGCATGATATTTATTTGGTTAAAAGTAATAATGATTGAAAAAAACCCAGTAATCATGATGAATAGATGTCCCTGTTTTAAGATGTTACAAAATAAGGTCCTTATGAGTCCTGAAGTTTGTTCCCAACAAGAACACTTGTTGGTAAATGTGTAGAAATGGAAGCAAATATCTCCCTTGTTCCCTTTAATGTTTTCTCCTATTCTCCACAAAATGGTGGGAAGTCCTTGACCCAAGGTAGCTCTTAGGTAATTTTTAACAACTATATAAATAACATACGCTTTTCATTTTAACAAATAGAAGATATAGATGAGTAATTAGAAAATAAACGTTATCCTCTATACTGAAATATATTTTGACATATAACCTCCCAGACTTATTTAAAAACATAAAGCATTGATTGGGGGGGCACCTGGCTGGCTCAGTTGGTAGAGCATGCAACTCTTGATCCTGGGGTTGTGAATTTGAGCCCCACGTTGGGTGTAGAGGTTACTCCAAAATAAAATCTTAAAAACAAATCATGATTAGGAAGGTTATATTGCATTATTATATTGTTTTATAAGCTGTTTTTTAACTTCAACAGCAGTTTATCATTATACCATATAAACAAATACTCCTATTTCTATGCCTAAATATACTGTTTCCACATCATTTTAAACCAGCATTGTTTTATGGATATTCAAAGTGGATTTTTTTTTGTTAGTTTTTATTCTTACAAATTGTCCTGAATACCTCCTTAGTTATTCATCTCCAGTATAACTCTAGTTTTCTTTACAGTCCATAGAAGATTCTACAGCAGATGGACCATAAGAACCTGGTTTCCAAGATCAGTTTTATTTTCTTTTCAAAAAGGGTGGGGGAATAGCATTATTATACTGTGTGTCCCAGCAAAGGCTTCCATTGCTTAAGAAATGTCCTCTTTCCCCACCCACTAGAAGCACAAGCTAATAGTGTCTGACAGTTCTGTCGACCAACAAGGTTTGAAAGGATGCATACTTATCTCCCTAAACACATGGCTTTTTCCTTGGCCTTCATCTGCTCCAGAGGAACTCCAGCTCCCCTTCTTCCCTTAGACTATCACCAGCCTTCCTTCCTCTTATATTCCTGCCTATTCAGGAATTTTTTGTTCAGTTTTTGCATTCAAACCTCTTGGTTATAAGCCAAGATCATCATTAAGAGGGGGGAGACTTTGGATTTGTCCAGAGTAACCAATTATTACAGACATTTAATTAATGAATATTTTGTGCCCATTATTGTAATGGCTATATTTCAGCCTCCTTAATTTATTCTCTTTTGTATTTAAAAAAAAAATTGTATCCTGATCTGACCCTAAAAAATAGATATTTTCATTCTCATCATACTAAAACTTTTACTACAAATTTATATCACTACAGTAAATATGAATGCAAGTGTAGAAGGTTTTCAGTCGGTTCAGTAGGCTTGGTTTTTAACATTTTATTTAATGGCTAGATGATTGAGTACACAAAGCTTATGAAATTTGCTAAGTGATCCTTAACTGGCTAGCATCTTAGAAAAACAAATTAAAGTTGTAATTGTCCTTGACAAGGTAAACTGGTATGTGGGTATTAATGAGAAGTTAACTGGAAGACTTGAAGTTAACCAAATGATTCAATGAATGACTAACACACACACACACACACACACACAATGTGGAACTGTAACAGGGGCCTCCAGACTTTCAAAAAGCATGGCAGAAAGAGAAATAGCCTTGCTAGATAGAGTATTGTTAATTATGGGAGAATAAACTACTATTGTCATTTAAAAAGCTATAATACTGTTAATAGTATTAATAGAGCATGATTTCTGTTGCAGTTAAGGAGACTTTAGCTGAATTCCACTAGTTTCTAATAGTATTGACAGAGGAGAGATGCATGCAAGTGATAAAAAACAGGAGTGAGATCAAAAAGTTCTAATTGCCACATATCTTTCATGTTACTGAACATATCACTCTACGATAGTTGCTGATACCACATTTCTTAGATGGATGTTCCATCATTGTCAACAGATGAATAGGTATTGTTGATGTGAACACTGCTTCTCCCTTGTGAGCCAGGTAAGATGGATGGTTGTGTTAGAATGTGGTGTTCCATCTGCTCTATATATCAACAGAGATTTACACCTGCACTTTTATATAATAACTGAACAAATTAACTCTATAATTGCCTTACCTGAATCTAGTGGATTATATTTACTATGACACCTGTTTCACTTTGTTTTAAAAGAATCAAGAGCTTGAGTTTTTGTATTCTGGCAAGTCAGAAAAAAAAATTAGAGATGTATACAAGATAAAGGGCAATTAGTATGTTAGGGACTCTGGGGGAAAATGAGTGAAGTCAATATAAAAAATAAAAATAAACAGGATCAGAAGTCAGTCCATTGTCTCTGTTCTAAATTTGTAAGTGTATACAGGGCTTCTTATGTTGTAGAACTTGGAAAAAATAAGTTCTGGGGAATTTTTAAAGAATCTGAGTTTATTTTTATTTATTTCTTTTTAAGATTATTTATTTATTTATTTGACAGAGAGAGACACAGCGAGAGAGGGAACACAAGCAGGGGGAGTGGGAGAGGGAGAAGCAGGCTTCCTGCAGAACAGGGAGCCCGATGTGGGCCTCGATGGGGGGCTCGATGCGGGGCTCGATGGGGGGCTCGATGCGGGGCTTGATGCGGGGCTCGATCCCAGGACCCTGGGATCATGACCTGAGCCGAAGGCAGATGCTTAACGACTGAGCCACCCGGGTGCCCCCAAGAATCTGAGTTTAAAAGAAAACACTAAAACTCCAAAATTACCATCTCTGAATTGCTGTCTTTAAGTACTTCCTTTAAATTAAATGTATTGATGGTTTAATTTGATATCATTCTGACACTTTATTCTACAGTTTGCTAATGCACCTAATGCACCTAATGCAGCTCCCTGAACATATTAAACACTCAATAAGTATTTAAAATGATTTTACTGAGTATTCTAAGTCCTAGGTTTAATGTAAAGTGTCACATATATGGAGTGTACGGAGACTCCTGAATTTCCATGACAATTTTTGCTTTTGATTAATGAATTTATTTCACAGTGAAGTGCTATCTAGATTCTACCAATATCTGTGGAAGGGACCAGTGTGTGTGTGTGTGTGTGTGTGTGTGTGTGTGTGTGTGTGTGTATTTAAAACCTAAGAAATATGAATAGAACCTGATATCCACATTTTTTGAAGACCTAATAATTTCTGAGGTTTACAATGTCTCAACACAGTACCATCCAATATTTTATATTGTATTACCTATTTTATTTACTGATAGCACACAAGTTTATAACTCTTTGTTGTATTACCTGAGTGAAGAGTCTGACATTTACTATGTTGATTTCTGCAAACTTCTGGGGATGATAAGTTTCTAACCTTTATTATTTCAAATCTTGAACTAAATGTGCTTCCTTCTTACTTATCTAACAAGATCTTTTTCAACACATTGGAGAAAATATTCTTTACCAAGCTTTAAGAAGGATAAAATTCAAAGTTATTTTGTACTAATAAAAACTTTTACTAATCATATTTACATGGCAGTGTCTGTTAACACATTAGAACATAGTCTGTAAGTATCAGCAGATTGATTCCTTAAGCTAGCTTTTCCCTGGAAGCACCAATATTATAATAACATCAAAGCTAATTATTCGCTGAGATGAGGAAGCCACATGGTCCCTCCCAACTCTGAAATCCTGTGATTTCAAGCTAATTTCAAATGAAGGAGGAAGTCTTTGGCTAAAGTAAGATAGTGAAAATGTTAAAACAAGCAAGTGAGGGATTACAAAAGAGTTTTGTTAGCAGTCTTTAGTGGAAGTGACTTCCTTGATAAAAATCTTATTAAAACCATTATAATAGGCAATTTTGTAGTTAAAACTGTGAGCAAAGAAGGAAATGTTTTGAAAACAGGCAAAAATGAAATCACCCCTTCCCCTTATTTTTTTTCTAAGTTTGCTTAGTTTAACCATGCGCCCGTAACATTTGTAGCAAACATATTAACAGAGTGACAATCTGGTTACTCCTTTTATATTAGATTTAATTATTTAAATTAGTTAAAACTGCTTAGCTAATTAAAATTATTTAAGATGTACTATTGCTATTAAAATAAAATTTGGACAGACCAACTAACCAAAATATTTGTACCTAATTTTGACTCATATAAAGATAGTAGAATAAAAAAAAATATGAGGCAATTTGGGAAATTTAAGATTTTGACCTTGTATTTGATGACATTAAAATTGTGAAATTTTAGGTATACTGATGGTATAGTTATTATGTTTTTAAAATAGGGATTTTCTGGGCTCCTGGGTGGCTCAGTTGGTTAAGCGACTGCCTTCGGCTCAGGTCATGATCTTGGAGTCCCGGGATCGAGTCCCGCATCGGGCTCCCTGCTCGGCAGGGAGTCTGCTTCTCCCTCTGACCCTCCTCCCTCTCATGCTCTCTGTCTTTCATTCTCTCTCTCTCAAATAAATAAATAAAATCTTTAAAAAAAAAAATAAAATAGGGATTTTCTTTTTTAGATGTACAGTCAAATGTTTATGGATGAAATGGCATATCTAGGATTTGCTTCAAAATAATGGAGATGGGATTGGGGAAGTGAATGGACCATGAGTTGATAATTTAAAGCTGGGCATGACGTAGTTCAACTTTTCTTTATGTTTGACATTTTCCATGATAAAAGATTTTAAAAAATAACATTTAATACCCATCTATGAAGTTTTATATACATCTTTTCTTTGTATATATGAAATGCCATTTATTCCTTACAAAATGGAAAAAAAAGCATTACCTACAATAAATCCCGCACATTACCGTTGTCTTCTCATAGTCCATATTCCTGATCCTCTCCTTGCTGTTAGCAAAGAGCTGTTAAAATTGTCACATGGTGGAAAAAGAGCAAGGGGGAGAAAGTCACTTCATTGTGCCCAGAGGAATTATATTTAACTTCTTTGCTCTTCTCCCCTCTCCAACCTGGTGGAGAGTTGTCTCCTTTTTTGGGAGTGGGGATGGAGGCAGCCAAGTTATCATTAGATAATAATCATTACATTCCATTCAGTTGTATCTGATTTTATCACAAATATATGTATTTACCAAAATGTATGGAAAGTACTTAGAGTTATCTCCATAATTCAGATTTATAATTTATTCTCCACAAAGATCAATGTTTTAGTTACTGAAGCTCTAACTTGTTGCTAAAATAGGCACTTTGTGTTTTAAGAGGAATAAGTGCTATTTCCCAATAGCATGAATAGTGTGTGGAAATGATCATTTTTGATGGTCAAAGTGTGAATAAACTGACCACAACATGCAAGATTTTGTGAAATACGAAGAATAGCTTATTATTTCAAAATTTTAGAAATTGGGGAAAAGGGGAATTTCAAATAAACTAAATGGCATGATTTTATTGGAAGAATCTGCAGAAAAGAACAACCAAAATTCTCAATAAATGTCTCCATTTCACAGCACTATGATATTCATTACACAGATTTAAAGATAACAATGTTATAGACCATTCAGGCCAATAATTATGAAGACTTCACAAATGTACATTTGGAAATTGAGTTTTTTTGTAAATTGAATATTATGAAGAACTGAGAATTTTCATTCACTTCAAGCCCTTGTCTTGGTTTCTCAGCCTCTCTCTCTCTCTCTCCTCCCTGCTGTGCACCCTCCTCACTGCCACCAGAGTTAACTTTGTAAAAGACAAATCTGACCATTGTTCACTGGCTGCAAAAACTCCAGTGTCACACACGTTGTTCATGCAAAATCCAAACTGCCTTCGTGTAGCATCCACAGTCAGACTGCTAGCTTCATCCTTTTTTGGCCTCTCCCAGGAGAGAACTGTAAGCTCAAACACAACAAAGTCTTCGCTGGTGCCAAGGAATCCTGTGCTTTTCTGGTATGATTGTGTTTTTGAATGCTCTGTTCTCCCTCCTTAGAATGGTTTTTCCTTCCCCCATCTCATCTGGTTAAGACCGAGTTGAAAGATGCCTTCCTCAGTTCCCCCAGACAACACTTATTATTCTGTCCTTTGTTTTCATAAGCACTTTTCATCATGTCACTATTTTTTGTACTATATTCTAACCACTTAGTGGTGTTTATCACCCTATTGATTGTTTCATTCAATCATTCTTTCAAGTATTGAGAAGTTACTATGTTCCAGACACTGTTGTGGCACTGGAGATAGAGTGGTAATTAAAATAGTCACAGTCTCTAGTGGAAGACACATATATTAAAAAAAAAAAAAAAGCACAAACACATTATACATTTACAGCTGTGATATCAGTGAAGACAGGGTTTCTATTCCATACCCCTTTGTAGATTGCCCACCCTGTCTTCCCACCTCTGCCCACCAGCACAAAAGCTAACACCTCACACGAAGAATCAGCTCAATAAATGCTTACAGTGAGTGATGCATGTATAACTACACGGATTTATTAAACTTAAAGATTTTATAGATTGACACAGTTGTAAGAAATAGAGATACTTCACATACCCTTTACCTAGTCTCCTGCAAAGATAACGTCTTAAACACTGTAGTACAGTGGCACAACTGGGATATTGATGCTGTCCAGATTTCCCTGTATACTGGTACTTGTCTGTCTGAGTATGTGTATGTGTGTGTATTTAGATCCATGCAATTTTCACATGTGTAGGTTTGTGTACACACCACAGCAGTCAAGATAGAAAACAGTTCTATCACCCCAAGGCTGCATCACCACACTTGTTCCCAGCTGCTATCCTTAAACCCTGGCAACCACTAACCTGTTCTGCATCATTTCAAGAAGGTTATACAAATGAAATCCTATAGTATGTAACCTTTGTAGATTGGCCTTTTTTCCACTTAGTGTAATTCTCCAGGCATTCTTGAAGTTGTTGGTGTATCACTGGTTCATCCCCTTTTATTGCTAAATGGTATTCCGTGATATGGATGTATTACAGTTTATCATTTATCTGTTGAAGACATCTGGGTTGTTTCCAGTTTTTGGCTATTACAAATAATGCTGCTGTGAACATTTGTGTATAAATTCCACACAAATTTCCATTTCTCTGGGATAAATGCCCAGGAATGCAATTGCTGGGTCATATGGTAATGTTTATTTTCATAAGAAAGCGCCACACTGTTTTCCAGAGGATTATACCCTTAAATATGTAAGAGAGCAACATGAGCTCCAGTCTCTCCATATTCTCACCAGCATTTGGTTATATCACTATTTTTTATTTTAGCCATTCTGATAGGTGTGTAGTAATACCTTATTGTGGGTTTATTTGCATTTCCCTAATAGCTGATAAAGTTGAACATCTTTTCTTTCTTTTTTTTTAAAAAAGATTTTATTTATTTGAGATAGAGAGACAGAGCACAAGTAGAGGGAGTGGCAGGCAGAGGGAGAAGCAGGTTCCTCCCTGAGCAAGGAGCCTGATGAGGGACTCGATCCCAGGACCCTGGGATCATGACCTGAGCTGAAGGCAGACGCTTAACTGACTGAGCCACCCAGGCGACCCAGTTGAACATCTTTTCATGTGCTTGTTTGCCATTTGTAGATCGTCTTCAGTGAGATTTCTATTTTTCTTTTGTCCATTTTCTAATTGCATTTTTGGTTTTTTTTTAACTTAATTTTTGAGAGTTCTCGATATATTCTACATTCTGCTCTTGTTGGATACGTGGTTTGCAAATATTTTTCCTCACTCTGTAGCTTGTCTTTTCATCCTTTTAATGGGATCTTTTGCAGAAGAAAGGTTTTAAATTTTGGTTAGGTACAATTTATCAATTGTTCCATTTATGGGTCATGCTTTTGGTGTCAAATCTAAGAACTCTGCCTATTGCTAGATCCCACAAAGATTTTCACCTATGCTTCTTATCTAAACATTTTATAGTTTTATGTCTACATTTAAATCTGTAATCCATTTTGTATTAATTTTTTTTAAAGATTTTATTTATTTATTTGACAGAGAGAGACACAGCGAGAGAGGGAATACAAGCAGGGGGAATGGGAGAGGGAGAAGCAGGCTTCCCGCGGAGCAGGGAGCCCAATGCGGGGCTCGATCCCAGGGCCCTGGGATCATGACCTGAGCCGAAGGCAGACGCTTAACGACTGGGCCACCCAGGTGCCCCCCATTTTGTATTAATTTTTGTATAACGTATGAAGTTTAGCCTATGGATGTCCAATTGCTTCAGTACCATTTGTCGAAAAGGTATTCTTCCTCCATTGAATTACTTTTGCACCTTTGTCAAAAATCACTTGAGCATATTTGTGTGTGTATATTTCTGAGTTCTCTATTCTGTTCAATTGATGTATGTGTCTATCTCTCCACTGGTACCAAATTGTCTTGATTACTGTAGTTATATACTAAGCCTTAATATTGGATGAAGTGATATTTATTCTTTTTCAAGATTGTTAGCTATTCTAGTTCTTTTTCCTTTTCATATAAGTTTTAGAATAGGTTTGCCCATGCCTACAAAAAACTTTGCTGGGATTCTGATAGAAATTGCATTAAAACTATACATCAATTTGGAAAGCATTGATGTCTTTTCTATGTTGAGTCTTCTGACCTGTGAACATGGTATGTCTCTTTGTTTACTTAGATCTTTGATTTCTTTTATCATCATTTTGTAATTGTGAGCATGCAGATTCTATACATGTTGTGCCAAGTTATACCTGAGTATTTCATTTTCTTCAGAGTGATTATAAATGATACTGTTTTTAATGTCAGTTTCCCCATGTTTAGTGTTAATATATAGAAACTGGTTTTTATGGACTGATCTCCTATCTTTGTGACCTGGCTCAACTCACTTATTAGTTTTGTATTTTTGTATATTCCTTGGGATTTCCCATATTGACAATCATGTTTCTGCAAATAGTGACAGTTTTATTTCTGCCTTTCCAATCTGTATGCCTTTCTTCCTTTTTCTTGCCTAGCCACCTTGGCTAGAACCTTCAGTACAATGTTGAATAGAAGTGACAAGAGCAGACATCCTTATCTTGCTCCTGATCCTAGGGAGAAGACATCCATCCAGTCTTCCACCATTTTGTATAATGATATACATGTAGATACATGGTTTTTTTTAAAGGCATAAATAAGTGTTGGATATTGACAGATGCTTTTTCTGCAGCAATTGATATCATCATAGGATTTTTCTTTGGCCTGTTCATGAGGTAAATTATATTCATATATTGCATCAGCCTTGAGTATTTTAAATAATAATATAAATAATTATATAATTTTTTTATACATTGTTAGACTTAATTTGCTAATATTTTGTTGAGGATTTAAAAAAATTTTATGAATACATTTCATAATTTTATTAACCTTTTTAAGTAACCTCTGAACCCAGCATGGGTTCAAATTCATAACCCCAAGATGAAGAGTCACATGCTCCACCGACTGAGCCAGTCAGGTGCCCCTGTTTTTTTGAGGGTTTTTGTGTCTAAGTTCATAAGAGATACTGGTTTGTTGTTTCTTTTTTGCACTGCCTTTGTCTGGTTTTGGTGTCATGGTGATAATAGCCTCATAAAATGAGTTGGGAAGAATTCTATTTTCTGGAAGAGATTATATAAAATTGGTGTTAATTCTTTAAATATTTGGTAAATTTTTCCAGTTAAGCCATCTGGCACCAGAGATTTCTTTTTCAGGAGCCTTGATATTACATAGTTGATTTTTTTTTTCATGGTTCTAGAACTACTCAAGTTATAGTTTAAGGTTGGTGGATTTTTAGTGGTTTGTGGTTTTGAGAAATTGGTCCATTTCGTCTAAGTTGTCAATTTGTGAACATAGAGTTGTTCATAGTATTCCCTTATTATCCTTTTAATGACTGCAGGATATTATAATATCTCCTGTCTCATGTACAATATTAGTAATTTATCTGTCTTCTCTTTTTGTTAGTGTTGCTAGAGATTTATTAATCTTACTGATTTTTTTCCAAAAATCAGCTTTAAATTTCATTGTTTTTTTTTCTTATTTTTCCATTTTCAATTTCATAGATTTCTCTTATTATTTCCTTCTTTCTGCCTACTCAAGGCTTATTTTACTAATGTGTTTCTAGGTTCTTAAGGTAGAAACTTGGATCATTACTTCCAGATCTTTCCTCTCTGGTAATATAAGCATTTAATATTATAAGTTTCTGTCAGGGGTGCCTGGGTGACTCAGTCGGTTAAGTGTCCAACTCTCTATCTCAGCTCAGGTGTTGCTCTCAGGGTCCTGAGTTCAAGCCCTGCATTGGGCTCCATGCTGGGTATGGAGCCTACTTAAAAAAAAAAAAAAAAGTTTCCCTCTGAGCACTCCTTTAGTTGCGTCCCACAAATTTTGCTATGCTGTGTTTTCATTTTCATTCAGGTCTATGTATTTTTTAGTTCCTTTGAGAAATAAAAAGCCATGCTTTGCTTAGAAATGTGGCGTAGATTTCCAAATGTTTGAAGATTTCCCTGTTGTCTTTCTATTATTAATTTCTAGTTTGATTTCATTATGATCAGAAAACATACTCTATATGATTTTAGTTATTTTAGATTTGTTGCAGTTTGTTTTCTGTCCCAGATATGGTGAATGTTCCATGAGCACTTAAAAAGAATGAGTATTCTGTTGTTCGGTGGAGTGTTCTATAAATGTCAATTAGATTATGTTGGTTGATAGTATTCTTCAATTCTTTTATATCTTTGCTAATTTTCTGTTTAGTAGTTCTATCAATTGCTGAGAGTAGGGTGTTAAAGTCCCCAATTATAACTGTAGGTTTGTCTGTTTCTCCTTGTGGCTTTATCAGTTTTTGTTTTGTGTATTTTAAAGCTGTTGTTTGGTGAAGCGCATTTAGGATTGCTCTCTTTTTGGTGGATTCATCCTTGTATTGCTGTGTAATGTCGTTCTTTGTCCCTAGTAGTTTTCTCTGAAGTCTGCTTTATCTGATATTAATATTGCTACTCATGCGTTTTTTGATTCAAGATAGCATGATATATCTTTTTCTGTGCTTTTACTTTCATCCTGCCTATGATGTTATATTTGAATTGAGTTTCTTATAATCATCATATTGTTGGGTTGTGTATTTTTATCCACTCTGTCAGTCTCTTTCTTTTATGGTGGCTGCTTTAAAATCTTTGTCAAATAATTCCAATTCGTATTGGCATCACTTGGTTGTCTTTTCCCATTCAAGTTGTGATTTTCCTGGCTCTTGGTATGACAAGTGATTTTTTTTAATTTTTATTTTATGCTGAACATTGTGGATATTATGTTTGGAACTTTGGATCCTATTTAAATCTTCTACTTTACCAGACAGTTGCCCCGTTGTGTAGGTTCTGCCCTACTTTTGTGGGTGGTAGTTTCTTTTAATTTTAATTCCAGTGTAGGGGCGCCTGGGTGGCTCAGTCAGTTAAGCATCCGACTCTTGATTTTGGCCCGGGTGATGATCTCAGGGTCATGAGATTGAGCCCTATGTGGGGCTCCATGCGCAGCTTGGAGTTGCTTGAAATTCTCTCCCTGCCTCTGCCCCTGCCTGCTTACATGCGCTCATGCACATTCTCTCTCTCTCTAAAATTAAATAAATAAATAAAATTTAATTCCAGTGTAGTTAACGTACATTGTTATATTCATTTCAGGTATACAATATAGTATTTCAACAATAGTACTCAGTGCTCATCAAGATAAGTATACTTTTAATCTCCTTCACCTATTTCACCCATTCCCCCCACCCTGTGGTGGTAGTTTCAGTGATAATTTATTTGTTGTCCTTTCAACGTTACCTTGGTCCACTTCATTCTTCTGGCTCCACTTGAGCTGCCCACTGGGTCCCTGCTGGTACCACTCTGTCTCTGATGGTGCCTCTGGGAGAGGGAAGCGCCTACCCTGGGCCACATTCTGCTGCTGATGGAAGGCTTTAGGGAGCTCTCCGCTACTTGGTAGAGGGTAGGAGACTCCAGGCCTGGTTCGCTTTGGGCTCTTGGGTGCAGGTCTGGGAGATGCCTTGCCTGAATTGTCTTTTGCCTCTGAGTAGGTGGCCAGGAGCCACCAGTATTGAGTGGTTCTCTGCCAGTAGGTAGAGGCTGAGAGACATCAGGCCTCCTGAGGTCACTAGAGTGGATAGAGGTGCACGCCTGCTGCCACCAGTTGTGAGACAAGAATGGATCGGCCTGGGGAGCCTGGGTGGCTCAGTCGTTAAGCATCTGCCTTCGGCTCAGGTCATGATCCCAGGGTCCTGGGATCGAGCCCCGCATCGGGTTCCCTGCTCAGTGGGAAGCCTGCTTCTCCCTCTCCCACTCCCCCTGCTTGTGTTCCCTCTCTCACTGTGTCTCTCTCTGTCAAATAAATAAATAAAATCTTAAAAAAAAAAAAAAAGAATGGATTGGCCTGCTTGGGTTCCACTGTTGCCAATAATGTGGCAGATTGGTCCCACTACTGCCACTGGATATGGATCTCCCTGTTAAGTCCCTGATAATGCTTCCCCTTTCCCAGTCCTTTGGCCAGAGAGAACAGGGTTTTTGTTTTGTTTTGTTTTGTTTTGATTTTGTATGCCTGTTGGTGGTTCAGTGTGCAGACCTTTCCCATGCCCAGTCTGGGATATAAGGGAGATAAAACCCAACCTCAGGGAAACAGTCAGGGTGCTCTTTAAGTCCTGAAATCCCTAGCCAGTCTGCCTTCTTGTTTCTACTGTTTAGGGTCCTTTATGATGGTCTACTGAATTATTTCCAGACTGTATAGTTGTATTTAGAGGGGAAGAACAGGGAGAAATGTGCCATCTCTTGTCCCAGAACCAGAAGCCTACATGGATTTTTAAAGAGAAATATTGTACAAACAGCACTAAAGCAATACTGAACATAACTGAATTTCTGATGATGTATGTTGCAAAGTATAGATTTTTTTAGATTTTTTTTAAACACCATAGAAGATGCTGAGTTTAACAAACATTTCCCTATCCTAAGATAACCATGATTTTCCAGTTTTTATTATAACAAACATGAGGTTCTTTAGGTCTCTCACTTCTTTCTCTTTAAGCTGAGGTGAAGCAGGCTGGCCAGCATCACAGGTGTCACGAAAGTTGGAGATGCTTCCAGGACCTTCACAGTCATGAGCCCCTGACTATCATTTTTATTTATTTATTTATTTATTTTTAAAGATTTTATTTATTTGACAGAGAGAGACACAGTGAGAGAGGGAACACAAGCAGGGGGAGTGGGGGTGGGAGAAGCAGGCCTCATCTTTAATGCATAGTAAAGAATAGGAGCTTGGGCTAAATCTGTGATGATTAAGTGACATAATCTGTAAGTCTGTAATATTACTTGATTTAGTATTTTTCTCCATTTTATAAAAATAGAATTCAGTTTTTAAAAAATCTTATTTCGGATTAGGACAAATGAGAATTTAGTCTACTTTTACATGATTTCAAATGTTTAATTTAAATTTAAAAACTGCTTGGTGATTCCATGATCTAATTCTACCACCTACCTACACCATTGTGTTAGAGACTGTGCCGTTCTCCTTATGGAAAATGATATCACCATGCAGTGGAGAATGACTAACTGATTTAATGACAGGACAACAGCATAGTTTCTTTCTGTGTATTCTAAGGAAGGAATGCAGTAAAAAAAAAATTGTTTAATGAAGGCACTTTCTTTATTCTGCTCTAACTATAGACTTTTACTGGAAGAGAAGTACAAGATAGATAGGTGCTGCTGAGATGTTAGTTGGCCTACAAAGAGAGGAGAAAAATTTCTATAGTGGTATTTTTAAAAGTAATCAATTAAAAAAAAAAAAAACAAGGAAAAGAGAGAGAATCCTACAAGATAGGTTTATTAATAGAGAAAAAAAGGGGAACAAGAGAAGAATATCTTAGAAAAGATAGCTTTGTATATAACCCAAGTGTGAGAAAATAAAGTCATATTATAGAAACTGAAGGCTGGATAGTGGGGTGGGCACTAGATGACAAGAAAAAAGCACATAAGGAAAGATAATCTTTGGTTCCTAAAAAAATAATTAGTATAAACACTAGATTTTTCCCTAATTTTTTATCCTATTCATAGGTATCATAAGTGTTAAAAATAAATTTATTTGTAATGTGATAATAGTCATACTTTTATAGGTTTCAAAATGTTTTTACTTAGTAGTACATGATATTTTATAACAGTTCATAATACACCTTATATGCATTATTTTATTTGATCACCAAGACTATCATAAGGTTAGATGATGATATTCTTATTTTGGAGTGAACAACTGACCCAAAGTCACAAAGCTAACAAATGGTGTGGCCAGGGCAGAACCAAGCTCTTTGCTTTCTAATTTAGTGTGGTACAATCATTTTCTGGGAGCCCATGTTGTCTACCTCTTATCTTCATTCCCTCTTTACATCAATTCAAAAATCAAAGGTTAAATGTTATTATAGACTTTGTTCTAAAGGAAATGGAATTGAATTCCAAGTTACATTTATATTCTTTAGTAATTACTCCCTCATAAAAAACACTAATTATTTATATATGTATCTTTCAAGAAATCCCCTCCAGTATAAAATGAGACTCTGACCTGTGTGTACCATAGCTAGAGTTTTATATTGCTTATTTGTCTTTTGATTGTTTTTGGTAGGTGGCAGTTAGGCACAGATAAGTTCCATATTCTTGTTCTTCACACCAAAGGAAACAGATGTCTCACATTTTCATAAGGTTTATGGCAGTTTCAGACTTATGAACCTTGTAAAGACAAATGAGTACTGTCAAACCAAAGGATCATTGTTCACCATGATTACTTCTGCACCTTTCTACCCACTTCTGGGTCTTTCTTCCTTCCTTTTTCCCTTTGTTTTTCTTTCTTTTCTTTTTCTACCTTCTTTCCTTTCCTTTCCTTTTCCTTTCCTTGTTCCCTCTGCTTGTTTTGGCCTCCTTTTTTTTTTTTTTTTTTTTTACCACTCTTGGTTTCTTTTTCTTTCTTTCTTTCTTTTTTTTTTTGCTTATTATCAACGAACACATTTAAAGTTTAATTAGCAACTGCCTTCTTTTGTAATCCAAAGGAGCTGCAGTGCAGTATACTTCCTCTTTGTGATAGCTTCCTCTTTGCCCTGCTATCAACTGGGACCAGATACACACAGACATGGTATCTTAACTATCTGGAGGGTGCCTAGGGCTTAAGTTATGATAATGGAATTGGGTCAAGAATGTGAACACTACCTAAAATTACACAGAGCTACTTTGGCATAATTTAAAATTCATTCAGCAATGGGACCTTTTTTCTACCACCAATAGGTACGTTTATATTGGCATTGTAGAAATACGTATAGCTATTCTTCGCAGACAAAAGAAGTGGATAAAGACTTACCAGACCTCACCATTCTAATATAACTTAAGCAAACCCCTTTGAAGCAGTTTCATTCATAGACTTGAATATACATTTATTTTCTCAACTTTCATTTTTTACTTTTTATAGTGAGGGCTTTGTTTTTTGTTTACCATACCGACATCTCTAGATAAAATTTCTCTTAAAAGAAAAAAAGACAGGAAATGAGAGTTCAGGTTTTATTTTAGGACTTCTGTCATTTTGTAGAAAGCACACACCATTGCACCCACTAATGTATTTTCCCCCTAAATATTGAAGATCTCCAAGTATTTTTTTGTGTTGTTGTTGACAGACAGTTCTAACTTAATGATGAACATTGATAGTGTATTGCTATTCTCCTGTCATTGCTTATGAGAATTAAAAAGCAAATGACCTGTTGTTCTGCCTTCCTGGTCAGCCACATACCAGAGTTCCATTTTAAAATCATGGCATAAGTAGCTTTGTATAGCCACTTTATGCAAATCCTGATTAAGTTTTTACCAATATCATGTCAGAGAATTCATCTTGGATCCATATGGGAAATCTCAAAATTGAGGAGATATTTGTGTTTACATGTCCTTTGATTTTTATTTAGTTGTGCAGTGGTTAAGTGAATGCTACTCCCATTTAAAACGGGCAGAGAGGGGCACCTGGGTGGCTCAATCAGTTATGTGTCTAGGTTCGGCTCAGGTCATGATCTCAGGGTCCTGGGATCAAGCCCTGCATCTGGCTTCCTGCTCAGTGGGGAGTCTGCTTCTCCCTCTCCCTCTGCCCCTCCTCGCCCCCCCCCAACTCGTGTGTATGCATGTGTGCGTGCACGCGCATAGACACGCGCTCGTACGTGTTCTTTCAAATAAATAAATAAAATCTTTAAAAATAATAAAATGGGCAGAATATGACCTTCTTTCTAGTGTAAGCCAAAGTCATAGGATATAGCTAGCTTTTTATCTTGATATAAAAATCTTATTCCTCCAACCCCTGTAAGTATGGAACATACAGAAAAATGCCTCATGTTATAGAATATAGTCTTTTTGCTATTCATACTTCTGGCCGATGTTTATTCTTACTACATTATCTTCTTTTTATCCATTTTACTTTTCCTAGTTATACTCTGAGAGAAATGATGTATTTTTGGTATTTTGCTGGGTTTTAAAAGGTTGAAAGTCAGTTTGAATTGCTTTGGAATTCAAGTTTTTCAGGACACAGAGTCCTGGTGTGTTCCCATGTTTGTCCTGGAGAAAATAATCCAAATCCTAAGATCCAAACCACCTTTCTTAGGAGAAGGGACTACCACATCACTTCTTTCAGGAAATACCACATAGTGTTTAAAGGAGGTTTCAAGGCTCAAGCATCTATATTCTGTTATCCGGTCTATTGATTGTGTTTATTAGTCATTAACTCTGTCATGCTCTCTTGCCTCCAGGCCTTTGTGTTAACTACTCCCACCTCAGATACTTTCTGGTTCCTTTGGGACTTCCTTACCCCCTTTACAAGAGACTAGGTTAGATATCCTTTATGTGTGCTACACTGTTCTATTATTGCCTGTACTTCAGGCTTGCTTTCTCACCAAATATCATCTCCTTGAGGACAGAGATTTTTAACATGTTCATGATTATATCTTTACTACCTGGCATGAAGCCTGGCACATAATAGATATTAAATAAGTATTTCCTGAATAAACGAGTAAAATTACAGGAAAAATGGTTATTTAATTTTATATTTGTTTCGTATTTAAAAACCATTACAAATCCCTTATACCAAGATGTTTGTTATCTTGATTAGTACTACATTTCCTTATACAAGTGGAAAGTTTCAATTATTTGGTTACATTTTATTTATTTTTTAAAGATTTTATTTTTTCATTTGAGAGAGAGAGTGGGGGGAGGAGCGGGGGGAGATGGACAAGCACACTCCACGCTGAGCACGGAGCCCAACGTGGGGCTCTATCTCACTACCCTGAGATCATGACCTAAGGCAAAATCTAGAGTTGGATGCTTAACTGACTGAGCCACCCAGGCCCCCCTATTTGGTTACATTTTAAATTAGGGACTGGCAAAATGGATTACTTAGTAAGAGATCTCCAGTTTCCCTTGAAGAAAAAATTGTAGCTCATCTACCCAGAGGAAATAATTAGTATAACACATTACCCCTTAATGTGATTTTTCTGAAATAGCTAGATTTTTTGTTTTGTTTTGTTTTGTTTTAATAGTAAGCTACAGAGTTTGCTATACTCTAGTGCAGAGCTTTGAGCTTGAGTGGGAGTGGAGTTGGGCTCTCCATTCCCATACAAGTGGGTAGAGCATTAAATTTTTCTTCTATAGGCTGCAACCTCCCTGAAAGTAGGGTTTTTGTTAATCATATTTCTGTCTGGTACCTAGCACAAACTGATCATTTTAGGAACTCACAATTTATTGAATAAATTCATGAATGAAGGAACATTACAGTGGAGATCTTAGTTCTTTGTGTGAACTCTGTGGTAGAATGTAAATGGCCAATTTACAAAGTAGAACTTACTATCTAAATATATGCTTTCTGAAAATAAGCAAAATCTGTTTGGATTAGGAAAATCACAACTTTGCAGTTGGTTTTATATAATATTGTCACTCTTTCAGGAAAAGTGGGTCTAAAATTAATCCATAAAGAGCAAATGGACTTTTCAAATTTTAATCTAGCAATAGAAGTTGAGAAGGATGGTGTTTGTGGCCTCTAAGTAGATCTTTATTCAGGAAGACATAAAATGGAAATTCTAAATGCCAATAATCCTGAGGCTTATTTGTGAACATTATGTTTTAGGATTTTTATAAAAGTTCATCTTCTGCCAGAAAGGAAACTTGAGTTTGAGAACCAGTCTCCAAGGACTTGATAATATTGAATGAACTTAACTCTTTGTCTGACACAGATTGATTTTATTATTTTTGGCACAAGGTCAAAATAGCTTAGCATAGCATTTATATGAATGTCTTGAACATTTTCCTTTGCTATTATTTCTCAGCATACATGAGTGCTTTTCTTTCAAAGTGGTATATGCTTACCGTATGTGAACAAGTGGCTCAAACTTGTTTAGACTTGAGCTTTCATGTTATGATTAGAAAATTGTCAAATGAACTTTCTCTAGTCATGGTTCTTAATCTTTCCAGAACCTCAGCTTCCTCATCTGTGAAACTGGGATAATAATGCCTACCTCTTAGGATTCTTCTGGGAATTAACACAATATACATAAAACCTCTCGCACTCAATATGCATGTTGTAGATAGATGTTGATAGGGTGGAATCAATAGGTTGCGTTGTTAAAGCCAATGCAGGTAGCTGTTATGCTTGCTTGTTTGTTTTTGATCACTGTGTCTTTTAAATATGTAATACCAGTAAGGAATATTTTGCAGTCACCATGTAGTAATTTAGGGTGATATGTGAAGACGTATGTCAGCAAGTTGCAGATTGGTATTATAGTATGACTCCATTTGTGTAATAAAAAGGGTATGATCACTATACATACTTAACAGATAAATTTTTAAAGAATACATAATAGGGGTGCCTGGGTGGCCCAGTCGGTGAAGCCTCCAACTCTTGGTTTCTGCTCAGGTCATGATCTCAGGGTCGTAAGATCGAGCCCCACTTCGGGCTCTGTGCTCCCTGTGGAGTTAGCTTGAGAGTCTCTCTTCCTCTCCCTGTGCCCCTCCTGCTCCTGCTCTCTCTTTCTCTAAAATAAATAAATAAATAAATAAATAAATAAATAAATAAATAAATCTATCTTAAAAAAAAAGAATACACAGTAGTTTCTTAGGAAATACCTTTGAGGAGTGAGAATAGAGAGGCTATCCCCTTTTCACCCCTTTGTACTGCTGGAATGTTGGAGATATATTACTCTTATAAGAAAGACTGTTGAATGTTTTGGCAGCAGTTGGTGAAGTGAAGACTAGTAGAACTAATAAACTGCCTAATGTGAAATCTAAGTGTAATCTAATCATAGCTAATAATTTCAGTAGAGTTATGTCCATGATTATAAATATGAAGTGATATGGAGAGGTTGCTGTTAAAATTATGGTTAATTAATCCAAACTAACTGACACAGTGCTGGATACCTTAAAGATGTATGTTTGATAGTTTTAATTCAGAGTATTTTCTCTTCTGTTAAAAGTGAGCACAACAACAGTTGAAAGTGAAATCCCTCCCTAGTGACACTACAATTGACATTTAATTATTGATAGTGATCTGGTGTATATTTTTCTGAAAATTTTCATATGGGCATCCATAAGCCCAACCATAATTATATGCATGTATTTCTTAAATAAAAGTGGGATTTTATTATATGCACTGTTATGCAACATGCTTTTCTCACTTAATATATTTATATAAGATCAGTACATATATACTTAATATATACTTCTTATATTTAAGATCAGTTCATATATACTTCTGTTGTGCCTTAATTTATCTAGTAAATGTTACTGATGAAAGTAAAAGTTGCATAACCTTACTATATTGAACTTTCCTGTTCCACTTGTGTATTTCAGTAGAGCAAATGCCTAGAAGCAGAATTGCTGGGATGACAAGATAACCCGATTCTAAAATTTGATAGACATCACCAGCTTGGCCACCAATGAAATTCTTATTACACCAATTTGCACAACCACCCACCCACAGGGTCTGATATGTTGCCTGTTTACCCTTCTAATACACCAACTTACACTACCCCTTCTAACGTCCTGCCCTGGTATGAATAAATTAATATGATATACTTTAATTTACATTTCTTTGATTATCACTGTGGTTGAAAAATCCCTTTACCTGTTCATTAGCCATCTATAATTCTATAAATTGGCTAGTCACCTCCTTTTGCCCATTCTCTCTTTTTCTTTTTGATCTATAGCTGTTCTTTATAATTTTAGAAAATGGTTATCTTTGTAGTATATGAAACAAGTATTTTCCCCATTTATTGTCTTTCTGTCTCTTACTAGTATTTTATGCCAAAGAAGCAATAATTTTTATGTAATTTTATTTTTAGCAAGAATTATACATTTATATAGTTTAAAATAAAAATTTTCTTCGAAGCTTGTAATGAAAAATTGTTGTCTCCTGCCTCACATCTCCACTCCCGCTTCAAAATCCTGCTTCCCAGAAGCAACCACTTTAAAATTTTATAGGGGTTTTCTCTGATTTTTTTTCATATTTCTGAAGAATATATATATTTTTAAGATTTATTTATTTGAGAGAGAGAGGGAGAGAGTGAGGCGGGGAGGGGCAGAGGGAGAGGGAGAAGCAGGCTCCCCACTGAGCAGGGAGCCCAACATGGGGCTCGATCCCAGGACCCTGAGATCATGACCTGAGCTAAAGGCAGATGCTTAACCGATTGAGCCACCCCAGTGCCCCTAAAGAATATATTTATTCTTGCCATCTCAAACTTTTAGTTTTAAGTGAAAGATAAGAATTTAGCTTTCTTATGCATATACACATTTTACCCTCATCTTCTAGATACAGTTATATCATAATTTTTGGTTAGTTCAATATATAATGCTTCCCTTACTGTGTATATTATTCACAGCTATAATTTTTAAATAATCTTTCCACCAAATGTGGGGCTCAAACTCAAGACCCTGAGGCCAGAAGTCACATACTCTACTGATTGAACCAGCCAGGCACCCCTGCTGCTGTGATTTTTCATGTACTCTGAGTAAATTTACTTTGTATAACATCTTGTTTTCCCTATAGTAAATAATTATTTTTCTTTTGTTAATGTATATGAATTAATTCCCATATTTTATGCCAAAATTATAAATAACCTCTCAATAGAGCCATTCAATATATTTATATATATTGGGTAACTATCAATTTCATCTTTTTCTTGAAGACTTCCATACAGGATCCCTGTATCCTTCTACTCCAATCTGGACTGGCTGTTCCCTAGTATACAGTTATCCTGAGATTTCCCTTCAACATCGTCCTGGAGATTTACATTTTTATTTAGCAAAATTAATAAGTGTTCTCTGAGTTTCTGTATTTTGTGTCACACTTAAAATCTGAGGTCATACAAATATTCATCCATAATTTTAGTCATTTAATGGTTTTATTTTTTCTATGTATGTGTCTGAATTTTCTTGGTGTAATGAATGAGGTAGAGGTTTACTTTTCTTTTTTTTTTTTTTTTACTTTGAATGACTAGTCACTTGTCCTTATATCATTTTATTGAATGAGTAATCCATTTTCCCACACTGATTTGGAATGCCACCTGTATCATATATTATTAAATACCCATATGTATTTGGTTCTGTTTTTGAGACCCTTGTTCAGTTTCACTGACCTTGCTGTCCTATTCCAGTGCTAGATCTCAATATTTGATTTGTTGTAGTTTTATAATTTGTTTTAATAGCTGATAGAAGAAGTCCTCCTTCATTACTCTTTTTTCTTCCTAAATTTCCCTGGCTATTTACTAGATGTTTATTTTTCTAGATTAGGAGTTTGTAAATGATAGCCCACAGACTGAATCTGTCCTGCTGCTTGTTTTTGTATAAACTGAGAACTAAGAACGGTTTTTAAATTTTTCAGTGGTTGGGAAAAAATGAAAATAAAATTTCTTGACATGAAATTCAAATCTCAGTGTCCAGTAAAGTTTTATTGGAACATGTGCTCATTTATTATTTATTATCCGTGGCTGCTTTCACACTACAAGACAGAATTGAGTAATTACATCAGAGACTGTATGGCCCACAGAGCCTAAAATATTACAGATACTTTACAGAAAAAGTTGGCTGACCCCTGTTTTAGATTAAATTTTAAACCATTTAAAAGGGAAATCTATTGGAATTTCATGTAATATACAGATTAACCTAAGGAGAAATAATCTTTTCAAACTAAATCTTACCATCAAAGAAAAAGATATGTCTTCCATTTATTTAGATTTTTTTATTATATCTCTGAGTAGCATTTTATGATTTTTTTGTACGTTACTTATATTTATTCCTGGATTTTTGGGGGGGGTTGTTGTTGTAAATACAGTTGTGAGTGAGATCTTTTCTTCCACCCTATTTTCTTTATAAAAAATTAGAAACATAATATATACTCATTATATGAAGATGTATCATAAGGTCATCACTTGATTAAGAGCAATCTTGCTGGGACACCTGGGTGGCTCAGTCAGCTAAGCGTCTGTCTTCGGCTCAGGTCATGATCCCAGGGTCCTGGGATCGAGTCCTGCATCAGGCTCATTGCTCAGCAGGGAGTTTGCTTCTCCCTCTGCCTGCCGCTCTCCCTGCTGTGCACGGTCTCTCTCTCTCTCTCTCACTCGCTCGCTCTCTCTCTGGCAAATAAATAAATAAAATCTTAAAAAAAAAAAGAGCACCCAGCCAGAGATTAAGATAGACACTGTGGAGGTTATGTGCTATGGTGGGGGCTGTGAAGTGTGTAAGACTGATGAATCACAGACCTGTACCTCTGAAACAAATAATACATTATATGTTAAAAAAAAAAAAAAAAAGAAGAAGATAGTAGGAAGGGAAAAATGAAGGGGGGAATCGGAGGGGAAGACGAACCATGAGAGACTATGGACTCTGAGAAACAAACTGAGGGTTCTAGAGGGGAGGGGGTGGGAGGATGGGTTAGCCTGGTGATGGGTATTAAGGAGGGCACGTTCTGCATGGAGCACTGGGTGTTATACGCAAACAATGAATCATGGAACACTACTTCAGAAACTAATGATGTAATGTATGGTGATTAACATAACATAAAATTTTTAAAAAAAGAGCAGTCTTGCTATCTCAATCAGATAAGTGAAACAACAAAGAAGATAGAAATTATTTACCTAGTACAAATATAGGTATGGTAAAAAATTATTTTCCTGGAATTTTACATTATCGTTTTTTAAAAAATATCTTGTGATCTTACTTTCTTTTTTTTTTTTTTCAAGATTTATTTATTTATTTTAGAGAGAAAGAGAGGCGGGGCAGAAGAAGAGGGAGAGAAAATCCTCAAGCAGACTCTCCACTGAGCCTGGAGTCCCACTCGGTGCTGGATCTCAAGACCTTGAGATCATGACCTGAGCCAAAATCAAGAGTCAGATACTTAACTGCCTGAGCCACCCAGGTGCTCCCTAACATAGCACATGTTTTAATTATGAGTCAAAGACAAAATTACTTTAAAATTATTATAGTTTAAAATTATTTTAGTTTATAACTTTAAGTAATAATTTTAAACTAAATAATTTTAGTTTAAAATTTAGTTTAAGGGGTGCCTGGTTGGCTCAGTCATTAAGCATCTGCCTTCGGCTCAGGTCATGATCCCATGGTCCTGGGATCGAGCCCCGCATCGGGCTCCCTGCTCAGCAGGAAGCCTGCTTCTCCCTCTCGCCCTCCCCCTGCTTGTGTTGTCTCTGTGTCAAATAAATAAATAAAATTTTTTTAAAAAAAATAAAATCAAATGTAGTTTAAAATTATTTTTAATTAAAAATATACTTCTGTTTTAAATACTGTAATGTACAATATAGAAAGTAGATGTCCCCAGTCAAGTAAATGTCCCCAATCATACCAGCCTTTCCCCCAACAGATATAGTCACTGTAAACAGTTTGAGGCATATTCTTCTAAATTTCTCCTTTATCCTTTAACATTGTTCATATTATTAATGTTATTTTTAATGTAATCATATTATGGATATTACTATTTACTTGATATTTTAGTATATAAATCTGCTTTCCTACAAATCTGCTTCTGGTTGTATTAGCTATGTAGTAGTAAGTGTGTAATTGTACCAATTCCTCTTTGATGGACATTTGGGTTTTTCCAAATGTTTTCTATTACAAACCATACTGTAATTATCATTATAAATAGCAGTGTGATTCATTTTCAGTTCATCTACTCTGACTCTAAAATATTCCAGCTTAGGGACCCTCTTTTTTTTTTCAGGAACTCCCATCAGGGTAAGGGCCCTTTTACTTTAAAGCAGTTTGCTAACCAGAAGTCCTTTCTGTTTTTTGTTTTTTGTTTCTTTAATAATAGAACAGCCCCAGGCGCCTGGGTGGCTCAGTCGTTAAGCGTCTGCCTTCGGCTCAGGTCATGATCCCAGGGTCCTGGGATCGAGCCCCGCATCAGGCTCCCTGCTCGGCGGGGATCCTGCTTCTCCCTCTCCCACTCCCCCGGCTTGTGTTCCTTCTCTCGCTGTGTCTCTCTCTGTCAAAATAAAAAATAAAAAAAAATTTTTTTAAATAAAATAGCCCTTGTAGCAGTGACCTTACAGTCTAGTATGGTTGGCCAGTGAGTACCCAGTTAATCATAACTATGACTAATTATGTTGTTTGTAAAATGTCGGTCATGACTATGAGCTGATAAACTTAACTTGCCTTGGGCTTCCAACAGATTGCAGGGGGATAGGTTGATTAATCCAGTATATGAAACAAAGTGTATATGAAATGGTAGCAAAATGCTGTTTATTGGTGGGTTTGTGCCAAAACAAATCTCTCATCTACTAGGCTAAAATACATATTTTAACAAGCGGAACAGAAAAAAAGGATGTAAATCCCTTTGGGTATCCTGGCATTCCAGGATATGCTATCTTGTTTCATTATTCATGTCCTAGCAGCATCAGCTTCAAGAAGTAATGGTTGAAATACATGTAAACCTGTTTTTCAAAATAAAGTCATCAACCTTTATTAAATCTTAAGATTTCACTAGACCTCTGATCCTACATTTACTATGACGTGATTGAAAGACAGAACAAATGGTTCATATTAAGTGAAAAATTATTAAACTTTATTAATAATATAGAAATGTAAATTAGAGGGGTGCCTGGGTGGCTCAGTCAGTTAAGCATCTGCCTTCGGCTCAGGTCATGATCTCAGGGTCCTGGGATCGAGCCCCACATTGGGCTCCCTGCTTGGCAGGGAGTCTGCTTCTCCCTCTCCCTCTGCCCCTCCCTCCTGCTCATGGTCGCTCACGCACTCTCTCTCAAATAAATAAAATCTTAAAAAAAAAAAAGTTAATGTCTTAATTATTACGTACCTTTTAACAAATCAGTTGCACTTGTAGAAATATTTCCTAAGGAAATAATTATGGGTACATCACCACATGTATTTCCAGAACTTTTTTGTCATCCCAGACAGAAACCCTGTACCCATTAAGCACTAGTGTCCATTTCCCTGTCTTTGCCCAGCCCCTAGTAACCTCTCATCTACTTGTCTTTATGAATTTGCCTATTGTAGATATTTCATACAAGTGGAATCATATAATATTTGTCCTTTTGTGTCTGGCTTATTTCAATTAGCATAAATTTTTCAAGGTTTATCCATGCTGTAGCATATACTGGAACTTATTCCTTTTTATGGCTGAATAATGTTCCATTGTATGTATACTACCATATTTTGTTTATCCATTCATCTGTTGATGGACACTTAAGTTATTTCCACCTTTTGGCTATTGTGAATAATACTGTTATAAACATTGGTATACAAGTATCTGTTTGGTCCCTGTTTTCAATTCTTTTGGTTCACCCAACTCTACCTATGAGTAGAGTTGCTGGAACAAATGGTGATCTATTTTAACTTTTGAGGAACCACCAAATTGTTTCCATGTGGCTACACCATTTTACATTCCCACCAGTAATGTAAGGGAGTTCCAAAGTCTTCACAGCCTCACCAACACTTGTTATTTCCCATTTTTAAAATTATGGCTACCCTCATGTGTATGAAGTGGTACCTCACTGTAGCTTTCATTTACATTTCCCTAATAATTAAGAGTGTGGAGCATTTTTTTCAAGTGTTTATTGGTCATTTGTATGTCTTCTTTGGACAATTGTCTATTCAAGTCCTTTGCCCATTTTTAAATTAGATTGTTTTTTTCTGTTGAGTTGTAGGAATTCTTTATATACTCTTGACATTAAACCTTTTTTTTAAAGATTTTGTTTATTTATTTGACAGAGAGAGACACAGCAAGAGAGGGAACACAAGCAGGGGGAGTGGGAGAAGGAGAAGCAGGCTTCCTGCTGAGCAGGGAGCCCGATGTGGGGCTCGATCCCAGGACCCTGGGCTCATGACCTGAGCCGAAGGCAGACGCTTAACGACTGAGCCACCCAGGCGCCACCTTGACATTAAACCTTTATCAGATATATAACTTGCAAATATTTTCTTCCGTTCTGTGGGTCATCTTTTCAATATTAATTGTATCCTTTGCACATACATTTTTAATTTTAATGAAGTGCATTTAATCTATTTTTTCTTTTCATTGCTTGTGCTTTGGGTGTTATATTTAAGAACTTTGCCAAGGGGCACATGGGTGGCTCAGTCGGTTGGGCGTCTGCCTTCGGCTCAGGTCATGATCCTGGCGTCCTGGGATTGAGCCCCACATCGGGCTCCCTGCTCAGCGGGGAGCCGGTTTCTACTTCTCCCTCTGCCTGCCTGTCTGCCTGCTTGTGATCTCTCTCTGTCTCTTTCTGACAAATAAATAAATAAAATCTTTAAAAAAAAAAAAAAAAAGGAACCTTTGCCAAATCCAAGGTAATACAGATTGCCCCTATAGTTTTAGCTCTTAAATTTAGAGCTTGTATCTATATTGAGTTAATCTTTGTAAATGGTATAAGGTAAGGGTCCAGCTTCATTCTTTTGCATGTGGATGTAAAGTTGTCTCAGCACTCTTTTTTGAAAAAAACTGTCTTTCCTCCATTGTATTGTTTTGGCACTCTTGTTGAAAATCAGGTGTGTATATATAGAGAGAGAGGGTTTATTTCTGTGCTCTCAAATCTATTCCATTGGCCTGTATATGTCTCTTGTTAGGCCAGTACCACACTAGTTTGATTACTGTAGCTTTGTAGTAAGTTTTGAAATCAGGAAATGTTAAGTCTTCCAACTACATTCTTTTTCTTCACGGTTATTTTGGCTATTCTGGGTCCCTTGAAATTCCATAGAAGTTTTAGGATGGGTTTTCCCATTTCTGCACAAAACACCATTGGGATTTTGATAGGAATTGCATTGAATTTGTGTATTGCTTTGGGTAGCATTGTCATCTTGACAATATTAAGTCTTCCAGTTCTTGAACACAGGGTACTTTTCATTTATTTAGGTCTTTTTAAATTTCTTTCAGCACTCTTTTTTAGTTTTCAGTGTACAAGTCTTCCACCTCCTTGATCAAATTTATTCCTAAATATTTTATTCTTTTTGATGGTGCTATAAATGTAGTTGTTTTCTTAATTTCCTTTTCATATTATTCATTGCTAGTGCATAGAAATACAACTGATTTTGAGTGTTGATTTGTATCCTGCAGATTTGCTGCATCTGTTTATTAGCACTAATAAGTTTTTTGTGTTCTTTGGGGTATTCTAGAGATAAGATCATGTCATTGAGGCAGAATTTTTTTTAAAGATTTATTTATTTTGAGAGAAAGAGTGGGGGGAGGGGCAGAGGGAGAAAATCTTTCAAGCAGACTCCCTGCTGAGTGAGGAGCGCGATGTGGGGCTCAATCCCACAACCCATGAGATCATGACCTGAGCTGAAACCCAGAGTCAGACACTTAACTGACTAAGCCACCCAGGCACCCCAAGGCAGAATTTTTTTTAACATCATATCTTTTCTAAGATCAAAAAACCATAATTAATGTCAAATGAGTAGAAGCTCTTCAGTTGTATGTTTTATTTTTGGTTTTTTAGTTGGGGAACCATTTCTTTCTATTTTCTAAAAAGGAACACTTGTATAAACATAAAATTTCTGAAGGACAACAGGTAAACTAGTGCATTTAATCAGATTCTTTTGAGTATCAGGTATGCCATAGTTAAGGGAAGATTAAAAGAGAAGTTAAAATGTTAAGATTTATATGGGCAAATCCATGATCACCCTTTGTTCAAACTCCTTTAATTGAACATTTTAATTTAAAACTGTATACTGCATGAGTATATTAAGAAGACAGAGTCCTCTGCACCCCCCATGTAGAATGCCTATTCTATAATAGGCAAGCATGGAAACAACCTAAATGTCCATTGTTAGATGAATGGATAAAGAAAATGTGAGACAGACAGACAGACAGACACACACACACACACACAAATATTAGCTGTAAAGAAAAGAAGGAAATCCTGCCATTTGCAACAATATGGATGGACCTTGAGGGCATTATGCTTAGTGAAAAGAGGAAGACAAATATTGTATGATCTCACTTACAGTGGAATCTTAAAAAAAAAAAAAAAGCCAAACTCATAGAAACAGTAAAATGGTGCTAAGCAGGGGCTGAGAGATAAGGGAGATAGGTAGATGTTGGTCAAAGGGTACAAACTTCTAGTTATCAGATGAATAAGTTCTGGGGATCTAATATTCAACGTGGTCACTATAATCAACAATCCTGTATTATATACATGAAAGTTGCTAAGAGAGTTAAGTCTAATGCTAAGAGAATAAATCTTAAATGTTCTCAACACACAAATTAGGTGAGGTGATGGATCTATGATTAACCTTATTGTAGTAATTACAAAAACACATTCATGTTTCAAATCATCATGTTGTACACCTTAAATTTACACAATGTTATGTCAGTTATATTTCAAGGAGGAAAAAAGGATGGCAGAGTTACCCATTAGCATTAGGAATAATTTGAGGAGATATCTAAGAAGTCAAATAAAAATCAGTCTCTAAGTCACATATACATGATATCCCATCCCCTGTGCAGTCTTTGCAAGTGCCCTTGTTAATATCAAAACCTCATAATAACCTGCCTTTCGCTGCACCATCCTAAAAATATCCCAGCAGCAACCTAACTGTCTTGTATCAATATCACCAGCTCATGGTGAACTTGGAGAATTATCCAATCCAAAATTCACAGTCTCCTTTATTTACTTTTTCTTCTATCAGTTTTCCATTGTGATTTACACTTACAGTTTAGTTAATTTTAGCCCAAACAAGTTTTTTTCTCTCATGTGCATACACATGTTACATACTCACTGTTTCCTCAGACTCTCAAATAAACCGTTCAATCTAATTTCCTCCATGTTTAGATCTTGGGGGTGGGGGGATGGGAGGGGGATTATTTTCTTTTTTAAAAAGTTAAAATATTTCAGGGACGCCCGGGTGGCTCAGTCGGTTAAGTATCTGCCTTCAACTCAGGTCATGATCCCAGGGTCCTGGGATCGAGTTCTGCGTCGGGCTCCTTGCTCAGCAGGGAGCCGGCTTCTCCCTCTGCCTGTCACTCTCCCTGCTTGTGCTCTCTCTCTCTCTGACAAATAAATAAAATCTTAAAAATAAATAAATAAAAAGTTAAAATATTTCAAACATGCAAAATATAATTAACACCTATGAACCTATCTCTCAGAATTAATTTTTTAAAGAAATACAACATCATATAATTTAAATCTCCTTTGTACCCCTTCCTAGTCCCATTCCTACCATCCATCCTAGATCTACCTACTCTTCTGAGGTTAGTGTGTATTCCTGCCCTTCCCATTTGTACTCATATGTGTACTTCTACAAAAAATATGAATGTTTTTGTGTTGAAATTTGAAATAAATTTTAATATATCCTACATATTCTTCAACTTGGTTTTTCCTCCATTATGTTTTTGACATTTATCTATATTAAACAATTTAGATTAAGTTCATTGATTTAAATTATGGTATGGCATTTATATCAGGTGATTATACCACAATTATCCTTTTCCCTATTGATAGATGTTTGTCATTTTTTACCATTACAATGCCTTAATGAATATTTATGTGCGCGTGTGGGGGTCATGTAGTATGCACATCCCCAAATTTACTAGATATTGCTAAATTTCATTGATAAAATGGTTATAGTAATGTTTCTTTTTTATTTTGTGAGCAAAAATATGGTGTTGATCATGACTGGTAAGCACTGTTATAATGGAAAAGAAACTGGATGAAAATTAGGATGGGGTTTCAGCTCCAGAACTAATTGGTTGGTTAACTTGTATTAAGTTTTTCTGAGTCTCAGTTTCTCCATCTCCAAATTAAGGTCAGATTGAATATAATCTCTGAAGTCTTTTCCAACTTTATCTGTGGTTTTCGTGCTGATGATATATTGTATATCGAGAGACAAAAGAGCCATACATTTTTAAATGAAATTAGATCCAATAAAGAACTAATGTCAGCAGTCCCTAACGTCCTTCAGTAACCCAAAAGTTCAATTCAGAATATCCTCAAATCTTTGTCATTTTTATGTACTCGTTCTTAATTCAAGATATAGTTTTAAAATTCTCAATTAAATGTTTTCTGATTTGCATAATTAATTGTATTTCAGCAGCACTTTTTAAAGATATTTTTAAGTGCAAAATGAGGTATTATATTTGCATTATAGTTAATATACTCTGTGAACTAACCTAAAAACCTAAATTCTATATGAAACATTGATTTGTGGATAAAAACATACTCAGTTACAGATAGATAACTAACTTGGAAGTGAATATGTGGAACCCAACCCTTTTGCAAGTTGGAGACTTCCTGTAACGTTAATCTCAGTAAATCCTAGGCAAATACACAGTTATTACTCTAGAAGATATATAGATGATGTGTACTGTGATGGAAATTAAAATGTCACTGCTAAAAGATTTGCATTTTGTGGGCTTGGAAGGGCCTGGACTTCCATGTTAGGCTTTGTTTTCAATGCTAGCAAAATCATTCATTTTACTACTCCAGGAAAAAGGCAGGCAAATGTAAAGGCTTGGAAAGGAGAAAGTTTTATCAAATACTTTGCAAAAGGGCAGAGACAACTTCAGGGGCAATGATAGTAAATAGCTTCTTTAGCTAAGTCACCAAATAAGGTAGAGCTGCAATTACTTATTCCAGTTTGAGTTCTTCATAAGAAGTTGTCCTGTGTTTCCTTTAAAGTAAAAGGTTTGGTTTTCATTTCTCTAAATTTTTAGCATCAGATTACTGGGGAGTTTAGACATTGCTGTTGTGTGTAAGTTTACTATTGAAATATCTGATACAACCTTACAATGGGGTTACTATTAACAATAATCTTCAAATGTTAGAGTGCCCAAGTCTTAGGTGAAGTTCTAAGAGACAGCCTCTCTTTCTTTGTAATACAGCTGAAAACACCTTTTTTCCGTAATGTCTTGCCTGACTTTTCTGCTAGGACCCAGTATTACCTCTAGTGGTTGGCTATCTTTTTATATAGGTTTTAAACTCATTTTTTACAGATTTCATTTTGTTTACTTTTAATTCTTTTTAAATAGCTGTTCAGACTCTTTTCTGCATTTTTTCCTCTCTTTAATGATATTTTTTTTGTCTGTTTCATTTTCACTCCAGTTTTTAATACAAGGCTCAGCAGAAAAAGAGCCTCCGCAGATAAGCACTTTTGACTGATGGAATTCACATCTGTTGTGTTTCCCCAAATGTATTTTTTCCTCCACAACCTTTCAACACTCTCATTATGATTTTGTTATGCTAGATCATGATACTACAGGTCTCTGGTTAAGATCAGTGTTACTCAGTAGCCAAAAATAATGTGAGAGTGCAAGGTTGTGACAAAAGCTGTTAGAGACAAACAAAAAAATCGGGGTAGAAGTGATACTCTTCTTCTGTTGATTCAATATGCAACTTTGGGCAATTCGTTTCCTTTAGCTTTGCTTTCATTTCTTCATCTGTAAAATGACACAGAAGCTGTCTTGTGGATTTTGTGAAAAATTCGATTATCAAACATTTGTAAATTGTGATGCCTATTGAATTGGATAATAAAAATCAACCTATAACAAAAAAATTATTTTAAGAAGCTGGTCCCTCAGTACTATCCAATTCCCTACTCCCAAGAAAAATAACTTTATTGGGGTGCTTGGGTGGCTCAGTCGTTAAGCATCTGCCTTCGGCTCAGGTCATGATCCCAGGGCCCTGGGATCAAGCCCCACATCTGGCTCTCTGCTCAGAGGGAAGCCTGCTTCTCCCTCTCCCACTCCCCCTGCTTGTGTTCTCTCTCTGTGTCTCTCTCTCTGTCAAAATAAATAAATAAAATCTTTAAAATATATATATATAACTTTATTGAATCTATATATATATATATATATATATATATAACTTTATTGAAACTGTCCAAGGCATGACTAGTTGCAGGTTCTAGAAACGTGGGCAATTATATCAATCATAATCCATAATTATGGTAGTGTTGTTTATTTTTTAAATCACAATTGTCTATATAATTTAACTATATTTCATCTATGGGTTTTTAATTAGTCCTAATAAATGTTAAATTATAAATTAAGTTACTAGATTTTCTTAAAATTTTAATCCTTAACATGGGGGAATCACTTAGCTTTCACAGTTTTATTCAACTCATCTGTCTTAAATTTCTATAGCTATGATTTTTGTCTTATGTTTCTTGTATGAAATAAGTAATACACATGAAAAACTATTTTGTTGATTACTTAATTTTTAAGTCAGTAACTCAAGCAGAAGAATATTGGAGTTATGGTAGTCTCCAGGTAGCAAATATTCTCAGATTTGTTCTTGAGCCTTTTTTACCTGATTGCCTGAAGAATATTTTTAATTTTTGGAATGTAGTAGCTTAATTAGGACTTGTCTCAGTGTTTAATTATTCTATGATCATTTTCTCTGGTATACTGTGTGTTCTTTCAAACTGTAGCTTTCTTTTTTTTATTCCTGAAAGTTTTAAAAATTATTAATAATTTTCAAATTTTATTGTATTTCTATTCTCTACTTCAAGATTGCTGATTATGAATATGTTCATCTTTCATACCTATAATTTTCCCTAACTTTTTTTTTTTAACTTGTTCGGGGCCCTTTTGTCATTTTTCTCAATTCTATACTCCATGTCTGTTACCATGCTTTCTTCAACACTACAGGTTCTTCTTTGTCCTGCTTCCAGTGGAGGCTTCATTTCAGTAGTGGTTTGATTTTTTTACCCACATCTCTCTTGACTTCTGCCAACTCACATTTCATTCCCTTTTGGCTCACCATGTCTTCCACTAACTCTTCTATTCCTGCTATGAGCTCCTGTTTTAGGTATCAACTACTTTATCGAGTTATTTTTTTTAATTCATTGTCACTATGTTCTGACATAACTTCCGTCTGATGTATGACATTGTTTTTCCTGAAGAGAGTTCTTCACCTGCTATTTCTTTTCCCTATTTCCATATGGTTTTCTTTGTTTTTGTTCTTACAGTATCTTTAGGTAGACCCAGTACTGTTTCCTTTTTATATTCATCTCAAAATGAGATGAATTCTCTCTGGTCTTGTACGATTCCTGTGGGGAAAGGTCCAAGGCCATGTTTTAGGCCAGCAAGAGTTGTCCCTACTTAATGATTAAAATCCTTATAACAAATTTATTTGTGAGTCCTTCAATCTTTACTTTTACTGAGACAATTGATTTGCAATTTTATTGCATTAATTTGAAGAGAGGGCCAATACATATCTTCTGGACACAGTTCTTTAATTGTACTTAAAAAGTTCCTGCATAAATATCCATGAAGCATTTATAAGAAAAAGTAAGGTTATAGACAATCTGTGAATATCTATACACATTTTGGGGATATAGCCATTAGCTATTATTTACTGGTGGACTGAGGAAATAATGTAGTCATGAAATGTCATATGAATGCGATTAGTCTTCCCACTGCCCTACAACTCTGAATTCAGAACATACTAAGGTTCTTTTCTTTTTTTTTTTTTTAAGATTTTATTTATTTATTCGACAGATAGAGAGCACAAGTAGGCAGAGTGGCAGGCAGAGGGAGAGGGAGAAGCAGGCTCTCTGCTGAGCAGGGAGCCGTACGTGGGGCTCCATCCCAGATCCCAGGATCATGACCTGAGCCAAAGGCAGCCACTTAATTGACTGAGCCACCCAGGTGCCCCACACTAAGGTTATTTGCATTGTAGAGTTTACACATTCTTGACTCCTTTCTGTCCCATACTTTAAATCCCTCCTCCATACTCTCTCGTATACTAGGAGAAAAGAGCTACCAACTTCTCTAAGCAGATGTGGTAAACCTATTTATATGACTAGTAACAGTACAATAGAAGGGCGATTATAAACATTTAACAGATTATGTAATAGCTATATATTAAGTAGACAATAGAAATCTGAGCAAAACTATGGATAATTTTCATATTTCCATTTTAAAACAATATACAAAGAAGGGAAAGGAAAAGTTTCAAGAATTAAATTTGAGAGCTCAATTAAGAACATCCAAATATCATAAGGAAGTAGATTATAGACATTTTTTTACAGTGTCCACTTTTTCCAGAGCCATTTTTTGGGTAGCACCCTTGCCACGTAGAAGTATTGATATTCTAGAAAACATGGAAAATCAGATACTAATAAAAAATCAGAACTTTCTATCTTACCAGGATGTTAACATTATTAAATGTGATTAGTTATGTGAAAGCACTTTATACAAATATAAGCTTTAATATTGTTGTCTGTTAAAATGTAAAGGAGACCAAATTTGATTCCAGCAGCCTCCTTTAGACAGCTGTTGAGAACAAGTACCAACTTCTATCCTGTAGTGACAAACCCTCTTATACTATGACCAGTGAAGATGGTAGCAAGTCTTAAAAATACTCACTGGAGCAGTATGCAGCTTAACATTTGTAGTGTTTAAGTAATAAGGTATCATTTCCTTGGATAGAGAGTTTGGCATTTTGGAAATCATTTAAGGCAAGAACTCCCTGAACTTCATTAACAGTTTAGGGAGGAAACCATTACCTCTAGCTGGTGGTGGGACTCTACTACCGAGTGCTTGGAAATTTGTCTAATAGGTACAAGAAAGGAGGAGCTATAGGTGCTCTCCTAGACCCTGTGAAAACATATATTCATACACATTCTCATCCTTCCCATTGCTACGCGATAACTAAATGCAACAGTTCCTGTTTCCTATTGTGGTTCTCTTTCATTCCTGTTAAAACAAAGACAGCTGGTCTGGGAGCTAACTGAATGTAATCAGCCTGAGGAGAAGGTATTAGAAGAAGAAATGGCTTTAGTGGCAATACTTCCATCCCTCAAGGGTTAGGCCACCAAAAACAATTGAATTCCCATAGGCGCCTCCTTAGAGTTAGAATACTAGTTAGATTTTATATCTTAGCTTTTTGTTCTACAAATGATTTCAAGGAGAGTATGAGGCCACCAATGATGGCAGGAAGGGGGAGGGAAAGGCTGGTGGAAGGTTGATTCATAAAGTGGTAAAACAGTGCTGAAACCTCAGTACTTCTTGCTCAATTAGTCAAGAGATGTGTCAGCAATTCCTGAGGCAATGATACAACTTTTATAGTTTGGTAATAATCATTATTCATTTTCATCATAATTACCAATATTTTTAAAAACTATCTAGAACTGTGATGTCCAACATAGTATTTGCTAGGCATGTAGCTGCTTAAATTAAAATTTATTTTTATTTATTTATTTATTTTTTAAGATTTTATTTATTTATTTATTTGAGAGAGAGAGAGAGAGAGAAACAGCATGAGAGGGGATAGGGTCAGAGGGAGAAGCAGGTTCCCCGCCGAGCCGGGAGCCCGATGTGGGACTTGATCCCAGGACTCCGGGATCATGACCTGAGCCGAAGGCAGTCGCTTAACCAACTGAGCCACCCAGGCGCCCTGCTTAAATTAAAATTTAACAAAATTGGGCGCCTGGGTGGCTCAGTTGGTTAAGCGACTGCCTTCGGCTCAGGTCATGATCCTGGAGTCCCTGGATCGAGTCCCGCATCGGGCTCCCTGCTCGGCAGGGGGTCTGCTTCTCCCTCTGACCCTAACCCCTCTCATGCTCTCTGTCTCTCATTCTCTCTCTCTCAAATAAATAAATAAAATCTTTAAAAAAATAAAATAAAAATAAAATAAAATAAAATTTAACAAAATTGGACATTCAGTTCCTCAGTCACACTAGTCACATTTCAAGTGCTTAATAGCCACATGTGGTTAGCGGCTACCCTATCGGACAATGCAAAGGTACACTATTTCCATCATGATTAAATTCTATTTGAAAGCACTGATCTAGAACAAACTGAGAGCAAATGTATAATGTTAAGTATATCTAGTTTACAATCAAATGACTAAAGTCCAAAGTACAGTATATAAATGATTACCTTTTAGAGATGGAGTCTACTGTTGTGACTTAGTTATTCTTGGCATAAATATTTCTAAAATGAATCATTAGTGTCCACTAAAAAAGGACAAATAGATGTTAATTTTAGACTCATGGACTTGAGGGAAACATGTATGGATAATGAAAAATGTCATTCCATTCACAATCCTTTAGGATAAGGTAAGACGAAGAATTTAGAGAAAGTATTGATATAATTAAAGTTATTGGTAAAGAATAAAACATGAAGAATCTAGTTCAAACAATGACACAGGATACTTAAAAAGTATACATTATTATTTTATGAAAATATAATGTCCTCTTGAATATATCTTAAAAGTGGTTCCTGTAATAAAACTTAAGCATAGTAAAGAAAGAAGGCTGACCTAATTCTTAGTTCTAATACAGTAATGAATGTTATTACTATATCCAGAGCAGTAGGAGGGAATAATCAAATGCCAATTGAGCCCATTTTTTGGACTAAATAGCATAGTAAGGGCGCCTGGTTGGCTCAGTCATTAGGCGTCTGCCTTTGGCTCAGGTCGTGATCCCGGGGTCCTGGGATCGAGCTCCCGCATCAGGCTCCATGCTCGGCGGGAAGCTTGCTTTTCCCTCTCCCACTCCCCCTGCTTGTGTTCTTCTCTTGCTGTGTCTCTGTCAAATAAATAAAATCTTTAAAAATAAATAAATAAATAAATAAATAAATAAATAAATAGCATAGTAAAAAATTAACAGGTAAGTACTTTGTAATTTATAGATATGCACTACACAGACTTCACATTTAAGTATTTCATTTACTAGTAGTAATAGATGAAGTTTATTGAATGTGTTTTCTGTGCCAACCACCTTCTTTATCACTTTACATGCACTAAATTATTAAATTCCTCCAGTAAACAATTCTAGGAGTTGAATATATTATGTTCATTTTACAGATGAGGAAACTGAACCTGGGAGAGTTTTGATATTTGCCAGTGATCATATGGCTACATACAGACTGGGACTTAAATGCAGTTCTGCTTTAATCCAAACCCCATAATCTTAACTGTGGTTGCCTTTTCAAGTAGCAGGCTGAAGACTATAGTAGTAAGCAGCAGAGTAGGATTTAAACACATGCCTTTCTAATTCCAAGTGCGATGTTCCTTCTAGTTTGCCCTATGCCTCTCATATCAACTGAAAATAAGGAGGAAATGGCCATAATTTTATAATGTTTAGTGGAAATTCTTGAAGCCCTTATAAGCACAGTTTTCCTAAATTTATTACACATCGAGATTCACTAAACAAATTGCTAAAAATGCCACAAATTAAAACAAACTGAAATACAGGTTGTACTTATGTGCTTAAAAATCAGAAGCCTTAAAGCAACAGTGATATTTATCATAGCCTTATTTTAACATTGTCTTAATTTCAGATTATATTCATTTTTTTAGAACATAACAACCATACAAACTTGTTGAAGAATGTTTAGGGTGTTTCTTACTTGTAAACATAAATTATGATAATTTTCTTAAACTGGGTGAAGAAATAATCAACTATCATACCAAGAAGTCTAGGAGGAGACACTAGGACCAGGTAGTAAAGGCCTCTTTTTTGGTTAATATATTTTGTAGTCCAAACAATCCATGTCCATTCCCCGAGAACATTAAGGGTTTTAGCGTTCAGTATGAGAAATATCACAAAACATGAAATTTCTGGAGAGTAGAAATAAGAAGTTCTCTTTAGTAGAATTTCCCTCGAAGTGAATGAAATGTAATTCAGCCAGTTGAATCACTGAACTATTTTATTGCATTGTAACTCATAAAAGAATTTCATTTGAAAAACACTGCTTGCCATTTCAACAACTTAAAACAGCAGTCGATTCAATCACCTCATAACAAAGTAGTGTGGAGAATGACTTCACTGAAATGGGGCCAAACTCTCTTTAGCAAAGTGGAGTTTGACCTGAGGCGGCAAAAGGGAAGGGTGGGACCAGGAATGTAAAGAAGAGTTAACTATACTTTTTTTTATTAGCTAACACTTAAAATATGAAAGCAATAAAGAATTAAGAAATAATATGTAGAGCATCTTCCAGAAAGTTAGTCTAATTGAGAGAAACCAATTAATATGAAATAATATGAGATCTGCAAAGTAATTAACATAGGAAAATTATACATAGAAGTCAGCGCAAGAAGAAAATTTTTACATCATTTTGTAATGGAATTGATTGATTCGGTCTTTCATCACCTATTTTTTGCAGAACATTGTTTCAGGCATTGGAAATGCAGTACTGAACAAAACAGGCTAAAAAACCTGCCCTTATAGAGTTTACATTCTAGAAGGGGAGACAGAAAATATACACATTATGCAGAGTACGTAGTTTTTTTTTGTTTGTTTGTTTTTGACAGAGAGAGACACAGCGAGAGAGGGAACACAAGCAGGGGGAGTGGGAGAGGGAGAAGCAGGCTTCCCGCCGAGCAGGGAGCCCGATGTGGGGCTCGATGTGGGGCTCGATGTGGGGCTCGATCCCAGGACCTTGAGATCATGACCTGAGCCGAAGGCAGACGCTTAACGACTGAGCCACCCAGGCGCCCCCAGAGTATGTAGTATTTTAGAAGGTGACAAATGCTATGGAATAACAAAGCAGAGAAGATGGACAGGGAAGGGGGGCGGGGGAGGTTGCCATTTTAAGAAGGGTAGTTAGGGGCTATATATCTTTTATTAAACTTGTATTAGTCTGTAGAAGCTGAAGTTGAAACAGGGCCAAACTCTTCTCCCTGGTGAAGGAAATGAGAATGGTGTCAGGTACTTTATCTCTTTCCTGATTCCGGATGTGTTCTTTTATTTGTTTGGCTAGGTGTTTGAGAAGTACATGTGGCTTTTTGGTGGATCAGTTGGCCATTTAGATAAAATTGGGTGATGGTCTTAAAGATATTATCCCTGAGAGTAGATCACAGTTCCGTTCATCTTCCCCTGAGATGACGGCACACACGTATGCAGTTCTGAAGAATACTATTATGGAATGATATTTCTGATAATGGGATTTGCACTTGTAGAGAAAATTTTGCTCCATCCTCTTAAAATCTTGAGAAGTAATCATAGTTAAGAAAAATCTGTCTGCCTCTTACCAAGTCTATAAAACAAAATTGATCGAGGTATTGGCATTGAATTGTTGGCATTGCTCATTCATCGAGTGACTAATGTGCAGAAGATGTTTTCTTTTTCAAGCATATCTAAATATCTTGGTTTGCCACAGTTTTTAAAAAAAAATGACTAAGTATTAGCTGTCCTTGTCTCTTCCCCTCCACTGACCCCTTCCCTCTTACCTGTAGGCAAGCATAGATCTCTACTTACCTGTAAAAACCTGTTCTTGACCTGTTCTCTATTTTGTTTGACTCTGGTGTGCCTATAAACATTTTCCCCCGCCTTCATTTCCTTCACTCCCTACCACAGACCCAACCCAACCCTATTCCAGCTACCTGCAACAGTTTTCTCAAAGATCATCAGGAGGTCCATTTTGCCAACTTTAATGATCTTTTCTGAATCTTATTTAACTTTAACACTTAATCTTTTGGGAGGATCTCCCACCTCTCATTATATCCCTTAAGTGAGATAAATGCAAGCATATCATAATACCTGACTCAAGAAAGTCCTCAACAAATGTTGGTTGAATCTGAACTGAATATGACTTTACACTGTCTTGGTTCTATTCCAGCCCAACGTTTTATGCATTGTAGATACTCAGTGTACTTCGTATTTGTTTTATGTATGAATGAATGCATGAACCTATTACTTCTCTGTCTCTTTGCATGGTTCTTCTTCTTTCTGACCTCAAACATATGTTTAAGAACTTATATATTAGTCATTGTGCTAAAGGCTTTATATTCATTGTGTCACTTATTTCTCACACCCAGCTGATAGGGAAGTTATTTCTCCTTTACAGATGAGGAAAATGAGGTGTAGAATTCTTACATGACTTATTCACCTCATACAATTAGCTAGTACATGGTGAATCCACCAATTAAACTAATTGAGATTGTTCTAGAGGACTCAAATATTAGCTCTCTGCCCTTTAGATTCGGCTTTCCCTTAATAAAGTCTACCCATTCTCCCAATTTCAGTTAGTAGTTGTATGCTAGTGACATCGAAATGGATGCCTTGATGTTCTATCCCATTTCTCCCAACTGCTTGCACTGGGCTGTCTTGCTATTATGTTGAACTCAAACTGTTTAAAACAGACCTCATCAGTGTGCCCTCAAATGGTACTCCCTTTTAGTGATTTGGTCAATGACATTCTCATCATCCTAATCACTCAGACTTGAAACCATCTGTAACTTCTCTTTTCCATTTCCTTATCCTAATTCACATCAGCTGATACCATGTTAATTCCCAAGGGATACACAAATACATGACTAATCCTTACACGTGTCTGCTGCAGGTAGCAAAGTTGATCTGAGAAGTGTCTTCATTACTTCCCTTATGTTAACAATTTACTTATTGTTCTCTGTCATTTTAGAAACATACCGTGAAAAAACTAAGAGCTGTTAGAATTTTATATTTATTGGAAACTGTTTTTCCAGAATCTTACATAACTGGAAAAATGACACACGTCACTCTAGATTCCTTCCTTGATCTGACAGAAAGCCATGTTTTCTTCTGTTTTTTACCCCTGCTTAGATATGAGTGAATAGAAACAATGACAAAAGACATCCACTAGAAAAACATCAGCACACAAAAATTTTTATTTATTTATTTATTTTAAGATTTTATTTATTTATTTGACAGAGACATAGCGAGAGAGGGAACACAAGCAGGGGGAGTGGGAGAGGGAGAAGCAGGCTTCCCGCTGAGCAGGGAGTCCGATGCAGGGCTTGATCCCAGGACCCTGGGACCATGACCAGAGCCAAAGGCAGACGCTTAGCGACTGAGCCACCCAGGCGCCCCAGCACACAAAACTTTTAAAAGAGGCATTTTGTCCGTATGTAATTCTATGGAAGTTAAAAGGAATTAGATAGTCTGAGGAGAAATAAATATCATCTCCAGGATTTCTTACGTTTGCTGCACTCATTCTTGTCATGCTTTGAACTCTGAGATATTCTGACCACAGCTTCAGGCTTTAATAACTGCAAATTGAAATGAAAAAGAAAGCATCTTTGCTGAATCATAAAGAATTTCATGAATTCTTGCTTTGGGAAAGAGTCTAGTTACAAAGTACAAGGTTAGTTGTGGTGAGAAGGGTCCTTAAAACTTCTACAAAACACTTAAGCAAATGTATTATTATCAGGTTCCTTCTATACCAGGCACTTTGCTAAGTGCTAGAATTTGTTGGGTTTTTTTTTTGCAGCTTCTATCAGCTATTTTGCTTTGATGTCTCTACCTCTTTGCCACTTTAATCAAGCCTTCCTAATGATGACATTTGCTTCTACTTATGGCACTGTACATCTAACATTTATCGGGTGCCAAGGAAACACAGGCAGGTATGAGTACTAGTGAAGAAGAAACAAAAATGTGAAACTGACTAAAACATCCATGCTGGAAGGAGAACTGGATTTGGTCATTTCTGGCTGTAGGAAGGAGGTGAAAAAGAGGAAGGGGGCTGTCCTTAAAAAGGCAAAAGATGAGCAGAGAATGAGGACACACATAATTGTTGAGGAACAGAAAGAATAGCAGAAATTTAGGAAGAAAAAAGCACTTGGCAAGATATCCTTCAGTATACTAAAGATTTTTCAGTGTGTGTATATTTAATGTCATGAGGTTATTTAGAAGACTGGCTCTGGGCTCAGCTTCACTCACAGTGAGTCTTATATCTGAGAGCTGGCTTCACTGTGATTAATCCTCGCCTCTTCGGTACTCAGCCTCCACCCCGACACACAGACGCAGGCTCTGAGAATTATCTCCTTTTTCACTTGAAATTCAGCTCACATTTACTTACTCAGACTTTTGGAAGTTACCACTCAGACAGATGCAAATTCAGTATTATGCCTGCCAAAATGCGCAGAAAAGAGACTTTCTTTTACACCTTCCATCTTTTGAGCTTTTGGTCCTGCTCTTTCAATCTTTGCTAAATAGTAAATGGGGAGATTGTTGTTCAGATGAACACGAGTTCATTTGCATTACTGAGCTTGCTGTTTCTAGTTCTAAAGAGATTCTTTACAATTTCCTTATCAGCAAAGGAATTGCCTTGATTTCCTTTGATGATGTTTCCCTGCTGATATTCTAGAACTACTAGCACAGAAGCAGTTCGTACATACCCTCGTGAAATGGCTCTTGCCCAGCAATCCTGCCTGATTTGTACATATTAGGCTTTAATTACAGGGTTAAGAGGATGGATGGAGAAGAAAGCAAAAAATACCCACTGTCCCCAAATCGAGCTCTATCAGATCAGCTTGACTCCCTCAACAGAGACTTGGCAGGAGGAATACATTTATATCATAACTGTTTTTAGCCCTAGCTGCCAGCCATGAAGAATAAACACTAAAAAAAAAAAAAAAAAAAACACTTTAGTAATTTAAGCTGAACACAAACAGAACTGTGTTAATAATAGTTCACAAAATTGTGAGAAACCTTAAGTACCTAGACCTATAAAAAGCATCTCAAAACACATTTTGTGCCTTTTTTTTATTTGTTATTAAGAGCTATTATCTTTTTTTTTTTTTTAACGGGTACCATATTCTGATCTCAAGATAGCTGTGAAAGGCAAAAAGTCGTAGGAGTCTAAGTGTTTATATTAAGTTGAGAGAAGTTTACCTTATGTGAAGGAGAAAACCAATGCTGAAATAAATGAATATTCTTCAAAGGTTTTGGAAGATTTTAATGTTTTATATATTTGAGGAGTTCTATTTTTTTGTTTAACTTTTTTAAGCATAATTATCCTTTCAATTTAATCTTATATTTTTAACTACTCGGTCTTTAAAAAAAGTTAGGGCCAGTATAACTGATGTATTTAAAAGTTGTCATATGGGCTAATGACCTACTGAGAGATGGCAAGGTTTTAAAAGAAGAGAAAACCATTTTTGAGTAGTAAAGTCATCCAAATTAAACTACCAAAATTAATGCTCCCTTTCTAACTTTAACGCTTCCATGTATACTGATTAAAATGAAATTTTTTGGCGCATTGGAAGGTAGAAAAAAATGGAGTTTTTAAATGTGCTTTTCCTTTTTTATTTGATTAAGTTTAAATAGTTGATTAGTTGAATAGTTCTGATTAAAGGTGTTGCCTTGAAAAAAAATCTGGTTTTATAAAAATGGGATTGAATTTATAGGGGCAGGGGGTGGATGAAGAGAAATTAGTAGGAACAACTTTATGAAAATCTCACATCCCCTTTGCAGCTTTCAGCTGCCAAGTATGGTCTTTTCCTTTCCTATGAATATAAATATACATTTTGAAGTCATAAAAATATAGTGATAGAAGAGCATTGTTTTTACAACTTTATTTTGTGCCTTGCAATTCAAAGCATAGTCCATGGACCAGCCATAATGGCCTGGAAGCTTATTAGAAATACAGATTCTCTGGCCTCAGTCGTACTGACGCTCAGAATCTGCATTTTAACAAGATACCCGGGTGGTGGATGTCCATCAAAGTTTGAGAAATACTGAGCTAGGATTTGCAATTTGGAGCTGAAAATCTCAGGATTAGTAGCTAGATTTCCCTTTTATTTTTAGGGACCTCTGTAAGCATGTAAAAATAGCATTAATTGGGTTATTTCAGACTAATGTCTTTACCAATTAATAACTTACTGTACCAATTAATAACTTATTGTGAGAGTACCTTGGAATTTGAGATGCTTTGTAAGGAAGGGTTAAAATATGAAGCGACTCCTGGTTTCTGAGAAATAGTTTGGGTTAAAATAAAAACCACCTTATATTTGGGCATATACCCTGGCATTACGAACTATATTATCCACATTCCCAAATATTATTACATTTTTGTTATACTTTAAACGGTGTGCTTTATCTGAATAGACACTAGTTCTTTTGGATTCTTAGTAGGATGTAGCGGATCACTTTTTACATGTGATTGATTCCAGTATAAGAATATAATTTGAGGGGTGCCTGGGTGGCTCAGTCGGTTAAGTGACTGAGTCTTGATTTCAGCTCAGGTCATAATTTTGGAGTCCTGCGATCGAGCCCCATATGGGGCTCCACTCAGCACAGAGTCTGCTTGAGATTCTCTCTCTCCCTCTGTCCTTTAGAGAAAAAAAAAAGTATAATTTGGGTATCTCCTTGTATTCTTCTAACAAATGTTTGTTGAGTGTCTATTATGTATGAGAGAATGTAGCAGTGAACAGACAGGAGAGAAACAATAACAATGTAAACAAATAAAATAATTTCAGATAAGTTCAAGTACTATGATGTAGAGAAAACAGAATGATGATAGTCACTGAGAAGGAGAAAAAGCACTTTAATAAGGATGTTTTGAGTGGGTCCTCTGAGGTGGTCATATCTGAGCAGAGATCTTAAAGCCATACCCCTGGCATTTCTGATTCCCATCCTGCTCTACTTTTTTCTTCTTCCAAAACACTCATCATTCTTTTAATACAGTAATTTACTATGTTTATTGTTGTCTATTTCTCGCCACTAAAATTTAAGCTCCAGGGGCGCCTGGGTGGCTCAGTCGTTAAGCGTCTGCCTTCGGCTCAGGTCATGATCCCAGGGTCCTGGGATCGAGCCCCGCATCAGGCTCCCTGCTCTGCGGGAAGCCTGCTTCTCCCTCTCCCACTCCCCCTGCTTGTGTTCCTTCTCTCGCTGTGTCTCTCTCTGTCAAATAAATAAATAAAATCTTTAAAAAAAAAAATAAAATAAAATAAAATAAAATTTAAGCTCCAGGGGCGCCTGGGTGGTTCAGATGGTTAAGCGTCTGCCTTCGGCTCGGGTCATGATCCCAGGGTCCTGGGATCGAGCCCCATATCGGGCTCCTGGCTCAGTGAGGAGCCTGCTTCTCCCTCTCTCTCTGCCTCTCTCCCTGCTCGTGCTTTCTCTCTCTCTCTCTCTGTATCTCTCTGTCTCAAATGAATAAATAAAATCTTTAAAAAAAAAAAAGAAATTTAAGCTCCACAAGTTAGGGAGTTTTGTTTCTTCAAATGCTTAGACTGGCACATGGTCAGGCACTAAATAAATATTGTTTAGTGGATTATGAATTATATTGAAACTGCAGCTCAAGTCAGCCTGCCTAAATGCACATATTTAAAAATGATACTGTGCTGCTAAAGAGCAGAAGAGAAGGCTCACTTCTGTATGGAGGAAAAGATCAAGGAACTTACTTTCCAGTTGAGGAAACAAATATGTTCACAGTAAACCATTAATTTAATATCAGCTATAGATGATACTTGTTATAGTAAGAGTACAAATAAAGTGCCATGGTAATTTTGAATTTTAACTGTCAGAGGTAAGGAAGAGAGGTGGAATTTAACTGGGTCTTAAAGAAGCGATAGGATTTTGACTTGTAAAGAAACAAGATATTCCACTCTAAGTAAAGGGCACAAGCAGTGCTGAGACTGAAAGTATCTAGCACATTTAAGGAATAACTAGGTAGCTAGCAAACTTGCATTGGAACCGTATCATAGCAGCCTTGAGTATCTTTTGTGGAGTTTGGATGTCTTCATCAAAGATCTCTGAATAGCAGTGTGATACTATTAGAGCTCTCTGTCCCACCAAAATGACACTTTGGACCATGTATGGGAGCGGTTGGAAACAAGAAAATTTAGGAGACAATTGGATTTACTATAGGTGTCATTATTTGCTCATGTGACTCATCTCTCCTTCTACATCTAAAACAGCTAAAGGATAAAACCTTCCTGTGTATTGCTAACATTCTTCTGGATATTAAGTTCAGTTCCTGTTACACTTTCTCACCCCTCAAAGTTGATTTAAGGACATGGAGATACCCCAAGTCAGTTGTTGTAGGAATGTTTACTTTTAAGAAGTTGAATATTGGATTTCAGTGTTTACTTGAATAGATAGAGATTCATACACTTTTGCAAGCAGTCCTGCAGGAGAGAACTGTTGAAGCGGGAGAAGGCGACTCTCAACAGGAGGAACCTGCTCCCACATGTATCCTGCCAGCGCGTATGGTGCTTGCCCTGCCTGCCAGTGGCAGAGCAAAAGTAAACGTGACTAAGAATGCTGAGTGATGCTTTCAACATTGGAAATTAGTCAAGAGTTTCAAGTTTTAAATGCTAACTTTCTAGGGTATAAATGCATCTCTGAAAGTCCCAGGACAGGATTACCTCAGAAGATTTTAGATACTCAGGCTTCTCTTGCCTTCATTAGGCACACTATTTACTGAACAGAAATTTTCAGTGATGACTCTGACATTTTTTAAAGTACAAAGTGAAAAAGTTTTAGATGGGAGGGTCTTGATCTGGTTTGGCCTTAGGCAAAGCAAATCAAAATAATTAAGCCATTAGCATTCAAGAATATTGTAGGCTAGATGGAATCCTTTATATTTATTGAGTTATTAATTTCTGAAATCTCTCATACAGTGATTTAACTGAAAACTGCTATGATGGTTAAGAGAGTGGGCTTGAGGTTAGATAGTCTAGATTTGAATCCCAGCTCTACCATACAGTAGGTCTGTGAAGTTTGACCTCAGATTTTTATCTGTAAAATGAGATCAATAATAATAACTTAGTGTTGTGTTAAGGCTTAAATGATGTAATGTACAGTGCCTAGCACACACTGAGATTGAATAAATGTTAGCATGCTGATGGTGTTGTTGATTATATTAAGCCAGGCCCTACTAACAAAAGTAACTCCTCTTTCTGTCTTTAGTGCCTGTAGTAGTCTAAAATAAGTGCTTGTTGATTTTCTCTATTATATTTATTCTAAAATTAGTTCATTGATCAAAGGTGACAATGAATGAATATTCAAAAATCCTAATAAAAGACTGAATGATGTCCTATAAACCAATATAAATGATATTTTGAACTTGCTGACTGAAGACAGGCCTAAGTAATGGATTCTAAACTACTTACTGGAAGGATATCATGTATTATATGACTGTGCATGAGAAAAAAATATTGCATAGTAGGATTAAGTTTTTGTTTAATGTTGTTTTCACTTTTTTCAAATGAATACATACAGACTTGGACTCCAAAGGGTTTTCTAGATGTTAAAATAGGGTGGTATCAACTGCCAGTTTTTTAAGATATCCATTAAAACAGATAGGTTCTTGGGGCACCTGGGTGGCTCAGATGGTTAAGCATCTGCCTTCGGTTCAGGTCATGATCCCAGGGTCCTGGGATCAAGCCCCGCATTGGGCTCCCTGCTTCTCCCTCTCCCTCTGCCTGCCGCTCCCCCTGCTTGTGAGCTCTCTCCCTAATAAATAAATAAAATCTTAAAAAAAAAAAAAAAAAGATAGGTTCTTGAACAAGTAAGTTGAGAGTAGTGATAATTCTGAAATTATTAATATTTAGGTACCATGTAGTTCAATAAAATACCAAATTTCCACAATAAAGATCAGGTTCATTTTAGGTAAAGCATCCTATAGAAATATCAATTTAAAAAACACATTAAGGAGTGATGGCTACTTGCTTAACAAAAATATTTGCTATAATATTCCTTAAAATAAAAAAATGTTTTAGTACATTTGATATATGAATTAGTGTAATTCAACAGCGTATTTTGGCCACATGCAGTAGACCAGCCAGTATGTTAGACGCTGGTGATTTAAATGTGACCCCTGCCCTCTAGCCGTTTATGGTAATGTCTAGCAGACATTTACCAAAGATAATCTAAATCTTGTGTCTGTACCACATATATGAGAAATGTTTACAGCATCCTTCTGTGGGGGAAAAAACCACCCCAGTTTAGGGGAGAATAAGGACAGTTTCCCTGAAGTGGTACTATCTGAGCAGATTCTTGAATGAATTCTAGTTATCTAGGAAAAAGGAAAAGAAACAGAGTGCCAATAGGTACTTCTTGATATCCCAAGGAAGTAGTTTAAAATAGCTGGGGCGTCCAAGGTGAGGCCCTGGAGTTACTAAGGACAAGGTTCAAGAGCAGACAAGGGGCAGGTCACAGAGGATTTCATTTGCCATCTATCTACAAGGAGCTTGGATTTTATATCCTGTACATGATGGGATTAAAGGGTTTTAAGCTGGAGAGTGACATGGTCAGATTTTACTTTCAGGTTGATAATGCCTGACAGTAGTGTAGGGATGGATTCCATTCATAAAGAGCTTTAAGAGAGTTTTTATTAATCAGGTGGTATATAGAGATCTGATAGAGTTCATTCGGTTTCTAAATTTCAAGTAAATCACTCAATCATGAAGAAATTGCTTTAAATACCTGGACAAGAAAATGCTTGTAATCACTTATATCTTGTGGAACTTACACATTTGACGTTCATATTCAGAGGCAGTATTGTTGAAAGATCAAATAAATGTTAAGAATCTTTGGGAAGAGGGCACCTGAGTGGCTCAGCCATTAAGCATCTGCCTTCGGCTCAGGTCATGATCCCAGGGTCCTGGGATCGAGCCCCGCATTGGGCTCCCTGCTCCGTGGGAAGCCTGCTTCTCCCTCTCCCACTCCCCCTGCTTGTGTTCCCTCTCTCGCTGTGTCTCTCTCTGTCAAATAAATAAATAAATAAAATCTTTAAAAAAAAAAAAGTCTGTGGAAAGAGATTTTAGGTCAAGATTTTAGATTTAATCAATTATGTGTACTCTAATTACTGCATTTATGTGTGTTTTTACATTATTATTATTAAATCATTGTAAACTTTTTCTTCTAGTTCAAAGATTAGTATTTCTCCCCAGTTCTTTGAATTATCAAGATATATTTTTTAAAGGAAGAGGATTATCAAATGATCAGTTTAGAGAGCTACCTAGAAAAGAATAAATTTTCACTATTAATTTAGTAACCATTTAAATATTGTCCAAATCTTAGTCCAGAAATTCGTTAAGGAGGCTCTCTGAGTCTGCTCATGCTGCTATAACAAAATACCACAGACTGAGTAGCTTAAGTAACAGAAATTAATTTTTTCTCAGTTCTGGAGTCTGGGAAGTCTAAGATCAAGGTACCAACAGATTAAGTTTCTGGTGAAATCTCTCTTCCTGGCTTGCAGAATGGCTACCTTCTGGAGTTGTATTCAAATGGCCTATCCTCTTTGCCAATGTAAGAGAGGGAGGGAGGGAGAGCGGGGTAGGGAGGGAGTGACAAATGGAGAGAGAAAGAGAGAGGAAGGCAGGGAGAGAAATAGAGATAGGGAGAGAGAGATGAGAAGGAGATCTTTCTCTTTTCTTATAAAGCCACTAATCCCACTGAATTAGGGTCCCACCCTTATGACTTCATTTAACAAAGTTACCTCCCAGAAGCCCTATCTCCATATACAGTCATTTTAGAGGTTGGAATTTCAAAATACGAATTTGGGGTCAGGGGAAAGACACAATTCAGTTCATAGCAGAGGCCAAGTAGACCTTTTCCAAAGAAGTAAATAGAAGTATATACAATTAAAATTTTGAAGTTTTAAATCTGATTGTGCTTAAGGAAAACTTTTATTTTCAGGGCAATAAAGTGGAGACAGGAGAAAAATAGTCCCGAAAAAAAACACAAAAAGAACTTGCTAATAGCTGTGACATTTTAGAAAAATTGCATGCCAGATAATCCTTCATTAGCTGTAAGAAGGTTTATTTTCAAAGCTCTTATTTCTGCATGTTCTATTATCTGCAGTGTCTGGCATTGTAATCCTATAGCAGGGAGTCAAAAGTTATAAATACAGGGCTCTCACAGTGTCTTCATGTATTTGGTGATCAGTAGCAGGTAAAATTTGCAGAGACTAAAGGTGTTTACATCTTGGGTTTTTCTTTTGTTTGACTTGGGAACAATTAAAGTGAAGATTGCTGGGAATTTTGGTTATATTGAACTCAGGGCATTTGTGTGTGTGTGAATCCTAATGCAAGATTTTAAATGGAGCGATTTGCTCCATTTAGGGTTGGAATAGAACTTAGAAATTGTCTTAGCTAGTCCCAAGACCAGGAAATTGAGGCTTAGAGAAATTAAATAACTTGATCAATGCCACAGAGCCATTTAGGGACCAATATGGGACTAGGATCTATGATTTCTGTCTTCCAGTTCAGAGTTCTTCCACTGTACCATGATGCTGCTCCCCATCATGATTGGCAAGTATTCTTTGATCAGGAATTCAGTCTAGACTATAATGGCACAAGTACCAAGTCATTAATATTAAACTACTTAAAAGCAAGTTAACCTCCTTGAGCCCATCTTAGATACATTTTAAATCTAAAATTCTGATTACAAAAAAAAATGTAAAAAATATATTAAAAATATATATATTAACAATTAAAAGATCAGTTGGTTCACTTTATTGCACATATTTTCTTTTTTAAAAATACATTTCCAAAGACAGGGGACTTTTTTTTTTTCATAACTGGGTGAAGCAAAAGCCGGTCATATAAAAATCTAAATTTTATTTCTAATAGTATTCTTTTGACTATTCATCTCAATTTGTAGACTTAGGGAAGTCATTTTATTTATTTATTTTTTAAAGATTTTATTTATTTATTTGACAGACAGAGACATAGTGAGAGAGGGAACACAAGCAAGGGGAGTAGGAGAGGAAGCAGCCTTCCTGCAGAGCAAGGAGCCCAATGCGGGGCTCGATCCCAGGACCCTGGGATCATGACCTGAGCCGAAGGCAGATGCTTAACGACTGATCCACCCAAGCGCCCCAGGGAAGTCATTTTAAACCTTTTGATTGAATGGAGTAAAATGGAGAGAATGCCTAATTATAGAAATATAATGTTGACTTAGCATTTATCTAGCATTCACTAAGAATTCAACTTCAAAATATTTCCCCAAGATTTTATTCTCAGTCTTCTTTTTTCTCTCCATTCCTTACCTGAGTTACCATAGTTCCTTCTTGAGTTTATCTACCCTATACAAATAATTCCAGATCTGAATGACTAGCTGTCATTTTCCCTGAATTTCAACCTTCATTTCTTGCTACTTGCTGTATATCTCTCCCTGGATGCCTATCTAGCACTTAAAAGTCACTTTGGCAAGAAAACACTCATCATCTTTCTACCATTGAATTTGTCCCTTCTACTAAATTCCCTATTTTTGTTCACAGAACAATTATCTCCTCTATCACTTGTTCTTAGAGCCTCAGAGCTAACTTTGACTCCCATGCCTTTTCCAGGCTATTCAGCCAGTCAATTGCTGGCTCTAAGCTATGTTGTTATTGTGTTATTCTTGCATCCAGAGTCATAGTATCTGCTTTCTGCTTTCGATTTTATTGCCAACATTCTAGGATAAGACTGTTATTCTTTCTACTTTGGTAGCCCTAACCTGACCTCCCTGATCTAGTCTCCTTCTATTCCAATTCAATCTTTTAAAAATATTTTTTACTTACTTTTTTCATTACAAAGTAATATATGTTCAATGGAGAAAATACAGAAAATACAGAAAGGTAAATAGAAAATAAAAAATGCTTGTATTCCCAATACCCAAAGATAACTGCTATTAACATTTTGGTCTATATTCTGTCAATTTTTTTTCTATGATGTGTGCATAATGTTTTTAAACAAAATCTTCCCAGTTGAGCCTGTATATTACTAGAGTATTATTCTTGAATCCTGAATCTAATTTAAAATGTTTTTTCATCATTTACCAAAAAAGCATAAAATCCTTTGCCTGATATTCAAGATCCTTGAAAATCTGGACCCAATAGATTCTTCCACCTTTGTTTCCAAAGGATTCTTGTCCCAAATCTGCAGAACTGAAATTACTTGCCATTTCCTAAAATGCTGCAACCTCTCATCATATGTTCACAGCATTTCCTGAAAATTCTACCTGTTCTTTGCAAAGCAATCCAAATGTCATCTCTTCCATGAACCCGTCAATCACCTGCCCATCCCCATCCCCTATTCCTTAGAGAATTGGAAGTTCTCTTTCCTCATTTGAACTTCTGCACTACTGTAACATCCACTGGTCCTAGATAAGTAGTTTCTGCATCACATATTTTTCAACACCTAGCATGATGTCTTAAGCATAATGGGTATCTAGTAAATGTTGAATAAATAAATGAATGAATGAATGAATAATTGAGCACTACTTCAGGTTCACTACACCTCTTACTAAACTTATGAGACTAAGATATTATAGATACAGAAGAAGCTTAAATAAAACTTAGGCTAAAAAGAATTGATTAAGGAGACAATTAGATACTGGAATGCTACAAATCCAAGTTTATCACTTAGCTTCTGAGTTGTGATGTGGTTTTGGATCATTAATGAGTAGATACTTGCAGTGTGAGTTGCCCATTGCTTGATTATCCTGTTTTGAATAGAAGGGGGGCCATGTTACTCCTTCTGCTATGGATACCAAAGAAGTATAGGTAGATATTTCTTTCTCAGTTGCCTGGCAGCTAGCATGTGGACATATGACCTTGGTCAATCAGATGCTCCCACCCAGGACTATGAATCTTGATAGCTCAGGGCACAACAGAGATAGTTTGTGGCAGTTGTGAAGGGGTTAAGAGTCCAGTAGAGCAAAAGCAAGTGGCAGTGGCATCTCAGACATTTACTGTGGCACGACCTTGAATGTGCATTTGCCCTTTTAAGGGCCTGCCCATTTTCTGAGCTTTCTGGTTCATTCTGTGAGATAGCCTATTCTGATGTGTGTTTTCCAAAACCACCGAACAATTAACTCAATTCTGACACTATCTATCTGGAGGTAGCTTCAGACCCCAAAAGTTAAGGGCTCAGTCCCATAAAACTGCTCCCCATGCCCCCCACTTAAGATGCCTGCTGCAAGTCCAAGTTGTTACCTGTGCTTCTGACTGACCAGCTACATATTGGAGGTTCCCATAACCCCCTCCTAGGTTCAATTAATTGGTTAGAGTGGCTCACAGAAATCACAGAAACATTTACTTGTTTACCAGTTTATTGAATATTATAAAGGATACAGATGAACAGCCAAATGAAGAGGTACATAGGGTGAGGTCTGGAAGGGGCCTCTGCACAGGAATTTTTTAATGGAGGGGGAAAATAATATCCATTAAGACAGAAAAATAATGGATATATTTACTTTTTAGATCACACAAAGGCTTTTATTTAAGATCTTGTTTATTTTGAGAGAGAGAGTGCACACATGAGTTGGGGGAGAGGCAAAGAGAGAGGGAGAGAGAGAATCTCAAGCAGACTCCACACTGAGCAAGGAGCCAGATGCAGGGCTCGATCTCACGACCCTGAGATCATGACCTGAGTGGAAATCAAGAACCAGGTGCTTAACCCACTGAGCCACCCAGGTGCCCCACACATAAAGTCTTAAAGGGTGACTTGGAAGAAGAGTCTTCTTCATAATATTTAATATCAGTTGACCCAGGAGTAGACTAAAAGTTACCATTGTTATGATAATCAATAAACCTCAGCCACTTCTGCATTATTTGCTGAGTAGAAATTAGGTGACTTTAAGGTCCCTTTCCAGTTCTCCAGTGCAATGATATATGATCACAATGGGCTACATGATCATAGTGGCATAAAAAGCAACTAATATGTAGTTTTATTTTCAAAATGAAAGTACCATAAAAATGGTTTCTTACTTCAGAATAACAGTTAAATATTAGTGGCAGACAGTAGCAACAACTAATCAAAACAGTTTTCTGTTTCTTTCTTTAAGAACAATTCTCTTCAAGTCTGTATGGGTAGTTGTATTATAGTAGGAAGAAAAACTAGACTAGTTCTAACTTTGAAAAAGTCCTATCAACTATTTGTACTTCATTTTTCATTGCTGTAAAATGAAGATTTTACCTGCCTCTACCCTCTGGGAGCAAGATAATAGGAATTTACATGGGCTAATTTACAGTGAGGTTTAAGTTTCAGAGCCCATTGTTTGCACCAGCCCTTTCTGAGGCCCTAAAACTTATTTCTATGTGGGAATTTTGTAAAAATTTTTTTCTTAAATAGATCCCCAAATTTGTTGATGCTTCAGTCTATGTAAGAACTGAATCTACCACTACATACTCAAGTGTTAAAAAATATTTTGGAGCAATAATAACACAGAAGTCCAATTTTACGTTTGATTAAACTTTTCTTGATCACCCTCTAATTAGCAAAATAGAAAAACTTTTTGGCTTTTCTGTTTTGAAGTCTGACTTAGGCAACTTGATTCAGAAGGAAGTTTTCTGGAGTGGGAAATCGGAAGACCTGGATTTTGATTTGGGGTAACACTACTACATAGGTGTGATTTGACACTTTTCTGAGATTCAGTTTTTAAAAAAAAAAAAAAAAGAGTTGAAATGTCTGAGCTTTAAAATCTTTCCAATATGAAACATTGTGATTCTTACTCCCTAATGCTGAAATATTGGGGTTTTTCAAAATAGTTGGCTTCAGGTTTATTGTTGAAGTAGTGGGACTACAACATTGAAAGTCAACTAAGATCTTCCATGAATCATCTTTCTTGAAAGTTTCTGGGAAAAGGGAAATCGTGAAAAATATTTCTACTCTCTATCAAGCGTTGTTCCTTATATTAAGTTAGGATGTCTATGAAAAATAATTTGATTATCATTGTTGAAAGATTTCCATTTCTTAGAGTAAAGAGTGAAGAAAATTATTCTAGTTGCACATCTTTGTTGAAATCTTCTCCTCTAAGCTGGCTGGATTGTTCAGTCGGCCCAAGGGCCCAAGACCAGAAATACTGCATTCTTGGCACAGTTCTCAGTTCTCACTATAAATGCAGTACCTGAGGTTGCGGGAGGTCAAGACAGGGGGAAAAAATAATTCCATGCATATCATTTAATCTTCAGTTAATTCTTAAAATGCAATCCTCTTGAAGGAAAAATGTCCTTGTTCATGTTTTGAGGGAAGGATGAATTTAGAGATCACTTTGAGAGTAAGACTGGGATGGAAAAGGGAAAGAGATTTCAGCAGACTTTTATAGAGTACCTGCTATATAAAGATGTCACAGGGCCCAGCAATTTGACTCTTAGGTATATAATCAAGAGAAATGAAAATGTATGTCCACACAAAAAATAGTACACAAGCAATTATAATAGCATTATTCATAGTAGCCAAAATGTAGAAACAGCCCCAAATGTCTATCAGCTTATAAGTTGGTAAACGACATGTGGTATATTTATATAATGGAGTATTATTCAGCAATAAAAGAAATTAAATACTGATTCATGCTACCACATGAATAAACCTTCAAAACAGCATGCCAAGTGAAAGAAGCCAGTCACAAAGACCATTCAAAGGAAATGTCCAGAAGAGGGGAATCTATAGAGACAGAAAGTAGACTAGTGGTTGCTTAGGAATGGAGGGGTGGTAGCGTAATAGCTAAAGGGCATAGGATGTCTTTTTGTGGTGATGAAAATATTCTAAAATTGACCATGGTGATGACTGCATAAACCAGTGAATATGCTAAAAACCATTGAATTACAGAGGTGCCTGGGTGGTGGTTAAGCGTCTGCCTTCGGCTCAGGTCATGATCCCGGGATCCTCAGGTTGAGCCCCATGTAGGGCTCCCCACTCAGCTGGAGGCCTGCTTCTCCCTCTCCCTTTGCCCCTCCCCCCTACTCATGCTCTCTCTCTCTCTCTCTCTCTGTCGAATAAATAAGTAAAATCTTAAAAAAAACAAAAACAAAAAAAACATTGAATTATATCCTTTATATTGGTGAGTTGTACGGTATGTGAATTGTATCTTTAAAAAAATGCTTTTTAGAAAAAGGTATCATGAGATAGAATGATTAATCAAAACATAGGGTTAGACATGTATCCTCCTCTGAAGAAGCCCTTGTCATACAGTAAGAGTACTAATATATATGTATTTAAAACTGAAGCAAAGGGGGAAAGTGGTAGGTCTTATACCAGAGATGATGTTCTCCTGGACTGTGAGAGTGGTTGGGATTTGGATATTCTAGTCAGAGGGAACAGCATAAGCAAATAAAAAGGTATGAAAATGTAACTGTATAGTAGTTCAGTCTTCCTGATTATGGAGTTGAAGAATTTTGGTTAGAGTAGTGGTTTGAGGCCAGTTTTGAATGTTAGTTACATAAAGTTATTCTTTATACCGTAGGCCGTAGGGAGACATTGAAGGATTTTGAGCAGAGTTGTGATATCTCACCTTTGCTTCAGGAAGATGATTATGATAATAGTGTTTTTAAGATGAATTCCGGGGGCGCCTGGGTGGCTCAGTTGGTTTAGCGTCTGCCATCAGCTCAAGTCATGATCCTGGAGGCTTGGGATCTAGCCTCGTGTTGGGCTCCCTGCTCAGCAGGGAGTCTGCTTCTCCTTCTCCCTCTGCCTCTCCCCACCCACACACACTTGTTCTCTCTCTCTGTCAAATAAATAAATAAAATCGCCAAAAAAAAGATGAATTCCAGAAAAGATAGACTAGAGTCTGACCAAGTAGAAGCAGAGGAAAAAGATAACAGAAGTGGAAAAAGCAAAGAAACAGATACAAGGAAATATTTGAAACAGAATTGTGAATTAATTGAGAGGGCAGTGGAAAGGTCAAAGTTAATGTAAGGTATAAGTGAGGGGAGAAGCCAAAAAGATATTTGAAAATATGGGGCTGGGGCTTGGAAAGGAGGTCAGCACAGTGTAATGCCTTAGCCTTACTGGAAACCATTGAATGGACAGAAGTTAGAGCAGCTTGCAGTCACACATAGGGCTTCAGGCAAATACTTGGAGGAACTTTTATTTAGAAATCAGAGAGGGGCGCCTGGGTGGCTCAGTCGTTAAGCATCTGCCTTCAGCTCAGGTCATCGTCCTGGGGTCCTGGGATCAAGCCCCACATCAGGCTCTCTGCTCGGCGGGAAGCCTGCTTCTCCCTCTCCCACTCCCCCTGCTTGTGTTCCCTCTCTCTCTGAGTCTCTCTCTGTCAAATAAATAAATAAAATCTTAAAAAAAAAAATAGAAATCAGAGAGAAGAGAAACTGTAGGAGGAATAATTTGGAAAAACAAGAAAAGACAGTTTTATGGAATTCAAGAGACATTTATAAAGAAAAAGGGAGCTTATGGAATGGAAGAAAGCTGAGAACATCCCTTAGGTGTAATGGATAAACTTCAGAGTATACTTTTCAGCCTCAATAGCATGTGCAGTCTTCCAGCAAGGGGCAAAAAAAAAAAAGATAAAACCGAGAAAATGTAATTCCTAGAAGTCATAGAGCTTATTTTAGAATATTTATAGAGCTATGCAACCATAGAGAACATGTTTTAAGAAAATTATGTAAGAATGAAGAAGTATTTAAAGAAAGAAAATACTGAGCATGCATGTCCATAGCATGTCCAAATGCAGTCCAAATGAATAGTTCCTCTTACATTTGAAATTAGGACATGAGGATGTTAGTAAATGCCTTATTTTAAATTACTTTCTTAGAAATCTTGCAACTAGTGTTCAAGGAATTTTTTAGTTTATTGAAGCTATAGTCATGCTAGATTTGCAGGATAGATATGCAGACATGGCAATTATTGATTGGTTTGACTTTTGATGGTTAGGTAAAATGTGGTACAGAATTCTGGCAATAATAGCTACCACTTCATGTAACATTTCACAGCCATAGAATCAGAGGGAATAATAAAAATAATGAGAAAGATTAGTTTATAAGTATAGACATGTGAGGAGATTGGAATATCCTCAATAGGAAAAATGTGAAAGTGGAAGTCAATACCTTTTTTCTAGTTTTTTTCCCCCTCTGTAAGGCCTTCATCTCCAAAGCAGTCAGGTTACCTAAAAATTATTTCAATATACGTATTATATGTTTTAAATTGTTATATTCTTTGACCACAGAACTCTAGTACTAGAAATCCATTCCAAAGAAAGCCCTAAAATGTAGATAAATAATATGCACAAAGATCTTCCAAACACAGTAATGTTTAATAGTTCAACAAAGAGTTGAATACAGCCTTGGTTTCTAATTGTGGAGAAGGAGTTGTGAATGAATAGGAAGATATACATTGAGAGATACACATTGAGCAGTCATTAGAATGATCTTTGTGAACAGTGATAACATGGCAAAAATGCTCATAATCTAGAATTAAAGAGGTAGACTATGGAATTATATGTATAAATGATCTCAGCTGTATATAACAAAATAAATATGAGCATGAAGAAATAAATATGAGCATGGAGAAAAGTATGCCAAATTGTTAATGAACTTTGTCCTGGGTAGGATTATAGATTTTTCTTCATAATAGTATTTAGTTCCCAGATTTTCTACATTGGGCATATACATCTTTAATAGATAATAAAGAATAATCATTACCCCCCAAATGCAGAAGACTGGTTATAAGAGAGCCTAGGAATGGGGAGATAGATGAGCCAATGTAAATCATCATGCTTATTGGAAAAGCAATTCAGAATATAAGCCTTACTGACAATCAGTAGCATCACCACAACTGTCAGATTAGTCCTGTCTACTGGTAGACTCTGTTGAGTTTCCCTGGACTCAAACCAATGGAAGTCTCAATATAGATTCTGAACTCTAAGGACACTTTTTTTCCTGGTATTGCTTGTGAAAGTGTAGCCCGAGTCTTTGATGTGCAGATCTTACCTTTTGCATTTGTCATTCACAAACAGATGAAGGTAAAAGTTTTAACTTTGTAATATTACATGTGTAAAATTTTAAAGCTACCATATGATCAATTATGGCTTCCTTAATTTTGCTTTTATAATTATATATTTCATTCTTCTTTTCCATAGGTGCACCATAAATGCAAAAGACTGAAGTTTTAAAAGAGGACAAAGAGTTTGCTGCTAAGATGAATCTGAGCAATACAGTATATTTTGTGCCATTCACAAAAAGGTATTGTCCATAGATCCATGACAAAGCTTTCCCATAAGATGGGAAGAGATTGTGTCTTCTGCTTTTTCTATAATTAATTTTTATTATATTTGTAAAAAAAACAGGGCAAAGTGGAAAAATATTAATAAAATTGGGATAAAAATTATTTTATAAAAACTTTTTAATTTCAAATTCCTTCCTTATAGATTTTCATTATTTTCAGTCACAGCTTACAATTTGGAGAAATACTTGGTTAAAAGAAATGACCTTACCTAAAGTTTCTTGATTCCTATTATCAAATTATTTTCTGGAAATATATATTGCCTTTTTCATTGTAGTACTTTATAATTAGACTTTGAAGTAACATAAAATTTTTCACATCACTTTTCCTCTAATTACAGAAGTAATAGGCTTTGCAGAAAATTTAGAAAATACATATAAGCAAAAAGAAGGAAATATAAAGTTACCTGAAATCACAACACCTACTTCAGATAAAACAAGCCTGTAAAGAAATCCAGACTTGGAGATGAAAGAAGCCATGTTTCCCATCTTCATGGTCTCATCCCTCTTTATGTTCTACCTCTTCCATCCTGCCTCTATTGCTAAAACAAAACAAAAAGGACATTGCCTTATATAAATTCCTAGAAGGATATTACCTGGTCAAAGAATATACCCATCCTGTTCTTCCAGCAATGTACAAAAATGACTGTTTCCTTATGCTCTTACAGAAAACTGTATCTTTTCTCTATTACTTTGTCAATTTGGGAGGTGAAATGAGGTGTCCTATTATTTTAGTTTTTATTTCTTTGATTACTAGTGAAACTGTATACGTTTCATATCCTTAATAGCCACTGCTATTTTCTTTCTCCTGTATGTGTCCTTTGACGGTGTGAGCAGATGTATGTATGTGTATGTGTACACTTGTCTGATGTATGTTTTTATTGAAGTATAATCAACATACAATGTTATATTAGTTTCAGGTGTACAATATGATTCAACAATTCTATACATTACTCAGTGCTCATCAAGATAAGTGTACTCTTAACCCCCTCCCTTTATCTATTTCACCCCCCCACCCACCTCCCCTATGGCAACAACTACTAGTTTGTTCCATATTTAAGAATGTTTTTTGGGGGGCGCCTGGGTGGCTCAGTCGGTTAAGTGGCTGCCTTCGGCTCAGGTCATGATCCCAGGGTCCTGGGATCGAGTCCCGCATCGGGCTCCCTGCTCTGCGGGGAGCCTGCTTCTCCCTCTCCCTCTGCCTGCTTCTCTGCCTACTTGTGTTCTCTCTCTCTGTCAAATAAATAAATAAAATCTTTAAAAAAAAAAAAAAAAAAAAAGAATGTTTTTTGGGGGGCACCTGGGTGGCTCAGTCAGTTAAGCATCTGCCTTTGGCTCAGGTCATGATCTCAGGGTCCAGAGATCGAGCCCTGCATTGAGTTCCCTGCTCCTCGAGCCCTGCTTTGGGCTCCCTGCTCCTCAGGGAGTCTGCTTCTCTCCCTCTGCCCCCCCTCCCCAGCTGGTGCTCTCTCTCTCTCAAATAAATAAAATTTTTTTAAAAAAGAATGTTTTTCTGTCTCTTTTTTTCTTTCTTCATTTGTTTCTTTTTTTTCTTTTTTTTTTTTTTTAAAGATTTTATTTATTTATTTGAGACAGAGAGAATGAGAGAGAGAGAGAGCACATGAGAAGGGGGAGGGTCAGAGGGAGAAGCAGGCTCCCTGCCGAGCAGGGAGCCCGATGCGGGACTCGATCCAGGGACTCCAGGATCATGACCTGAGCCGAAGGCAGTCGCTTAACCAACTGAGCCACCCAGGCGCCCTCTTCATTTGTTTCTTAAATTCCACATATGAGTGAAATCATATGGCTTTTTGTCTTTCTATGACTTCATTTAGCATTATATGCTCTAGGTCCATCCATGTTGCTGTGAATGGCAAGATCTCATTCTTTTTTATGGCTGAGTAACATTACATCATGTGTGTGTGTGTGTGTGTGTGTGTGTACACCACATTTTCTTTATCCATTCATCGATGGATGGACACTTCAGTCGCTCCCATATCTTGGTTATTGTAAATAACATTGCAATAAACATAGGGGTGCATATATCTTTTCGAATTAGTGTTTTCATTTTCTCTGGGTAAATACCCAGTAATGGAATTACTGGAATATATGGTAATTCTATTTTTAGTTTCTTGAGGAACCTCTATGCTGTTTTCCACAGTGGCTGCACCAATTTGCATTCCTTCCAACAATGCACGAGGGTTCCTTTTTATCTACATCCTTGCCAATACTTGTTATTTCTTGTGGTTTTTATTTTAGCCATTCTGACAAGTGTAAGGTGATATCTTGTGGTTTTGATTAGCATTTCCCTGATGATGAGGGATATTGAGCATTTTTTTTCTATCTGTTGTCCATCTATATGTCTTCTTTGGAAAAATGTTGAATCGGGTTTTCTGTTCATTTTTAATCAGATTATTTGGGTTTTAGGGGTGTTGAGTCCTCTAAGTTCTTTATGCATTTTGGATATTAACCCCTTATCAGATACATCATTCGCAAATATCTTCTCCCATTCAATAGGCTGCCTTGCCATTTTGTTGCTGGTTTCCTTCTCTTTGCAAAAGCCTTTTATTTTGGTGTAGTCCCAATAGTTTAATTTTGCTTTTGTTTTTCTTACCTGAGGAGACATATTGAGAAAAATGTTTTTATGGCTGATGTCAAAGGAAGTATTGCCTATGTTTTCTTCTAGGAGCTCTATGGTTTGGGGTCTCATATTTAGATCTTTAATGCATTTTGAGTTAATTTCTGTGTATGGTGTAAAAGTGGTCCAGTTTCATTCTTTTGCATGTAGCCGACCAGTATTCCCAACACCATTTGTTGAAGAGACCATCTTTTCCCCATTGTATATTCTTGCCTCTTTTGTTCTAGATTAATGGGCCATTTAAGTGTGGGTTTATTCCTGGGCTCTCTGTCCTGTTTTATTGACCTATGTATCTATTTTCATGCCAGTACCATTCAGTTTTCATTACTACAGCTTTGTGTAGTGTATCTTGAAGTCTGAGATTGTGATACCTCCAATTTGTTCTTCTTTCTCAAGATTTTTTTGGCTATTCGGGGTCTTTTGTGATTCCATACAAATTTTAGTATTATTCTAGTTCTGTGGAAAATGTTGTTTGTATTTTTTTAAGATTTTATTTATTTATTTGAGAGAGAGAGAGGGAGAGAGCACAAGCAGGGGGGAGTGGCAGAGGGAAAGGGAGAAGCAGGCTCCCAGCTGAGCAGGGAGCCCCACATGGGGCTCAATCCCAGGACCCTGGGATCATGACCTGAGCCAAAAGCAGATGCTTAACTGACTGAGCCACCCAGGCACTCCTGTCGTTGGTATTTTGATAGGGATTGCATTAAATCTGTAGATTGCTTTGGGTAGTATGGACATCTTCCATCCCATCAGCATAGAATATCTTTCCATTTGTTTGTGTCATCTTCAGTCTGTTTCATCAGTGTTTTATAGTCACCTGTCTGGTAAGAATAACTTTTAACCAGCACATATTTTGCATCATTCCTACTTTATTTGCCTTTCACTTTTGTTTACTGCATCATTTTAAAACAACCTTATTGATGTATAACTGACATACAATAATCTGAACATATTTAATGAATATAATATGTTTTGTCATAATATGTATCTGTGAAGATAGTAAACATATCCAGCACTCCCAAAGCTTCTTGATACCTCTTTTTAATCCCTCCATCCCACCTCTTCTCACTCACCCCAATCCCCAGGCAACCACTGATGTGCTTTCTGTTACTTCAGTTTGCATTTTCTAGAATTTTATAGAAATAAAATCATAAAGTATGTACTCTTTTTTTGGCGGGGGTCTGTCTTTTCACTCAACATAATTATCTTGAGATTCATCCATGTTGTAGCGTGTGTCAGTAGTTCGTTTTATTGCTGAAATGCATTCCATTGTCTGCATGTACCACAGATTGTTTATCTGTTCCTTTGTTGATGAGCATTTGGGTTGTTTCCAGTTTGGGCTATTAAAAATAAAGCTGCCATGAACATTTGTGTACAGGGCTTTGAATGGACATATGCTTTCATTTTTCTTGGGTAAATACCTAAGAGTGGAATGGCTCTATTTTCAACTTTTTGAGGAACCTCCATACTGTATTCCAGAGTGCCTGCACCAGCTTGCCTTCCCACCAGCAGTGTAAGAGGGTTCCCCTTTCTTCGCATCCTTGCCAACATCTGTCATTTCCTGACTTGTTAATTTTAGCCATTCTGACTGGTGTGAGGTGGTATCTCATTGTGGTTTTGATGTGTATTTCCCTGGTGTCGAGTGATGTTGAGCATTTTTTTCATGTGACTGTTGGCCATTTGTATGTCATCTTTGGAGAAATGTCTCTTCATGTCTTCTGCCCATTTCTTGATTGGATTATTTGTTCTTTGAGTATTGAGTTTGAGACTTTTGGATATTAACCCTTTATCTGATATGTCATTTCCAAATATCTACTCCCATTCTGTCGGTTGTCTTTTGGTTTTGTCGACTATTTCCTTTTCTGTGCAAAAGCTTTTTATCTTGATGAAGTCCCAATAGTTCATTTTTGCTAGACGTATCTAGCAAGAAGTTGCTACAGCCGAGGTCGAAGAGGTTGCTGCCTGTGTTCTCAAGGATTTTGATGGATTCCTGTCTCACTTTTAGGTCTTTCATCCATTTTGAGTTTATCTTTGTGTATGGTGTAAGGAAATGTTACAGTTTCATTCTTCTGCATGTGGCTGTCCAATTTTCCCAACACCATTTTTTTTTTTTTTTTAAAGATTTTATTTATTTATTTGAGAGAGAGAGAGAGAGCACATGAGAGGGGGGAGGGTCAGAGGGAGAAGCAGACTCCCTGCTGAGCAGGGACCCTGATGCGGGACTCGATCCCGGGACTCCAGGATCATGACCTGAGCCGAAGGCAGTCGCTTAACCAACTGAGCCACCCAGGCGCCCCCAACACCATTTGTTGAAGAGACTTTTTTTTCCGTTGGATATTCTTTCCCACTTTGTTGAATATTAGTTGACCATAGAGTCCAGGGTCTATTTCTGGGTTCTCTAATCTGTTCCATTGATCCATGTATCTGTTTTTGTGCCAATACCATACTGTCTTGATGATTACAGCTTTGTAATAGAGCTTGAAGTCCAGAATTGTGATGCCACCAGTTTTGGTTTTCTTTTTCAACATTCCTCTGGCTATTTGGGGTCTTTTCTGGTTCCATACAAATTTTAGGATTATTTGTTCCAGCTCTGTGAAAAAAAGTTGATGGTATTTTGATAGGGATTGCATTAAATGTGTAGATTGCTCTAGGTAGCATAGACATTTTAACAATATTTGTTCTTCCAATCCATGAGCATGGAACATTTTTCCATTTCTTTGTGTCTTCCTCAATTTCTTTCATGAGTATTCTATAGTTTTCTGAGTACAGATCCTTTGCCTCTTTGGTTAGGTTTATTCCTAGGGTGCAATTGTAAATGGGATCAACTCCTTAATTTCTCTTTCTTCTGTCTCATTGTTAGTGTATAGAAATGCAGTTGATTTCTGTGCATTGATTTTATATCCTGCCTGTTTGCTTAATTCCTGTATGAGTTCTAGCAGTTTTGGGGTGGAGTCTTTTGGGCTTTCCACATAGAATATCATGTCATCTGCAAAGAGTAAGAGTTTGACTTCTTCTTTGCTGATTTGAATGCCTTTTGTTTCTTTTTGTTGTCTGATTGCTAAGGCTAGGACTTCTAGTACTATGTTGAATAGCAGGGATGATAGTGGATATCCCTGCCGTGTTCCTGACCTTAGGGAAATGCTCTCAGTTTTTCCTGACTGAGAATATTCACTGTGGGCTTTTAGTAGATGGCTTTTATGATATTGAGGTATGTTCCTTCTGTCCCTACACTGTGAAGAATTTTATTTTATTTTTTTTTAAAGATTCTATTTGAGAGAGAGAGTGACAGAGATAGCGAGAGAGAGAGCATGAGCTAGGAGGAGAGGGAGAAGCAGGCTCCCTGCTAAGCAGGGAGCCCAACGCAGGGCTCAGTCCTGGGATTCCAGGATCACAACCTAAGCTGAGATACTTAACCGACTGAGCCACCCACGTGCCTCTGCTGTGAAGAATTTTAATTAAGAAAGGATACTGTACTTTGTCAAATGCTTTTTCTGCATCTATTGAGAGGATGGATCATATGGTTCTTGTCCTTTCTTTTATTAATGTGGTGTATCACATTGATTGATTTGGGGAGTTGAACCAGCCTTGCAGCCCAGGAATAAATCCCACTTGGTCATGGTGAATAATCCTTTTGATGTACTGTTGGATCCTATTGGCTAGTATCATGGTGAGAATTTTGGCATCCATATTCATCAGGGATATTGGTCTGTAATTCTCCTTTTTGGTGGGGTCGTTGTCTAGTTTTGGGACCAAGGTAATCCTGGCGTCATAGAAAGAGTTTGGAAGTTTTCCTTCCATTTTGATTTTTTTTTTTTTTTTGAGATTTTATTTATTTATTTTGACGAGAGAGAGACAGCAAGAGAGGGAACACAAGCAGGGAGAGTGGGAAGGGGAGAAGCAGGCTTCCGCTGAGCAGAGAGCCCAATGCAGGGCTTTATCCCAGGACCCTGGGATCATGACCTGAGCTGAAGGCAGACGCTTAACAACTGGGCCACCCGGGCACCCCCCCCCCCGCTTTCGATTTTTTGAAACAGTTTCAGAAGGATAGGTATTGATTCTTCTTTAAATATTTGGAAGAATTCCCCATCTGACCCTGGGCTCTTGTTTGTTGGGAGATTTTTTGATTACTGCTTCAGTTTCCTTGCTGATTATGGGTCTGTTCAGGTTTTCTGTTTCTTCCTGTTTCAGTTTTGGTAGTTTATACGTCTCTAGGAATGCATCCATTTCTTCCAGATTGCCTAATTTGTTGGCATATTGTTGCTCATAATATGTTCTTATAGTTGTTTGTATTTCTTTGGTGTTGGTTGTGATCTCTCCTCTTTCATTCATGATTTTATTTATTTGGGTCCTTTTTTCTTTTTGATGAGTCTGGCCAGGGGTTTATCAATCTTATTAATTCTTTCAAAGAACCAGCTCCTAGTTTCGTTGATCTGTTCTATTGTTCTTTTGGTTTCTATTTCATTGATTTCTGCTCTAATCTTTTTTATTTCTCTTTTCCTCCTGGGCTTAGGCTTTATTTGCTCTTTCTCCAGCTCCTTTAGGTAAGGTTAGGTTGTGTATTTGTGACCTTTCTTGTTTCTTGAGAAAGACTTGTATTGCTAAATACTTCCCTCTTAGGACCGCCTTTGCGGCATCCCAAAGGTTTTGAACATTAGTGTTTTCATTTTCATTTGTTTCCATGAATTTTTTAAATTCTTTAATTTCCTGGTTGACCCATTCATTCTTTAGTAGGATGCTCTTTAGCCTCCATTCTTTAGTAGGATGCTCTTTAGCCTCCAAATTTCCTCTTGTGATTGAGTTCCAGTTTCAAAGCATTGTAGTTTGAAAATATGCAGGGAATGATCCCGATCTGACCTGATTTGTGACCCAGTATGTGATCTATTCTGGAGAATGTTCCATGTGCACTCGAGAAGAATGTGTATTCTGTTGCTTTAGGATGGAATGTTCTCAGTGTATCTGTGAAGTCCATCTAGTGTGTCATTCAAAGCCCTTGTTTCCTTGTTGATCTTCTGCTTAGATCATCTGTCCATTGCAGTGAGTGGGGTGTTAAAGACCCCTAGTATTGTATTATTATCAATGTGTTTCTTTGATTTTGTTATTAATTGGCTTGTATAATTAGCTGCTCCCACATTAGGGGCATAAATATTTATAATTGTTAGATCTTCTTGTTGGATATACCTTTTAATTATGATAAACTATCCTTCCTCATCTCTTATTACAGTCTTTGGTTTAAAATCTAATTTGTCTGATATAAGGATTGCCACCCCAGCTTAGTTTTGATATTCATTAGCATGATAAATGGTTTTCCACCCCCTCACTTTAAATCTGGATGTGTCTTTGGTCTAAAATGAGTCTCTTGCAGACAGCATATCAATGGGTCTTGCTTTATTATCCAATCTGATACCCTGTATCTTTTGATTAGGGCATTTAACCCATTTACATTCAGAGTAACTATTGAAAGATAGGAATTTAGTGCCATTGTATTACCTGTAAAGTGACTGTTTCTGTATATTGTCTCTGTTCCTTTCTGGTCTATGTTACTTTGGGGCTCTCTCTTTGCTTAAAGGATCCCTTTTAATATTTCTTTTAGGGCTGGTTTAGTAATCAGAAATTCTTTTAGTTTCTGTTTGTCCTGGAAGCTTTTTATGACTCCTTTTATTTTGAATGACATCCTAGCTGGTTAAAGTATTCTTGGCTGCATATTTTTCTCATTTAGCACCCTGAATGTATCATGCCAGGCCTGTCAGTTCTCTGTGGATAGGTCTGCTGCCAGTCTAATATTTCTATCCTTGTAGGTTACAGACCTCTTGTCCTGAGCTACTTTCAGGATTTTCTCTTTGTCTCTGAGATTTGCAAGTTTCACTATTATATGTCGGGGTGTTGGCTTATTTTTAGTGATTTTTAAGAGGAAAGGGGTTTCTCTGTGCCTCCTGGATTTTGATACCTGTTTCCTTCCCCAGGTTAGGGAAGTTCTCTGCTATAATTTGCTCTGATATACCTTCTGCCCTTCTCTCTCTTTCCTCTTCTTCTGGGATCCCAATTATTCTAATATTGTTTTGCTTTATGGTATCACTTATCTCTTGAACTCTTCCCTCGTAATCCAGTAGTTGTTTATCTCTTTTTCTCAGCTTCTTTATTCTCCATCATTTTGTCTTCTATATCACTACTTCTCTTTTCTGCCTCATTTTATCCTAGCAGTTAGGGTCTCCATTTTTGACTGCATCTCATTAATAGCCTTTTTGATTTTGACTTGGTTAGATTTTAGTTCTTTTATTTCTCCAGAAGGGGATTCTCTGGTGTCTTCTATGCTTTTTTTCAAGCCCAACTAGTGTCTTTATAATAGTTATTCTGAATTCTAGTTCTGACATCTTATGTCCATACTGATTAGGTCCCTGGCAGTCAGTACTGCCTCTTGTTCTCTTTTTTGAGGTGAGTTCCATCTTGTCATTCTGACCAGAGAAGAAGAGATGAAGGAGAGAACAAAAGACTAAAATGGCAACAACAACCCCAGAGAAATATACACTAAACAAATCAGAAGAGGCCTGAAACTGAGGAAAAAAAATAAAAATAAAATGAAAAAAAATTTTTTTAAACACAAATATAATCAGACAGGTGAACAGAACAGAGCAATACACTGGATCCTGTGTGTATTTTGGTCTGTTTGTTAGAAAACTAGATCCCAAAATTGTAAAGAAAGAAAAACTTATATATGTACAAAAATCAAATTAAATATAATGAAAGGATAGAATGTAACTATAAAAATGAAAATTAAAAGATAAGAAAAAACAAAAGATAAACAACAAGAGCAACAACAAAGGAAGGGATATAAACAGACAAGTGAACAGAACAGAGCAATACACTATCTTCTGAGTGTATTTTGGTGGGTTTGTTAGAAGAAACTACATCTCAAAATTTTAAAGAAAGAAAAACATATATATACAAAAATAGAATTAAATGCATTGACAGGATAGAATGTAACTGCAAAGATGAAAATTTTAAGACTAACAAAACAAAGAAGAAGAAAAAAGAGCATATGATCAGACAGGTGAATAGAAGAGAGCCATACACTAGATTTTGGGTGTGTTTTGGTCTGTTAGAAGAAACTATATCCCAAAATTTTAAGGAAAGAAAAACTTACATATATATAGAAATAAAATGAAATACAATGAAGGGATAGAATGTAACTGTAAAAATGACAATTAAAAAAAGATTTTAAAAAGGAGTTGATAAAATAGGAAATTGATTGGAAAAGGAAAGGAAAAAAAATTTTTTCTAATTGAAAGAATAAGAATCATGGGGGGAAAAGTCATGAGTTCTATGTGCTATATTCCCCTAGCACTGGAGTTTTGCAGTTCTCTTTGATCAGTAAACTTGGTCTTGGCCAGATGTTCTTGCTGATCTTCTGGGGGAGGGGCCTGTTGCAGTGATTCTCAATGTCTTTGCCCCAGGCAGAATTGCACCACCCTTGCCAGGGGGACAGGCTAAATAATCTGTTCTGGTTTGCTCTATGTGGCTTTTGTTCCCTGAAGGCTTTCTGAGCAGCTTTAGAGGATGAGAATGAAAATGGTGGCCTCCTAGTCTCCAGCCCCAGAGCCTAAAGCTTGGGGCCCAACTTCTCAGTGTACCACCAGAGAAAAGCAGTCAGTCACTCCTGTCTCCCTGGTCTCCGGCTGCACTCCATGCTTACCCTGCCTGTGACCAAGGGTTTCTATCTCAGGCACACGACCCCATTTCGAGTCTCCAAACCCTGCAGACTCCTGCGGAACACTCCTTCACCACTCCTCTCCCAGGAAGGAAGGGGGGTCTCACCGGTACTGCCACTTGCTGGGTGCCGGCTCAGGGAGCAGTCACCCGATCATGCCATGGTTCGTGGTTTGTGACAACCCCGAGCTGAGAGCCCACTCCTGGGCTCCCTGATTGCAGCTGGCTTCCCTGCTCCAGTGCCTGGGAACTCTGCCTCACTCAGGCACCCCCGGTCTTCCTGTGACCCTGGGGATCCTGAGACCACACTGACCCACCTAAGGTTCTGCCCCTGCTTAGCAATGTGAGCACCTTTCAGGTGAGACCTCCCTCACTGGAGCAGGGTTCTGATTTTGCGTTCTGCTGCTGTATCACTTTCTGGTAGCCGGCTTATGGAGGCTCCCTACCCCCGTGGTTTATCTTCCCATATATCAGAATCACTCAGATTCACTTCTCCGCACCTCCTACCTTGCAGAAAGTAGTTGCTTACATTATTTTATAATTCTCAATGTACAGGTCTTGCACATTCTTTGTCAGATTTATCCCTAAGTATTTCATATTTTTATGCTAGTGTGATGTTTCAAAGTTTTGGTTTCCATTTGTTCATATATAAAAATCTAATGGAGTTTTATATATTGATCTTGATCTTGTGTTCTGCCACTTTGATTAACTCAGTTATTAATTCTAGTAGCTTTTTGTAGATTGCATTGAATTTTCTACATAGGTGGTTATGTTGTTTGTCAGTAAAAGTCTCACTTCTCCTTTCTAATCTTGATGTCTTTATTTTTTTCTTGCCTTATTGCACTTGTAGACCATCCAGCACAATGTTGAAGAGAAGGGCTGAGAGCAGACTTCCTTGCTTCATTCCTAATCTTAGGAGGAAATCATTTGGTCTTTGACCATTACTTTTGATATTAGCTATAAATGTTTCATAGATTTCCTTTAACAAGTTGGGGATATTACCTTCTATTCTGAGTTGGCTCAGAATTTTTATCAGGTTTGAATTTTGGATTTTGTCAGATGACTTTCTACATCTTTAGAGATGATTATTTGGCTTTTTTTCAGATTGTTGATTTGGTGAATTACATTGCTTGATTTTTGATTATTGAACCAACCCTGCATTCCTGGGATAAATCCCATCTACTCATGATGTATTACCCATTTTATATATTATTGGATTTTATATGCTGTAATTTTGTTATCAGTTTTTGCATCTATATTTATGAAGAATTTTGGTCTGTTTTCCTTCCTGTAATGTTAGTTGTTTCTGGTGGCAGATAATAAATCCAGTCCCTGTTACTCCATCTTGGCTGGAATCAGAAGTCCATTCATTGTATTTTTTTAAGATATAGAAGTTATTAATTGCATATAGTCAATCTTACTGATTTTAGTTTATGACTTTTGCCTCTGGTGTCTTGCTTAGTATTTAAAGATTCACCTGAAATTTATTTAAGAAGTTTTTATGGTGTCATTTTTTTTGTATTTAAATATTCATTTCTTTAGAGAATCATTTTAGTCTAGAGTATGACATAGTGAAATATGTATTCTTCCAAATGATTATCCATAGTATTTAGCTTTATTCACACTGAAGCCAAAATATTTAAAAGTTTAGAATACATTTTTTTTAAAGATTTTATTTATTTATTTGAGAGAGAGAGACACAGCAAGAGAGGGAACACAAGCAGGGGGAGTAAGAGAGGGAGAAGCAGGCTTTTCACTGAGCAGAGAGCCTGATGCGGGGCTCAATCCCAGGACCCTGGGATCATGATCTGCACTGAAGGCAGACGCTTAACAACTGAGCCACCCAGGAGCCCCTAGAATACATTTTGATGATTGAAAAGATTTTAGTTCTCATTAATTTAGTTCACAGATCTTTTTGTTTTTCCTAAAGACATTCTCATAATTTGCTTTTTTTTTTTTTTTTTGGCATAGTCTTGAAAATGCATATCCTTGATTTAATGTATTGTTTCTCTTTTCTGTTCTCAGAACATTGAAAAAAAAATTTTTCAATGTTAGTTTTGTACTTTTAGTCACTTGACTGACAACTAAATTTAAGTCACTTTTTCAATAGTATTAATACATTGACTTTATACTTGGTTATCAATATTCATGGATTGTCAGGATGAGTGCCCAGGATTACAAGTGGAGTGTGCAGAGGAATGCCTTTTTCCTGTTTGAAACCTTTGATGGATCCCCACCACCCTCAGGATAAAGTCCAAATTTCTTAATATGGCCTAAAAGGCCTGGTGTGATTTTCCTTGGCTTAACACCAGCTTTATATTTTCTCCTTCCAACTCTTCCATACATCCATATTGAATGAATTACTTTATTTTTTCCTAAAAAGGCCTGCTTTTTCATATCCAAGAAAAAATAGACTGGGTCACCCTATTATATCTTCTATTAAATTTTTTGCTTTTTCATCATAAAAATCGTTTATAACCATTTTGTTATTTGTATCATTATAGTGTAATGCTTATTCCCACATCGGACTCTAAGCCCTTTAAGGACAGGGACCACATCCCATTGTACCTGGGACCAACCAACACCCAGTACATACCTGACAAATAGTAGGCACTCAATAAATATTTGTTGAGTCAGGAAAGAGTTGCCTGGATAGATGGTTAGGCTGCTGACCTACATATGCTAATGATTTAACTAGACTAACCATGTAATGTACATAGCTAACGCTGTCATGTCACAAGAGAAAAATGATTCTTAGCACTGACTACTTATACTTCTTTATTAACAATCCTCTTTTTCTCTTCTCCTTGAATGAAGCCTGTTGGCTCACGTTTTTAAAAACACAATTTTATTGGCCAATAACTAAAGTTCTAGCATAGTTATCTGATGGGTCAAGGAAGAAACACAAATTATCCTGTGACATGTTCAGTGTTGGAATGATTGATTCTCATGGGGGGGGTAATATTTATAATAAAAAAATATAGATGAAAGTTAATATTTCAGTATTTTTCAAAAAATAAGGATCTATATCAGCTAAATGTAACTATTAACAACCAATATATAAGCATGTCAAAATAATGTCCTTCTATTAATAGAAATTTTAAACTCAGAATATTTTGTGAAGCAGCAGAATAATCTGCCTCTTTAAGTGAATGTTAGCATAATCTCCAAATAGTAGCAGTTTGTTACCTAATTACCTATTCTATATGTATATATTGTATATTAAGAGCATGGGCTCTACAGTTAGATCTGGGTTTGGGCCCCAGTTCTGACAAATACTAGCTCCCTGATTATGGGGGAGTAGTTTTGCCTCCCAGTTCTAGTTTGTTATATAAAATCAAAGTAATAAAGTCTTACATTATGAAGCTGCTATAGGGATTAAAGAAAATAATATATACATATATGGAACTTAGTGTTTCCTGACACATAATAGTGCTTAATAAACCTTAGCTGTTATTATTTCAATATCAATTAGACCAAAATGCTTTTTTTTTTTAAAGATTTTATTTATTTGACAGAGAGAGAGCACAAGCAGGGGGAATGGCAGGCAGAGAGAGAGAGAGAAGCAGGCTCCCCACAGAGCAGGGGGAGCCTGATGTGGGACTCAATCCCAGGACCCCAGGATCATGACCTGAGCCGAAGGCAGCCGGTTAACCAACTGAGCCACCCAGTTCTTGATGAACTGCCCGTCTGTTTCCCAAAATGGTGCACCACTTTATATTCCCACCAGCAGTTTTGGAGGGTTCTGCTTTCTCCACATCCTTACCAATAGTATTTGACTTTTTGATAGTAGTTATCCTAGTGGATATAAAATGATATATTACTGTGGTTTTAATGTTTATTTCTCTAATTACTAATAATGTGGAGCATCTTTTCATGTGTTAATGGCCACTTGTGTATCTTTGGTGAAATATCTATTCAGATCCTTTGCCCGTTTTTCTTTTGGGCTATTTGTCTTTTTATTACGAAGTTGTAAGACCAAGGTGCTTTTTAATATTAATTTGTATTGCCACCAACCAAGATGTTTTAGAAATAAGTTAATGTCAAACCTTATTTTTTTACAGGTACTAAAAACTTACCCCAAAAATATTTGTAAATGAGAGATAAGGCTGACTGGGATATCAAAAGCAAAACATTTGCAAATACTGGACATCATGCGTAAAGGGGTGCCAAAGGACCCAGAGATTGCTGATCTCTTCTACAAAGATGATCCTGAAGAACTTTTTATTGATTTGCATGAAATTGGACATGGAAGTTTTGGAGCAGTTTATTTTGTAAGTAATTTTAGAATTGTTGAGAGAGATTAAATTAGGGGAGTTTGAATTCTACACATTCGATTACTTGTAAAATATACTTGCTTTTAGTGTTTATTCTATAAATTAAATGTCTATACTAGAGGCAAATACTCATTGCTGAAAAGGTAGTCCTAGAATTCTAGGCATTATTAAAGTCAGTGGAATCTCTGTCACCTGACTCTGCTATCAAGGTAGTCCAAAAAATGTTATAAACTTGAATTTTGGCCCTGTGCATTTCCTCTATATACCAAGCTCTTTTCTGCCTCAGGGCCTTTATATATGCTATTCCTCCCACCTAGAAAATTCTACATATTGCATCCCCATCTCTGCCTAACTCCTGCTTACCCTACAGATTTCAGCTTAAGTGTTACGTCCACAAGGTGTCCTTTCCTGTTCAGCTGTCCAGCACTAAATTAAGTCTTTCTTTATGACCTCATAGCACCCTGTGCTTATATGTTGTTGCATTTATCATGGTTGTAATTAAATAATTATGTGTGAGATTTTTTGACTCATGTATGTCCCTCCCCCTACATAAATGCCGTGAGGGCAGGGGTTATGCCTATCTTATCCATTGCTATATCCCCAGTAACCTGTATAATGTCTGGTAATAGTAGGAAATCAATAAATGATGGACAGATGGATGTATGAACGGATAGCTACTCAGACAGGTGGACCAACAAAGATTTTCAGTAACATTCATGTCAATTCAGTATTTTAGGTTAAAGGGTATAATGCTTAGCCCCCTAGAGTCAGTTTGAATTCTTAAGATTGTGGTTATCTTCTGATAAGAAGAATGAGAAGTGACTGAAATGTTACCATAGCTCATTCACCAATTCATTATAGAAAATGTAGTTTTAATTTATTTATATAACCTTAGAAGTTCACCTCATCAAAATCACAAATACTTAAGAGACCTAGTCCATGAAAGCAAGTGATATTTAAGTACTGCTTATTACTTATTTCTCCTCTAAACCTGTTATTGAATAATTTTTTTTCTTAATCAAATAGCATTTGACTTTTAAGTGATCCTTTATGTTTTGGCATCTGGGTAGGGCTTATCTTCAGTTGTCCTTCCAAATAAGATTTTATTAATTGCATTTTTATTTCATCTTTTTGTTTCTAGCCAGATCTTCAGCCTGGGTTTCCCCTGAACTCTTTCTCATGCCTTTATGTCTGTGCTCAGCATTACCACTTCTCCTTTGCCCCCACTTAATATTTAGCTTCCACTCAAGTACATTTTATCATTAAGTGACCGTCCATGGCTGAAAAGTGTGCTAATTTTCTAGTCAACACTGCTATGTTAGTCTTTGGGCTTAGAATAGTATTTAAAGCCCAATCAAAGTCCTGCTTCCTCATTCACAGGGATGCTTTTTTTCCTTAAGTTTATTTATTTATATTTTTTTTAGTAATCTCTGCCCCCAACTTGGGGCTCAAACTCACAACCCTGAGATCAAGAGTCACATGCTCTATCAGCATGAGCCAGCCAGGCACCCCAGAGATGCTTTTTTTAAAGAGGATTTTTAAATTATAAATGTACATACAGAAGTGTGCATAAATATATACCCATATATTTTGATATGTAATTTAAAGAACAGTTAAGAGGTAAATCCCTTTATAAACACCAGCCAGGCCAAGAAATAGAATATTGCCAGCACCTCTGAAGCCCCTCTTATGTTATGTCTATTTTGAATTTTATGGTGATTATTTTCTAGTTTTTCTTTATATGTAACCCACTCTCTTCTGCACCCCTAACAATATAATTTTGTTTTGCCTGGTTTTGAACTTTCTAAAAATTGAAACATTCTGTATATATTTGTTTGTGATCTACTTGTTTTGCTCCAAGATACGTTCCTCAGTCACCTTTTCTTTCTTTCTATTTATAACTCATTCATCCTCTCAGAATCTCTTTTGGCCAGAGTCAGAGGGTAGTTCCAATCTCTATCTGACTTTTGTATTTTAAAAAGCAGCTAGATATAATGAGCACTGGGTGTTATATGCAACTGATGAATCACTAAATTCTACCCCTGAAACTAACAATACACTATATGTTAACTAAATTGAATTTAAATTTAAAAAAATAAATAAATAAAAAGCAGCTAGGCCCCTCTCAAAATTCTCCTTTTGACTACAGTAAACCAAGCATGTTTTGAAACTTATAAGCCTTTGGACTAAGGACAAAATGAGACCTACTTTGTAGGTCATTTGTAGTAGGCTGCAGGAGACCTAGCAATTTATTTGCTATTTGGGCTAAGTCCTGTCTATTTAACTAGAGTATATGCCTTTTGAAAATGAGGACTCTTTCTAATATCTCTTTACAACTCTAAAGGTTAGCCCAATGTCCTGTTTACAGTAGGCACTAAATATATGTTATTTGTTGATATGATAGACTAGAAAAATCATAAGGATATCTGGGTGGCTTTGAAAATGTAATCATTAACTATGTAGTATTGCCTATACGAGTAGTACAGGCCCATATAAACCCGCAAGGCACTAAAAAACAGATTAAAGGGGAATTAACTTACACTTTACTGTAAAACCTAGAAAAGCTTTAACCTTTTATCTATAATGGTCACATAGGTAATACCTGAAAATGGATTTCTCATTGGCCACAGTAATATTTATATGTAGTTCCTCCCTCACTATAAATAGATTCTTCCTCTTGTTACTCATACCATGATAACCAAGAAGACTGTCATCTCTTTCTTGGACAACTGCAGTAGCCTCCTAAGCCATCTTTGTGTATCCACTGTGGTGTCTCTTTAGTCTGTTGTCCACACGACAGTGAGCTTGGGGAAAAAAGAAGTAAATCTGATCAAAACCCTTACTGTAGCCAGCCTACAACGTCTTCCACAATGTGTCCCTGATTGTACCGAAGCTATATTCCCTCTCGCTCTCATTGCCCTAGCTATACTATAATAGCTTTCTTTTGACCATCATCATAGGATTTTTGCATAAACTGTTCTTTCTGGAATGTTTCCCCTTTTACCTTCACCTTCTTAACTCCTGTTCCTCTTTTTGCTCTCAGCTGGAGCCTCATTTCTTCAGGGAAGCCTTGCCTGACCTGCCCATCCCCCCATTTTTGTTTCTCAGAGTAACACATACTCTTCTTTATAGCACCTGTCATAATTGCAATTTTACATTTGTTGGTTATGATATTTTTGTTACTGTCTGTAACAAGAGATAGGTACTGGGCATATTTACTCACAATTCTTAGCCCAATAACTGACACTTTTTGAATACCTAATAAGTATTCGTTGAATGAATGAGTAAATTATAAAGAACTCAGAGAACTTGGGGTACTGCTAATTAGTACTTTTCATGAATCCTAGTCATGCTAGCAAGCCATTCAGACCAGATTCTAGCAACCAACATTTTTATACCTAAACACTGTAATTCTGTTAGACTTTTGTAGTTTACAGCTTTTACACTAATGATGCCAGGAAATATGTTTAAAGCAAGCTCTCATAGACTCAATCAGCTGAGAGTATATTTAGAAAAAAACGGAAGCTATTGGTGAAATACCTTTGTGTGTTTGGATTTACATAAGTGATTCAGAAATTAGCAGCATTAACAAATAAGATAGTAAGAAACTCTGTATGAAAGGAAAATAGAAAAGGACCGAGCATGTTCATTTTTTTATTCATTTAAACACAACTATGAAGTTTCTACGTTTGTAGTGTTGCCTTGTTGAACTTCACATATCTTCTATAATCCACCTAAGGCTAATAATTTAATTCCGTCCTTCTGGGTATAATTATTACCTTTTAGTTGAGACTTAATAACTAAGGCAAAACGAAAAGCTTATTTTTAATTTTTATATTTCTCTATAAATTAGCAACAAGTGGACAGTAATCTAAATGTAGCTGGAAAGGGTTGAGAAAATGTCAGAAACACATAGTACTCTAAATATTTTTTGAATCAGTGATCTTGCTTAAAGTTACTGAGATTATTAAGACACTTGGAAGTGTTAAATATGAATGTAAGTTTCAAGAATAACACTTGACATGTGTAGAGGTTGTAATCATAATATTGTTTGAAGTGCTGGAAAGCTGAGCCCCACTGATAGTTTCCTTTTTCTGATTAAAACATTAATTTTTTTTAAGTTTCAGTTCTGAATTTTAACCAGTATAAAATTGCATTAAAAATTTTACATCCAGGGGCACCCGGGTGGCTCATTCGTTAAGTGTCTGCCTTCGGCTCTGGTCATGATCTGAGGGTCCTGGGATCGAGCCCCTCATCGGGCTCCCTGCTCCGCGGGAAGCCTGCTTCTCCCTCTCCCACTCCCCCTGCTTGTGTTCCCTCTCTCGCTCTGTCTTTCTCTGTCAAATAAATAAATAAAAATCCTAAAAAGAAATTTTTTTTGGGGGGGGGACGCCTGGGTGGCTCAGTCGGCTAAGCATCTGCCTTCAGCTCAGGTCATGATCCCGGGGTCCTGGGATCGAGTCCCACGTCAGGCTCCTTGCTCAGCGGGGAGCCTGCTTCTCCCTCTCTCTCTGCCTGCCACTCCCTCTGCTTGTGCTCCACCCCACTGACTAATAAATAAATAAAAATCTTTAAAAAAAAAAAATTTTTTTTTTTACATCTAAACCAACTCTTAACTTTATTTTTTTTATTTTTTTATTTTTTTTAAAGATTTTATTTATTTATTCATGAGAGACAGAGAGAGAGAGAGAGAGAGAGGCAGAGGGAGAAGCAGACTCCCAAGGAGCAGGGAGCCCGATGTGGGACTCGATCCCAGGACCCTGAGATCATGACCTGAGCCGAAGGCAGACGCTTAACCATCTGAGCCACCCAGGCGCCCAAAACCAACTCTTAACTTTGGAGAACAGACTGATGGTTACCAGAAGGGAAGGGGGAGGGGACAGGTGAAACAGGTGATGGGGATTAAGGAGCACACTTGTGATAAGCACTGGGTGATGTATGTAGTTGTTGAATCACTAAATTGTATACCTGAAACTAATATTACACTGTATGTTAACTAACTGGAATTTAAATTAAAACTTAAAAAATAAATTTCACATCTGAGGGGGCGCCTGGGTGGCTCAGTTGGTTAAGCGACTGCCTTCAGCTCAGGTCATGATCCTGGCGTCCCGGGATCGAGTTCCGCATCAGGCTCCCTGCTCAGCAGGGAGTCTGCTTCTCCCTCTGACCCTCCTCCCTCTCATGCTCTCTGTCTCTCATTCTCTCTCTCTCAAATAAATAAATAAAATCTTAAAAAATTTTCACATCTAAGAAGAATCAACGTGAAAATGTTTTTCAAATATTGAGTCTGTGCTCCAGTAGGCAGGTTTTGTAAGGAAATATACTTACCAAGTCCTAAGTAATGATTACTCTGTAAATGTAAAGAAATATATATATATTACATTTATTATATATATAGTTTTTAAAGATTTATTTATTTTTAGAGAGAGAGCATGTGCGGGGGGAGGGGCAGAGGAAGAGGGAGAGAGAGAATCTCAAGCAGACTCCCTGCTGAGCACAGAGCAAGACACAGGCTCGATCTCAAGACTCTGAGATCATGACCTGACCCGAAATCAAGAATCGGACACTTAACTGAACCACCCAAGTGCCCCAAGAAATATATTTTTATCCTAGGGTAACTTTTTTCAAGTCTCTGTTTCCAAATAAGCATTGATTATAAATAACCTTAATAAGCAATTAGACAATACCATCTGATTCCATTTGTGTGGGTCTTTTTTTTTTTCTTTTTATAAAGGTTAAGGATTTGTTTTTTAAAAAATACCATTACAAGTTAAAATTCCTCATTGCTTGAGCATTTCCTAAACCTTTCCCAGTCTGTTTAACCTGCACAGTACATAGATTCACCCCCAAAATATCCGCTTTTCAGATACAATCACTCTAACCTTTATTGTAATACTGAATTCACATCACCTTGTCTTTGTTGCTGTCACATAAGCAGTCTTAGAGTTAAATTTTAAAAACCAGCAAAATGAGAGATTTTTGTTTTTAACAAAAGTCCATCTGTACCTTCTAAATGAACAAAATATCTAAAAAATGCCTTTGTAGAGGCCTGCTGATGTGAAAACTCTGACTAGTAGATACCTTATTTTTTTTTTTTTTTGAAGATTTTATTTATTTATTTGAGAGAGAGAATGAGACAGAGAGAGCATGGGAGGGTCAGAGGGAGAAGCAGACTCCCCGCCGAGCAGGGAGCCCGATGTGGGACTCGATCCCGGGACTCCAGGATCATGACCTGAGCCGAAGGCAGTCGCATAACCAACTGAGCCACCCAGGCGCCCTACCTTATTTTATAATAGGTACTTTTGCCTTTCTTTAGTGCTTATAAAAAAAATTTTTTTTTCATAAATAAAAATCTTTAAAAAAAAATAAAAGGGCGCCTGGGTGGGTCAGTTGTTTAAGCGACTGCCTTCGGCTCAGGTCATGATCCTGGAGTCCTGGGATCGATTCCCGCATCGGGCTCCCTGCACAGCGGGGAGTCTACTTCTCCCTCTGACTGTCCCCCCTCTCGTGCTCTCTCTCTATCATTATCTCTCTCAATAAATAAATAAAAATCTTTAAAAAATAATTTAAAAAGATTTTTTTTCAGTGTTCATTTGTTCAGCATTTTGTCATTCAGTAAGACTCTGGCTGAATTTTTATATCAATAAGTTGTTCATTTTTTAACTTAAAGATTTTTTAATTAGAAAAAAATTTAAAAAAAAATTTTTTTTTTTTAAAGATTTTATTTATTTATTTGAGAGAGAGAATGAGATAGAGAGAGAGAGCATGAGGGGGGAGGGTCAGAGGGAGAAGCAGACTCCCTGCTGACAGCAGGGAGCCCGATGCGGGACTCGATCCTGGGACTCCAGGATCATGACCTGAGCCGAAGGCAGTCGCTTAACCAACTGAGCCACCCAGGCGCCCCTAAAAAATTTTTTTTAATTAGAAAGAAATTCACTGTTTTATCTGAGGAGCTTCTTTAAGTGTTTTTAAGAAAGTGATTCTACATTTTTCTCTAAAATTGGTGACCTGATTTTATCAGTGAGTGAATTCCAATCTTTTACCTCAGAACCACTGCTATAGGTTTACTGGTTTACAATAATAATATCATAGAATCAAAATAGCTTACTGCCATCAGGAGTACGGCACTGATGCAGAGCTCTGTTATTAGAAGCCAAAATTAGATAATCTTTTAATGTCTTCTATTTATTTTTCCAAAAATTTTTAGAAAATTATCTAGTTTTAAATCTCTTAAGAAAATCTGGAGGAAGACTATTACTTGAGTTATTTGTTATTTTCATGTGTGCTTTCACTGAATTGTATTTGGGGTATGGAAACGCTATATAGAGATAATTATGAGACAAGGCAGTCTTTATAGATGAAGACACGCACACATTTGTAAGTATATATGTAATACATTCTTACTATAAACATAAGTCCCCTTGGGAGAGAAAGTCCCTCTTAAAATTAATCTTACCTTCTGCTGCATTGTTCAATGCAGTAGCCACAATTTAGATTTAAATTAATTAAAATGTAAACTCCATTTCCTCAGTCACTGTAGCCACATTTCACATGCTATCATATACAATGTAGATATAAAGCATTTCCATCAAGACAGAAAGTTCTGTTGGACAACACTGCTCCAGGGATTATCACTGATATATATTCTGGTATAAATTCTCTCATATTCTTTCTACACGTACACTCACATTAATATTATTTTGCAAAAGTAAGATAATATGCAGCTTGTTTTTTTACATCTTTCCATATTTCTGTATATTCATATATATTACCTCATACTTTTACTGTTTATTTCATCATGTGATTGTACCACATTATCTAACTGGTTCTCCATCGATGGACATTTTATATGGTGAAGCCAGTATGGATGTTTTGGAAATTTGACTTGTTTTTGTTTGATTGTATATATAATTTCTAAACCCTAATCCTTTTTAATATTATGGTCTTTGCATGTATATGGATAGGGATCTAAAGAAGCTGTACTTTAGGGGGGGAAATGTCTATCTAGCCTATCAGAAGTTGCAGCATCTTTAAACTATGATAGTAAAGTGTGAGAATGTTATTTAAAGTCTCTAGTCGAATATTTAAGTTAAAGCGGCTGAAACATCATTCTCTTTTATTTTTTCTTCTGCTGTCTCAACACAGGCCACAAATGCTCACACCAATGAGGTGGTGGCAGTTAAGAAAATGTCCTACAGTGGGAAGCAGACACATGAGGTATGTTAAAGACAGTTGTATACCTAAACTGATATAAACCAGTTAGTATGAAATTGATGGTAGAAACAAAGTTCTTTAAACATTTATCATAGTTCTTTTTTTATTCCTTTTTGTGGTGTATATAATAAATATTCTTAATATTCTACCTCAATCAACTAATTTGTGGAATAGAAAATAAGTTGGTATAATAGATTTATCATATATTTTAATAGATTTACATTTACATGTACTAAAATTAAAGAAATAACACAAGTTTAAATGGCTTCTTCATTTATTAAACTTTTACTTTGTCCATTTAAAATAATGAAAAGAATACTATATATGTATACTTGATAGTAAAATACTATTTCCAGCCTAAAAAATTATACCATTTTCTTTATTACTTCAATAGAAATGGCAAGATATTCTCAAGGAAGTCAAATTTCTACGACAATTAAAGCATCCTAATACCATTGAGTATAAAGGTTGTTACTTGAAAGAGCACACTGCTTGGGTAAGTCAAAGGACCTGTATTATCATTTATTTCCAATTAAATTTTTTTTTCTATTTTTTCTGTTATCTCTTTGTTTTTTTTAATTTTATTTTATTTTTTAAAGATTTTATTTATTTATTTGACAGAGAGAGAGCTAGCAAGAGCAGGAACACAAGCAAGGGGAGTGGGAAAGGGAGAAGCAGGCTTTCCGCCGAGCAGGGAGCCTGATGCGGGGCTCGATCCCAGGACCCTGGGGTCATGACCTGAGCCACCCAGGCGCCCCTCTGTTATCTCTTTGATCTGTAAAATTATCAGTCCCATTTCTGTCCCATTTGACTTTTGTTATCAGTATTTAACATTTGTTAATACCTCAGAGTGTGCCATATGGTATACATTCTATAAGATTAAATATGATATCTAGCCTATGGGAAATTTTATTCTATAAACAATTAACAGATAGTGAAAAGTTAGTACCATTTTATGATTTATTTGCAAAAGTAAAAGGCAGATCCTTTTATTCTCATCCTAGAATTTTTATTGTAATTTCTCATCCCCCACTCAAATTCCCCCAAAATTTGGGATTATGCTTAGTATTACCATCATGGTCTACGTTTTATCAGACAGGGCCTAGCATGTGATTAAAATGAAACAGTCTTGGGTGCCTGGGTGGCTCAGTTGGGTTAGTGTCTGACTCTTGATTTCGGCTCAGGTCATGATTTCAGGGTTGTGAGATTGAGCCCTATGTCGTACTCTTTGCTGGGTGTGGAGCCAGCTTGGGATTCTCTCTCTACCTCTCCCTCTGCCCCCAGTGCTACCTCAAAAAAGTCTTTTGTTCTACTCTATCTTTTTAGTATATTTTTACATGATTGTGTTTCTGTGTTTAGGTTAGCTACTGTTTAGTACATGAAAATGCTATATACTTTGTACTTTATCAGACCTTACGTTCCAATTTAGAGTCCAATCTAACTGTCATTTATTGAGATTCATTTATTGAGAAGTTACCATGTACGAGTGATCTCCAGTTAAGGAATGGAATTTTTGTTCCCAGATGGACTATCAAACAATATACTTAAACATAAACATTTCTTTTCAAGCAGCTTTTAAGATATATAGAGTCGTTGCTTCTGTTCTGAGCAGAAGAAATTAATCAGAGGAGTATTTCATTATCTGGACATCAGTTCTCTGGCAATCTCAGCCATCTTAAAGGAGTCAAGAAAGGGATTTTAAGCATGCAGGATAAATGTTACAAAATCAAGTGCTAAATATTATGTGTTTGGAGTCTTCAGAAAATCCTCTGAGCTCTTATTTAAAGCCTATTTACTCTTAGATTACATAGAGTGCTAATAAGGTTGGTTAATGGGTCTCTGTCCACAACAGATTTGATAGGCTAAATAGAAGGAGCTCATAGGAACTAAACTGCTGGAGACATGCATACAAACAGCCACAAGACTAATATGACCAGAAGGAAGAAATCAGGGAAGTTAGAAAGCAGACCTATAATTTAGAAGTAGAAGGGCACCTGGGTGGCACAGTCAGTTGGAAGTCCAACTCTTGATTTTAACTCAGGTCATGATCTCAGGGTCGTGAGATTGAGATTAAGTCACGCTCCACACTTAGCACAGAGTCGGCTTGAGTTTCTCTCTCCCTCTCCCTCTGCCCTCCTCCCCTCACGTTGGCTCAGTCTCTCTCTGTCTCAAGTAAATAAATAACTCTATTTAAAAAAAAAAAAAGGTAGAGCAACTAGAGCTGTTAATGTCAGGAGCAAACAACTAGCCACAGCTCAGGTGTCCTTGTGTTATGGAATAATAGGGAAAAGATAAAATGATCAGAATATACATTAACATAAAAATTTTAAAAATATAACCATAACTGTCCTAGAACCATATTCTCTCCATTTGGTTTTAAAGTTCTATGTTCATATTCCATATACTCAGTTAAAGGAAGTTATATGTGCATATTAATTTACTTAATTTTTTTTTTTTAAGATTTTATTTATTTCTTTGCCAGAGAGCGAGAGCTCACAAGCAGGGGGAGCAGCAGGCAGAGGAAGAAGCAGGCTCCCCGCTGAGCAAGGAACCCAATGCGGGGCTCGATCCCAGGACACTGGGATCATGATCTGAGCCAAAGGCAGACGCTTAATGACTGAGCCACCCAGCACCCCCAAACACTCCTTCTTTAACCAATTTTGATGGAAACATTTCTTAAACAACTAAGTAAATTGGGATGCCTGGGTGGCTCAGTCGTTAAGCTTCTGCCTTTGGCTCAGGTCATGATCCCAGGGTCCTGGGATCGAGCCCCGCATCGGGCTCCCTGCTCCGTGGAAAGCCTGCTTCTCCCTCTCCCACTTCCCTGCTTGTGTTCCCTCTCTTGCTGTCTCTCTCTCTGTCAAATAAATAAATAAATCTTAAAAAAAAAAAAAAGGAGCATTTGTCAATTATACCTCAATAAAGCGGAAAAAATAGTGCACATAAAAGGCTAATGTTTATTATAGTATTGATTTAATGTGGAATCTCTCATTTCACAATAAGAAATAAAATTATACGTCACACCAGTTAGAATGTCTAATACCAAAAAGACAAGAAAAAACAACTGTTGGCAAGGATGTGGAGAAAAGGGAATCCTTGTGCATTGTTGGTGGGAATGTAAATTGGTGCAGCCACTGTATGGAGTTTCCTCAAAAAATTAAGAATAGAAATACCATACAATCTAGTAATTCCACTACTTGGTATTTACCCAAAGAAAACAAAAGTGCACATTTGAAAAGATATATGTACCCCTATGTTTATTGCAACATATTTATAATAGTCAAGGTATGGAAGCAACCTCAGTGATACTGATAGATGAATGGATAAAGATGTGGTGTACATATGCAGTGTAATATTACTCAGCCATAAAAAAGAATGAAATTTTGTCATTTGCGACAACATGGATTGACCTAGAGGGTATTATGCTAAGTGAAATAAGTTGGACAGAGAAAGACAAATACCATATGATTTCACTTACATATGGAATCCAAAAAAAAACAAATGAACAAACAAAAAACCAGGAACAGACTCATAAACACATAGAACAAACTGTTAGTTGCCAGATGGGACAGGGGTGGGGGAATGGGTGAAATAGGTAAAGGGAATTAAGAGGTGCGAACTTCCAGTTATAAAATAACGAAGATGAAAAGTACAGCATAGGGATATAGTCAGTAATATTGTAATAACTTCATATGGTGACAGATGGTAACTATACGTAGGGTGGTGAGCATTTCATAATGGATAATTGTTGAATCACTATGAAGTATACCTGAAATCAACATAATATTATATGTCAATTATACTTCTATTAATACATAAATAAAATTAATGTTTCTGAATTTGCTTATTTTAATGTCAAGCAGAAAACTATAATAAAATTTCAAAACTTTAAACTTCTGTGTTTCTTATGTTTTAAATTATTCTGGTAATGGAATAATTTTAACATATATAGTTATATATTTAATTACATATATAAATATATAATGAATTTAATAGTTTAGATGTGAATATATAACTCTGTTATACATAATAATATATGATATATGGGACGCCTGGGTGGCTCAGTTGGTTAAGCATCTGCCTTCGGCTCAGGTCATGATCCCAGAGTCCTGGGTTTGAGTCCCACATCAGGCTCCCTGCTCAGCAGGGAGCCTGTTTCTCCCTCTGCCTGCCACTCCCCCTCCCCCTGCTTGTGAGCGCTCTCTCTCTAACAAATAAATAAATAAAATCTTTAAAAAAGCAATATATGATATATAATATGTTTTAGGTACCTGGCATTACTAGAATGATATAGAAGAATATGATACTATATATTAATCTTATATAATGTATGATTATTATATGCTATAATAATATATAATATAACATCATATATCATATATTATATAATTTTATATCTCATGTATTATATAATTTTATATACTTCTAAATTATTCCAGTAATACAAAGTACATAATAAGCACATGTTTTTGCATCAATTATTTTAAATGAAAAGAGCTAATATGTTAATAGACCATGGTTATGTGTAGGTGACATTAGGAAATTTGTATTTCAAAGGAACATATAGTGTTTTTTAGAATAAGAAAATAGTATGGAGAGAGAGAGAGAGAGAGTGTGTGTGTGTGTGTGTGTGTGTGTGTGCTTGTGTGTGTAGAGAGTGGTCACTGAGCACTCATAGTTCTGACCTTGTCTATAGATCAGTAGTCTGGGACACGTAAAAAAAAATCTAAGATGAGAGTAAAAGAATTTTCTCCTTTTTGCTTTTGAAAAGACTCCCAAGATTGCAAACCCAGTAAATATCAATAGTATTTTAATAATACTGTTCTAGAAATTTTCTAAGATAAAAATTTAAATATCCCATCTCAGAGATGCAAGATATGTAATGACAGACACATAGCAAGCTATGTTTTCAGATTGAGTTCTAAACAATATTTTCTTGTTTAGAACTGTTTTAAATATGAAAATAAGGAATTTACTACTTGTTTATTTTATTTAGTTAGTATTTCCCAGTATAGATTATATTGGCTCATATATTTGGTTGCCACTTTCCAAGTTACAAAATTTAACTTATAGTGCAACCTAGCTACCTTAAATATTTTTGAAACAAGATAGTGTAGAAACTAGTAAATTAGTAGCAATCTCAGCTTGACCATTTATATCCAGTGCCCAGTTCCAAGGAGGAAATAAAACCATATGATAAAAGTTATAAAAAATCAATTAGTGTCAGATGACCAAAATTTAATCCAGGTTCAAGTAGGTCAGAATACTTACTCTCAGGGCGCCTGGGTAGCTCACTTGGTGAAGCGTCTGCCTTCGGCTCACGTCATGATCCCGGGGTACTGGGATCGAGTCCTGCATCGGGCTGCCTGCTCTGCAGAGAGTCTGCTTCTCCCTCTCCCTCTGTCCCTCCACCCTGCTCATGTTCTCTCTCTCACTCGCGCATGCTCTCTCTCTCTTGCGCTCTCTTTCAAATAAATAAAGAAAATCATTTAAAAAAAGAATACTTACTCTCCTAGCATTCTTAGTTCCTTGGTTACTTAAGTTGGTTTTAGCAGTTTCTTATTAACTGTCATTATTCTGGTTATTATTTTAATCTATTACAGTTGGTGATGGAATATTGCTTAGGCTCAGCCTCTGATTTGTTAGAAGGTAAGAATAAAAGCACTATCCCCCTCCTTTATGTTCTGCCTTGACCAGAATAGTATCTACTCCTATATTAAAGTGCAATTTGGGCAAAGCAAATGGATGCTGACTCATACCTAAGGGTTGTGTGGATGAGCTGTGCAAACTTTATCTCTGCAGTGGCTGAAAGTGTCTCGGGAATGATTAACAGCCCTCCTGCTGTTCAGTGCATGGCCCATCCAGGGCAGGTACTTACTAAAATGTTCGGCTAATATGATGTATGTACCCAAAAACGTCAAATTCATATGTATATATGAAAGAGAGGTAGATGGTATCAAATTATATTGATATTTAACTCCTTCAAATATCTTGACTTCACCCAGTTCTCTTCTGCAAATACTATTATAATCAGAGACTGGGTTAAAAATTTACATTAAAAAAAAACTTTTTTATATCACCCTTGATCTCTGAATAGAAATTGCTTATTAGCTGCTTTCACAAATAATGAAAACCTGTAGTTAGAAGAGGTAATTATAGATGCTCTGTGGAGAGGAAAATAATACAACCTAAAACATTCTAGGCATTTAAAATGTGAGAAAGGACTGGTAAATTTGGGCCTGGCCAATGGGAATCAGTGGTGGCTTTGACTTGCAACTGACAGGTCAATTAACAACGCATTACAGTGAATATCAGGCTTTGTTTTATTTTGTTTTAAGGAGTTTGTTTGTTTGTTTGTTTTTGTACTTGAGTTTCCTGTTATCTGATTATTTATTGCAATTCTATAGGAAATATGGTGGATGTGTTCCCAAATTGTCATTTGAGAGTATGTAATTCAGTTTGGTATAACTGTATAAGATTTTAAGAAGAATGCAACTGATTACTACTTCTGAATTTTTCTTTTCCTTCCTCAGTTCACAAAAAACCACTTCAAGAAGTAGAAATCGCTGCCATTACTCACGGTGCCTTGCAGGGGCTGGCCTACCTGCATTCTCATGCACTGATTCATAGGTAAGATTGGAGACCAGTTACATGTCAGTTACAGGACTATCCAAGGAATCTTGAAAGTTAGTGCCCGCTCCACTTTTTAGGGTGCCTGTGGATTTATAGGAAGCAAAGAGATTGCTGCTGCTGCTGGATGTAAGAAGGAAAGTTGTCAGAATACAGCTTCTGTCTTTTGGTCTGTCCCAGATGTTCACAAAGACTTGCATCACCTCTGTTCTATAGGTAACTGTTCTCCAAGGCAGGATGTTGCAGGAAAATTTGAGGAAGGGCCCAGCAGCCTTTTGATACAATGCCAAGAAGAAAAGAAAATTAGCCTTCCTTCCACATATTTATTTCCTAGCTGAGTTTCTTCTCCTTTTCCTGTTGCAAATAACAAGTCAATATTATATAAATACGTGCTATTTCATAACTTTAAAATATTGTGCTTTTCTATAGTCCACATAGATATTTAGGAAGATATTATTGTATTTATCTTGGCAGCTGAAGAAACTGGGACTCTGAAAGATTAAAATAATTGCCCACAGTTTCACAGGTTTTACATAATAAAGATTGAAGCTCAGATTTCCTAACTCCTAATCCAAGGCTTTCCTCTACCTTTTATTTTCTCTACCACAACTCCACTGTCCTCCCTCCAGTCTACTTCCTACTACTAACTTCTCCTAAATAAAGATGTTCTCCTAATCTTTCCTTCTCTCAGTAAAGAACTGCTAGTACAGTTACTTTAATGAATGGTGGCAGAAATGGTGGAATATGGGGTAGATATAAAGGATCTCCAATGGCTCAAAAACAAAAGAAAAAACTTTGACATTTACTAGGAAGAAATGAAACTATTACATCATAGGTTCCCCTTTTGCTTCTGTTTTAATCACCCCAGAGTAGCCATTATCAGTTACTGGTACAACAAAGGCAGAACTTCCTCAAAATAGGCAGACCAAAATTCCTGCCGTGAATTTGGCTTATGTATAACAAAGACAAAGAATGGACTTAACCATATCTAATAAATGCTGATAAAATGGATTTAACCATAGTGTCTATGGGTTTGACAAAAAAAATTTTTATAGTACATTTTTTTGGTACCAAAATGTCATTACCAAATGCCAACTTGTTTATATATGATTTTGCTGGTTCCTGTTTAAAGCCATGGTTCATTTTTTTGTGCCTTTGTTAACAAAATCTGCATATTGATTTAATGTTTTATATTCTATATTATACTTTATCTTCTTTAGTATATAAAAGAAGTTGAAAAAACAAAGCTTTTAAAGTGTGCTCCCCGGGGTGCCTGGGTGGCTTAGTCGTTGGGCGTCTGCCTTCAGCTCAGGTCATGATCCCAGGGTCCTGGGATCGAGCCCCACATCGGGCTCTCTGCTCCGCGGGAAGCCTGCTTCTCCCTCTCCCACTCCCCCTGCTTGTGTTCCTGCTCTCCCTATCTCTGTCTCTGTCAAATAAATAAATAAAATCTTAAAATAATAATAATAATAAAGTGTGCTCCCTATTTAAAAATAAAAACCATGTCTCAGATTTATTATTTTGATTTGACAAGTCAGTGTTCTAATTGAAGGTAATAGAGAAGAGGTATTTTTCTTTTGTTAGATAAATAAGTGTTTTTTTAATTCTCTCAGCCAATGCCTAATGTCATCTTGAGTAAAGAAACTGAATTTTCAAGAGAAAATTTTTGGAGACATTGTTTTGGAAACATTTGAACCTTCTCATTTTCAGCTTCCGTTTTCCTCATTCTCTCTGCTTTGTCTTTCCACAGCCCACCAGTTTATAAGTCTTGGTTCCTAGTACTCATTACACCTCATGCTTTTTTTGAAGAGAATCAAGAGTACATCCATGTCTTTTCATTCTAAATTATCATCCTCAACAATGAATATTTTAAAATAATATTTTGAAAACTTTTCTGCTGCATAAAATATCTAATAGCTTTAGTAGTAACAGCTTGCGATTCTTTGTAGTAATACAATAGAAATGCAATTTCCTAATTCCTAATCCTTGTTTGTTTTGATCTTTCAGGGTCTTCTTTTTACTGTACAGTGTTATTTTTAAAATAACACCTTCTATATAACATGTACCCTCAAATGCCTTAGAGTTGCAGTTACAATTAAGGCAGAGAGAAAGGGTCACAGGCAAGAAAGAAAAGGTATGTTTGTAGTTGAGGTTTATTGGTAGGTAGATAATACAGTTATTGAAGGTTTATTTAGACTCCAAAAATGTTATGTAATTTGGAAAAGAAAAAAAAAGGCAGTTACAAATGGCACCAGTTTTCCCAGCATAAGGGATACTGTTGATGACTGGATTTAGCATCTGAGAATATGTTTTTTTAAGTGTAGCAATGGAATAGGTTTCCTTGTCTGCCACGTCTGTCTGCCTTTTTTCTCACTGCATTCCTTCCCTCTAAATAAAGCTCTACCTTTTAGTAATTACTTTGACCTACCTGTAAGTACATCCAGGAATCTGGGCCCCCTTATAACATGTGGTAATTACTAAATCCCCTTCTGGCTATCTGAGCAAGGTTTTTTTTTTAATAAACTTTTTGTCTTATTAATTGCATGCTCTGACCTATTCCATAATCAAAGTTGAAAAGTAATTTTCTAACCCTCTTATTTTTTCCTATAGGGATATTAAAGCAGGAAATATTCTTCTAACAGAGCCAGGTCAGGTGAAACTAGCTGATTTTGGATCTGCCTCAATGGCTTCTCCTGCCAACTCCTTTGTGGGCACACCTTACTGGTATGTAGAATTTAAAAACTAGAATTTTAAAATATACATACATGAACAAGATGGGCTCAAAGCATTGCTTTTGTTTTGTTTTTTGACAGTGTCTCACCATGTGCCTCAAATGAGATTTCATTAAAGGATAGAAAACTCACTGGCAAAAAAAAGAAACACTCTGACTTAGTATAAAATTTCCAGAGACTTTAAATTGTTCGAATAAGGTTGATGTCACTGTGTGTAAACTGAGCAGGATTATCAACTCACTGACCAAGCTCAGGTTTTAGATTTCATTTGAAGTTTCTTTTGAAACTTTCTCTTGAAGCAGAATCTCTAGGCAAGGACAAAGTAGCTTCTTTAACCTTCTCTAGTCAACAAGCATAAATATTACCTTTCAGTGAAAGAAATCCGGTTTCTTTTTTTTGTTGAGTTCTTTTTTTGAGACTTTTCTTAGTTTGTCACTCTGACTGAAAATTTCACCCCATCTGTTCAAGATGCCTTTCCTTCCTTTCATAGATAAACTAGAATTTCATTGTATCTTGGACAATGACTTATATCCCTGGATAATTACTTACCTATTAAAAAAATTAGCTACTATTTGAATTTCCTTTCTGTCAATGATCATCAAGTAGCATTTACTAAGCAGTCACTTACATATAGTAACAGAAAAAAAAAAAAACCATATTAAACTGATAAGACCCCTGCCCTCCTATGGAAATCCATTCTGGACAAACAATATCCATTATCATAGCCTGTTTGTTCATTTTTTGAGTTGTAATATCTTTGAAATATCTGATTATATTGTTTTAAATAGTTCCATAAGTATTTTCTATGTTGTCTATAGTTATTTGTTTAAGTATTTCCTACATATCAATCCTTTACAAATCTTTCTGAGGTAGCTACTAGAATTCTCTCCACATTACAGATGGGAAAACTGATATACAGAGAGGTTAAGTAATTTAGCCGTGGTAAAACTGATAGACAATGGTGGAACCAGGATTTATTGAAAATAATGTGTTGTTTCCTGTAAATCCTTGAGTATAATGTTTATGTTTTGAACAGTGTTTTTCCAAATGACTTGTATAAGGAAATAATACCTTTATTAGAGAAAATTTTAGACTGTGCTCAAACACAGTCTAAACACCAAACACCAAATCACTTCATTAGATGAATTTTGTTTTTAATTTGCAACTCAAATTTTGTACATTACACTTGGCAGGATGGCTCCAGAGGTGATCTTAGCTATGGACGAAGGACAGTATGATGGGAAAGTTGATATTTGGTCACTTGGAATCACCTGTATTGAATTGGGTAAGTGAAAGAGTTGTGTTTTTTTTTGTTTTTGTTTTTGTTTTTTAAGATTTTATTTATTTGACAGAGAGAGACACAGCGAGAGAGGGAACACAAGCAGGGGGAGTGGGAGAAGGGAAAAGCAGGCTTTCCGCCGATCAGGGAGCCCGATATGGGGCTCGATCCCAGGGCCCTGGGATTATGATCTGAGCCAAAGGCAGATGCTTAACAAGTGAGCCACCCAGGTGCCCCAAAAGAGTTGTTGTTATTGTACTTTTGAAAATCACTCCTGACTATAATTGTTAATTCATTCATCCTGCTATTATTTAATGGGTCACTGCTCTATGTGGGCCAGGCAGTGTGAATTTATTAAATTTTTTTTCTATGCTTTTGTATAACATCAGATTACTTTCTCTTTGCTACATTTTCGTGTTATTAATTTAAAAGAGTTTGAGCAGGTATAGCAAATAACAAATGTGGGAATATACAATAATAAGTATTAATATTTGAAAAACATCCATTCTCCATATCATGAATGATAACTTATGCCCTTCCTTCCCAGTAGTAATTTAATTTCGACGTGTATAAGGGAAATCTAAAAAAGTAATAGCAGGCTTATCCAAGATCTGACTGTAAAAACTCTATTTGACCCATTTACAGAGCAACCTCAGAGAAAACTTCTTGTTAGAAGATGCCCTCTGCTTTAAAGTTGTTCCCCAAACATTGTTACATTTACATAAAATTGTCTAACATACCACAGATTCTTGATTCTCTGGTTGTATTTTTTGAACTTTAAATGTATCCTGAAGTCACCTTTATCTGGGGTGACTTAACCAATGATTCTCAGGCAGATTTAACCAATGATTCTCAGGTCACTGGTGGGGCAGATAAGATTACTGTGGAGTTGGAGAAAGTGATGCACAGTTGACCTTCCAAAGCCACTGAGATCCGGCTCCAACATTGCCTTTATCTAGATTTTTATTTAAAATTTTTATCTATAATTATTTTATTTATAATTTTATAAATACATTTAATTTAATTTTTTCATCAGTTTTTAAAAATTTCTTCATCTAGTTTTTTGGGTTAATTTCCTCTACTCTGGTATCCAAATTGATCCTGTAAGAATTTCTGAGCTCCAGTTTGATTCTCAGACTGTAGTTTTCTTTATCCTGAAATGTTTGGCTTGTAAAGACAACTTGGGATACTTTGTATTGCATTTCCAATTGCTTCACTGACTCCTTCCTTGAACAAAGAAACATATGATAAAGATACAAGACTTGTCTTCTTTTTTTTTTTTAACCTTAAAGAAATATTACTTTTTAAAAAAACTGAATTCAGGGAGGAGAGTTAGAATATTTAATATTTAATTTTTTAAAAATAAGTAATATTCATATGGTTTATAAATCAAAAAATATAAAAAGACATGCAGTGAAAGAACTTCTCAGACCTCTGGCCCTATTGACCCATTTCCTTTCCGACCCCTGCCAGTACATACAGGGTACCACTGTTACTAATTTCTTGTATATCCTTCCAGAGCTTCTTTACAAATATACAAACAAATATGGATATACATGTATTACATTCCTTTTCTCACCCAAATTAACATATACAAGTGGTTCTGTATATTGATTTTTCACTTAACAACGTCTTGGAGATCTGTTTTATATTAGTAACTTAGACCTCTTTTTCTTTTTCTTTTTCTTTTTACTGGCATCATCTTACTCCTCCAGTATTACGGATATACCATAATTTATTTGACTGGTCCTCTGTTAAAGGATATTGAGGTGGTAGATTTCTTTTCTACATTCTTTTTTTTTTTTTTTAAGATTTTATTTATCTGAGTGAGAGAGAGAACATGAGCAAGGGGAGGGGCAGAGAAAGAAGCAGACTCCCCGCTGAGCAGGGAGCCTGATTCAGGGCTCCATTCCAGTACCCTGGGATCATGACCTGAGCCAAAGCAGACACTTAACCAACTGAACCACCCAGGCGTCCCTCTTTTTTACATTCTAATATTGTGTTATTCTCTCTTTCACTGCAAAGGAAATTAACTTAATTTATTCACACTGATTATGGAGAGGGAGACTCAGCAGAAATATTTGCATACTTTAAAAAGGACATATGATGCACTTCCAATAATACTATGTACAACTTTACAAGGTAGTCCTAAAAGTCAGAGGGCCAAAACTAGTCCAGACAATTTTGAAAAAGTAGAATTTGGACAGAAAAATCACTGTACCAAAATCCATACCATCATAATTAAATCAATACAGCATTGATGTAGGGAAAGACTAATATCCAATAGAACAGACAGTAAAACCTAGAAATGGACTCATGTATAAGTCAGATTTTGTTATAAGACTGGAAAAGCAGGGGCGCCTGCGTGGCTCAGTCGTTAAGCGTCTGCCTTCAGCTCAGGTCATGATCCCAGGGTCCTGGGATCGAGCCCCGCATCAGGCTCCCTGCTCCGCAGGAAGCCTGCTTTTCCCTCTCCCACTCCCCCTGCTTGTGTTCCCTCTCTCGCTGTGTCTCTCTCTGTCAAATAAATAAATAAAATCTTTAAATAAATAAATAAATAAAAAGACTGGAAAAGCATTATAAATCAGTGGGGAAAGGATGGCCCATTTGATAAATAATATGAGGCAATTTGTTAATTGTATAAGGAAAAACTATAATTAGATCCTAGCTTATGCCGTACACAAAAATAAAATTCCAGATTGGTTAAATACCCAAAAGTAAAAAGTAAAACTTTAAAACTTTTAGGAGAAGCCCTCTTATGACTCAGTTTCCTCATCTGCAAAGTAGAGACAACAATGCTACAAAGCAGGTGCTATTATGAAGATTAATGAATATATAAAGTATTTATCAATGGATACTTGGGCTGCTTCCATATCTTGGCTATTGTAAGTAATGCTGCAGTAAACATGGGAGTGCATATATCTTTTTGAATTAGTGTTTTCATTTTCTTTGGGTAAATACCCAGGAGTAGAGTTTTTGGATCATATGGTCTTTTCTATTTTTAATTTTTTGAGGAAATTCCTTACTGTTTTTCACAGGGGCTGTACCAATTTACATTCCCACCAAAAGTGAATGGATAAAGAAGATGTTGTATACACACACACACACACACACACACACACAGAAATATTACTCAGCCATAAAAAAGAATGAAATCTTGCCATTTTGTGACAACATGGATGGACCTAGAAGGTATTATGCTACATGAAATTAGTGAGAGAGAGAAAGACAAATACAACATGATTTCACTTATATGTGGAATCTAAACAAATAAATGAATAAACAAATAACAGAATCAGACCCATAAATACAATGAACAAACAGATGATTGCCAGAGGGGAGAGGGGTGGGGGATGGGCAAAATGGGTGAAGGGGAGTGGGAGATACAGGCTTTCAGTTATGGAATGACTAAGTCACAGGAATAAAAGTCACAGGCATGAGGAATATAGTCAATGGTATTATAATAGCCTTGCATGGTGACAGATAGTAGCTACACTTGCAGTGAGCATAGCATAATGTAAAGGGTTGTTGAATCACTGTGTTGTACTACTGAAACTAAGTAACATCCTATGTCACCTATACTCTCTCTCTCTTTCTCTCTCTATATATGAAATACTTAAAATATGGCATGCCATGTAATAAACACTATATAAATGTAATTATTATTACTATTATTACTATAGGAGTATATACCTTTATGGGTGTGGGAAGAATTTTTCTAAAAATATTTTTGAGGGGCTCCTGAGTGGCTCAGTCCTTAAGCATCTGCCTTCAGCTCAGGTCATGATCCCAGGGTCCTGGGATCGAGCCCCGCATGGGGCTCCCTGCTCAGCAGGAAGCCTGCTTCTCCCTCTCACGCTCCCCCTGCCTGTGTTCCCCCTCTCGCTGTCTCTCTCTCTGTCAAATAAATAAATAAAATCTTGAAAAATATATATATATATTCATATATATATATTTTTGAAAACATTGACAAATATGACAACTTTTAGTACTTTAAAATATAAAGCTATGTGGGGCACCTGAGTGGCTCAGTCGGTTAAGCGTCTGCCTTCGGCTCAGGTCATGATCCCTGGGTCCTGGGATCGAGCCCCATATCGGGCTCCCTGCTCAGAGGGGAGCCTGCTTCTCCTTCTCCTCCCCACCTGAGTGCTCTCTCTCACTATCTCTGTCACTGTCTCTCACTCTCAAATAAATAAAAAAAAATCTTAAAAAAAAAAATATATAAAGCTATGTAAAATACAAAAATTAAAAGATAAGCCAGAGACTAATAGAAAGTAGTTTCAACATACCTAACCAACAGAGTATTGGCCCAGAATTTTTAAAGATTTCTTATCATTTACCACATTTCTTTATCAAAAATAAAAAGACAAACAGCCAGTAGAAAAATGGGCAAAGAATATAATCAGCAAGTTCACTGAAAAAGAAACCTAAATGGACACCAAACATTCAAAGATACTCAGGCTCGTTAGTAATAAGGGAAATGCAAATTAATACCTTATCACACTGGGGCACCTGGGTGGCATCCAACTCTTGATCTCAGCTCGGGTCTTGATCTCAGGGTCATGAGTTCAAGCCCTGTGTTGGGTTCCATGCTGGTCATGGAGCCTACTTTAAAAAACAAACGAACAAAAAACTTTTTCACATTTATCAGACTGGCAAAAGTTCTTAAGTCTGAGGATAATAAATAAATTTTGGGAAACTACTAAGGAAACAGGAACTCATTCATTATTTGTAGAAATGTAAATTGATATAACAACTTTGGGGTGTAAATTATCAACATCTAGTAAAGTCGATGAGTAGTCTCAGTGGCCCAGAATTTCACTTCTAAGTGTATTCCTTAAAGAAATAGTTATGCATATACACTGGAAATGTGTACAAGAATGAAACCTTGTGTAGAAGCTAGAAAAGGTTGAAACAATCTAAATTCTTATCCAAGGAGGAATGGATAAATTAATTATGGAATACTGTATCACAGTTAACGATGAACTGGATCTACAGGTATCATCATGGATAAATCTCAAAAATCATAACATTGATGCAGAAAAAGCATTTGACAAAAATACAGCATCCTTTCTTAACAAAAGCCCTCAACAAAGTAGGGATAGGTGGAACATAACTCAACATCATAAAGGCCATATACGGAAGACCCACAGCTAATATCATCCTCAATGGGGAAAAACAGAGCCTTTCCCCTATAGTCAGGAACAAGACAGGGATGTCAATTCTCACCATTACTATTTAACATAGTACTGGAAGTCTAGCTTCAGCAGTCAGACAACAAAAAGAAATAAAAGGCATCCAAATCAGCAAGGAAGAAGTCAAACTTTCATTATTTGCATAGGACATGATACTCTATGTAGAAAACCTGAAAGATTCCACCAAAAAATTGCTAGAACTAATTCATGAATTCTGCGAAGTTGCAGGATATAAAATCAATGTGCGGGGGCGCCTTGGTGGCTCAGATGGTTAAGTGTCTGCCTTCAGCTCAAGGTCATGATCCTGGGGTCCTGGGATCGAGCCCCACATTGGGCTCCTGGCTCAGCAGGGAGCCTGCTTCTCCCTCTCCCTCTGCCTCTCCCCCTGCTCATGCTCTCTCTCTCTCTGTATCTCTGTCAAATGAATAAATAAATAAATCTTTTTTAAAAATGTGATTTAATCTTAAAAAAAAAATAAACTCAATGTGCAAAAATCTGTTGCCTTTCCATACACCAATAATGAAGCTCCAGAAAAAGAAATCAAGGCATAGATCCCATTTGCAATTGCACCAAAAACAATGAGATACCTAGGAATAAACCTAACTAAAGAGGTAAAAGATGTGTGAAAATTATAGAACACTTGTGAAAGAAATTGAAGAGGACACAAAGAAATGTAAAAGCACTCCAAGCTCATGGATTAGAAGAACAAACATTGTTAAAATGTCTATACTACCCAAAGCTATCTACACATTTAATACAATCCCTATCAAAATAACACCAGCATTCTTCACAGAGCTAGAACAAACAATCCTAAAATTTGTATGGGACCACAAAAGACCCTGAATACGAAAGCAATCCTGAAAAAGAAAAAACTGGAGGCATTACAATTCTAGATTTCAAGCTATATTACAAAGCTGTAGTCATCAAGACAGTATGGTACTGGCACAAAAATAGACACACAGATCAATGGAACAGAATAGAGAATCCAGAATTGGACCCACAACTATATGGTCAACTAATCTTCAAGAAAGCAGGAAAGAATGTCCAATGGAAAAAAGTCTCTTCAACCAATGGTGTTGGGAAAACTGGACAACATGCAAAAGAAAGAAACTGGACCAATTTCTTACACCATACACAAAAATAAATTCAAAATGGATGAAGGACCTAAATGTGAGACAGGAAACCATCAAAATCCTAGAGGAGAATACAGGCAGAAAATTCTTTGACCTCGGCTATAGCAACTTCTTACTAGACATGTTGCCGGAGGCAAGGGAAACAAAAGCAAAAATGAACTATTGGGGCTTCATCAAGATAAAAAGCTTCTGCACAGTGAAGGAGACAATCAACAAAACTAAAAGGCAGCCTACAGAATGGGAGAAGATATTTGCAAACGACATCAGATAAAGGGTTAGTATCCAAAATCTATAAACAGCTTACCAAACTCAACACCCAAAGAACAAATAATTCAATCAAGAAATGGGCAGAAGACATGAACAGACATTTTTCCAAAGAAGACATCCAGATGGCTAACAGACACATGAGAAAATGCTCAACATCACTCATCATCAGGGAAATACAAATCAAAACCACAATGAGATACCACCTCACACCTGTCAGAATGGCTAAAATTAACACAAGAAACAACAGGTGTTGGTGAGGCTGTGGTATTCTTGCATTGTTGGTGGGAATGCAAACTGGTACAGCCACTCTGGAGAATAGTATGGAGATTGCTCAAAAAGTTAAAACTAGAACTACCCTATGACGCAGCAATTGCAGTACTAGGTATTTACCCAAAGGATATGAAAATACAGATTTGAAGGGGTACATGCACCCCAATGTTTATAGCAGCATTATCAACAATAACCAAACTATGGAGAGAGCCCAACTGTCCATTGACTAATGAATGGATAAAGAAAATGTGGTATATATACAATGGAATGTTACTCAGCCATCAAAAAGAATGAAATCTCACCATTTGCAATGATGTGGATAGAGCTAGAGTATATTATGCTAAGTGAAATAAGTCAGAGAAAGACAAATACCATATGACCTCAATCATGTGGAATTTAAGAAAGAAAACAGATGAACATATGAGAAGGGGGGACAGAAAAAAGGGAGAGAGGGAAATAAACCATAAGAGACTCTTAATGATAGAAAACAGAGGGTTGATGGAGGGAGGTGAGGGGGGATGAGAGATGGATGAAGAGGTTTAAGGAGGTCACTTTTTGTGATGAGCACTGGGTGTTATATGTAAGTGATGAATCACTGAATTCTACTCCAGAAACCAGTATTGCACTGTATGTTAACTAATTTAACATTAAATTTAAATTTAAAAAAATTATAAGACTGAATATTTAATGAACAAAGAAAGTTGCAAAAGTATAGGTACAGTATGATACCAATTATGAAAATTTTATAAACACTTCTTTATATTGTTTGAGTGTGTGTATGTTAGTATATATATATTTTTAAAGCATAAGAACATAGATGTAAAAGATGTAATTTCAAAATAGAACATTCTCTGGAGAGAGGAAGAAGAATAAAGTTATATCTACTTTATTACTTTTTTTTGGAAGAAAGTTCTGAAACAAATATGGCAAAATACTGATTAAATGGTAGGTATCATTATCTGCAAATTTTAAAGATTTTATTTACTTACTTTGAGAGGGGAGAAGGGGCAAAGGGAGAGGCAGAGAACTTCAAACAGGCACTGCACCCGGCACAGAGTCTGTCGTGGGGGCTCCATCCCACAACCCTGAGATCATGACCCCAGCTGAAACCAAGAGTCAGATGCTTAACCAACTGAGCCACCCAGGCACCCGGAAGAATTTAACTTTTTAAAAATGAGAAATAGGGGCACCTAGGTGGCTCAGTCAGTTAAGCGTCTGCCTTCAGCTCAGGTCATGATCCCAGGGTCTTGGGATCGGGCCCCATGTCGGGCTCCCTGCTCAGCGGGAGAGTCTGCTTCTCCCTCTCCTCACTGCTTGTGCTCTTTCTCCCTATCTCTGTCACTATCTGTCTCTCTCCAATAAATAAAATCTTAAAAAAAAAAAGAGAGAGAGAAATAAATGTACATTCCTGTGGTTTAAAAAAAAACAAAAACAAGAACCTGCCCTCTGCCTAGCACAGAGTTAGCAATTTGGAATAAATTTTAAAATTAGACACCCTGGATTTGAATTTTGGCTTTACCAACACTTAGCTGGCAGGACCACCCCAAATGCACTAACACCAGCAGGCATCCACATAATCTAGCATGTGACTGACACCTTTTGGAGTTGTATAACATGTTCATCCTGACTGTGAGAGTTTGGACAACTTTCTCAACTTGCTTGAGCCTCAGTTTTCTCACCTAAGTGAAAATATCAATACATATACCCTAGATATTGTCAACTTCAATAAGATAACATATGTAAAGTGTTTAACATAATGCCTACCACAGAACAAAGGCTCAATAACAGCTAATTGCATTTGTATGTAGGATTATTCCTATTTTTGTCATTTATATTCTAAAATGAACCAGAATTAAACATAACACTGATGCCGTAGCAGCAATTCATCTGTTATGAAAATTTAAGAGGATGTACTACCTAAGTTGAACTTTACAGCTAATTAGCGTCCACCCATTGTTTTAACAAGTTTTTTTCTTACCATAATCTTTCTAAATATACGGTGGATTCTACCCTTTCCAACCTTCTTAAATAGAGCAAACAACGTGTACCTTTTTTTTTTTTAAGATTTTATTTATTTATTTGAGAGAGAGAGAGAATGAGGGATAACACAAGCAGGGGGAGCAGCAGAGGGAGAGGGAGAAGCAGGCTTCCCGCTGAGCAGGGAGCCGGATGCGGGGCTTGATCCCAGGATCCTGGGATCATGACCTGAGCTGAAGGCAGATGCTTAACGACTGAGCCACCCAGGCGCCCCTAACATGTACCTTTTTATGATGATTCAAGATCACCATCCCATCACTTTTTGTACTGTGTAGATGTAGTAATGACTGAAGTTTCAAACAGCAGTTCACACTGGTTGAAATAGGTACTTATCCCAGGAGATACTTTTAGAACTTCCTCTCTTGAGAGAGGCCCTGGTATATGCTTAATTTCTGATTTTATTTTTTATAAAAATGAATTAAAGTATGTATGAAAACACGGTCTCGGTATCAGCCTAACTTAGATTGCCTTTTATACAATGATTTTCGGAATTAAAGAACAAAGTAGCCATCTCGGGGTGCCTGGGTGGCTCAGTCATTAAGCATCTGCCTTCGGCTCAGGTCATGATCCCAGGGTCCTGGGATCGAGCCCCACGTTGGGCTCCCTGCTCTGTGGGAAGCCTGCTTCTCCCTCTCCCGTCCCCCTGCTTGTGTTCCCTCTCTCACTGTGTCTCTCTCGTCAAATAAATAAATAAAATCTTAAAAAAAAAAAAAAAAAGCACAAAGTAGCCATCTCCTGAATTGTCTTATCCTCCACAATGGCTATTCCTGCAAACTGACAGATGATACTACTGAATTATACTTACAAACATAGACTGTGTGGTCAGACAAATGTGAGTTCTGATTCCAGCTCTGCCATTTCTTAGTTGCGTGATTTCTGTCAAATTATTTGAACTGTCTATGAAATTTGTGTAATAAGAACCCCTACCCTACCTTACCAGGATTGTCTGGATTAAATGAAAATATAGATTTAAAGTGTTTATTATTATAATCCCTACATAGTATACTTAATAAATGTTAGCTATGTATCATATTTCATCCAAAATTTTAATTTACATTTTAACATCTCTTTAAACTGGAAGGCATTTTACAGGCAACAGCATTTTATAATTATAATTGGCAGCATTTTTCTCCAAATTATACATAAAATTGTGGTGCATCTTAATAGTGGTACATTTTATAGTCCGTGGCATCTTAGATTCAGAGAAGGATGGTAGTACATGCTCAGTTAATATTCATTAAGTAAAACTGTTACCAAGGACATTTAACTTCTCAAGAATTACTCAAAATGTATTATATTGCTAATGCAATAGACCATACAAGTATCTTTTTAACAGCTTTTTTCTGTATTTCTATCTCTGTAGCATTAATCTTGTAAATGGACGTATAAAAGAAGGGTATTTTTTTACATGAAAAAAAGAATAACCTGCTGCATATAAAACCCTAAGCAATGATTTTTCTGTTTTCTATATATTTGATATACTTTAAATTGTACTTTTAATGTTGAAATTACCTTGAAAATTGTGGATAGTGTTGTCCCCTTTCATTGTGATATTTCTTCTATCATACTGTATATTTTTTTTAAAGCTCCCTAATCTGTAATTTAAATTGCTAAGGTAAGATCACAAAGGAGGAAGATGATAATGTTACTGGCACTGTCTTTCTTTCCCGGATCAAGCTCTACAGTTCCTAAGTGGTGAAGCCTGTTCCACAAATTATCTTTTGCTAAATTAATTTTCCACTGGAAGAACTAATTAAATGCATGAATCCTCTGAAATCTTTGGACACTGAAATTGTCCATTCAGCAAATATTTTATTTTTCAAGCTTATTTCAAGAGAAGTTAATATGATGTTCATTTGTTTAACCTACAGACACTTGGTTCACCTGCAAAGGTCATGATAGAAGCTGGCAAATGGTCCATTAGCCTTGTCAGGGAATTTATTGTGCTCAGAAATAAACTCTCCAGAGGAAAAAAAAAAAAAAATCACAAACACACAAAAACATAAATGTTGTCATGTAGGTTTTTTGCCTGGAATTTTCATCTCCCACATTAGCCACTTTTGATAATAAATGAATGTTGTGATGACTGTTGGGGAGAAGCAGGCATATTTACTCTTTTGAAAGCTGCTAATGATTTTTTTTTTTTTTTTTTAAGATTTTATTTATTTATTTGAGAGAGACACAGCGAGAGAGGGAACACAAGCAGGGGGAGTGGGAGAGGGAGAAGCAGGCTTCCCGCTGAGCAGGGAGCCCAACGTGGGGCTCGATCCCAGGACCCTGGGATCATGACCTGAGCCGAAGGCAGACGCTTAACGACTGAGCCACCCAGGCGCCCCGATTCTTTTTCTTTTTTTAGAATTTATTTATTTAAGTTTATTTATTTTTTTAGTAATCTCCACACCCAACTTGGGGCTTGAACTCACCACCCCGAGATCAAGAGTCACACGCTCTACCAACCAAGCCAGCCAGGCACCCCCCTTTTATTTTAAAAAATAGCAGTACAGTCTATCATAAAATGCACAGGGTTGTAGAAGAGGCACTGAGACCTACTGAAAAGAACACATTTCTTGGATTCTTACAAGATGGGTTGAAGTCCCATTTTAGCCACTTACCATGTGACTTAGTTTCATTATTTAGGCTAGCTGAAACTCAGTTTCTTCAGTTGGGAAATAATGCTTGGAATAATAACCCTCTTCTTGCCGAGCTAGTCTCAGAATCCTGAATGACATGTAGCACATGGTAAGTGCCTGACCTGTAGTAGGAATTCAGTACATGGTACTAATTATTGTTACCGCTAATTATTATGGTTTTCAGCCACATTTGTTCATAAGAAATCTGTTGCCACAAAAACTTGGTCATTGTCTTTAAATAGAAATCATTATTTTTTTTCGTTTTAGTTAATCCAGCTTTTTTATGCTCCCATCCTTTTCCTTTCTTTTGAGAAAATCTCAATTACATATCGCAAAGGTGGCTTCAAAAGCACTCCTAGTTCCTGTTTTGCTGCTTCTGTGGAAGATTGTATGCAGACTATTGTATTCTACAGTAAGGGTTGACAAACTTTCTGTAAAGGACCAGATAATAAGTGTTTTGGGCTTTGCAGTTATAACATTCTCGTTATAACTACTCAACTCTGCTGTTACAGCGTGAAAACAGCCATAGACAATATGTTAATAAATAAATGTGGCTGTAATTCAATAAAACTTTACAAAAACAGACTTCTAGGTGAATTTGGCCCACAGGCCATAGTTTCCCAACCCTTACTCTGTGGTATGCTGGGTTAGCAATGAGTGCTGTCACCATGGCTCAGAGGATTTATGTAGCTGAGGCCATCTGAAAGTAGTATTTAGCAAATGCTTCTCAGACCATAGAGCAGTGTGCCGTTTAGAACACCTTTAGTCACGTGCTTCTCTACTACAGCTATTCTACCATCATGTGGCTGGTTGTCGTCTTGTTCACAGCAGAGTGTTGGCTACTTACAGCCTCACCATCCCTGCTTCAAATCCGAGCTACTGCCCTTCTTGTCACTACTAAATTGGGTTTTGCTGTTGCTTTTTGTTCCTTCATCCTTTTTCCAAATTTCTGTTCTCTTCTTTCTCTAGTCCCCCTTCCTGGCTGTTTCTTCTCTGCAATTCAGTGTTCTTCTGAGCAGCTTGAATTTTATACCTTTTGCCAATAAGTGAGAGGCTTCCTATCCTTCTGGCAGGGAATGAAGCCGTGACAGAATCTGATGTAAGCCCCAAGACTTAGTCACTCCTCAGTCATTTTTGTAACTTCTTCCTCCACTGGATTCTTTGTTTGTTGACAGAGTTTCTTCTTTGCCTTAATTTGCCTTACCTTCATTTATTTATTTTATAGTTATTTTTAGACCACCAAAAATATATATCAGGTGCTATGCTCAGCAGTGGGAATGCAAAGATGAACGTAATAGGCATTGTCTTTGCCCTCATGAAGTTTAGCAAAGAGGACACACGTTATGTAAAGAATCACACAAGTAATTATGTTGCAATAGGTAGTAGAAAGGAAAAACATAATTTGCAGTGACAAAATCTAATAGGACCTAGCCTGAGAAGTCAGAGAAGGCTTCCCTAAGGAAATGCTTATAAGCATATAATAAGCCTTAAATAAATATTTGTGAAATGAATGCAAAAATGCAATTATATTTAAGGGGAAACCTGAAAGGTTGGCAAGAATTAACCAGATAAAGTTTAGAGAATGAAAGTGAGAGGGGAGTCCAGACAGAGGAAGCAGTATGTGTGAAAGGCTCTGAAGTTGGTTCTCTCAGTGAAGCAAACGATGACTTGAGAAGAGGGGGGAAGCATTGCTTCTCAGAATGAAATGCTAGTGGTCACCAGGGTCGTGTTAATGAAGGCAAATAGGCTATGTTTAAGGATCTGGACTTTGTCCTAAGAATGATGAGAAACCATTGATGGTGACACGATGGGTTCCTAGTTCCACATGGCTTCAAATACTTGAAGTTGTCAGAAGGCCAAGCTCTAGAAACTCTCCAGAGTGTACCTCCTGCAAAATAAAAATAAACAAATAAATATACCTGAACCTAAACCTGAACTCTTCTACATTTGAAACAGATATAAATCACTACAACTTTAAAATTTCCACTTGTCGACAGTCCATGCCCCTATGATACTGGTAGCTATTTCATGAGTATATAGTATTCTGTTGAAAGCTAATAAAAAGTATTTATAGATTGGTAGACTGTACATTTTAAAAGTATCAGAGAATACTTAGTCAAGACTATAAGAGGCCCCTCCAAAGCATCCTGGATGAATAGCCATAGTTGTCTTCTGCTGGGATACTGCCAGCGACTTAAATTTCACTACTCTTAAAATTGTTCATTCCAAGTTTGGCGGGGGGAGGTGGGGGGGCTTTGTTTTCTTGTTTTCTCACCCTGGCTTTTCACAAGTCATCTTTCTGCAAGTGAAAATGTCTTTTGTGTTACTTCTGTCCTTAGTTCTTATTTCTTAGAATTGCATAGAATAAGCCAAATTCACCATTTTTAAAGTGCTTAAAAACCAAGATGCTTGATAAAACCTGAGAATTAGATTATGAATTACAAGGTGGGACTGTGTAAAGAATGCATTAGGATAAGCATGGTAGAATGAGATAGTGATTTATCTTCTAGGGCATAATAACTAGTAAATAATATAAAATCAACTGCACTCAGAACTAGAACCTTGTTTCTTTCCTTTGGTCAACAAATCGTGCACTTACTATGTGAATAACATTCTATATTGCTTGAGGAATAAAAGCATTAAGAGTACTAGGGTTGTAAGATCTTACTCGCAGAGCTAATGATTTCTTTTGAGAGAAAAGATGGTTTGTTTATGTGAGTGCAGTAGGAGAGCACATGCCAAATAAGCAGTACTAAACTAGAGCTATAGAAGTTTCAAAAAAGAGACCATGATGGGCTGAGATGGAATAAATCTATTAAGAAATACCTAACTTCACTGAGTTTCTCTTTAAAAGGGGTTGGACCAACCCTTGATTATGATTTATCCCCCCCCCGGCCTTTCTCCCATTTCCCTTCCACCACCACCTGTACCATTTATTTGGCCTGGATGAGCCTTCAGACAGTGTTTATTGAGTTGAATTACTTTATCTCCCTTGCTATGTTAGTCATGTTGAAGATGTTCCATTCTATAATAATTTTTCTCATTCTATTTTTCTATGCCTTATGGATTGTTTTCAATGAATACATATGTTTACATTAAAACACATACATACAAAGATGTTCATACCTATTGTGGGAACACAAGCAAAGACCAGCATTTGAAGATAGGTGAAAAAAATTTTTTTCTTTGAGTCATTTGAAATGGTTCTGTTAGGAGCTTTGCCAATGTACATTAAGATGACCAGCAGCCTCTTCTGAATGGCTATCCTGGACTGACCTTAGAGATTAAAATAAGTGGATTATGTGGCACGATGACAGTAACGAGCCATTGATTTAGCAGCAAAGCTTTGCTCACAGATCCTTACTTCTTTGTCTGCCTGATTTCTTTCAAGAACTGCTTTATCGTGTTTCTTTTCCTTCAGCGGAACGGAAGCCCCCCCTTTTCAACATGAACGCAATGAGTGCCTTATACCATATTGCCCAGAATGACTCCCCAACGCTACAATCTAATGAATGGTAAGACTCTGCTCTCATTTTAAGTCTCTAAGGGAATCACCATATGTATTCGGCACTTTAATTCAATCACATTTTAAATATCTGACCTAGAAACCATACATTCCTTCATTGTATGTTATAGTAAGTGACAGTGGTAGTTTATAGGCATGAACTGGCTATGCACACACACACACACACACACACACACATTTTTATTTCTGCCCTCACTGTCACTTGTACTGTGTTCTTAATGTGCGTATAGGAACTGAAATTCTACAGGGAACATGCCCTGCTATCTTCCTAATAAGTCTCATCTCTTAAATCCTGACAGTCTTGTATTGATCATCTCAGCTCTTATCACTTCTTGGCAGAGATAAAGTACCTTCTCTGATGTCATTATTTTTCCAGTTGTCATTTCTTTTATTATATGTATATTTAAGTATGTTGACACCGAACACACACTATCTATTCAGAAGACGTATTGTTCCTTATAGAAAATTGTAACATTTTGATAACTGTTTGGGCCACAAGAGTTACAGAAGAAGGGCAATTTTAAACAAGAGTGGACAAAATGGAATTCTCAAGAGAAGGAAGTTTTTCCATCCAGAAACCATATTCCTAAGTTCTCTTCCCTTATGCTTCAAATTTTACTACCTGGTTATAGGTGGGGGGTGATGGAGAAGTTACCAACTAGCAGTGAAGAATATAGGCTTGAGACTTAGGAGAGTTGTTATCTTTGGAAAGAAAAATGTGTATAAAACTATTGTATATATAAATAATAATTTTAATTTTCTGACATAAATTATGATTTGATCTTGCCTATTTGTTAAGATATGTTTGTGTTGACTAACTTGAAACGCCACATTCATTATCCAAATACTAATTTTTAGATACTATAAACTTGAAAATGGTCCACTTCTCCTAATATTCCATATGTTTTATTAAAAATCTCTTAAAGTATAAAACTTTCCCTTGAATGAGAATTATTTTAAACACCCAGTGTATTCCACAGACCCTGATTTTCTTTTCTTTTCATGTATTTGCATATATAGGACAGACTCCTTTCGGAGATTTGTTGATTACTGCTTGCAGAAAATACCTCAGGAAAGGCCAACGTCAGCGGAGCTATTACGGGTAATTTTTCAAATTTATATTTGAGTAGGGGGATTTAAAGTCATGTTGTAGTGGAGTATAGTAAATCATCTCTGTGGCAGCTCATCATGACAAACTGGATTAGAACATGCTGCCTTCTCGTTTATCCAGAGATAATAGCTAGACACAGAAATAGCAAGATTATCACAATGGATGGTGCTATATATTCCATGTGGACAGTTTTTTCCCCAGCTTTTCCATCTTCTCTTTTTTCCCCTCCCTCTTTCTGCCTATGACAACAAGTAATTCTCTTTGCTCTGGTCATCATTGTGATTTCCTATGACTAATATCAGCATGAACTTCAATACAGTGCTTTCAGGACAGTCTGCCAATGGTTCACATGCCAACTCGGGGATTTTCGGTTAGGTTGTTGCCAAATCATCAGGCAGTGAAGATGTACAATAAGTATACAAAGCATACATTTGCATCACATTACATCATACATGTTGGTGACAAGAGTACCACGTTAACTCCATTCATTTGATTTAAACATCGCATTTTTGGGCATCTCGTCATGTAACATTTATTATAAACTTTATATGTAGATTCCATCAATATCAGTGAAGTGTGTGGAAACTTTTACAACATAAATATCTTTTATTTGGCACAAACTAGTCCAGATTTATTTAACCTCTTTCTGTATGTATATTTTTCAACTCTTTTTTGTTGGTTGGTTGGTTGGTTTTAAGAAAAACTCAGAAAGATTATATTGCCTAAATTTGAAAGCTTAAGACTGTCAGCTGCCTTTATAATTGAAGAGCACCTTGTCTAGGTCACAAATTCTTGATTTACATTTTCTTTTTCTGAGAACTCTCTAAACATTATTCTATTTTCTGGCTTTAAGTGTTCCTGAAGATGTAGGTCTGAAGCCAGCGAATTTTTCCACATTAAATTAAGTTTTTTCTTCTTGTAAATAGTAGCCCACAGAAATATGGTGGCCAAAGCAACAAGGCAAAGGACTCTGTCTAATTCCCTTTGGTGTAGGGCCATCCTGTGTTCCAGACACGAACTCTACTCTGTATGCCTCATTGACAGCTCCACATTTCTGTAGGGAAAAACGACAACCAGAACAAAGCACCAGATAACCTAAGATAAAGTAGTATCTTTATTACTTTGAAGTAAGTGAAAAAAATTTTTAAACGGTGGTGGGGAGTAGAAAGCACTCCCATAAAGGGAAAGAGATAATTTGGGGCTATATTAAAATTAAGGGGGAAAAGCACCTCAGAGAAGAAGATAATACAAGGATTCAAAGATGAATTTTAGGGTACAGACACCAAAGCGATATAAAAAGCAAGCAGGCAGAGGTAAGAAAAGAAATGGAAGAGAAAAATTAAAACACAAAATCATAAGCAACAAATTAATGTAATAAACCAACCCATGTAGGGTATTTCCAGTGATAGAAAGTTGTAAGGAAATAAAGCAAAGTTAAATGCAAGAGGAAAAATTGTAAAGGTGATCATAATGAAGGTGACTCATGTGGAAGACAGGAGATCTAATATACACCAACCTGTTATTCCTGAAGAAGAAAGCAAAACACATCTAGCAGAAGATATTTAAAGTGTATCTGAAGAAAAGTTTATTGGAAATAAATGTTTAGATCTTTATTTGACTTGATTTAGTCTTAATTTGATTTGGTGGGCCAAATCACATGAGCCCACCCTTTACTCAGCAAATATTTACTGATTGTCTATTGCATACCAAGCACTGTTCCAAGCACTAAACACACAAGTAAATATATGATATCAGTTCATAGTAAATTCTGGGTTTTTTTTTAAGATTTTATTTATTTATTTGACAGAGAGCGAGAGAGCACAAGCAGGGGAAGCGGCAGAGGGGGAGGGAGAAGCAGGCTCCCCACTGAGCAGGGAGCCTGATGTGGGGCTCGATCCCAGGACCCTGGGATCATGACCTGAGCTGAAGGCAGACACTTCACCGACTGAGCCACCCAGGCGCCTCCGTAGTAAATTCTTTGCGGGAAGATAAAGCAGGGACAGGGATGAAGAGTGACGGTGCCTGGCATTCCCTTTTTCTTTCTTTCTTTCTTTTTTTTAAAAGTAAACTCTACCCCCAACGTGGGGCTCAGACTCACAATCCTGAGATCAAGAGTTGCACATTCTCCCACCGAAGCCAGCTGGGCACCCCAGGAGCTGGTATTTTAGATGAGTTAGAGAAGGCCTTTCTAGGAAGATAACTTCTAAGCAGAGCCCTGAAGACAGACACCATGGAACTGATCTTCAGTAACCTGATGAAGTTCCTGAACTCCAAGGATAAAGAAAGATTCCTACAAATAGGCTGAAAAAAAAAAAAAAAGTATTTTGGGGTGGATCTTTGACCCAGCTGAGGTGCTTTTTAGTTATAAAGGCAGCTGACATTTTCAAGCCTCACAATTAGTTGATTTTTTTTTCTAATAGCTTTTTAAAAAATTGCTCAATAGCAAAATCCAGTCAATCGAGTGGTAAAACAAGACAGAAAAAGAGTGAGGGAGAGAAGGAAGAAAGAATGAATTAGGAACTGAAGAAACTGTTAAAAGGACTGGTAGCAAACACCAAATTTAAATTGACCCCCAAAATTTTTATGTATTTCTTTTGCTTGGTTAAAGAGACTACATTCTTCATGTTGAATAGGTAATACAAATTTCAAAAGACAGAGTATGAAAAGTAAATCTCCTTCCTATTCTAGGACCCTCTCTAGAGTTAGCAACCACTGTCAACAATTTTGTGCATGTTTTTCTAGAGATATTCTATGCATATGGAAGTAAATATACCGATTTATTTTTGCACCAACGGGAGCAAACTGTAAACACTATTCTACCTTGATTATGTGTTTGCCTGTTTTACTTCATAGTATGTTTGGCGTATTTTTTATGTTACTACATGCAGAGCTACCTCATTCTTATAAATGGATCCGTAACATTTTCAGAATGACTGTACTTGTTTTAACCAACCTCTTTATGGTGCTTGCAGTCTTTTGCTATTACAAACTACTGCAGTGATTTTCTATGTGTTGGTTTATACCTGTATATGAATATCGAAAGAATAAAATCCTGCAAGTGAAATTGCTAATCAGAGGGAATATAGATTTTAAATTTAAACAGATACTGACAAAAATCCTCCTCCAAAAACGTTGCACCAATTTATAGTCCCACTAACGAAGTATGAGGACCAACACTTTTTGAACTTGGCTCTCAGCTCAGTGGAAAACTTACAATATTTCTTGTTATGAGCTAAGTTGAGCATCTTTCATAGGTTGAAAAGCTATTGGTTTCCTCTTTTGTATACTCTTTGTGATCTTTGCCCATTTGTCTGATTGTTAGGTTTTTTTTCCTTATTATTTTGTAGTAGATCTTGCAAATATTTTTTTCCCTATTTCTCTTTCGATGTTCTTTATGCTGGGCTTCTTTTGAGAGGTCATGCAAAAATTTGTTATAAAGAAGTCAACTTGTTTCCTCCCAGTTGGCTATTTTGTTCCCAAATATTTTTAGGTAATTCATCTTTTCTTCACATTTTCTTCCTGACATTTTAAAATGTCACCTTCACATTGAATCCATTTAAATACAGAGCCAAGGTAAAATCATTTATATGGTTAATGAGCAGAATGTAAGCGCTATAAACATTGACAATGTAAAAATACTAATGTAACTAGAAAAACCTAGGGGTGGGAAAGAAAGATAAGTGTACTGATTTTCCTGTTTTTCAGACTAGATGGTCAATAATATCCTTAAGTTGAAATGCATAGATTTAAAAAAAGGTAACTCCGATCTCCATCATTTTTTTCTTTTCTTTTGTTTTTTTTTTTTGGTTAACTTTAGAGAGTCTTTTAAGAACTGGTAAGTCTTGGTGAAGAAATTATAACTGAAGTTAAGCTTTACTTCATTGTCTTCTAATTCTGCTACATTTAAGCATACCTTAATTTAATAGACTTTCTTAAAATGAGCATGTATAATCTTTCCATGTAAAATTATTTCTAGATATCCATTATCCTGAGAGAGAATGTCTGAAATGATGTTCTTTAATTTAGTAATATTTATTTCTGGATGGTGGAACTTGGGATGATTTACTTTCTTTTAAGCATTTTTCTGTATTATTTAAATGTTTCAAGGAAATATACGTTCAAGAACAATAAAACCATTATTTTAAAAGAATCTGGGGACCATTTAGTTGTAGGGGTTTCGAGAATAATGGGCTTTGGAGAACATGGAATAAATGGGATTGCAGGCAGAAAGAACATAAGAAAAGGCATGTAGGTGTGAAACACATGGCATGAGTCAAGAACTATCTAGAATGTACTATATGCATTGGATGGGAAAGAGGATTAGGAGTGACTAGATTTGAACATAGAAATACAGCCACGAACCTGGCTGTAAAAGGCCAAACTTCATCATGGAGGCATGTGTTTAAGACGTTGAGTGTATCAGTTTTAAAAGGCTTAAACAGGTACGGGTTTAATTATCTTGTGCAATAAGAAGTCCAGGGCATTGAGAAAGGAGATGTTATAAGCAGGCCAGAGCAATAAGCAGCTCAACAATGTCATCATGGATCCAAGCTCCTTCTATCTTCCTACTTTATTATCCTCAGTATGTGGCTTTTATCTTCTTGGTCACAAAATTGCTCCTGCATCTCCAGGACTCAAGTCTTTATCCCAAGAGGGAAAAAGGAGGAAGGGCCGAGTGGGAAACACCTTTTCTTTAGGTGCTTTGCCTTTTAATTCTAGAAAACAAAACTTTCCTCAAGGACTTCTGCTTCTGTAGTATCTCACCAGAACTCAGTCATACTGTTATCTGTAACTCCAAAAAAGGCTGGAGTTCAACTCTTTACTTTCTAGTGCTTACAATAAATGAAGGCAAGGAAAAGAGGTTGGAATGGGAGATGAATGGGACACCAGTGTCTGTCACAATGAGTGACACAATCAAATCTATGTCTTAGAAAGGTAACAGCAGTGGTAGACCACCAGAAAACAAACACCAAATGAGGAAACGTGGCTTACAGGCGTAGCTCTTCCACTATTTGACTGTGTAAATCACTTAACCTCTCCATGCCTGAATTTCCACACCTTGAAAATAAAAGAATTTCTAAGAGCTATTCTTGCTCTAAAATTCACTGATCCTGAGTTATAGCTTGAAGTTCACTGAAAACCAGTTTGCTCTTATATAATCACAAGTACTAGAGGAGCAAAATAATTTACTTTCTCCCTTTCATGCTCATCTGGAACTATTCAGGCTGCACTCACTTCCGGGAATAGTGTTTCATTTTCAGAAAGGACTCTGCAGAGGAAGAGATATTTTATAAAAGCAGGAGCAAAAGCCACAATTCCCCTGACAGCAAAGTCAGGATGAAGAACCACAAGACATGTGCATGTTTTTCTCACAGTGGCCCTACTCCTCTTTTATAGCTGTTTAACTTATGAAGAAATGAAATCCATTCCATCATCCAAGGCCTACCACATTATATCCCATTTTCCCAATATCTTCAAAGTATAATTTCACATAAGTGAATTTTCCACATAACTAACTTTTCCTTTAAAAAAAAAAAAAAACTTCCTCCTCCCACTTTTGATCATTTTCTGCGTAATCTTGTCAAAATACATGATGTACTTCTGTGCCTTCTTAAAGAAAGCATAATGAACATAATTTCACTTCTTGGTGGCTCAGAAACAGTAGTGTTTCATCAACTCTTGGAGTATAAAAAGACTGCATGAGGAGCATTTTCCCCTTTGCAAAATAGCCCACAAACCTTTGTTCATTTTTATGTGGTTGGTTGGTAGTTGTGTTAGTCATGGATTTTCCTGTCTTTTCCTTGACTGTCATGCTGCCTGAAAACTTTCATAGGACAGTTCTTTTTACGACAAATAACTCTAGTTCTAATAGCTCTCCATCCTCTCTTCTCCCACTTCTATTCCCTCTTTCTAAACTGATACAGGCTAAGAAACCAGGAAACCAGAATATGTGTAGAGATCACTGATAATATTGAAAGTGAGGGCCATTTATACCAGGAAAAGTTTAAGGACTTTGGGGCAGTTACTTTCACTCTTCAAAGGCCCTTTTCCCTTATTTCTGGTTGTACAGCTCTGTAAAGGCAAAATGAAGTTGCCAGAATTATGACCTCTAAATAAATTGAGTAACTGCCGTATTTTCAAGCATACACTAGAATGACCAGAAGAAAACAAAATATATACAAGTCTGTTTCAACAGGTGGGTAGGAGGATTGAGGCAAATTATGACAATAATATCTATAACTCTGCATTGCTTCTACTTGTTATGTATATTCAAATCTTTCGGATTTGAAAGTTACAAGCCTCTAAGCTACTAGTCATTATTACTTACATGTTAAAGTAACCTCAAGAATTCTCAAGTAAACTCTAGGACGAAGTCCAAAAAATGGGGCTTGAGGAAGAAGATAAAAACATAGTTATCTCTTTATAAGATTTATGCAAAATGAGAGGCTATATGAAATGAGTCATATCTTATTATTTCTGCAAAATCAATAGGCCTATTTTATGTCTATTTACTTTTATAATGTAAATCTTGCCCCCCAAAATCTGTTTTCTCATTTTCAGTTTCTGTTTTTTTCTCCTCCCTCAATCAGCACGATTTTGTTCGACGAGACCGGCCACTACGTGTCCTAATTGACCTCATACAGAGGACAAAAGATGCTGTTCGCGAATTAGATAACCTACAGTACCGAAAAATGAAAAAAATCCTTTTCCAAGAGACGCGAAATGGACCCTTAAATGAGTCACAGGAGGATGAAGAAGTAGGTTCAGTTTATTTGTTAGGCACTGATGGGGTGCCTACTACATGGGAAAGTTCTGGACTGGGCACTAGGAAAACCACTTTTGGTGATAAAAATGTAATTGGTGCTTTGGGCCTCAAGAATCATGCAGAGTTACAAAAGAGACATTCATAAAATAACTCTTATATAAGACAAAATATGAAAAATGCTATTGAGGTGTGTCACCATGCAGGGGTCCATAGTGGGGAGAAAATAAGCCTGCTGGGGGGGGACTAGTGAAGTTTATGTGCAGGACATGATGTGGGTGGTTTCTGAGAGACAGGCATAGGACATTTTAGGCTCAGGAAAGTGCTGTGCTTTAGGAAGATTATCCTGGCAACAGAGTGTATTGCGACAGACTGGAATGTGTCACATTCTGTCTAATAGTCCATGCGAGAGGTAATAAGGGCAATGCCAATGGGGATGGGGGGAAAGGAACACTTCTGAGAAACACTGTAGAGGTAGATTTGATAATACTGTGCTTCTCATTGAAAGTGACAGTGACAGGTGAAGAGGAGTTTAAGGTGACTCTGAGCATTTTAACCCAGGTGACTAGGGTATGTCAATACCAAGAACAGAGAAAAAGAACCAAGGAGAAAGAGTAGGTTTGGAATGATTTCAGTTTGATACCTGTTGAGGTTAAGGTCCTGGCATCATATGCTGCCAACATAGTATACAGATGGGAGTTTTCAAAGGAGAGGTGACTTTGTGTTTTCTCATTCAAATAACTTAAGAAGGATTGGTTGAGGTAAGGGTAATGACAGTTGGGACACCTGAATGGTGACGTCTGGCAGTTGGTTGGAAAATTCAAACCCAGAACATAAGAAAGAGGTCTGGGTAAAGGGTGGTTGGCTGGGGGTCAAGAGCATTAAAATGGTAATGAATCAGGCGTTGAATGTAGAATGGGAAGAGGGCCATGCCATATGAGGGACCCGAGGAAACAAACATCACAGATGTTCAGCAGTCCACAACTTCAAGGACGGAGCAGCCAGTATCATCAGATGCCACAGAGAGGTCAAGTTAGACAAGGACCCCCCCCCAAAAAAAATGTTAACTGGGTTTTACAAGCAGGGCATTCTTGATGACCTTCATAAAAGCAGCTTTACAGGAGTAGTTAGGATGAATAATAGATAACTGTGGGTTTATAGAATAAATGGGAAGTGAGAAAGTAGAGACAGTGAAAGCTGGTTATTTTTAAGATTCATAAATTTGGATAAGAAGGAAAAGGGACAAAGGGCAGTATGGAGAGAGGTCTGTAAGTATGGGGCAGGTCTCTTCATATTTATAGGCAGAGTGGAAAAAGCCAGGACAGAAACATTGAAATTAGATGAGACAGATGTAGTTAAAGAAGTAGGATCTCAGCCAAAATCTATAAGGAACTTATCAAACTCAACACCCAAAGAATAAATAATCTAATCAAGAAATGGGCAGAAGACATGAACAGACATTTCTGCAAAGAAGACATCCAAATGGCCAACAGACATATGAGAAATTGTTCTACATCACTCGGCATCAGGGAAATACAAATCAAAACCTCAATGAGATATCACCTCACACCAGTCAGAATGGCTAAAATTAACAAGTCAGGAAATGACAGATGTTGGCGAGCATGCAGAGAAAAGGGAACCCTCCTACACTGTTGGTGGGAATGCAAGCTGGTGCAGCCACTCTGGAAGACAGTATGGAGGTTCCTCAAAAAGTTGAAAATGGAGCTACCCTATGACTCAGCAATTACACTACTGGGTATTTACCCCAAAGATACAAATGTAGTGATCCGAAGGGGTACGTGCACCCCAATGTTTATTGCAGCAATGTCTACAATAGCCAAACTATGGAAAGAGCCAAGATGTTCATCAACAGATGAATGGATGAAGAAGATGTGGTGTATATATACAATGGAATATTACGCAGCCATCAAAAAACCCGAAATCTTGCCATTTGCAATGACATGGATGGAAGTAGAGGGTATTATGCTAAGCGAAATAAGTCAGTGAGAGAAAGACAAGTATCATATGATCTCACTGATATAAGGAATTTGAGAAACAAGACCGACGGTCATAGGGGAAGGGAGGAAAAAAATGAAACAAGATGAAACCAGAGAGGGAGACAAACCATAAGAGACTCTTAATCTTAGGAAACAAACTGAGGGTTGCTGGAGTGGTGGGGGGTGGGAGGGATGGGGTGGCTGGGTGATGGCCATTGGGGAGGGTATGTGCTATGGTGAGCACTGTGAATTGTGTAAGACTGATGAATCACAGAGCTGTACCTCTGAAACAAATAATACATTATATGTTAAAAAAAAAAAAAGAAGAAGAAGAAGAAGATAGTAGGAAGGGAAAAATGAAGGGGGGGGAATCGGAGGGGGAGATGAACCATGAGAGACTATGGACTCTGAGAAACAAACTGAGGGTTTTAGAGGGGAGAGGGGTGAGGGACGGGTTAGCCCAGTGATGGGTATTAAGGAGGGCACGTATTACATGGAGCACTGGGTGTTACACGCAAACAATGAATCATGGAACACTACATCAAAAACTAATGATGTAATGTATGGTGACTAACATAACATAATAAAATAAAATTAAAAAAAAAAAGAAGTAGGATCTCAGGAAATGCATGGGATAGGAGTATTAGAGCTTTGAACAAAAGAAAGGACTCCTCTAAAACTAGATAAAAAAGAGGAAGGGAATGAACAATGAATTTTATTTTACCTTTTTATATAAAAGAAAAAAATTATCAATAATTATAAAAATGAAATTCAGAAAACTGAATTGGACTATAAAATAAAATCTTTTTAAAAAATCTCAATTGTACATATACAAATGATCCCCTTTAATTGGGAAAATAAATCTGTTAAAAATATAATATATTATCTACCATTTTAAATTACCCAAATTACTTATGCCAGTGATTCCTTAGAGTGCCATGGCTAAGTAACAATTCATTAAAGATATATACATACAGTACAGTTCTTTGAAAATAGGATTTTTTTTTAACTAAGTAGCTTTAATTATATTATTTAATCTTATATCAAAAGATATCCCACTGTGATGGGTAAATTACATATTCTGATTATTTTACCACTTCTCAAATAGTAGTCTTTGGACTAGCAGTGATGAATACCAGTATTATTTAACAGATATATTTAATAAGATTACAGAGGTAAGCATGATAGAATTGCTTGAGGGAGGCAGAATTTAATTACCTGTCCAGGACAGTAGAATTAATATCCCTGCTTAGACATGAAGTTACTCAATAATTATTTGCAAAGGAACATATTGCTTGTCAAATCTCTGAAAACTCTTTTAACTCTATTTTAGTTTCAGACGACCTCTGTCCTATTTGTAAATATCCCAGAGGTCACCTGTTCATTTACCTATAATCTTTCTCTATCACCTTGATGTTCCTGAAAGTCTCTTACAAACCTGGCCCAATTTCTGCTTACTGAATAGCAATACAATAATATGATGGTTGCATATGACAGGGGAAAGCCCTGGGCTAGCAGCATTTGGAGCCTTATGACCCATGTCCAGAATGGCCCCTGAGGAAGGCAGAGAAGTGAATCTGAGACGTCTGAAAATGGTGGGGGAGTAGTGGAGTCACTACATAAAAAGTTTATCTTTGCAGATTTGGCAGAAAAGCAACTTGGCACTGCAGAATTGAGTGTGCTTAATAGCTCAGTCAATGGATTGGCACTTTATCTCCAGTCATCTTTTTTAACCCCCATGCCCCATTTTTCTAGGACAGCGAACATGGAACCAGCCTGATCAGGGAAATGGACAGCCTGGGCAGCAACCATTCCATCCCAAGCGTGTCTGTGAGCACAGGCAGCCAGAGCAGCAGTGTGAACAGCATGCAGGAGGTCATGGATGAGAACAGCTGTGAACCTGTCCTGATGCATGATGACGAAAGCACTGTAAATTCCAGTTCCTCTGTTATGCCCAAGAAGGTAGGTTCCGTGGTACCCTTCGCAGCTCTCGGCTTTGTCAATGTAGTGAAGGAAGCTCAGGCCACTTGGCATCCAGACGTTTCGGTGGTACCTTTCTACAACTGCAGTATGGGACTAGACCTAGCACTTGAAGGTTTTCTTATAGTAAAAAGATAACAAAAGACTATGCAAAGCTATAGCTGGGCCTATTTCTTCATCTTTCTCTACTGCTACTCTGATGTCAACCATCATCAGTAAATAAAAATAAATAAATCTGTAAATCTTCAAGTCAAAGAAATTGATAAAATGCCTCTCTAAACCAACAACTTTTAATACTGTAATCTTAACACCTTCCTGAATATAACCCGTTGGTTGTGCCCATTTAGAAGTATGCTCTCAGAAGTATGTTTCTTAACGTATATTCCCAAGATATCACTTGTTTTAGAAACAGTTTCTACTCTTTTCTGTTGGTCTTAGATTTATTCTAAAACTAGCTCTGTCAGCTTAAATATTCTGACTTTTGAATGAATGATTCTATTTTTTATTTTTACTTTGGTTTTCCAATTAAAGATCCTCCTGGGGTGCCTGGGTGGCGCAGTTGGTTGAGTCCAGTTCTTGGTTTTGGCTCAGGTCGTGGGATCGAGCCCTGCATCCGGCTCTGTGCTCAGTGCAGAGTCTGCTTAAGACTCTCTTTCCCGGGGCGCCTGGGTGGCTCAGTCGTTGGGCATCTGCCTTCGGCTCGGGTCATGATCCCAGGGTCCTGGGATCGAGCTCTGCATCGGGCTCCCTGCTCGGCGGGAAGCCTGCTTCTCCCTCTCCCACTGCCCCGCTTGTGTTCCTGCTCTCACTAACTCTCTCTCTTTGTCAAATAAATAAATAAAATCTTAAAAAAAAAAAAAAAAAGACTCTCTTTCCCTCTCCCTGTCCCCGCTCTGTCTCTCAAATAAGTAAATCTAAAAAAAAAAAAATCCTCCTTTCATACAGACCTGTCATGGTTTATAAGTTGAAGTACTTCATGAAAAAAAATGAAAAAAAAAAGTCTTAAAGTTTCTTGCAGAGCATTTTCTGTAAGATGAGTATTATACAGGGGCACCTGGGTGGCTCAGTCGTTAAGCGTCTGCCTTCGGCTCAGGTCATGATCCCAGGGTCCTGGGATCGAGCCCCACATTGGGCTCCCTGCTCTGCCGGAAGCCTGCTTCTCCCTCTCCCACTTCCCCTGCTTGTGTCCCTCTCTCGCTGTGTCTCTCTCTGTCAAATAAATAAACAAAATCTTTTTTAAAAAAAATGAGTATTATACAGAATTACCAATAATTCTTTGGATGAAGTCCCAAAAATGTTTTGAGTGACTTTAGGTAAGCAGTCCATAGTGTAGAATTATATGAAAGAATCTCTTTATTTTTTCTTGTAAGGTATATATGTACTTGTTTTAATAAATGCTAATTTCAGTGATAGAGCATGTTTAAGAATTTTTTTCACTTAAAATTCAATTGGTGCATTTTCCTTGGGACAAAAAGGAAATTGAACAGGTAAGGATGAAGGGCAGGAGAAAATATATTGGTCCCTGGTCATAAGTAGTGGAGGGATACACATTTATTTTCTGAACGGATTAACTTATTCATTTATTCAACAAAAATTGGTGAGGACTTCTACTACGTGCCAGGAACTATGGTAGGTCCTGTGGATACGTAGGAAATAAAACACACATAACACTTTCATGAAACTTATTCTCTATGGGGGAGATTAGGAAAATAATTGTACAATTAACTATATCATGTGATTATGAAAATTCTGCTCTGGGTAAAAGGAGTATTTAATCTATCAGGGAGTAGTGGAAAGCCTACCCAGTGAAGTAACGTTTAAGCTAAAACTTCACAGATAAGTAGACGTTAGCTAACCTGGGGTGAGAGATGGGGATGAATCAGAAAATAAGCGCAAAAGCCCTGAGACAAAAAGAACTTTGTATGTTCAAGGAAGAGGGGAAAGGTCAGAGAAGGTAGAGCTTGGTGAGCAGTGTGAAGAGTGAATGGAATCTAGAGAGACACCAAGGACCAAGTTATCAGAAAGCCATGGAAGCATTTTGAGTAAAGGAGTTATAGCATACAGATGCAGAAATCTGCTAAGAGTTCAGCATTGGCAGCCAGCCTTCTTTAGACATGGGCAAGTGATCCTATATTTGAAAGGTAGAAAAGAAGGTTTTGCTGGGCTTTCTTTTTGGAAGTAGCTGTCATGGATGCTGACAAATCTGGCTCTTTCCTTTCTATTACCTCTGGAGTTCCATGGGTATAGGGATCAAAAGAAAACGAATTCCACTGGATCTTTTTACTCCAGGACCCCTCAAATGAGAACAGAATTAGAAGAAAGATACTACTGGCACAGTCAACAAGAAGGAAAACCTTAGTCTTGAACTCACTGGAGATTTTAATTCTAATTTTGGTGTGTGATGGTACAGACCTGTTTTTCAATACTTTTTTCTCTTGCATGTAATCACTTAAGAATAGATGTTAATATATGGGGCACCTGGGTGGCACATTTGGTTAAGTGACCAACTCTTGGTTTCTGCTCAGCTCATGATCTCAGGGTCGTGAGCTCGAACCCCACATTGAACCCTGCATCAGGCTCCCCACTCAGCACTTAAGTTTCTCTCTCCCTCTGCCCCTCCCCACCCACGGTCTCTCTCTCTCTCTAAAATAAAATAAATCTTGTTTTTAAAAAAAGAATAGATATTAATTTATATTCTGAAATAGATGGTCATTGTATTTGATCCATATAAAATGTTTGTCAGGAAGAATTTAAGTTATATAATGTATTTCTATTTTATTATGGAATAAATATATAGAGGAAAGGTGATGAAAGAAAATTGAAAAACACTTGTGAATAGAACTGAATGAATTAATTGAACTGAAAATATAAGCAGGCTAACCAAAAGCAACACACAGAATGGGACAAATATTTGCAGATCATATTTGCATATCTAATATTTGCATATCTAATAAGGGATTGATATTCAAAATAGAGAGCGAGCTCCTAAAACTCAACAACCAAAAAATGACCAACCCAAATCGAAAATGAGCAAAGGACTTGAATAGACATTTCTCCAAAGAAGATAAACAAATAACCAATAAGCACATGAAAAGATGCTCAATATCATCAATCACTAAATAAATGCAAATCAAAACTACAGTAAGATACCACCTCATGCCCATTAGGATGGCTACTATCAAAAAAAACAAAAAATGACAAGAGTTGGCAAGGATGTGTAAAAATCGGAACCCTTGTACACTGTTGATAGGGATATAAAATGGTATAGCTGCTGTGGAAAATAGTATGGTAGTTCCTCAAAAAAATTAAAAATAGAATTACCACATGATCCAGCACTTCCACTTCTGGATATATACCCTCAAAAATTTAAAGTAGGGTCTCAAGGAAATATTTGTACAACTGTGTTCATAACAGCATTAATTATAATAGCTAAAATTTGGAAGCAACCCAAATGTCCATTGATGGATGAATGGATAAGCAAAATATAGTATATATGTGCAATGAAATATTATTCAGCCTTAAAAAGGAAAAGAATTTCTGACATACACTACAACATGGATAAATCATGAGGACATTATACTAAGTGAAATATGCCGGTAACAAAAAGACAAATACTGTATGATTCCACTTATATGAGGTATTTAGAGTAGCTAAAATCATAAAGACAGAAAGTAGCATGGTGGCTGCCAGAGGCTGAGGAGAGGGAAGAAATGGAGAGTTGTTTAATGGGGACAAGTTTCAGTTGTACAAGATGAAAGAGTTACGAGGATGGATGGGGGTGACGGTTGCACAACATTATAAGTCTACTTAATAGCCCTGAACTGTATACTTAAAAATAATTAAGATGGTTAATTTATATATATTTCACCACAATAAAAAAAAGGGGGGAATGTAGGCAGGCAATAAAAGTAGAATATGTTATATGTGAAAACTGAATATTAAATATGGTATCCCTTCATGAGACCCATTTAAATCCTATACCTGGGCTTAAAAATTTATCATTCAACAGAAATACAAAAATTATTCAGAAACTTCATATTTGTTGGTATGCTTGACTTCCTAAAAGTTTTCCACTTGGGAACATAAATGAAATAGGATCTTAAGCTCTCAATAGAAAATTTTATATAATGGATCATAGGAATGAGGAAACAAGTTTATAGTTCTGTCTGCCACTGTTAGTGTTATTTTACTTTAGGCAAATCACAAACCTCTCTGGGCCTCAGTTTCTCCATCTGTAAAATTAGGAGTTCTGTATGGTTTCAGAGATCCCTTCCAGCTCTTAAATTCTGTTTCTATTCCTGTAATCTTTTTTTTTTTAAAGATTTTATTTATTTATTTGACAGAGAGCACAAGCAGGGGGAGCAGGCAGAGGGAGAAGCAGGCTCCCCGCTGAGCAGGGACCCCCCCCATGCGGGGCTCAATCCCAGGACCCTGGGATCATGACCTGAGCCGAATGCAGACACTTAACGACTGAGCCACCCAGGCACCACTATTCCTGTAACCTTTAGAGAAGCAGATCTCTCATGTGACTTTCAAGCTGTTTTGTAGAAAGGTGCCTCCGGAACAAGCCTCATCCATTCCTCCCCCAGGACAAGGCCGGCTTTTATCTCTTACATTATGCGTTTGGATTTCACTTAAAAAGGGAGATTTTTCTAAAAACCACTGTTGTTGTTGTTGTTGTTTTTAAGATTTTATTTATTCACTTGACAGAGAGAGACACAGCGAGAGAGGGAACACAAGCAGGGGGACTGGGAGAGGGAGAAGCAGGGGGAATGGGAGAGGGAGAAGCAGGCCTCCCACTGAGCAGGGAGGCCTGATGTAGGGCTCCATCCCAGGACCCGGGGACCACAACCTGAGCCGAAGGCAGACGCACTGAGCCACCCAGACACCCCTAAAAGCCACTGTTCTGATCAGTCCCTCCTTCTTCATGCAGATGGCATAGCGGTGACATTATATTACATGTAGGTGCAGGTAACATTTAGGTCATAGGGTAGATTCTCTGGGAAGCAGAGCTGAAACAGTTTCAAGCAGCAATTTGTTTTTTAGGAGTTTCCTTTGGGATCAACACCTGTGGAAGAGAGAAGGCAGCAGCATTAGGCAGAGGGCAAAATTGAAGGAGATAGCAGACCTAACAGCCGCCTCAGCCAACCCCTAAAGGAGCTGTGGGGCTAAAATGACCCTTCAGAGTTGTCCAAACTGAGCCAGAAGAGCTGGGCCTTGTTACCCTCACCCAGACCAGTCATTGAATATGAGCAACCTGGGAAGGGTGTGAACTTGCTCAAGGCTGCTCTCTGCAGCCAAGACCGCCCCTAAATGGACTGCCAGGATTCTGGCAGCAAGTCTTTTCTTAGAGGCGGATCTAGGTGGTGCATTTCTGAGTCTACCATAACTTGTGACAACAAAGATTATTTTGAAAGAAAGCAATCAATATTGTTTTATAAAACATTTACGAGTTTTGCATGGGTCTGTGACCAGAATCTTAGAAAAGCCTATATATCACTAAATTATCATATTACAACCAATGTTCTACCCATTATCTCATTATCCTATTTTATTTTCTTTTTAATACTTGCCACCATCTAATATTATATTATGTATTAATTTGTTTATATTATTTCATTAGTAGAATGTAAATCTCATTAAGGCAAAGACTATGCCCGCCTTGTTCCACACTACATCTTAACACCTGAACAATGCCTGGCATAGCACAGTAAATAACTATGGAATGAATGAATGAACAGACGAACGAACAAAAAACACAAGGAATGAATGAATTGCCAGAGACGAAACATCATGCTATTTTGGTTCATTGAACATATGGATTAAAAGGGTTAAATAATCTTAAGTATTGTCTTTATGGTTTAAATTAAATAGCATTTCCCCAATAATTATACTCCAGACAGTAAGAACATGCTTAATAAATACCAAAATATAAGAATAAGGGTGGGAGATTTTCTTGGCACCCCATCTTGATTGTTACAATCAAGCAGACATTATCCTAAATTAGTTAAATCATAGATATGAAACAGATTACCATTTTATATAAGAAGTAAACTTACTTTTAAAGGCCATGTGCAACCAGTTAAGAGTGTGACTTGAAATTAACTGCTCTGCATCCAGAATAAAGATGCCCTGATTTTAGCAGGACAGTTCTATCACAGATCAAGGCCCCAAAAATGTGGTGGGACACTGAAAATTTTCCTTTGGCATCAGAATTTCAGGTTACTTCTTTTTCTCCAGTCCTCGCCTCTATTCTGGTCTTTCCCAGGCCCTGAAGGGACCCTAATCTAATCTCCCTTTTGAGTAAAAATGACGTGGTAAGTCTAAAAGTGTATTCAGACAAAATAAACCTTAAGCACTTTTCCCCTTGCTAATGTTGCCACGCTGCTTTTTCCAATAACGAGAATATCACCATATCTCTAGACTGTTAGCTCCTCAAGGACATCTCTCTTCTCCTACCACCCAGCACAGTGTCTGTCACATAGTAAGTACTCAATAAATGTTTTGTGAACTGAAATGAAGGTGAACTTATATAGGACACAACTCTGCATATGCCTCAATTCTCGATTTTTCCCAAAGGACTCCAGAACAAACTCCTAATCCAAATTAGGTTTTCTGCTGTTACCTAGCCTACTTCTGAGCCTCCGCCCTACTCCTTAAAATCATTGTGGTTGTAGCAGCAGCAAACAGATCTTAATAGTGTTCTAACCAACAAAGTCTGTTCTTTTAATCTGCCAGTGAAAAGGTATGCTTTTATTTTAAGTCTAAAATCAGTTATCTTTGCCTGCTCCTGCCTTCTATTAATACAGATCATAAGACTTTAATATATTAAAGTGTTCGCTAATCAGTTTGTTCTTTTAGGTATGCCTAATGAACTCTAGTCATCATGGCCCTCTTTTAGAGATTATTTTAAAAAATCATTCTATCCTAACTCCTAAAGCTTTATTTGGCCTTTTTCCTATTCGTCAGTGTTCTCCCCCCACCCCACCCGCCCCTTCTTTAAAAAAAGAACAGCTTTCACCATTTTTGTGGGAGAAAAAAAAAAAAGAGCTGTCCTGAGGGGATAGAATGTTCTAGCTTAATTTTCACTTGCTTCGGTGGCCTTTCCTATTATTTTTGCTGAAGAGAGAGGTGGGTTCTTTGACTCTTCAAGTCATATTTGGCAAAGTAAAAGTAAATTAACATGAAGGTAATGTTTCTCAAACAGAGCAGTCATACAAAACACCTCTCTACAGTAGCATCTTTATCCTCTGTGTTCTAGTCAGTTTTTTCTCCCTAGTAGCTATCCTCCCCAGTAAAGATAACTTTGTCCATCTTTTTCCCTTCCTCTAGCCCCAGCTTTCTTTTTTTTTTTTTAAAGATTTTATTTATTTATAGCCCCAGCTTTCGATAGCGACAACTGCGTATGCAATAATTTAATAATTTTGAAATGAACGGAAACAAAAGAGAGATGGTGGGTTTGTTGATCCCTTCTCCACAGCATAAAAAGTGTGGGAGTCTATAAAAAGGCTTCTCATCATCCGATAAAAGCCATTTTTAGATCCTCTTCCTGCCCCCTGTGCTTGTGTGTCACAATTTTATGACTTTCTTAGAGTACAGAGTGGCAGGTTTTTATGAAATACAAATTTGAATTCTGTTAAATAATATAAGAGAAAATGTCATTTTCCCACAATCTTCTCAGACCTATATTCGTGAACTTATTTATTCAGCAAACATTTACTGAATGCCTACTAAGTATCAAGCCCTAGGTGGGCACTAGGGAGACAGATTTTTCAAGCCACATTTACTGTTTTCAGAAAGCTCACAGTCTCATGCACAGACACACAAGAAAGTATGTGATAGTATGATAAAGGTATACCCAAAGTATAACAGTGTCCACACGAGTGGTTTCCAGGGTTAATTTCGAGTTAATCTGGAAACCCTAAACAAGCAACTACACCATGAATCTTAATTTCAGAATCTTAATAAATAGATAATTAGAGAAAAACATTTAAATAAAAGTAAAGCCCCCTGTTCAGTGTATAATAGTAAAATTTGTGCTTCATGCTTCGTGTACGTCAGTATATTGTATAAAAGTTCAATTCTTTTTGCTAAAGATTTGACCAAAATTATGACATCTTCTTTTCCTTTTAATCTGAAGAAGTTATATTTATTTTACTTTTATTTTTTTAATGGAACGCTTCACGAATTTGCCTGTCATCCTTGCGCAGGGGCCATGCTAATCTTCTCTGTATCGTTCCAGTTGTAGTATAGGTGCTGCTAAAGCGAGCACAGAAGTTTTATTTTTTTTTTTTTTACAGTGAAAGAACATTATAAATTTACCTGGTTAACATAGATTTACTTAAAACTGGTCCTCAACCATATTGGCATTTGAAAGATCTATTTTGTTTATTCCCAGATGGTAATGTTTTAAAGATAAATTATAAACAAGACCTGTATTTTGTCTTGGTAAAGTAGAGCATGATATTTGTTCTTTTAAAAAAGAAAAAGATTTTATTTTTAAGTAATCTCTACCCCCAACGTGGGGCTCAAACTTACAACCCCAAGATCAAGAATCGCATGCTCTGCCAACTGAGTCAGCCAGGCACCCCAATATTTGTTCTTAATCTTCTAAAATCATTTTCAGCATCAAAGATGTTGGCCCTCACACTATTTGTAAATAATCTGCATCAGGGCCTAATTGCAAAAAATAGCAAATTGTCCCTTTCCATTATTAGTCTTAAAATGTGTTCAGTTCAGAAAGTCTGAGAGCCAAGTATGGTGCTCGTTTTCAAAGGGACTGCTATTTGAAGGGGAAGTATAACTAACGGACAATATACCCAGTAAAGTTGATAATTTAATTTGTGCTTCTCAAGTCACATTTCCCTCATTTTAAATTGCTTCATTGTTTAAGTTGTCTTCAGGATTATAAACTTGTTTTATGCAATGGAATTGAATATTTTAAAATTCATTTTCCTGTGCATTTGAAATGGATGTCTACTGTTAGACTAAAATTTTACCTCATTTTGTGGTCTCTCACATAATATTTGAAGAGTTTTAGTGTGCGGATAGGTTATGAAGTTACTGTGGAAAACTAAGAGTTCTATTATGAAATGAAAAAAATTTAAGCTGGAATAAAGAATTATACTGTTATCGTTATGTACTATTTTTGAAGTAGATTAAAATTTTGGACTTATTCAGATTAGCTTTTAAAGTAGCATTATTGGGGCGCCTGGGTGGCTCAGTCGTTAAGCGTCTGCCTTCGGCTCAGGTCATGATCCCAGGGTCCTGGGATTGAGCCCCGCATCGGGCTCCCTGCTCAGTGGGAAGCCTGCTTCTCCCTCTCCCACTCCCCCTGCTTGTGTTCCCTCTCTCGCTGTGTCTCTCTCTGTCAAATAAATAAATAAAATCTTTAAAGTAGCATTATTTTTTTCCGAGAGGATGGGGAAAAAATAATAAAATAGCATTATTTTAGAAATATACCTTAGTGGGGTGCCTGGGTGCCTCAGTTGGTTAAGCAACTGCCTTCGGCTCAGGTCATGATCCTGGAGTCCCGGGATCGAGTCCCGCATCGGACTCCCTGCTCAGTGGGGAGTCTGCTTCTCCCTCTGATCCTCCCCCTCTCATGCTCTCTGTCTCCCATTCTCGCTCTCAGATAAATAAATAAAAAATCTTTAAAAAAAAAAAAGAAAGAAATATACCTTAGTGGGTTATTGAATTAGCTATGTGTTAACTAAAATCACTATGATTTTGAATTTTAACTTTTCCAGTGTATTCCAATATTCTTGGTTTAAAAATTTAGCAAATATAATGTGACTTTTAATTTGCTAAGCAAGATCCTAGCCCACAAGTATTAATTTTTATCTGAGAGAAAACACACTAATAATATTAAAATTATACATATTTATACATGAGTATGTTTCACATTATTCTGTTAAGTGAACTGTGTAGATTCTAGTGTCACTACTTATCTTTGTAAATCAAGTTATTACAATTTGAAACTGAGCTGCTACCTCTCAGTCAGTGAACTTAATGTTAGCTAATTAATAATCACCAAACTTTGACTTCTTAAGGCCTCCTATAAAACCACAGGACCCTACCTAGTTTGTCTCATCTGATTGCTGCCATTTAGAAGCTTCTTGTTTTTCTGGGACTGTAATATTAGGTAAGATCAATTTTGGAGAGGGGCGCCTGGGTGGCTCAATTGGTTAAGCGTCTGCCTTCGGCTCAGGTCATGATCCCAGGGTCCTGGGATTGAGTCCCACATCAGGCTCCCTGCTCAAGCGGGGAGTCTGCTTCTCCCTCTCCCTCTGCCGCTCCCCGCCAACTCATGTTCTCACTCACTCTGCTCTCTCTCTCTCAAATAAATAAAAATAAAAAATCTTAAAAAAAAATCAATTTTGGAGATAAATGTAATTTATTAATAAATATCCAGCAATGTGAATGGCAGTAGATCCCAGTGCCTTCCTCTCTAGAACCTTAAACCTAGTGCATAAATCCTAGTCCCATACCTGATCTCTCTTTGCCCTATAAAATAAGGGGTTAGATTTCCTGGGAACTAATATAGAAGTTTTAATTGGCCTATCAAGGTTGGTTGGTTGTTCTTTTTTTAATCTCAAAAATATGGGTTGAGGTACATTTTTAACCTATAGTACTATCTAATAGAACTAATTGCAGGGCGTCTGGGTGGCTCAGTCGGTTGAGCGTCTGCCTTCGGCTCAGGTCATGGTCCCAGGGTCCTGGGATCAAGCCCCGCGTTGCATTGGGCTGCCTGCTCAGTGGGAGGCCTGCTTCTCCCTCTCCCATTCCCCCTGCTTGTGTTCCCTCTCTCGCTGTCTCTCTCTCTGTCAAATAAATAAATAAAATTAAAAAAAAAAACAAAACTGCAGTGATGGAAAGGATTTATATCTGCACTTTTCAGTATGGTAGCCATAGTTAGTGGCTACCTTAAAACATAGCTGGTGTGACTTGGGAACAGAATTTTACATTTTATTTAATTTAAACATCCATGTGGCTACTGGGTATCATATAAGACAGCATAACAATAGAATATCCTTGAATTTGACATATATGTCCTCAATGGCATTAAAGGTCCCTTCATTATTTAAAAACAAAATAGACCTCAATACAGTAAATTGAAAAAAAAAAATCTCTAAATATAGATGTAATGGTAGATGCCTTCCTAACATTCTGGAGCATTCTAAATTTATAAATGGAAAAAGAAAATCAGCCCAATGGTAAATTTAATCTTGGCTCTTGACTTTTACCTAAAAACCTGGATATAAAAATTTAATTTCCCTCAAGAATATGTGTCTTGACTTTTAAAAATTTTAGATGATATAATAAAATTTTGTGTTTCTAAACCTCTTCAATTTTTGTTTTCTGTTGAAAGAGCGAACAATTATTTTAAAAACATTTATCAGGTAGTCATAGACAAAATGCAAAACTGACTTCTCACAGATGGTTTCTCCTAAAACCCTAGGGCAATAAGGGAATTAATTTCTCCTTCCCCATCCTGAACATGTACTATTTAAAAATCCCCCATGGTTGTACATGTTTCTGAGCTATTATTATAGCATCTTTTTTCCTGAAGGGTTAAGAGCTACTTACTGACTGACCACTCCATCTTTTATAGAGAAAAGCATCACCCTTTGAAAGCATTTTCCCCTTTAAAACTCATTTAAATTGCATTTAAGAAACATCCATTATTACCCTTCCAGGGAATGTTATTTTTCACTGGGCGTTACAACAAGATTAATCATCTCTGCCTATCAAGAAGCACAGATTTGATTAAATCAGCCAAGGACATTAAATCCTAGCCTTACTCACTCTAGTGACCATATCGAGACTGAGTTGAGGAAGAATTTGTGAAAGTATCATTTGGTTAAAATTGCATGCCTGTCTCTTTAAATCTAAAAAAAAATCCTTTCAGAAGCTGTAGAGAGAAGGTGCTAGAACTGTGTACGATCATGACTGGAAAGCAGGATCCCTCAGTGACTGCCGAATCTTCCCAGCACAAGATAGAGAGGCAGTTCAGCACAAGCCTACACTGGTTCTAGGCAGAACGATGATCCTACCGAACAGATCTCAAATAAAATTAAATTGAGAAAGCAGATCTTTCAAGGGAATGAGGCGGAGGCTCGCTTTTATGTTAAAAGCAACCAGCATCCTCCTTGCTAGACACGGACATGACATTTTTAAAGGAATTATTTGGTTACAGCGTTTTAAGCAAACTGTTCTAAGGAGTCTGTACATTGCATTGTTTTTTCTATTCTTTTTTTCTTTTGCATATATGTAATTCTGGAGGTAAAGAAAAAGCCTGCCAGGGATTCAGAAGGCATCCCACTAGCGATCAGCTGACATTCCTAACTGAAGGCTGCAATGTGTTGCTTATTCATTTTGTACCGTGGGAGCTGCGGGGACTAGCAGAGAGCTAAACTATGCATTTCAAACAGCAGTGCTTGTGCAGAAAGAGGGGTGAGAGAGAGGCAGCCGGCGAGGAAAGAGCACAGCTGGACTTTCTCCTTGTTTTTATCCATTTCTGCAGGATCATGTATTCATAAGGGATGAGGCGGGCCACGGCGATCCCAGGCCTGAGCCGCGGCCTACCCAGTCAGTTCAGAGCCAGGCCCTCCACTACCGGAACAGAGAGCGCTTTGCCACGATCAAATCAGCATCTTTGGTAAGCAAACACCCCTCTACCCACCTTCCCTTCCTTCCCCTCCTCCCCATCTGGCAGCCTCTCGCCCTCCCTGAGCCTCTCTCGGCTTCATGGATGGGAGGAAAGGAGTCAAGAATGTTTTCTCCCTCCTAATAATTTTATTCATTTTAGAAAAAATCTGTTGGCATGGCAACCTGATCTCAGATATTTTAGCATTGTCTATGGCATGGAAAAAAAAAAACAACCTTTGTGTGTGTGTGTGTGTGTGTGTGTGTGTGTGTATGTGTGTGTGTATTTATATATGCTGTATGTGCAAAATAAAAGGCCTTTAAGATGAAGTTGCTAACCTATCCAATTTTTTAAAAGCTATTTGTCTTTTCATTGAAATAAGAATGCTAAAAAAATTTTAAAGGTATTTGATGTATGTGCAGGGCACTATGCTTCTTTTTGTATAGATGCATGTGTGTTTGTAATGTATACACACATATCAAAAGATAAGACACAATTTTTTAAAATATATCACTGCTAGCTAATGTATGTAATTGTAGAAAATAAGGTACTAGCTTCCTAGGGATGAATTGCTGGTTCGTTCTGGTTCATTCATTTATTTATTGCAACAATGGTAGTGGCTGCACTTCCCCATTTAACCCCTGAAGAATTTCCTGGCACAAATAAAGCAAGAAGGGCTTTGTAGGAGAGGATATGGATGGTTGTGGAAGAAAAGATACTGTAGGATCCTTCAGCATTTTTACTATTGCAAATGTGATTGCTGGATGCCCTTGTAGTAGCAAAAGGGGTGTGTGCTGGAAGAGTTAGTTTCCATGCCTCCTCCCCTTGGCCCCCCACGCGTGCGCCTGCGCGCTCCCATACTCACACACACACACTCACATCGTTTCATCCTTGGCACTCTAAACTCTCTTTAATCTTTTGCTTCTGAATCTCGCTTCTCAGCCAAAAAAATTATTGAAATTTTCGTTGTTTTGCCCCGATTGATGTTAGAGGTCACATGGGCAGGAAGAGTTAGTGTACGCTGCCTGGCTATTACATTTAGAACCTGTGATGACATCATCCGAGGCCGACCCAGAAATTATTTTTCTTGTCCTATTTTTTAAACCTGATTTCCACTTTTATCTCTCAAGTCTTTCAAAGGCTTCAATTATCTTTGGAATCGATAATGGATTATAATCTTTAAAAACCCAAATATGAGGAAAATGGAAGTTAAAGCACGTACATATTGCTATGCCTGCTGCTATCTAAAAGCAAGCATTTTAATTGAGACTGCCTATCAATAAGCCTACCTTTAAGTTCCTTTGTATAGAAGTTTCTTGTCATCTCTTAATGGGCAATTTTTCATTTTAAATGAACGTTATACTGTGTAATGGAGATACAAAAATGTCCACTGTGTATTTGCTAACGATTGCTAAGCACCTAAAGAAAAAACATGCTTTTGAGTCTAAATAAAGCACCATGAAATTAATAAAGATCTTTATGTCATGATACCTGACCAAAAAAAAAAAAATTTATTTTATTTTATGTAATATTCTTACTTACCACCGACTCTTGTGAGACTTGTATCTTTATCCAGACATGTTCATGTTGAAATGAGAGGAGAAATGGTGAGCAGCCACTGAGACTCAGAGCACCAGAAGCAGGTTTTTGAATGTGAAACAAACATTATACCAAGTGGATTTTCCCCCTCTGAGACAGGTTCTCGTCTTTTGTCACTTGCCACACCCTCATTCCCACATCATATATTCATGACCTCTCCTACCTCCTAGTAAGATGTTACTACTGCCGTACCACAATGATCTCATGCTTGCATTTGTATACTCACCCAGGGCTACTCTGTGTGCCTATCAGCCATCCCAGTCTTCTCTGTGATAGGCCACCTCAGGACTATAGGCAAAGTCCTTAGGAGCCCCTCTGAATCCTATAGGCTTCCTAGTACCCAGCCAGAGAATAGCTAAGATCAGTCTCTGATGGACGTTGGATTTGCTAAAAGGCTCCCTGCCCCTATATTAAGTTAAAAACTGAGTAGCTAATGGGCTGTTGTGGTAATCACTATAAAATAAGTTGTTTTATGTGGAAAACCTTCTCCAAATGTAATGCTTTGGGGGTCATGGTGGGATTGATGGAAGTTTATCAGAGGTCAGTGGTATTTGCATCTAGTGCTTGTTAAGAAAAAGCACTAATAGAAGGGAAAAGTGGTATGATGTTATATGTTCCATGTCTCATTTTGGACAATCTAATTATTGGTGTGGATATTTTAATGTATCTTATCAAGTACTACAGTTCTACTACCAATGTCGTGTTAAAGGCTAATTCCAATAGTCCAATAGGAATATATAAATCAGGACACTGGAACATCAAAAAGAAATATCTAAATTTTAAAAGTATATCATGAATCTTAGTGCTTTTCATGGACCTCAGCTCAAAAGAAAAGGACTAAAGTTGCTTAAATGACATAAAAGTAGGAGCAATATCATGGGAAAATGAAAGTCCAGTATAATGAATATCAAGTCATTGTTAAAACCTCTCTTCGCTTCCCATAGTTGGTAGCAATACTGTATTGACTTATTTATTTTGGTTTTACTCTTTACAATCTTCTAAATAGAAGTGCTAACATGACACAGAGTGATTCAAAAGTGAACAGCAAAAAGAAAAAAGAATTTAGAAATTATTTTTTCCAATTATTAGATAAATGAGTGTATATTTTTTTAAATGAGCGTATATTTTAAATAGACTTGCAAACTGACAAAAAAATTTTATAGTTCCTTAAATTTGTTTTATCAGCCTACCTCTTATGCATAAACCTAAGAGACCTAAATCTGTGGGATTTGCCCTTGGCATTTTTTCTCCATTGTGCTTTTGAATGGGGTCATTGACAAGTGTCTGCAGCCCATGGGTTACAGGCTTTTACTGCTTGATGTTTTTACCATTTTGGCACCTTAAAACAGATTTTTATGTTAATACGCACTGCTGCACAATTACATTTGTAACAAAGGAATAGCAAGGACCGTGAACCTTGATATCAAAGGTAACTCTGAGGAAACTTTAGAATTAATGTAGAATTATGTATTTTTTAATTATAATCATAGAAAGGCAGCGATTATTGACCTTATTTTGAAAAACTAGGAAAAGGAAGGGCATTTCATAGAACCTTTTTTATTTTATCCTTTCTTTTTCTTCTGTAAGAAAGTTCATATTGGACTGATTCATGATCTGGAGAAAGGAGTTGTTTATATAGTTCTTCAGAATTACTCATCTGCCTTATTGGGCCTTTGAGATGTGGCTCCCTTAAGTTTTTATTGTTGGTAAATGGAGATCTTAATATTTTAATTGGATTACTAACCCATGAGAGTGTTTTCAGCTGTTGTTATATCTGATGTCATTTCTTAAAATTTCATAATGTCCTGGATCATATGGTAGTTCCCATAGCAGATGTTAATATAAAGAGCACAAGCCCATATCTGTCAGACAATTCAGCTTTTGGCCTTATGAAGGAGTTCTCACAGGAATGAGTGGTCTTACTACACAGGTGAATTTATGTTAGAGTACATATTGGCCCCGGGAGGACGGGGGAGCTCCTGGATGGCTCATTCGATAGAGCATACGACTCTTGATCGTGGGGTTGTGAGTTCAAGTGCCATGTTGGGTGTAGAGCCTACTTAAAAAAAAAATACACATTAGGGACAGGGGCATAAAAACTCTAAGTTTCTAATCTTTAGGAAAGCATGTAGACAAAAATGATTATTGTCCTATCCATGCAAATGTGGACTTTTTTTTTTTACTTCGCTTTTACCACATTCAGTAGGAAAGCTCATATAAAAATGGAGTCTTCATTTCGATTTTAAAAATGCAACCTAATTTTCAGCTAATTGTGAAATTGGATACCTGAATGAGTTTGATAGACAAGCATAAAAATATTAGAGCCTCTGCAGTTAATGCTGTTTGACCCCTCATGAGCCCCACTGTTCTATTTCTAAAGACTTGAAGATGTCTTCTCTTCCTGGATAGTATACCAGAGGATGCTTATCAGAATATTTTGTAGCTCCTTTTTCCTTTTTCTTAGCTTCTTAATCTCACTAGGCTCATTACTGAGACTGTTTTTCACATATGCTGCCCAGTCTATATGCCCAACCCACATGACCAGACTCTCTCAATAAACATGTTGAATTAATGAATGAACAAATGAATGAACAAAGTCTCTTCCAGTCCTGCTATCACATGAGAATCTGGATTTGCAAGTGTACATTTCTAAGTGCTTCCTGCCAGTGTTTCTGTATAAGGCAGAATTGCCTGTTATCCATCATTACTTTTGGTATGAACTTAAAATGTTTTTCCCTAGGTGTTCTAAAGAGTGGAATGTGAAATTTCTAATGTCAAAACGTGACCCATTGTATTCTTTTTAAGAACTTGCTATAAATTTCGTTTATTCTAAGAGTTGAGGTGGCCGGTTTTATCACATGCATTATTTTGATTCTTACACATAATTAATCTTGTAAGTTGGCTTTGATCTCTTAAGAGGGTAACATTATCAGCCACTATGCTCCTCTTTTATGTTCAGTAAGTTGCTTATTAGCCCCTTAGTGCAGTGTTCTGCACTTGGTAGACAGATAGTACACTTTGGATGTAGTCATGTGTTGTAGGTGCAAATTTTTGCCAGATTTAAATAAGGTGGAATGGAATGGCTGTAGAAACTTTCTGGGAAAAGTTCAGTCTTCCTTTATGGCTCTTAACTTTTATATATTACTCCAAGTATGTGAAATGGTTAATAATTCAAATTCAGAAATTATGCGTACCTATTTTATAAGCCACAACCTGGATGTAAGTACAGTTTTAATGTTAAACTTGCCCTTTCTCTTGGATCCACCCCTTCTGATCTATGTCCATATCACTGGCAATGCTTGGTGGAGGGAGAGACATACTGCTCAGATGCTGGCAGGACAAGGAAGGAAATCAACATATATCACACATCCCCTGTGTGTCAGACACCTTGCTGAGCACAAGAGTTATCCCATCAGTGATCTCACTGTAGCAGTGGCTCCTCCTGAGAGCCGTCAGGAGGTAAAGTAATTTGTCCAAGGTCAGTAATACAGTAAGGGACAGAATGGGATTTGTGTCCAAGCAACCTAATGGGTGTGGCAAGATGCTACTGCCCACTTTCAGTTGATCACATTTTTGAGACTACCATTGTGAAAACTGCAGTCACTACATTTCTATAACTTTCTTTCATTTTTAGACTTACTCAGTTTGTAGCTTAGACTCATTACTCTCTCCAGCTTTGACTTTTTTGGGGTGTTGATTCCCTCCATTGCTTAATAACAAAGTTTCATTCTGCCTTAGTGGGGTGAATTTCCTCAGGCAATTCAAGAACCATAGAACTTCAGTTCAAATCCTGGGGTTTGTAAAAATTAAAGGGGTAAATTTCATGTGAAATTACATTGTAAATCATAAAGCATGGTAAAATTTAAAATTACGAGCTCTTTTTTTATTCTCTTGACCAAATAGTGTATTTGTAAGACACACAGTATAAACTTAAAACATGCAGGTGTATATAACTGTAGATAATAATACTTTTATGTCTTTCTAGTTAGACTTCATACATGAGTCATCTGGCCAGATTTTTATTTAAATTTGTTTACTTTGCTTGAGTATGGAATTATAAAACTCAGTATCTCTATATGTGCCTAAGAAGGCAATTAACATTGAAACGTAGAAAGTTTCGTTGCAACAAACTGAAGGTGATATTAGGAGTTTACAAAGGTGATTATCCAAATTATGGGAAGCATTAGGAGCAGAGTGTTTCTCCTGGAATTCAGTGATATACAATGATAGCACGTTGAGCTTTGTAATTTGTCTTTGCCACATACTTGTGTTGTCTGGTACGCAGTAGGACCACCCTTTTCACAGGGAGTCACCCTCCGGTTAGGATAGAAAATGTTCTTGACACAACTCATTTCCGCTTTACATTTAGGTGCCTGGTTTGGGAAATGGCTATCCTGAAACTGTTTGACCACACGCTAGTCAGACCTTCAGTGGCAAGCTTTAAATGTGTCATGATAGCTTTAGAGTGTGCCATGTCTCAGCTTTGGAAATCTGATTAAAGAAGGAATACTAACATAAGAAAAAATAAGTTTAGGGGTAAAATATATCTCAAATGCATTGCCCTAGAATGGACACTTTATTGCCATATTTGTATGAAAAACAAGTGAATTCAGAAAGGACTAAGTGGTATCCTTTCTGTTAATTGGAAGTGTTTTCCCCTATAGTTGAACTTAAGGAAGGCACAAGCATGAGGAAGTGAAATATACACACATATTTCAAATGACTTCTTTCTTTCCTTTTATCATGAAATAAGTCCATTAAAAAGAAACATGATACTGTGATGACAAAATAGATTTCCTTTAGAGTGTTAGGTGCCCCTTTGGTGATACTGTCCTTTTTTTGGTCTTGAAATATCTTCTGCTCTTATTCTTCATACTTTAAAGAGGATTGTCCTTTAGAAAAGAGAAATGAATATGAAACCTAGTGTTAGTTTCAGCTGGAAAGGTTTCAAAGTTCGGCTAATGTTTAATGGTGTACTTTGATAATACTATCCAGTTACAGAATAGCACTCTCTTGATAGTAAGGACTCAGTCTGGTATGCAGGGACACCTTCTAAAAGGAGCAAAGAAACAAACTGTTCTTTGTACAAAATGCACTTTGACCCATAAACTGAAAATAGTAAAGAGAATTAATAGCAGCATGAAAATTTCTAGTAAAACTTGTTTGAGGGTGAGGTTGGGGAGAATTGGCTTATAGTAGATAGGAGTGACTAAATTACTTAATGAAAAATAAAACTAAAGTTATGATTTTGTAATTAAATTTTTTTTCTAAAATAGGAATGATGAGAATGAAGTGAGCAGAGAATCTCACAGGAAAATAAAGAGGGGTGATAAACTGAAGGAAGGAGTGGAAAATCAGAAAAGGTTTAATAGAAAGAAACAAAAGATGCCAAAATTTATATTTACAATCTTGAGTTTGTTGGATATTCACCTGAGAATGGGTTAAGGAAAAATTACTAAGAGAAGTAGCCATCTAAAAATCATAGAAATGCTTTCTCTTCTTGAGGAGAGCAAGTAAATGTATTATAATTTGTTAACATCTCTTCTGTGGAGAAGGGGAGGTGGGAGACAGAAGAGTTAAGAGAGTGCTCCATCTGTCTCCCTCTCACTCCCTCCTTTCACCCCCCACTGCCCCCTCTTCATATTAAGAATCAGAAATAAATCTGGTTCAAACAACTTTAGGAAGATACTCAAAAATCCTATGACTGTTAGAGACATGATCTTTAAAAACAAGCAGTATGATATCATGCAGTGGTTCTCAACCAGAGGGATTTAGCCCCCTAAGGGACATTTGCAAATGTCTACAGACGTTTTTGATTGTCTTGACTTAGGAGGTGTACTGGCATCTAGTGGGTAGGCCAGGGATGCTGCTAAATATCCTGCAATGCAAGGACAGCCCTCCAAAACAAAGAATTTTCTGGCTCATTGTCAATAGTGTTGACGTTGAGAAATCCTGGTGTAGTGGAGATAGATAGCATGGCTCTGGAACCAGATAGAAATGGGTCTGAATCCCAGCTCTACCTCTTATTAGCTATGTGACCTTGAATATAGATACAATGATATGTCAAAAATAAGTAAATATAATTTGGCTGAATGAATAAATTAATTCCCTCAAGTCTCAATTTCTTCATCTATAAAATGGGGGTGGTAACACCTACCTCATTAATGAGTAAAATGAATGAGTGAATGAGATGGTTTTTAGGACTAGAGCTAGAGAATATAAAGAGAACCCAGCACAGTGCCTGGTACAGGTGAGCATTCAGCAAATAGTAGGTAAATTGATGGTGGCAGTGATAGAATTATGCCAGAGGGCTCCTCTACTTTCCCTGAAAGTTTGTCTTCCCTGAATCTGGTTACCTGAGTTCTGTTCCCCAACCCCAATCAGGTTACACGACAGATCCATGAGCATGAGCAGGAGAACGAGTTGCGGGAACAGATGTCAGGTTATAAGCGGATGCGGCGCCAGCACCAGAAGCAGCTGATCGCCCTGGAGAACAAGCTGAAGGCTGAGATGGACGAGCACCGCCTCAAGCTACAGAAGGAGGTGGAGACGCATGCCAACAACTCGTCCATCGAGCTGGAGAAGCTGGCCAAGAAGCAAGTGGCTATCATAGAGAAGGAGGTCAGTGTGCATACACATGCCTTTGTGCTGTAACCAAGCCAGGCCTGTTTCAGTCAGTGGCATCACGTGAGCAAAAGACAGGAGTGCTGTGCTTTTTGGTGACAGAGGAACAATGTTGCTTTGGTGGTGGTAGTTGAGAGGGGCTAGGTTTTACGGGGCTACTTAAAATTGCCATTAAAAGTTAAAATAGTTACTGCAGGTGTATATTACATTCTTGTCTATTCAAATATGTTCTAAGAGCCAGTCCCTTGAGGGGGTCAGGGTGCAAATAAAAAGAAACAAGATGCTTCTATCCTGTGGAAACTTGCACAGTTCAGACCTGTTACCGTGCCTGCCACACCCACAGTCCTCTTCAAAAGAAAACTGCTCTACAAATAGTCTCTTTCAGTGGTGATAGTCCCTGTCTACAATGATTGGACTAGGAATGGGCACCTGACCAGCGGCAGCGAGTAATTAATCTGGCTGTTGCTTGGATCTTCTAGGAGACATCTCTCTTCCCCATCTAGGTTCCAAACAGGAGAGGCTGAGGCAGACAGTGAGTCAAAATATTACCTTTATTACTGATAAGTGTTAGATGGGAGAAGCAATTCATGTCTGAAGGGAAATGCACTAATAATATGTACAAAACTGAACAGACTTGCCTATCTAGGCTCTGGCAGTGCTAAACCAGTCGCCTTTCCTGCCATCCCCCCCCCCTCCCCCCCCGCCACGTAAGACTTACATAGTGTGGGAAAGCAGGGGTGAACGTGTGCTCCCTGGGGCTGGGGTGACTGGGGACAGAGTGCCAGGAGTGTTTCGGTAATTAAGCTCTCTCTCCACGTGGAAGGAAACATCAGAACTGCAGATGAAGCATTCCCCCAACAGCCATCAAGCTGTGAGGCAGCCTGGCATGAAAACGTCTGCCCAAACAGGGATGATATTGATTAAAGAAACCAGTCAGATACTTTCTTGAGGATTTGATTTGATAAATATGTAGAGAGAATTGTTCAAAATGGAAAAAGTATTGATAATGGATGCTAAAGGTGAAAAGATTCATAAAGAGAACCGTGAAGCATAGATTCCCTCTGTCTCCGAAGCACCTCATCTTACATATGTGTTGCATCTAATGGTCCCCAGAAACTTAGATTTGGTCACTTGCAGGAGCCAGTGTTTATTGGGTTATCTTTTTTTTGGTCTGTGTTCTATCCATTTGGGAGACCCCAAAATGTCCCAGTGTCTGACTGTTGTGACTATAGCAGGTGCCTAAGAAAACAAAATGTTATTAATCAATTAGAGTGAGATTTTGGGAATAAAACTGGCCACTCGTGGTTATTTATCCATTTTTGTAATTTAATCTGTGGGCTACCAACAATATGAAAAAAGTCCTTTATTAGAATCCTTAGTTCACTTTTCATCCCATGCATTTTTTGTGTGTTCAATAAAAACACGTGATGGCTTGCCTTCATATTTTTCCCATAATTGGGCAAGTATTTTTCAATGGTAAAAATTTTAAATTTTTTTAAGATACAAGAGAATCAGAACAGGTGTTTGCTTATTTTGTTTTTTATTAATTATTTGTTCAAAAAACACTACATTATTCAGCACTTATGGACTCTTTTCATGCATTGGAGGATATAGATAGCTGAATTCTGTGTGAAGAACAATTTATCCTAGATTGTATGTCATTTTTTCAGGCAAAGGTAGCTGCAGCAGATGAAAAGAAGTTCCAGCAACAGATCTTGGCCCAGCAGAAGAAAGATTTGACAACTTTCTTAGAAAGTCAGAAGAAGCAGTATAAGATTTGTAAGGAAAAAATAAAAGAGGTAAGAGTACCAATATTTGTCATCACTAAGTTGCCATTCGAATTGTTAGAACTTACAGGGCGCCTGGCTGGCTCAGTTGGTGCAGCATGCAATTTTTGATCTTGGGTTATAAGTTCGAGCCCCATGTTGGGTGTAGGGATTACTTAAAAATAAAATCTTAAAAAAAAGAGGTTGGAACTTAAAATTGATTAATCTTACTTTGTAATCAATAGTCTAAACCACTGATTCTCAAACTTTATATCACCTGAAGTGCTTATTAAAATGGATTGCTAACTCACTAGAGTCAGATTTTCTGATTTTCTGATTCAGTGGGTCTGGGTGGAATTTGAAATTTGCATTTCTAACAAGTTCCCGAGTGATGCCGATGCTGCTGATTCAGGCATCAGATTTTAGGAACCATTGATTTAACTCTAAACCATTTTTGCCTACTTCCAGTTTATTCTTCAGCGACTTCAGCCCGAGTGATCTTTCCAAACCATAAGTCTCAGAGCATCTGGGTGGCTCAGTCAGTTGGGCGTCCAGCTCTTGGTTTCAGCTTGGGTCATGATCTCAGGGTCCTGGGATCGAGCCCCACGTCAGGCTCTGTGCTCAGCAGATAGTCTGCTTGAGGATTCTCTCAGACTTCCTCTGCCCCTCTCCCTGAGCGCTCTCTCTCAAAAATAAAGAAATCTTTAAAAAAACAAACGTAAGTCTCATCATATCACCTCATGATTTTAACATTCGTTGGCTTCCCATTGCTCTTAGGAGAGATCAAAATACTAGAAGTCCCTAAGTGACCTACTGTCAGCCTCTCCTTTAGTCTCACCTCACACCACTGTTCCCCCACCTGCTTACCCCACCCCTGACTCTGCTGCTTCTGCCACAGTGGTCACTGTTTGGTTCTTCAAATATATCAAATTCCACTTTTCTCCAAGGCCTTTGGAGAAGACTGTTTCTTCCTACTGTTTCTTCTACCAGGATGCTCTCCCCGCCCCCGACCCCCAGTCTCTCCCTCTGCTGTTAATTGTTACTCTCCCTCCTTGTAAAACTTAGGATTGTTTATTAATACCTTAACTTGGGCTGCCTGGCTGGCTCCATCGGTAGAGCATGTGACTCTTGATCTGAGTCATGAGTTCAAGCCCTACACTGGGAATGGAGCCTACTTAAAAAAAACAAAACAACAACAACAAAAAAACCTTAAACATCATTTCCCAAGGGAAGCCTTTCCTGACTTCCTTAACCAAGACAGGTGCCTCTGGTTTCATAACACTAGTTTTCAATTATCCTTTTTTTTTTTTTTTAAGTTATTTTGAGTTACCTATCCTACTAGCCAGTAAGTGATAAGGGCAGAGACCATGTCTTTTTTTTTTTCTGCCAATGACTGTATCCCTATGCCTGGTACATGTGAATCTCTGATAAATGAATGATCGATTCTTAGAAGTTTGGTTGGAGGCCACTAGTAGACATGGAGAGTCCTCCTAATGAACTGCAATTTGATCTGAAAGCTCAGATTTCTTCACTTCTCCCACCCGTGCTTATAGGTGAATTGCCTACAGTTCCCTAGACTTTCCTCCTCATAAGACTTAGGATTTCTTATTTCTAGACTACTGGTGTATTAAGGTTTAATAAAATTCAATATGGGCATGTTTCAGTATGTGAAATCATTTATTTGAGCTCATATTCTAAGTTAACAATATGGAACTTATCAAGGTTCCTCTCCAATTCTTTTTTAATTAGGAAGTGAAAGCAAGTGGGTTGGGGTGAGCCTCAGGATTTTTAGTCCTGCCCAGCTGAGCCACTGGTGATTGTTGGGACTGACAGAAATTTGTATTTAATCCACACTGCCTAAATGGGAAAAATCTCTGACACTATAAGGTCTAGAAAACCAGGCTGTAGGGCGAAATAGCCCAAATAAGAAGTTTCGTGTTCTATCCATTTTCTCTGAGTTATTGCTGGGACCTCATTGTTATGTCATAATAGAAAGATATTGCTGGATCACAGAGATAACATTGATTTTTCAATGAGAAATTTTGAAATGTTCCCAATTGCACTCACATTCTTATTTCTAACTCCTTGTGTTTACTCATGCTCTGTAGGCCACACTTTGTGACTGCAGCCACCATTTTGACCTTTTCTAACACCAAGGTATTTAGAGATTGCATGAACTCAACCTGTAGAAGATTCTCTCACAGAACAGCATTCGAGAATACCCACTCAGTCCTCAGGCATTTTTGGTACTTAGATTTATGAGTGCAGGAAACCACAGGCCTAAACTTACAAGTCTCTCAACATGCTCATGAGGAAAAACAAGCCTAAACTCAGTTTGAGATAGCCTCAGTAAGCCTTTCTATGCAAAGCTAATACTACTCCTTATGAAGTAAAGCTTAGTTCTGACTATTTAAGGTGGCGTGTATATTTAGATATTGATATATTTAAAGGTATTGCCCTTGGGGTAACAAAACAATATCCATTATCCCCATTATTTGATAGACAACAGGGATGTGGGCAAAACAGGATGATGGATGGTCCAGAAATAATTCATTCTTGATTTTGGGGTGAGTTTATATGGTCACATTTGAACTTGGGTGTGCAATGTAGTGGTTAATGCCAAGCCTAATAGTGAAGTCATGGCATCAAGAAATGAGTCACCCAGCCTTCCTGTTGTGATCCCAGCTTACTCCATGCTCGAAACAGCTTTCTCTCTTGTTGATTCTGATATTTCACTTAAGACTTCACTGGAACAGGAAAGTTGAAAGTTGATTTACAAGGACTTCTTGGCTAAGTGCAAAAATAATCTAAATAGTGAGTGATGTCCACATCACAAAACATTAAGTAAAATAGGTGTTAGAATTTAAAGGAGATTTTCACTGAGTAGTTAACCAAATATTATAGGTCAAGCTTGTCAGTATGAACAAAAGAGAGTACACTGTACTTTCTCTAAAAAAGGTCTTACTTTCTCCGTAAAGTAACATCATCTTAAGTGTTCTGAGTCTCTGCTTTCTTCTCTTTACCCATATAGTCTGTAATAATTATGAATTTTGTCCTTTTGGAAATATAGGTGGTTCATTTACCCTTTAATAGCAAATAAAGAATTGTTTCCTGATATTCGAACTAGTGCCATTTGCAGAGTTACCGCCTGTCTGTGAAATCTGTCCACTTCTCGCAGTCTTGTCTCCTTCACTCTGTTTTCCACGAAGCAACAAGAGTCATCTTTTTGAGATGCATCTCATTGTGTCACCCCCACATGTATAAAATCCTTGTCTCCTGTGCTACAGATCAATGTCCTTAACTTGGCCTGTAAGGCCTCTGATGGTCCTTCCTCATCTCATGTCACACTGCACCAAACAAACCCCGGCCTGCTCACTGTTCCTCGATCGCACCATGTTTCAATTAACCCACCTGAAGAGTTTAACACACTCTGTTTCCTCTACCCAGAGTATTCTCCCCTCCCCTTTCTCACTGGTTAGCTCCTACAGGTTTTTCCAATTTCAGCTTAGTTGTTACCAAGATCAAATATGTTCTTTTAAACATCCTTGTGGAACTAAGTACTTCACCTTCACAGAAGCTATCACAGTAATTTTCAGTTTGTTTCTGCAGTTCTTTGATTAATTATTGCTTCTAGACTGTGAAACCCCATGATGGTGGTTATCACGTTCTTTTGCTGACCATTGTATCCTTGTGCCTTGCACAGTACCTGTCACATGATAAGAACTCAGTAAGTGTGTGTTGATTGAATGAGTGAACCAATTATTTCCAAGGGGAGAAGCCAGAGACATGGAAACTAACAAGCCTCCCTATCACTTATTACTCAGTCAATCAATAAACAAAAGTTGCGGGGCAGGGATATGCAGCACCAAGTCTTTGTCTTTACATTCTCAGTTGCTCTCCAAATAATTTAATCTACCATTGCAATAAACTATTAGTTCCTTTTACTTGATGACACCAGCATGTTGTTTTTTGTTTTGTTTTGGTTTTGTGAAGGAGATGAATGAGGACCATAGCACACCCAAGAAAGAAAAGCAAGAGCGGATATCCAAGCATAAAGAGAACTTGCAGCACACACAGGCTGAAGAGGAAGCCCACCTTCTCACCCAGCAGAGACTGTACTACGACAAAAACTGTCGTTTCTTCAAGCGGAAAATAATGATCAAGCGGCACGAGGTGGAGCAGCAGAACATTCGGGAGGTATTTATTTTGTTCATAACTATCATCACTGACTTATGGGACAAGAAGCTTTGTGAGGATCATGACTGTTCTGTCCATTCTTATATCCTTAACCTTTATGGTCTTTAGTGCAGCGCCTGACACAAAGTAGGTGTACAAAAGTAGCCAAGAAACGAATTTACCACTGAGAAGAAAGAGAAAACCCATTTACAGAATAAGGAATCAACATTTTCCAAATAAATGTAATAGACTTTTATTGAGCACCTATTATAAGCCTTATTATGCAGTTGAGAATCAAAAGATGTAGAATAGAGAATTTCTGCTGTCAGCCTACTTGGGGGACACTTGGGGTTTTGTGGCTCCATATGAAACACTAAGTAATAAAGTGGTGCTCCACAATTAAGTCATTCAGTCGTCCAGTGCCCCCTTAGTGCCAGGCACTGTGCTGGAGATGTGAGGGCTAGGGAGGGGCTATCCTTCCTGCCTTCAAACAGCCCTAAGTCTAAGAGGAGAAACAGACATGTAACAGACTAGTTACAGTGTAACATGTCAGGTAGATAGATATATAAATAAAGTGTCTTGGGCATATAGTCATGAAAGGGCTTGGCGGACTCAGTGACTAATGAGAAGTTGAGTGTTTGGGGTGTACAAAGTGGAATATCAGGAAAAGGGTAATTAGAAACAGAATGCAGAGGACCTTTTTTGTTAAGGCATATTATTTCAATTTTAGCCTGAAGGCAATTGCAATTGCTATAGGAGGTTTTTAAGCAGGGGGTCGAAGAGAGTTTTCTTTGAAAGAAGTAGTGGATCAGTGTGAAGGGAGGCTACAGCAGCAAGCACCTAAGTACAGTAAGGTCAGCTAGGACATTCTTTCTCTAGTTCAACCTGGAAGAGGAAATGGGGAGAGATCAGATCTGAAGCAGAACTGACAGTAATTCCAACCAAATGACATCAGAATTTCAGATGAGAGAGGAGTTCAAAATGACTTCAAAGTTTCTAATTTGGGAAATTGGATGAATAAGACATTATGCACTGAGATGAGGAACACAGAATGTGACTCAGTTGCAGATACAAAATTCAGTAGGAAAACATTGTGACCTGGAGTAATCAGAGAAACCCTCATAAATGAACTAGCACATTGATAAAAATATCAAAGTTTGCAAAAAGCCCAGGGTTAGCCTGCACGAGGGAAACAGGCACTAAAGACACATTTAATGGGAATGTGCATTGGTACCGTATAAGCTCTTTGGAGAGCAGTATTCAACTGGGAAGGAGAAGGAATGAAGAAAACTAAAATTTATCAAACACATGTAATGAGCCAGGCTCAGGCCCTTTATCTGTGTTGTCTCATCTCATTGGAAGAGGGAGAAACTGCTGAACATTTATTTTTGAGCCAGGCAATAAGTGATATGGCTAAAATTTTACTTTAGAGAGATTAGCCCAGTTTGGTTGGTGGTGATGCATGGATTGATTCAAGCATGCATTCTCAGTGGGGGCGATACTGCCCCTAGGGGAGTGAAAATGGGTTCTTTCCGGGGAGGGGTCTTAGATATTACAAAGGCTCAGGCCCCCTCAAGGGCCACAGTACATAAACGGATATACAGTGTATCTGTGGTATTCACATTTCATGGATGTGGTTGATCAGGGGAGGGGGAAGTCTAGAAAGGCTCCTGAGGAAAATAAATAAATAAATAAATAAATAAATAAATAAATAAAATTTAAAAATGGGGAAAAAAGAGAAAAAGGTTGAGAAACATTGGTTTGGGGGAAGAAACTAGAAGCAAAGTAATCAGGTGGTAGGAAATAGGGTACAGACAAAGATGGTGGTGACAGCTGGCAGAGGTAAATTGGAAACGTTTTGAATATAAAATAAACAGGACTTGGCATACCATAGAATATGAGAGAAAAGACGAGGGTAGAATCAAAGTTATTTCTGGTGTTCAAGACTTGGTTACATGTAGATTTGTGCAGAAACAGAGAAGCTTAGACAGAGGTGTCGGTAAGAAACGGATTAATTCTGTACTAGACTGTTGTCGTTTGTTAGAAGGCAAAAAAGTCCAAATGAAGAAGTCCAGAAGCCATTTGGATATAAGATATTTGGGATTGTTTTCATCTGGCAATTATTATTGTTATTCTGATAGCACATATTTGGAAGAAGTCTCAGGCTAAGGGAACACTTATGCCAATAAAAACTGTAGAAGACAATTATTCCCCAAAAGTGATAGAAACTATATTTTTTACTTCATTAGTGTCAGGTTCTAACCAACACTTATATGGGTATTTTCCTGAAGAATCTAAGTTTTTCGTTTTTATTTATGAGAACATTAAAGACAAACACAGAAAAATATATAGTTGAGTAGTGAAAGTTCTTGATAATCCCATTCCACCCAGTCTCTACCCTGACTGCCATTAATTTGGCATCCAGATTTCCAGATTTCCTTTTCCTTCTATATATGTATACATACATTCAGTTTATATGTAACTTTAACTTTACAAAAATAAGATTACATTTGTATCAGTGGGTTTATTTGATTTGCAAGCCATCGGAACAAACACTGGCTGCCTAAGAATGGAAAGGAATTTATTGGAAGGATAGGGGTAGATGACAGAGTGGAAGAACCAAGCTGGAGAAGATGAAGACCCAAACTGGAAAAGCAAATTCTGTGACCTAGAGAGCAAGAGCTAATGGACATTCCTCAGCATTGCCATTCGGATGTATTTCCTCCTACCACGTTTAATCTTTGTATCATTTCTGCTTGAGATTCAAATTCCTAGGGGAACGAGACCTTTATTGGGCAATGCGCTTGCTCCCTTACTCAATACTCTCTGATTACAGATAGGGTGGAGGAGTTTTTCAAGCAAAAGAGGAGCCTGTTAACAAAAGAAGGGGAAATGGATACTGAACCTACAAAAATGTCCACTATACTGTTTTGTAACTCTTCTCTTTTTCTCATTCACCATCCAGGACATACAGCTCTGTCTGGTTTTTTTTAACCATTAACAGTGAATTTTGTGTGTGTGGCTATAAAATTATTTATTTAATGAAGTACTTCTCAGTGGATATTTTGTTAATGTTTTACAGTATTACTAACAGTGGCACGGAGAGCATCTTTGTACGCAGATCTTTTTACACAGATACAAATATTTTGAGGATGTATGCTCAGAAGTGGAATTTTTGGGTCACAGTGTGTACCTGTAAATTTTTAATAGATATTGCCAAATTGCCCTCTTGGGGTTTATACTCCCACCAACAAAGAGCACCTGTTTTTCTGTGTCTTTGCCAAAACTGAGTATGAGCAATCCTTTTAGTTAATGAAAACATTGAGAAGGCTCACCATAGACTGGGTTGAGCCTCTTCCTCTATCATCACTGCACACAGATGCTGGCTATTTTCTAACCAGTTATGAAACCAAGAACTGAAACTAAGAAAGCGTAAAATGTCATAGGCTAACAACATCTCCATTTAAAAGTTTGAGTTCTAGTTCTGACTCAGCCTCACTGGGCATGAGGACACAGTTTTTTACTTGAGCGAAATCAACTGCTTTTAAAGTCAGCAGCACTTGGGTTGTGGTTGGGAAGGGTTGATCACGGGACACACCCTGGATTCACATCTTACTTGGGAGGTAGAGTCCTATAAAGTATAGTCATGTGTTCAGGGTCTGCAGCGTATGACAAGTACATAGGTTGTTGTTGTTGTTGTTTTTAAGATTTTATTTATTTGCGAGAGAGAGAATGAGAGACAGAGAGCATGAGAGGGAAGAGGGTCAGAGGGAAAAGCAGACTCCCTGCTGAGCAGGGAGCCGATGTGGGACTCGATCCTGGGACTCCAGGATCATGACCTGAGCCGAAGGCAGTCGCTTAACCAACTGAGCCACCCAGGCGCCCAAGTACATAGATTTTGACACTAAGCTGCCTCTCAGCTTTGGGGAGGTGAGCACAGTGTGTGATGTGAGCTGAGGGAAAGGGAGCCCACATGGCCGTCATCTTCTCCTGCCTCCAGGGCATATAGACGTGGAGCGCGCTGCTGAGCAAAAGCACCTATAGCACTATGTGCACTTTTGTTTTTGCTCAGCAGTTTTATGAATCAGTCTAAGCTGCAGGTGTGTGTGAAGGTGCGCTGCCGTCGTGCCCACCGCTTGTACACATGGAGCGGCGCTGCGCTGTACCTCGCTGGAGCAGAGGCATTCTTCAGCATATTGCGTTACAGGCTGAAAAAAAGGCATAAAACAGGAAAATATAAACCATTCGTTGGGACATCTTTCAATGAAAACTCTCAAACCTGAGTTTTAGACTCAGTTCTGCTTTACAGAAGTTGTATGATCTTAGGTTAGTCTCTCAATTTCCAAACATCTTACCATCCTATGGAAAAGGGGTAAGTCCTTGCAATGTGACCACCTCGTGGGGCTGCAAGTGGGACTGAGGGAGATATTAAGAAATCACTTTTAAAAACTGAAAGCAGGGGCACCTCGGTGGCTCCGTCGGCTAAGCGTCTGCCTTCGGCTCAGGTCATGATCCCAGGGTCCTGGGATCGAGCCCCACATCAGGCTCCCTGCTCAGCGGGAAGCCTGCTTCTCTCTCTCCCTCTGCTGTGCCCCCTGCTTGTGTGCTCTCTCTCTCTCTCTCCCCCTCTCTGTCAAATAAATAAATAAAATCTTTAAAAAATAAAAATAAATAAAAACTGAAAGCACATTACACATATTTATGTAGGCACAGCAATAGGCTCATAGGGAGTCTAATAATAATAATAATAAAAATATAGGCAGCTTATCAACTTAACCACAGCAACTGAGATGTACGAATTAAAGGTAAAGGGAACAACTTACAATTGTAACAGAAAAACAATTTCATTATCCTGTTTCTCTCACTTTTTTAATCATTTATGAAAAACTAGATTCAAGATATTATATGCCAGATGTTCACTTCTGAATACAGAAGAATAATAATGATATGTTGATATGTTCTGAAGCATTGTCTCCTGGCCTTTCACCTCATTCTTCACAAGAATGGTAGTCCATGGTGTAGGTACTGTTATCCTCACTTTACACCTGAAAAAACTAAAATGTATATTAAAAGACTTGTCCAACATCATACACGACTGACTCACACCCTGAATATTTTTCTATTGATTCTCAAACTTTAGTATGTATCAGAATTAGCTGGGTGGCATATTATTATGACCAATCACTTGTAGCCAGGTAATTCTGATGCAGGTGTTCTGTGGACGGCATCCTGAAGCATCCCATTAAACATAAAGGAAAGTATTTAACTTCTTTTGAGAGTGTTGCTTGCTTTGTGTCTTTTATTTTTTTCCTCATAAGTTTCAGGGCTCTGGGCAGCCCAGACTAATTTTGGACTTCTCAGTTTAGGAAAGTATGTAATGAATAAATGCCCAATATTGGGAGACCTGGTACTCAAAGGTTAAAAATGATACAGTAATCTAGAAACAGGCCCTTCACCTATTTAAAAGCTTTCCATTAGGGCTTCTCTCTTGGTCATTGGCCTAGAATGGCTTTAGTCTCTGAGAAGGCCTCACCATCCTTTGGTGCCACCTAGGGGCCAGTTAGTGACTTTTAAAAGAAGACATTAGATGGTCAAGGTAGAGGAAAAGTAAAACAAGGGAAAGCAAAATGCAAGAGAGGGTGGGGGAAGGTGCTCTAGGAGATGATCTTGTCTCCTTAAATCTAAATTGCATATATACTTTGGATATTTCCCCACTAGAAGGGGCGCCTGGGTGGCTCAGTCGTTAAGCGTCTGCCTTCGGCTCAGGTCATGATCCCAGGGTCCTGGGACCGAGCCCCACATCGGGCTCCCTGCTCAGCGGGGAGCCTGCTTCTCCCTCTCCAGCTTCCCCTGCTTGTGTTCCCTCTCTGTCAAATAAATAAATAAAATTTTAAAAAAAGAAAAAGAAAATAAGCTCCGTGAGGGGATGTACTGGTTCATGGCTCTATCCCTAGTGCCTACAACAGTGCCTGACACATAGGAAGTGCGCAACAAGTATTTGTTGAATGAATGAATGAATGGTTAGTGACTTGCTCCAATAACAGATGCTGTGCTGTTTAAAGGACTTCTCTTCAAATGGATAGAAGGCCCAAGTATGCAAGGTATTCTCAACACCACCAATATACAAATGTTACTGATATTTCTCCAAAAGTAAATGACTTGCGTTTTTTCCTGTAGTGGATGTCATCAGAGAAGAGAGGCCTCTTATTCTCACTGAAAGTCCAGCTCACAAGCTTTCTTCTTTCCTTGACCCTCTGTTGTTATTGTTGTTTTAAGATTTCATTAACTTATTTGAGAGAGAGAGAGAACACAAGCTGGGGATAGAGGCAGAGGCAGAGGGAGAAGCAGACTCCTCACTGAGCAGGGAGCCCAAAGTGGGGCTTGATCCCAGTACCCTGAGATCAAGACCTGAGCCAAAAGCACATGCTTAACAGACCTGGTGCCCTTTTCCTTGACCTTCTTAATTAGTAGTAATACCACCCTTTTCAGAAATCTTACAGCATAAATTTTTACCTCTTTTATAGCACTTATCACTTTCAACCTTGTTCTTTCTTTTTTTAAATTTACACATATAACTTATTTCCTTGTGCTAATTAAGGTTCTTCTGTTTACATGTTACAGAAATTTATCTGGGCTAGTTTAAGCCAAAACCAGGGAATTTATTACAGAAATAGAGGAATGTTTCACAAAACCCAATAGCAGTAATACAGGTAGACCTACAGGAGAGCTTAGAACCAGTTTTGAACATGGGCATCAGCATATTCCCTGCATGTCTGTCTTCTCCCTTTTTCATTCTTGTTCTGAAGCCCAGCTTTCTCTAATCCCCAGCCCGCCCATGTAGTAGTGGATGGCTACCACATATGTAGTTTTTATATGCCCTCAGTTCCAGCCTCACATAGAGATTAACTGTCTCTGAATCCCAATTCCAAATTCTGAGGAGAGAAAATAGATTGATTCAGTCAGCTGTGAGCTGAGCATATAGTACTTCAATAAATGTCTAGTACAGTTCCCTATCAGAGTGTTAGCAAGTTCAGAACAGAATCATGGCTGAGTAAACATTTTTATGTACCCAGAGCACATGGTTCAGAAATTGGATATGGTGCGATTTAGGAAGTATTCTTGAACTGGCCAGTGAAAAAATTTCACCCAACTACCTCTACTTTTTTTCTAGTTTTTTTTCTTTTCCCCCTTAAAGAAAGACAGACATGAGTAGAACTGAAAAGAACAGAATGATTCAACCTAGAAATGATCAAACAGACTAATGGAAAAAATGAAAGGGGAGAGATCTCATCTGCTTTTTCCTAGCCTGCCCTTACTCTGAGATTTTAAAAAGCAGATAATTGGCCTACTTCTAATACATGCATAAACAGGGTTTTTCCCAGAAAACCAAAAACATTGCAGACATTGCCAGTTTAAGTCAATGATTTTCAACTCTGACTACATGTTATATTCACCTGAAGAACTCTTAAAAACAGCGATGTTATCCCTCTCCGCCCCCCACCCCACCCCTGAACAGTTATCAGAACTTCAGGTTGTAGGATTCAGGTATCTTGTGTTCGAAAAGGGTCCTCACATGAGGCCCATATTAAGAACCCCTGGCTTAACTGAAGAAACATTTTTATTTACGCTGGTGCATAAGGCCTCACCTAAGTAGGGTTCACAGCAGCTCTATGAGGTAAGAAGGGGTCAGGTAGAATTAATCCCATTTTACAGATAGTGTAGTTGTGATGGCTGCAAAATCCCATTTTACAGATAGTGTACTTGCACATCTTGTAAGTGATGGACCCACAAACAGAACCTAAACCTCCAGGGATTGTTAATCTGATCTCATTAAGTCATGCTGCCAAGCACTAATGGGTTTAATTAAGAGACAGTTAGTAGTGCCATTCCTTGCCATCTTTCACTTAGTTGTGCATTCCTTCCAGTTCACCTCCAGTCATCTCTCTCCATTTGTCTTTTGTTCCTGAATGCAGGAACTAAATAAAAAGAGGACCCAGAAGGAGATGGAGCATGCCATGCTAATCCGGCACGACGAGTCCACCCGAGAGCTAGAGTACAGGCAGCTGCACACATTACAGAAGCTACGCATGGATCTGATCCGTCTACAGCACCAGACTGAACTGGAAAACCAGCTGGAGTACAATAAGAGGCGAGAAAGGGAACTGCACAGAAAGCATGTCATGGAACTTCGGCAACAGCCAAAAAACTTAAAGGTAAGAGGAAATTGAAGTGTTCCCCAATTGGTGCTCCAGGATACAGTTAGACCGGATCAGTAGTTCCTGCATTTGGATGATTGTCAGATTCGCCTGGGCAACTCTTCAAAATTACAAGTTGCTAGGCCCCGCACCTATTGAATCAGAATCTCTGGAAGTGAAGCACAATAGTCTGTGTATAACAAACTCCCGAACAGATGTTACTTTGGAAAAACCATTGTACGGGATGACCTCCATTTTTGTGTCCATCATGCAGTTTCTCTGACCCCTTCATGACCTGCCCTCTTTAAAATTGTAATTTATGGACAAACAGCAGCCCATAGTTCTAATCCCAGGAAATTAGAAAGTTACCTAGCAGGTAAATGGCAGATAAATTTCATCTGTTGTGCCAGATTATTGGCAGTAACTACTTTGAGTGCTGCTGTATTGAGAAAGACTAAAGCCACATCCAAGCTTAGTAGGAAAGAGTATGATTTATTAGTGACATCTGTCATGGGCATGGGAATCGGGAGTGAATCTACATGTGCCAGACACTTATTATCCCTGCACTAGAGATTGGCCAATTCCTTTGGCCCTCACTGTCTCTAGATAATTTTAGCTGACTGCTAATTCACAAGCTCTAAGCCATTGTGTATGTCAAGGGGTCATTGTCCTTGTTGACACTGATAGGAGGCCAGCCTCAAATACACTGGCCATGTTCCTGTCTAGCCATACCCTAACCTGTCTAATTAGTGATCACTGTCATCACAACTCCAAGCATTCATGAAATGCACACGTGACTCTGAGGCAACCTGATGAGTGCCTTTTGGACTTAATACAGCCTACCTCCTCCTTGCCAAAATGCGTATTTGATATTCTGCATGAAAGTATAACCTCTTCATGGGGGAAGAAATCTAAAATCACTTTTCCCTTTCCACTTATGCTGAAATCCAATGGAAATGGGTTATGATGTGAGGTATTATCCAGATGTTCTCCTTTGTTGATTTGTCAAGGAAACGCAGGGCTGTGAGAGCCACCTTATATGTTGCCATCCCCTTTCTCACTTGGAAACACGGGTGGGGGAGGGAGGTGACCAAAAAAAATGGGGGAAAAAACTATAAGAAGTAGAAGACACTGAAGATTTTTACTAGGAAGCCATTAAAATAATGAACAACCTTTAACAAACTAAGCTTCATAATATTCTACAATCTGCTTAGAGTTGTGATCCTCTTGTAATAATTCATTTTTTAAAATCCATTGGTAAAGTCAAAATTACTTCTTTTCATTTACTATAAGGCCAAAAGTATTGGTAGTTAACTCTTGTCTGTATTATTTTCATTATTACTGACTAGTAATGTGGGTCACCGCACCAAAAGACAACTGGTCCCAGTCCCTGTATTGTACGAGTAGAATGGAAGGCTTTCTGTATTTACTAATGTGTCTTTATTTTCCTTTTGTCACTTTTGCTACACAGGCCATGGAAATGCAAATTAAAAAACAGTTTCAGGACACTTGCAAAGTACAGACCAAACAGTATAAAGCACTCAAGAATCACCAGTTGGAAGTTACTCCAAAGAATGAGCACAAAACAATCTTAAAGACACTGAAAGATGAGCAGACAAGAAAACTTGCCATTTTGGCAGAGCAGTATGAACAGAGTATAAATGAAATGATGGCCTCTCAAGCGGTAAGTGGTTAGGTTTGGTGCCACGGCCTCAAGAGCTTTGGGGATCAAGGAAATTCAAGATCAAGCCTTTTACTCCCAAGATGATTCTTGCACAAATTTAGGATATCGGTGTTTTTCTGCCCAAAGAACTGAGGAAGTGACGACGCTGAATAAAGCCAAGCCAATGTGGATACTTGCTGGAGTGTGTCTTATAAGATGGAACTCAAGGAGTCACATGCTCAATCAGACCCGTGGCACATAGGGGCTTTGAGGGCAAGATATGATAGACACCGCATGTAATACCATGTTCTCGCTCATCAAAGATGGCGCAGCTAATGTCAGACACATGGACACATTCATTCAATAGACTTTACTAAGCATCTGTGTTCAGCACTCTGCTGGGCTCAGAGATAGAGTAATAAGCTAGAGAGGCAACAGTTGATCCCCATCTTCACACTTTTTGTTAGTCAAGCAAGGAGGTCAGAGAACTAAGCAATAAAAAAAAGCATAATAAATGCTTTGAAGTGGGAGGTGCGGTGGGGGGGGTGCTGTGGGAGGATAAGTAAGAACATCTAATCTGGTCTAGGGAAAGCTTCCCAGCAAGAGGCAAGAAGCTTGAAGGAATGCACTGAAGTAAACAGCCTCCATGGAAAGGGACCTACATGGGCAAAGGTCCAGAATATGTGAAGTGTGCATTTGGGGCCTAAAAGAACTTTGGTGTGAGTCCAAATTTCAAGGAGGATTTTTGGGAGCCCAAAATGGAGAGGTCATAAAGGTCTTGGTAACCCAGGGATGGGAGCTTACCTGGGATTCAGTGAAGCTTTCACAAGGAGATGAGTCTTAAGGAGTAATAGTTTGTCAAATAGGCAGAAGAGGAAAAAGTTATTTTTCCCAGCAGAGGACAGAGTAAATGCAAAGACGCAAGTCTGAAAGAGGACCGTGCATTTGAGGAATGAGTGGTTGATACGGCAGGAGTATAAAGGGAAGCAGGTGGATAGTTGGGGATCAGACCCTCAAAAGTCAGGAGTTTGGACATCATTCTATAAACAATGGGGACCTGCTGAAGCCTATTTTAAAAAGGAAAGTGACAAGATTGGATTTGTGGTCTAGAAAGATACTGGCAGTAATGTGGCAACTGTAGGTAAAGAGACCTGTTAGGAAACTATTATAGCCCAGGAAAAAAAATAATGGAACCCTGAACTGAGAACATGCTCCTGGAGATGGTGAGGAGGGAGAAGGATTTGAGAAATATTTAGGAGTTAGAAGAGATAGAGCTCAGTGACCAATTTGGGAGGTAGGTTTGATAACAGTAGAATGGGGCATCATTTTACCAAGATAAAAAAAATTGAAGGAGGGATGAGTTTGGATGCCTGGCAGATAATTGACTAAGTTTTAGACATGTTACCTGAGCTATGTGGGTATCCAGGTAGAGAGGTACAGAGATGGAAATCTATAGTTCAAGAGAGTGTTAGGACACAAGACAAATAGCTAGACATCCATGTTAGATGGGGGAAGTTGTAGCTGTTGGGAATGCCTGAGACCGTCTAGGGACAGGAGATTTTATTAGGAAGGGGACTAAGGACAGAGCTGTGGACACCACCATTTGAGGGTGGAGGAGAAACAGACCAAAGGAGATGAATAATTAATGCGGAAGGGGAATTGGAGAGAGCATGTCACAGGTGCCAGAACAGAAGCTTCTAGCTGATCATTTCAAATGTGGCAGAGAGACCAGTTGGACCTCGCAGTGGGTTTGTCCAATGACTTTTACAGACAATCAGTGGACTGGTCAGAGTGGAAGACATTGTAGTGCATACTACGAAAGTGAGGTAGAAAGTGTACACAAGCTTCCTTTTCCCAGCTGCTCATCAGCGAAGGAAAGGAGAAAGAACTGTAGCTAGAGGAAGAGACAGTTGAAGGAGGACTTCTGTTTTTTGAGAAAGGCTTAAACATGTTCTTAAACATGAGGTTGAGGGTAGGAATCCATGTATTCATTCAATCATTCATTCATTCATCCAGTAAGTATTTATTGAGTGCCCCACTGTGCCCCAGGCACCCTGGGATACTGTGGTGAATAAGACAGTCATCGATCGTGTCTTCGTGGAATTTATGGAAAAGTAAGGAAAGGCATTGAAAAAGTCTGCTCCATGTAATGGCCGAGCAAGTACAGCGTGCCAACAGAGTGTATCCCAGAGAGTAGGCTGGTGTGGAGAGTCGGGAAAGGCCTCTCAGAAACAATGAGTATTTAAGCTGAGGTGTAGGGAGCAATTCTAGGCAAAGGAACTGCATTGGTAAAGACAGAGGAAATAGTGGCACTTCTGACGAACTCAGAGTCCATTATGTTTGGAATATAGAGAATGAAACAGAGACCAAATGAGAATAAGACCGGAAGGTTAAACAGGGACCAGATTATGGAGGGGCTTGTAAGCTTTCTTAAGGATTTTGCTCTTGATCCTAAAAGCAGTAGGAGGCCATTGAAGAGCATTAGGTGTGTGTGTGGGGGGGGTACCGACATCAGATTTGCATTTTTGAATGACCGCTCCAGTGACAGGTGGAGAGTGGCCTGGGAGGTGGTCAGATGGATCTCAGGAGATCATGTATAAAGTTGCTGCTTTTACCTGGGCAGGAGCAAGTGGTGGCTAGACCAGAAGGGGGCAGATGGGATGAAGGAGAAAGTCACGAAATTTGAGAGATCGGCAGGAGGTGGAAGTGAAAGCATTTAGTTACAGAGTAAACGTGGAGCATGAGAGGTTAAGTTTGACTCTAGTTTGAACAAACCGGTAGATGATGGTGCCCCTTACCTATACGGTAAAGAAGGAAGTGGAGCAGCCTGAGGAAGAGAGCAGGGAATGATGATAAGCTAATAGTCATGCTGAGCTTGAGGGGCCTGGGCATCATCCAGGTGATGATGTCTCTAGAAGACTGGGTAAGCTGGCCTTGTGCCTCGGCAGAGAAGTCTGAAATAGAGGTGAAGAGGTGGGAATCATTCATATATAGAGGGTCATTGCAGCCTTGGGAATAGAAGAGATTCCTTAGGATGAGAAGTTAGAGGAAGAAGAGAGGGAGTAGCTGGAAAGGAGAGGAGGGAGGGAAAAACCAAGAGGGTATGGTATCTCAGAAGATTAGAGAAAGATTTCAAGAAGGAAAGGGCAATCCACGGTATTAAACGCTGCTGGGAGTTGGGTAAAAGACCCCTTGCCACATAAGTAAGGGGTAGGATGAGAAAGAGGGGTGCAGGAAGAGGTTAAGGGTAAGGAGAGGGGAGAGGGTTGGTAGGGACACCAAGGCTGATAGGATTTTTGTCTTGTTCACTTTTGTGTCATCAGCATCTGCAACAATTCCTGGTACACAGCAAGTGCTCAATGAAAGCCTGTTCTTATAAGATGGACAGAATGGGATCAGGAATATAGGTTCAGGATTGCCCTTGAATAAAAGGAGAGAAATACCCTTTCTCCTGAGGCAGGGAGGAGATAAAAGTAGGTATGATAAATGCCACTATCCTTTAGTGACCCTTTCCATGTGCCAGCCACTATTTTGGGTATGTTTTAAGTGTTATTTCATTCTTGTGCAACCCCTTTGACCTTTGAAGTAGTTACTGTTTTAACCCTAATTTACCTGCAAGGAAATTGAGGTTTATTGAAGTAAAGCCACTTGCTTAGAGCAAGATTTGGCAAACTGTTTCTGTAGAGGGGCAGGTAGTAAATACCGTAGGCTTTGTGGACCACAGGGTCGCTGTCACAACTACTCAACTCTGCTATTGTCAAACAAAAGCAGCCCTAGGTACGTAAATGAATGAGCATGTCCGTGTTCCAATAAAACCTTATTGACAAAAATAGGCAGCAAGCCAGATTTGGCCCTTGGGCCATAATGTGCCAACTCCTGGCTTAGGGGCTCACATAGTGGTAATTAGCTGAGTAGTGATAAAGCTGGGATTTGACCCCATTTCGGGGGGAGCCCATAAGCCTAGCCATACTACGTTATATGGCTGCCATCACATCCTTTCATGTTAATCCACTTTAGGAAACAGACATGATATTTACCTACACTTCTATAAAACATTTTAAAGGATTTGATATGTGCAACTTTGGGGTGATGAGTACCAGATACTGGAATATCCTGTCTGATTTCTAGACTGGCACTTTTACAGAGTCAGAGCTAGTACAAAATCACATAGTTATGGACATTAATAATAGAATGCCAGAAATAAGAGAAGAAAGAGATGTTTCAATGGACTAAGCTGCCTATAGGGTGAGCCCCTTATCCATTTGATCAGGGCTCATAACAATTAACAAACACAAGTAGAAAAGAACAGACTTTCATTCCCTTTATTGGTAAGGAAACTCCCATGTCAAGAGGGAATTGATAAATCTTATTGGAAGCCCGTAAACCCTTGGCATTTATCTGTAAGGCTGTTCCTGCTGTGGAGTGACTTTTATCTTGCGTCTCTTCTCCCTCCATTTCTCATTGGGAAATGAGAAAAGAGGTATCCTCTTCAGTGGATTTTAGTGAAAGCTGGGTAGGATTAATTACTAGGAAATGCTTTGGAAATAGATTACGTTATCTATTTCATGTTCATATGATATATTTCTCCAAAAGTACTAAAGAATACACTGTGCAGAAAACTTTCTAAAACTATTCTAATAACATTTCCAGATGTTTCTTAATCAAGATATTGAGATATATTGTTAATTGTCACAAATTGTACAGATTAGGGAAAGAAGCATAAAATGGAGAATAAGTGTCTATGGAAACATGTGGATAATCTCAGCGTTGACAGACTGTCTAGTTCAAGGATTCTAATCTCCTAGTTCCCAGGTGAAGTGAGGGCCTGATAAATTTAGACAAAACCAAGCCTGGGACAGGAGGATCATCAACCACAAAACATAGACCCACTAATGGCCCCAAACCTTCACTTATGCTCATTGAAAGGTGGCTGGCTTGGTCCATTCCGCATACAGAATCAGTAGTGTGGTATGTAATACAAAGTTCAGGTGCCATAGGAAGAAAGGGGAAGTCTACCAGCCTGCTTTATAATCTGGACTTTACTGCTTCAAACCAGAATATGCCCCTTAAGATCATCCAGGCTATCTTCTGTGGGAAAGAAATTTGGAACCACTTGAGTTTTAGATTGGCTGGCCAGCAGGATAACTTGTATAGCCAACTATAGGGACCAACATTACTTGGCTAGAAGCATAACTGTACTGTGGGATAGTCCCTAAGTGTAATGGAGATTGGACTCTTTTTTTTTTAGAGCTACGGATATCTAGATGTGTGGTGGTTTGAGGGTTAAAGATATATAAATATGGAAATGGTTAGTCAAACCCAAAATAATGATAACAGCTACTATTTACTGAACACTTGGTATGCATCTAGAACTATGCCTAGGATTTCAGATGAATTCTTTCATTTAATCCTCATACCAATCTTAGTAGGAACTATTACTGTTATTTTCATGAGAGGAAAAAAAATGAGACTTGGAGGGGTAACTTCTCAAGGCGACATACCTGAGTGAATTGTGGAGCTAGATTTCAAGCGCAGGAGTCTGCCTCCAAAACCCACAGGCTTAATCACCGGAGCATGTAGCCTTCCTGACTCCTGCTAGTGTGGTTTTAAGAAAACCAGTTTTTCTTAAGAAAAGAATGTTTTCGTTTTCTTAAGAAAGAATGTTTTAAGAATGTGTTTGTAGAACTTTGTAGCCCATGGGGCAGAACGTACTATTTTTGATTCCTAACTCTGAATGTACCCAGGGCATCTGTTTTTCTGAGGGAACCTGTTTCAATCCAAACAAGGAAACCTCTTCCAGTAGTCGCCAGGTGCTGTAAGCTAGGAATGAATTACAGTGTGTGTCTTTTTTGCCCGCAGTTACGGCTAGATGAGGCTCAAGAAGCAGAATGTCAGGCCTTGAGGCTACAGCTCCAGCAGGAAATGGAGCTGCTCAATGCCTACCAGAGCAAAATCAAGATGCAAACAGAGGCACAACATGAACGTGAGCTCCAGAAGCTAGAGCAGAGGGTGTCTCTGCGCAGAGCACATCTTGAGCAGAAGGTATGAGAGTGTTACTCTGGGTCCCGTACGGTTGGGTGGAGGATGGACCATGGCCTAGGGAACCGCCATTTATGGAGCCCTGCCTGTGTACCTAAACTAGGCACTGTTTGGTATTATCCGCTTTTATCCTCCTATTGCCCCTGAGACGTAGGCATAATCTCCATTCCACAGGCAGGATACTAAGGCTCCAAATGGTTAAGTTACTCGCATAAATCTGACCCCACAGTCTAAGCTCTTTCTGTTACTCTGCTAGGAAATCCTACACCTCCACAGCCAGAAGAATGGCATGGGTGACGGGGCAGCTGATAAGACATTTGTGAAAGGTGCTATGAGCTGATAGCATGGCTGCTAAATGGTATGAGGAAGCCAGATGCAGATTTGGTTTATATTTTCAGCTATTTCTATACCAAAAGAAATCAACAGCAGCGCTCTTTAAAAAAATTAAAATGAGGAGAGGCTGATATTGCCATGCGTAATAAATGTTATCAGAACTGAAATATTCATTGCTTTAAATATTGCTGAACAATATGAAGTATAAAAAATTTCATAAAGCATCTCAAAGCTGTTAAGCACGTATTTGCTTAATCAGTTATTTGTACTTTCTTCTGGTACTTCCCTGAGACCAATGTAGGAGATTATTTTCACAGCTCCTGTTCTAGAACTAAATTGCTAATGACCCAGGGGGCATTTGCCTCTCTATGGGAAAGCAGCACAATCTAATTGTGCTTGAGTGTCTTTTAGCTTCCCCTGAGCCATCTCCTGCTGAGACAGGACACTGACCTAGATCAGCCCAGCTGCTTGGTTTGCTAGAATGGTAGTGCCAGCCCTAGGTGGGCCCCAAACATTTTTATTCTTGTGAGCAAATTTTAAATATAATGGATGACATACAAGACATTTATCCCAGGGTTCTCCCAGACTTTCCCAGTCTAGTTTACTCTGAGTTCCTGTGGGTTTGTGTGTCATGTGTGCATGTACGTGACCGTGTGTGTTTGTAGGTGCCTGCAGGGAGATCTTTTCCATTAAGAACTGTTCATTGTGCTTATTTCAGATTGAAGAAGAGCTGGCTGCCCTTCAGAAGGAACGCAGCGAGAGAATAAAGTACCTATTGGAAAGGCAAGAGCGAGAGATTGAAACTTTTGACATGGAGAGCCTCAGAATGGGATTTGGGAATTTGGTTACATTAGATTTTCCTAAGGAGGACTATAGATGAGATTAAATTTTTTTGCCATTTACAAAAAAAAAAAAAAAGAAAACAGAAAAAAATTCAGACCCTGCAAAACCACATTCCCCATTTTAACGGGCGTTGCTCTCACTCTCTCTCTCTCTTACTCTTACTGACATCGTGTCGGACTAGTGCCTGTTTATTCTTACTCCATCAGGGGCCCCTTCCTCCCCCCGTGTCAACTTTCAGTGCTGGCCAAAACCTGGCCATCTCTTCTATTCATAGTACACGTCACAGTATTGATGTGATTCAAAATGTTTCAGTGAAAACTTTGGAGACAGTTTTAACAAAACAATAAACCAACAACAACAACAACAAAAGTGGATGTATATTGCTTTAAGCAATCACTCATTACCACCAATCTGTGAAAGTAAAGCAAAAAAAATAATAATAATAAATGCCAAGGGGGAGAGAGACACAATATCCGCAGCCTTACACCTTAACTAGCTGCTGCATTATTTTATTTTATTTTATTTTTTTGGTATTTATTCATCAGGAATTAAAAAAAACAAAGTTTTATTAAAGATTGAAAATTTGATACATTTTACAGAAACTAATTGTGATGTACATATCAGTGGTGACATATTATTACTTTTTTGGGGATGGGGGGTGGGTGGGGTGAAGAGATCTTGTGATTTTTAAGAACCTGCTGGCAAGAGTTTAACTTGTCTTCAGCATATTCTGATTGTATCATAATCATTTTCTGCTGTTGCAGAGGATGTGAATACACTTAAGGAGCTCACAGAATCCCAGTAGCACAAATTGGGCTTTGGCAAATCGTGTATTTTGTGTATAGAAGGAATTTAAGGAGAGGTATTACTTATTTTCATATTGTATTTTAACTGTTTCTCTGATCAAATTTTTTTACTTCCTCCTATTCCTCCCCACCTCCCTCCTTTTCCAATTCAGTATTTGGAGTTCAACACTGTCTCTCAATCAGATCATCTTGATCTTTTTCTTTATTTCCCTTCCCCTCCCTGAGTCCCATATCTTGGTCATAAATATTGCATTATTCACACTTTCAAACTGTGTATTTTCTTACAATAAAAAATGATGAAAAAAAAAAGGCTTTACTTCTTTTGCATGCACTTTAAAAAAACAAAACAAAACATTTTTCAGGTTCCAAGGAAGAGCATGATAACTGTCAGAGCTTTTAATTATATTTGTAAATAAAAGTGTTCATCACATTGCCTTGCTGTGTTATTGTAGCAGGAAGTTTCCCTTCTAGGTTCACCAGCTCATAATTCAGAGGGAGACCTGCCCTCCAGAAACCATCCTCCCAGCCCTGGGTATTCCGAGAAGAGCCATCCGAGACTTTCAGGTAAAGCTGTGTCTTCCAAGTTCTTCTACAGGGCTAAAGATAATGTCCCACTGTTTGAAGTGGTGAACTGCACCTGTTTGCCCTTTAGAAAACGGCACATGTGCATGCGCGTGCACACACACACACACACACACACACACCCCAACGTGCCAGTCAGTCAGATATAGGCACATGCACTGCTGGGAAGTTACACACCCTCACGGAAAAGCAAGCTATTACAGAGAGATTATGGCCAAGTATTTGAAATGGTCCCACTGTAACGGTAGATCCCCCCATATTCTGCTTTTATTAGAGTAATTTTATGTGCATAACAATGAGGTAGTAAAATATATAACTTCTAAGAAAGGTTTTTGGGGTCAAGACAATTTCAGTAAGATCTCCTATTTTTAGGGTTCTAAGTCTTGGACATTGAAAATTTATCTTTAGCATGATGATCTGAAAATCATTCCTATATCTTACAGGATGTTCAGTCATCATAGACGAATAGGACCAGTCTTGTTCACTGTGATAGACTAAAGCAGAAAGATATACTCAAAAGATTATAAAATAATAATCAACAGAATAATTATCAAGTTTCCTTTTTTTCTTTAAGATCTTATTTATATTTTTGAGAGAGCATGCAAGCACGAGGGGGTGAGAGGCAGAGGGAGAAGCAGGCTCTCCGCTGAGCAGGGAGCCCGACGCAGGGTTTGATCCCGGGACTCCGGGATCATGACCTGAGCCAAAGGCAGACACTTAACTGACTGGGCCACCCAGGCACCCTTAATTATCAAGTTTCCTAAGCAGCTTAGTTCACTGAAGTTTCTATATCAGGTACATCAGAAAATAACACTGGAACGGGCTGGAAAGAGTACTCACAATTGTCCACGAAAAACATATCACCTGTATCGCATGCTTATGCTTACCATTTGATGGAACACTACATGAAGCATTTTACAGATGAGGAAATAAGCTCAGACCAGGGTAAGTGGTGGCAGTGGAGTCTGAATCAAGACCTGTCTGATTTCAGAACCCACACTCCTAAGCATAGGTCACACGGCCACTCAGAAGGACATTAAATCATCAGTAAGGCAGAAAAACTTCCTATAATTTGTTTCATTTCTCTCTGTAGTGGAAAACATCTAGCTAGCTTGTGAAAAGGCTTTATTTCTGTGAGGTTATAAGTGCTGATCTTTAGAAAAAATTCCCCCCTCTACTAGTTTGTCAGTGACGTGCCCCAAGGTAGAGTGACTAGAAAGGAGGAATGTGAGTCCCTGCTCCTAACACCTGGCACAGACTGAGTCTTCCAACTCTTAGTACCTGCATGAGGAAGTAGAATAGACTGGAACAAGAATGGCAGCAAAAGAACAGCTACAAAAGAGGTACTAAGACGGCAGCCGACAGCCTGCATCCTGTATTCTTCCAGCACATACTAATCTCCCCTGAGTTTAAAAAGGAAAGAACTATTGCAGGTTTGTCATATGTATTGGTAAGGGCTGCTTATGTTTGATTTGTAAATATTCACTCAGTGAGTACCTTATAAGTCCGGTGCAATGCCAGATGCTTAAGATGCATCCGTATATCTTAAAGAGGTAAAGATCCTTGCCCTACTGGAGCTTACAATAGGGGTAGGAGGAAAATGATCACACAATAATTATAAACGATCTCACATTATAAATGATCTCACATGGTCATAAGTGCTACAAGGAAAGAGGGAAGAGTAAGGAGGTATCCAAAGTGCCAAGATCAGCATCCTTTTGCTCTATTCATTCAAGAAATATTTACTGAGCATCTACTGTGTGCCAGGGGCTTGTAGCAGTAAATGGGATGGATGGGGTCACTACTCTGCTGGAGCTCATGGTTTAAATCTCCACTGAAACAAGTAAATCAGGGGACTAAGTTAATCAACAGTAGACAAGCCATGACAATGCAAGCGGTGGGTACTACCAGGAGTTTGAAGGAACTGAAACAATTACAGTCATAGGAAATATCAGAGAACACTTACCAGTAATCTCTAATTGAGTAAAAGAATTTATTTCTTGAATTTACCACCATCTGTAATTATTATGTATCTGTCGAAAAAGCATATTCTGGGGCATCTGGAAACATGCCCATGGAAGAACTCCATATCCCTCTCTGATTCTCTGATTTTAATTTAGTAATGTATTTTGCCATAGAAATGATGACATAAAAAATACATTTTTATTCTCGTTTGGCATAGCAGCATGTAAGTCTTTCCCACTGATGACAACTGAAAACTAGACCAAATGCAAAAGCGACTGAGGACACGGAAAAAACAAAAGCAGGTGGATTATGGAAAATCCACGTACACAGAGGAATGAGGTGAAATAAAATCATCCTCAGATGAAGAAAAATTAAGAGAAGTTATTGTCAGAGAACTATTCTACAAGAAATGCTAAAGGAAGTTCCTCATATTGAAGGGAAATGATACCAGAAGGAAACTTAATCTCTGGGAATGAAGGAAGAGCAACAAATGGTAAATATCTATATAAATATAAAAAACTTTTTCCTCTCCTATATTCTTTAAAATATATTGAAATATATTTTTCACTGAAAACAAAAATTATAACATTGTTTGGGGAGGGTTTTGATGTATCTAAATGCAACCCATATGACAACTATAACAAAGGTTGGGGGTTAAAAGACCCATATGGTTACCATGCTTCTACATTTTACATGATGAATTTACAATTCTTCTAAGCAGACTATGAAAAATTAGTTATGTATATTGTAACTCCTAGAGTAACTAACAAAAACAAAAAGAAAACCCAAAGAGATGTAATAGCCAAAAATCCAATAGATAAATTGGATATTCAAATAATCCAAAAGAAGGTAGGAAAGGAAAAACATATAAATAAAAAGAAGAGCAAACAGAAAACATAAAGTGGTAGACCTAAATCCCACCATAGGGATAATTACATTAATTAAATATTACAGACAGAGTGAATTTTAAAAAAGGACTATTTGCTGCCTATAAGAGACAAACTAAATATAAATTTAGGTAATTCCAAAGTAAATGAATGGGGGGAAAAGTGCCATGCAAATAGGCATAAGAGGTCTGTCAACTAAAATTGACTTCAGGACTAAGAGCATTATCAAAGATAAAAAGACATTCATAATGAGTAAAGGAATATCAAGAAGATATAATTTTAAATGTTTAAAAAAAATCAATTACAGGGGTGCCTGGATGGCTCAGTCCCAACTCTTGTTTTCAGCTCAGGTCATGATCTCAGGATCGTGAGACTGAGCCCCACATGGAGCTCTGAGCTCAGCATAGAGTCTGCCTGAGATTCTTTCCCTCTCCCTCCACCCTCCACCCTCAAACAGCCCCACCCTCTAAAATAAAACCTTTTAAAAATAATAATCTGGGGGCGCCTGGGTGGCTCAGTCACTAAGCGTCTGCCTTCAGCTCAGGTCGTGATCCCAGGGTCCTGGGATCAAGCCACGCATCGGGCTCCCTGCTCGGTGGGAAGCCTGCTTCTCCCTCTCCCACCCTCCCTGCTTGTGTTCCTGCTCTCGCTATCTCTCTGTCAAATAAATAAATACAAATCTTTTAAAAAATAAATAAAAATAATAATTTGAAAGATACAGATTCCTGAGTGGAGGGGACCAGACTAAGATTAGCTTTCTGATGTTCATGGTCATCAGAATTAGGGAGTTGATGAATGGGCTTTAGAGAGCTCTATAAAAACTCAGGTGTATGTGAATTTTTGTAGAAGTATACATTTGGGGAACGGGAGAAGGAACTTTTATGGTATGGTATATGGATATAAAGAAGTCCATACTCCCTAAACTTAAGAACCTCTTTACAATGATTCATTCAACTGATGGTCATTAGATTTCTTACGTCCAGGGGCGCCTGGGTGGCTCAGTCGTTAAGTGTCTGCCTTCGGCTCGGGTCGTGATCCCAGGGTGCTGGGATCGAGCCCCACATCGGGCTCCCTGCTCCACGGGAAGCCTGCTTCTGTCTCTCCCACTCCCCCTGCTTGTGTTCCCTCTCTCGCTGTGTCTCTCTCTGTCAAATAAATAAATACAATCTTTAAAAAAAAAAAAAAAAAAAGATTTCTTATGTCCAATGTGGAGATATTGAGCAGGACACTGGTTGTCCTTGCCTTCAAGAAGGATCCAGTCTAATGGAGGAGATTAAACATTAAACAAAAAAATGACCCGAGTTTACAGATTTTAAAATTACAATGGTAATGTTACAATGGAGTGGTACAAGAGAATCCAGCCTAGTCAGAATTCCCTGAAGGTCAGTTAAGGGATAAAGGGTCAAAGAAAGTGCAAGAGGGAGATTCCAGGCAATATTTGTAAAGGACTAGTCTGGCTTGTCAAGGGACTGAGAGGCAGCCGGCAAGTTTGGAGCTTAATGAGAAGACAACCACAGGAAGCTAGAGGCAGATGGGGGTCACATCATATAGAGCCTCATAGGCCATTTAAGGATCTGGTCTACATCCCACAGCAACTTAAACAGCTGATGGGTTTTAAGTGGATGCTGAGGCTGTTTGACTTAGCACCAATTTAAGAGCAGAAGTCCTTTGCTCCCTGACCCAGGAGGAGATATAGGCCAGGGGCTGCCATGCTTCAGAATCTGGATCACCCACTTCACAACTAGGTGCCCTGGGGCAAGTTCCCCTCACCTTCCAAGTTTAATAGGTGAGAAAGGCTATCCCCTTGCTTCTATGCCTCCTAATACATCTTTTCCTATGTATTCTTTTCATGTTAACTTCTTGCATATACACTTCACCTTTTTTGGTTGGGTTGACCTTTTTTCTGAATCATTTTTGAGTCTATGCCTATTTTAGACAAGAAAACTAACATACCACCATAATTCCTCATTGATTTTTTCAGTCTCTATGACTGACAGAGTACTGTGGTCAGCAGGTAAGTCTCAAAGAAAACAGTTTAGAGAGAAAAAAAAAAGAGTCAATGATTTTAAATACACATAAATACCAAATTGTCAAAATGTTTGAAGTTTGAGAAAACTGCTTAAGGGTATGGGGAGAAAGATACTTTCATATACCATGGACTTGAATATAACCATGTGATCTTTTGGGAGGCTGGTTTGTCAGTTATCAGGATTGAAAACGTATGTACCCTTTGACCTGATTATTTCAATGCTAGAAATTTACCCCAGTAAATTACTTGCAAAAGCATGTACACATATAGAAAGACGTTTGCGGAAGCACCGTTTATAATAGCAAACAACCAGAAGTAATCTAATCACAGTAGGGGACTAGACTGGTTAATTATGGAACATCCAGAAAATTACAGAACAAAATATTTGTTCAAAATGACGACGTGAATTGTAGGGGCCCTGTTAACTAAAGATACACTGGAAAAGGGCACATTACTTGGGGGAAAACTGCATCACAACGTATGCTAGAGTGTATAGGAAGACTGTAATTTTTAAGGAGAAAATATGTAGATGTATGTCAGCTGTATGCTGATGTGGACATTCATATTTGTGTCTTCTTTCAAACTGCTGCTGAAGAACCAGGAAGGTGAAGGTGGAAGGCACTCCTTCCTGTGCTGTGCCTTGCCTAACCACGGGCATGTGTTGCTTCTCGCATTTAAAGTCAACAGGGTAGGGGACGCCTGGGTGGCTCAGTTGGTTAAGCGTCTGCCTTCAGCTCAGGTCATGATCCCAGGGTCCTGGGATCAAACCCCGCGTCGGGCTCCTTGCTCGGTGGCGAGCCTGCTTCTCCCTCTGCCTGCAGCTCCCCCTGCTTGTGCTCTCCCTCCCTCTCTGACAAATAAATAAAACCTTAAAAAAAATAAAATAAAAAAATAAAGTCAACAGGGTAGGGGGCACCTGGCTGGCTCAGTAGGTAGAACATGCGACTCTTGATCTCAGGGTTGTGAGTTCAAGCCCCATGTTGGGCGTGGAGCCTACTTAAAAAAAAATTTGTTAAAAACAAAAAAGTTGGTGGGGTAGTTGTTTTCTTTATATAACTTTTGTTTTACAAATTATTTAAAAACTGGATTTTAAAACCCTGAAGTTAGAAAATAATTACTCTCTACCATTCCCCCATAGAGATTGCACATAGCAACATTTCCAACAGTGAACTGCAGAGGAACTGCAGTGAAAGGTGGGGTAAAGAGCCAGCCTTGCTTAATTAGCACCTGCCAGGCCCAACCACGATCCTTCTCCGGCACAAACCAGGTCAGTGATGGGAACCTTCAAATACTTCCTTTCCTTTCTTTTTGGTACATCAAAGGGTGTGAGAGTACAGTTGACCCTTGAGCAACAGGGCTTTCCACTGCCTGGGTCCACTTACTAGTGGACGTTTCTCAGTACAGGACTGTAAATGTATTTTCTCTTCCTTGTAATTTCCTTAATGACATTTTCTTTTCTCTAGCTTACTTCATTGTAAGAATATAGCGTATGATACATATAACACACAAAATGTGTTGTTATCGGTAAGGCTTCCAGTCAACAGTAGGCTATCTGCAGTTAAGTTTTGGGGGAATGAAAAGTTATACACAGATATTCGACTGCACAGGGCGGTCGGTGCCCCTAATCCCCACGCTGTTCAAGGATCAACTCTAATCTCCCCCACCCACCCTTCCGCCTTTTGGGTGCAGATTCTATATGGATCACAAGTCAGAACAGTGAAAGGTATAGCCTAGTTCTAAGTCACTGTTAACAACACCAAGGGGGAAGGTTTCCCACTGGTTTCACTCTCAGGTGAAAAAGGACCACTTGTGAAAAGCAAAGGTACTTTTTGGGCCAAAAGGAGTTGGCCTAAAACTTTGTGATTTTTTTTTTTCAAACCTTCAAGTTGGAACGGTCACTCCTGCTGTAGTTTGATGGCACGTGTCCAAGCGTGGATCCTCTGAATGGTCCCTGAATCAAGTCCCAATCGTCACTGCTGGTCAGGGAAAGGGGCTACTCACCCTTCAAGGTGGTCTCTTGACTTCCCACATTTATGAAGCCCCATACCCCCAAAACGGCAAAATATCTGGAGACCTGGTTCAGCCACACAATGTTTTTATTTTAATTCAACTATAAGCAAAGAGCAGAATTAACACAACATTCCACAACTCCAGATCGGCTTTTCTACAGACGAAGAGTGACCAGTTCAACTGGCACAGACTTAGGGATTTCTGACTACCCCTCACCCAGCCCTGCAGCTCATCTAGATGGCCGTGTCTTAATTGCAAAGCCACTCTCCCTATTGCTTTTTCCAGTACTGCTCTTCAAAGGAGCCAGAGCAGGACATTGACCCCTAGTAAACAGTCCGAAATGTACCATGTTGGGGGTTAGTGGACACGCCAACCTCTGGCTCTCTTGGTGAGAGACACGGTCATGAAAACATGACCCAGAAGTGCCCTCATGCACAATTCCGGACTCAGGCTCACAAAGGCAGAGGCAATGAATCTTTTTTTTTTTTTTTTTTTTTAAATCTCCCTTAAAGATTCTTTGACGCTCTGCTCTATTACTATAGACCTGGTCTTTTTACCTGAATTTTTATTTCTTTAAATTCTGGGTTGCTATTCTTATATTAACAATTTGATGACCCCAACACAGTACCAAAACATCCCCCGAAATGGAGTTCAAATTTGATCAAAACATAAACGGGGGTATGACCCTCTAGAATTATAAAGGATAGGCAGAAGGAAAAGTCACTCTAAACCACTATCTGATTGCTCAGGCCTCACCTGTGAGAATGGGAATGGGGAAGCGGAGAAATCTACATGCATCACTGAACTTGAGAACACTGGTAGAGACTTCCGGGACAGTTTCTGTCTCCTAGCATTCCCCTACTTCCCAGACAGCTGCTCATAGAGTTTGGGAACATAGTCATCCCATTCTGCCTGGTAACACGTGCCGGCCACCGGGGGCCCAAGCTCGTACTTTTTGCGGAAAGATGCCACTTTGAATTTGCCACGGTGGTCTCCAGATCGGTTGCTGAGGATGGGCTCGTCACACTTCAGTGGCCCATTCTGCTCGTAAACCAGCCAGACGTAGCGGTGAAGGCCTGGAGGGAGAAGCAGGACGTAAGATGTACACACAGCTAGGCAACAGGGCTGGAGACGCCCCCATGTTCACAGGATAGTGCCAACTTGGAGGGACCCAGCCACCCCATTTACAAGAGGGGCACTGAGGACCCGCAGAGGTGGAAGGAGTCAGATCACTCGCCTGCTGACAATCTCCCAATGGCTTCCCACTGCAACTGGTGTGAAGTCCACACCCAGCTTTACGGCCTCTAAGGCCCTTGCCCACCCCTATCACCTCTGCCCCTCACTCATCCTGCTCCGGGCTTCCAGCCCATCTCCCCTGGGACCTGACTGCTAGTCATTTTCCACCATCTGCATCTGAACACCCCTTTCACTTGTGTGACAGTAACACTTCTCTGAAAGTCTGCGTTTTCAGTTTAGTCTCCTCACTAGAAACAGAACGCCATAAAGCAATGGTGTTTGTCTCGTTGACCGTTTTCGCCCCAGAACCTACCCTACTAGTGCCTGGTAAACCTCACTCTAACCAACTAAGTAGCAAAGATACTGAGAAACATCTTGTTTTCAAAGGTGCTTACATGGTCACCTTCATCTGTCAGTCAATATCCATGGACGAAAACAACTATGATTTAGGCATTTTATTATATGCAAATTATACTAAAAGAGTATTTTTTATTTTTTATTTTTTTTTAAGAATTTATTTATTTATTTGACAGAGAGAGACACAGTGAGAGAGGGAACACAAGCAGGGGCAGTGGGAGAGGGAGAAGCAGGCTTCCCGTCGAGCAGGGAGCCGGATGCGGGGCTCGATCCCAGGACCCTGGGATCATGACCTGAGCCGAAGGCAGGCACTTAACTACTGAGCCACCCAGGTGCCCCTAAAAGAGTATTTTTTAAAAAGCAAAAGGGGGGAAAAAAAAAAAAAAAAGTCAGTCACTGAGACTTTTTTTGTTAATGAGAACATAACTCCTACTTGAGAGAATTGCTTTATTCTCATGTGTGTACTTCCCATAATTAAACTGCCTAATTGTATAACTGACCTAGAGAACTTAACAGATCCCTGGGAAAGATGTACCTTTACCTTCCTCTTATGAACTCACGAGAGGGCCTGAGGCCATCTGAAGCTTTGGGGTCTACAGATAAAGCATGAGTCTATGGCCAGCTGTTCTTGTCAGGGACCTTCCTGTACCTCCTCAGACTAACAGGGCCCGACAATGTGTCCACCCACGCCTACTTCTTTGTTCCCACAAATGAAAGCATCCTGTAATGCACAGCAAGCATTAACTACGTCTCCCACTATTAGCTTCATCCCACTTGGAGAGTTTCAATACAGTATGCTCTCCCTCTTTGTATGCAGAGCATGTGATACACAACACAACACAACACAGGTATCTTTAGTATACTTCTTAAAGCCTTCCAAATCTTTTCAAGATGATACCACCCTAGATTTTCGATAGAAAAGAGCTATAAAGAGATAAAGAAGCCAATTTTTTATAATTAATTAGGATACCATGATCACTTCTGAGCTCTTTCATGGGAAATGGAAACTCAAAGATCCCACAGGGCAAAGGCTGAATGTAGACCTGAGATGGGTTAACTGTGTTCAACCCCCACCCCCACCCCCGGAAGTTGTTCCAAGCTTTCTGCAACACTGCTTCCTTAGAACCCTCTCACCAACTGCCCCGCAGATAAAGGCCTAGTGGCAGAGAGGCAAAGCTAACAGAGGGTCCTCCTGACCAGAACCCAAGGTTCCAGCCACCTGACGCTACTGCAGGTCTCAAGGTCTCTGGCAGGCAACTGCCTTGGAGGTGAACTGCGCTGCCAGGAAGCTCCACTAGGCTAAGGGATCTCGGAGAACCCAGACTACAATTTGCAGCCCTCTGGGCCAATCCTAGTGTGCACCCACTGTCCCCGACAAAGCAGCCTTTACTGACCTGTGCCCTTGGGAGGCCCAGAGCCAACATAATCGGAGAGGACTGTGCCACTGCTGATGTTGTTGCCCTTCATGTTGACCACCAGAAAATGGTGCCACTCCCTAAGACGAGGAACACAGAACGGTCAGCACCACAGGAAGGAGGTACACACTCACTGCACAGCCAGGAAATGTGCATGAAGCACATGCTCTGGACCAGGCTGCAGCGATGAAGGAGACAGACAGTCCTGCTTTCTTGGCCAGCACAAACCTCACCTGTCTGCAGAAGAGAGGGCCCGGTACCTCCCTCCCACCCTCTGACATCCTCTCGGCAGCACCTGCACTGCAAACTTTTTGGTAAAGGGCCAAGCAGTAAACGTTTTGGGCTTTGCAGTTCACACAGTCTCTGTCACTATTCAACTCTGCGGCTACAGTGTGAAAGCAGCCATAGACAAGACCTAAGTAAGTTCTCATGGCTGTGTCCCAACAAAACTTCATTTATGAACACGGAAATTTGAATGTCATGTAATTTTCCCATGTTACAAAGTATGATGATTTCAATTTCAGTCATTTAAAAATGTAAAAACCACTCTTAGCTCATGGGGTCATACAAAAAGAGGTGTCGGTCAGATGTGGCTCTCGGCTATCGTTTCTAGACTCCTGCTCTAGGGACTAAGGGGTAGGAAATGCACAGTCTGGCTTAAGCATGCGTGTGAACATCCCAAACTGGGTCTCCTTCTCCTGGCACGGCATGTCCACAGCAAGAGGCTTACACAGTGCCAGAAGCACCAGGTCCTTTCTGGATGACCTAGTGTTCCTAATCTTTCCTCAACTTGCCTGTATTTGGGGTCCTTCCTGCTGGGAGCATCCGGATCTGTCAGGACCAAGGTGTAGAGTTTACCTGGATCAAGGCCATCCCACCCAATACTGGTGGGCCGGTTCTTAACCTGTAGGAAGGAACCACTCTGGAGTTAAAAAGTCAGAAATGCTGAAGAAGCCAACACTCTTTGATTCCAGGTTCCTCAAAGGTAAAACACAGTAGATTATTAATAAAAGCTAAAGTGTATTGACTCCACTAAGAGCCAGGCGCTTAAGTTTAATATACATTATTTATTTTAGTCCCAACAACACTACAGGACTCCTGTCCTAGCATGTTATTAACAGAAAGAGGTGGGGTCAGGATTTCAACCCTGGAGCTGACCGAGTGCTCTCAACTACAACCTCATATGGTCTGGAATGACAGTCTCTAGATTTGGTGACCAGCAGCTTAGCTGGGCCCTGCTAAAGTGAAATCTGAATTAACTGGATACTTAGAAAAGTGCACAGAAAATGGCCAGACTGGCCAGTGAGTCTGGGAAAACGGAGGCTGCCATAGGGGCGCTTTTTATTTAAACATCCACAACAATAAACCGTCAGAGCAATGTATTCACATCACTGCCCCGGAGCTCTACGACCAACAACAGGCAAGTGTCGCGCACTCCAGTTCCCGCACTTCCGGTAGCCAGGCCCTGATCTGCTCGCAGGCCAAACGGTACAACAGGCCGTTGCCCTCGAGCCTTCCAGCTGCAGAACGCGCGTACCTTTGGGTGGCTTCATGCTCTTGCCCGCTAAGACAAAAGGAGGAATCGCTGGGCGATGCTGGTCACCGGTTACATAATGCGTCACATGCCCTCGGGTGGGGCTTTTGCTCCCCACACTGAGGCCCCAAATCCTGAGACCCGAGGGGAGGTCTGGGGCCGAAGGGGTGGCCACGGCCCACTACTTCTCGGCACCGCCCCCTCCCGCCCCCGCGCCCGCGGCCCAGGCTGTTTCCAGGCCTAGGCCCCAGTCTACGCCTTGAAGTCCCTGGAAACTCGATCGCTTTCTCCTGCACGTGCCGGGTTCCCGGTGCCCGCAGGTGTCCGCAGGCCTGCGGCGTGGGCACCGCGACCCCTTTCCCTCCGAGCACCCGGCGCACAGAGGCCGGAACACCCTCCCCATCTCCGCCGGGTCCCGCCCGCCGGCCTCCACGCCTCGAAAGGTGCACCCCCAACGCTCTCGGGTACCTGGGTGGGCGTCAGCACTTTGCCCAGCTCGTCGACCTCTGTCCCGGCGTATTTGACCTGCAGCGCATGCTGCGGCCGCTCGTCCACTTCCTGCAGGCTCAAAGGCCCGGACCACTTGCCGAGGTCCACCGGCATTGCGGAGCCGAGCTGCGCAGACAACGGGGAAGAGTCTCTGCAGCCTGAGATGAGTCCCGCAGCGCCGACTCCCAGCAGTCCGCAAACTGGCCGGAGGAGGCGCGGGACCAGCGGCCGGGGAAGCGCACGCGCCGGAGCCACAGCCCCGCCTCGCCCCGATTCTCCAATCACAGGCGAGGCCCGGCCCACTCTGCCCTCTAATTGGTCAAAGCCCGTAGTGTGGGGCGTCTCGCGCTCCCAGGTCAATGCAGTAGGTTTTGCCTTTCTTTTGCACCGAGGGTGCTTGCTCTCTGCAGCGGTAGGCGTGTTCCGGGGAACTTTGGCTCGGTTTACAAGATCATTGTATCAAGAAATGCAGTTAAGCTAGCTTTGAATTATTTTTTTTTACCATTTTGCGTGATTCTTTACTTTCTAAGTCAGAAATGGTAAGGCCTTGCCTTTCGCCCCATTTCTTACAGCAAGCCTGATTGCCCTGCCCTGCGTGTATTTTCGCGCATGCTCACTGTTTTGGTAACTGCTGCGTGAGAGGACATGCGATGGAACTTTTAAGCATATTTCTCAACGGACAAATATATTTGCACATATATTTGATCCCCCTGGCCCCACTTAGTGCAAACAAGATTCCGGGGAAGTGATTTTTTTTTTTAATTAAATTTTTAAGCCATAATTATTATTCCTGTTTTGCTGACAAGGGGCTATGCCCCTACTAAAACTGCTCTCACGGTGGCCACCAAATGCTTTCTTTTTACTAAATATAATGGGTACTATTTAATAGTCCTTGCCCTGTTTGACCTTAGGACAGTCATTGACATTGAAAACCGCCCCTGCCCAGGGAATAAAAAATCCTGTTGTTTTCTTAGGGGTAAAACAAGTTCATCGTAGAAAATTCAGAGGAAAAAAACCTAAAAGAAGTAAGTAATCATCTCTATTCCACTACTTGGGTAGAAACATCGATAACAATTTCGTTCTGTTTATTCACTTTAAAAATTGCATTAAACTCTACCATTATAGGGGAGCCTGGGAGGCTCAGTTGGTTAAGCCTTGGACTCTTCGTTTCAGCTGAGGTTATGATCTAAGGGTCTTGAGATCAAGCCTGCTGTGAGGCTGGTGCTGGGTGTGGAGCCTGCTTAAGATTCTTTCTCTCTCCCTCTGCCCCCCCCACCTTTATCTTTCTCCCTCTCTAAAAAACAAAGTCTACCATTATAGAATATCTATATCAAAAATAGATCATTATAACAACAACAAAAACTTTTTAAAAAAATAGATCATTATTGGGGCGCCTGGGTGACTCAGTTGGTTAAGCGTCTGCCTTCGGCTCAGGTCATGATCCCAGGGTCCTAGGATGGAGCCCCACATCCAGCTCCGTGCTCAGTGGGGAGCCTGCTTCTCCCTCTCCCTCTGTCGCTCCCCCTGCTTGTACTCTCTTGTTCTGTCAAATAAATAAACAAAATATTTTTTAAAAAATAGATCATTATTTTAATGGCTTCTTCTGTTCTAGATGCACCACAATTTATTCAACAATCCTATTGATGTTGGACATTTACGCTTTTTGTTGGTTTTTCCTATTTACAAATAGGAAAATGAACATCTTTATACACATATATTAAAACACTTGGTAGATAGTTTCAGGAAAATTTTTTTTTTAATTTTTTTATTGTTATGTTAATCCCCATACATTACATCATTAGTTTTAGATATAGTGTTCCATGATTCATTGTTTGTGCATAACACCCAGTGCTCCATGCAGAACGTGCCCTCCTCAATACCCATCACCAGGTTAACCCATCCTCCCAACCCCCTCCCCTCTAGAACCCTCAGTTTGTTTTTCAGAGTCCATCGTCTCTCATGGTTCTTCTCCCCCTCCGATTTCCCCCCCTTCATTCTTCCCCTCCTGCTACATTCTTCTTCTTCTTTTTTTCTTTCTTAACATATATTGCATTATTTGTTTCAGAGGTACAGATCTGAGATTCAACAGTCTTGCACAATTCACAGCGCTTACCAGAACACGTACCCTCCCCAGTGTCCATCACCCAGTCACCCCATCCCTCCCACCCCACCCCCCACTCCAGCAACCCTCAGTTTGTTTCCTGAGATTAAGAATTCCTCATATCAGTGAGGTCATATGATACATGTCTTTCTCTGTTTGACTTATTTCGCTCAGCATAATACCCTCCAGTTCCATCCACGTGGTTGCAAATGGCAAGATCTTATTCCTTTTGATGGCTGCATAATATTCCATTGTATATATATACCACATCTTCTTTATCCATTCATCTGTTGATGGACATCTTGGGTCTTTCCACAGTTTGGCTATTGTGGACATTGCTGCTATAAACATTGGGGTGCACGTAGCCTTTCGGGTCCCTACTTTTGTATCTTTGGGGTAAATACCCAGTAGTGCAATTGCTGGATCATATGGTAGCTCTATTTTCAACTTTTTGAGGAACCTCCATACTGTTTTCCAGAGTGGCTTCACCAGCTTGCATTCCCACCATCAGGAAAATTTTACTAGGGACATGCTAGGCCAAAGAGTACTCCAGTGAGGATGGCTGCCTTTTATTGGCCATCACCACTGCCATGTGCCAGGCCCTAACCCAAGGAATGCCTTGAAACTTCACGTCTCATTTCATCCTCATACCAACCCACAGTGGGAGGCACTGCTGTTACCCCATTCCATAGATAAATAAACTGAGGCTTGGGAAGGTGTAAGTGACAAAACCAGGCAGGCTACAAAGGCTAGATGCAAAGCCCTTAGGCACACTCTAGCTGGGAGTGCAGGGGGGGATAGAGGTGAGGCACTCATGACCTGGCATCCAGAAAGCTTCCTCTAGGAAAGGTGTCACCACGAAGACCCCACTTGGCAACCATGAGAATGTGCCTCTTAGCTCTGAGTGCCAGGAGAGAATTTGGCCAGGGTCCCACCTGCTGTGCTCTGCTTTTAGGCCAAGACCTTTCTCTGGCAGGCTCCCCCCCACCCCCACCCCCAGGAATGACTGAGCTCTGCAGAGATACTAAGGCAGAGCAGGGAGACTGGGGCCCCTCTGTAGTCAGGACAGGCTTGCCTGCTTTCCTTTGAAACTGCACTTTGGGTAGATGCTTCCTTCCCTGTCACCTGCCCTGAGGGTCAGACGGCTCTCCCAGTCTTTCTTCACTCCCTCTCACTTATTTGCACAGCCCTTTCCCCTAATAAATTCCTTGCACAACTTCTCAGATGACAAGAGTGACGCTCCCAAGTTTAATAGTATGAGGACAAGCTGAAGTGGAAGCGAGCTTGGGGTGTTGGAACAGTGGGCAGACGGGTTTTGCTGGAATGGGACATTTAGGTAGGGGCAGATGGATGGCATAGCAATAAGGCTGAATAAGGCTAAAGAGACAGGAAAGGGAATAACCTTCTATTTTTTTAACCTATAAAAAGTTTAAAATTTTCTTCAATATACAAATAATCAGTCACATAGCATAATCTAAGGGCATGGGTATGGGAAACAGAATGAGTTCGTATTCCAAATCCCTCACCCAGTACCTATGAAACCTTCTGGGTGAGAGGCAGAATGGCCTCTCAAAGCTGTCCACATGCTAAGCCCCGAGTCAGTGAATATTGCATGGCATAGGGGAATTATGGTTGCAGATGGAATTAAGGTTGCTAATCAGATGCCCTTAAAATTGGGAGATTATCCTGGATTATCTGGATGGGTCCAAGATAATTTCAAAGGTCCTTAAATGGGAGGAGGAAGGCAGGATTGTCAAAACCCGAGTGATGCCATGTGAGAAAGACTACCAGCCATTGCTGGCTTTGAAGATGGAGGAAGGAGCCATGAGTCAAGGAGTGCAGGTGGCTCTAGAAGCTAGAGAAAGCAAGGAAAAAGATTCTCCCCTAGAGCCTCCAAAATGAACATAGCTGTGCCGACACCTTGATTTTAGCTCAGTGAGACTTCAGACTTCTACTGTCTAGAACTGTAAGATAATAAATCTGTGTTTCAGGGGCACCTGGGTGGCTCAGTTGGTTAAGCATCTGCCTTTGGCTCAGGTCATGGTCCCGGGGTCCTGGGATCAAACCCTGAGTTGGGCTCCCTGCTCAGCAGGGAGTCTGCTTCTCCCTCACCCTCTGCCCCTCCCCCAGCCCATGCTCTCTCTCAAATAAATAAATAAAATCTTTAAAAAATAATAAAATAAATAAATCTGTGTTGTCGTAAACCACTGAGTCTGTGGTCACTTGTTATAGCAGCCACAGGAAACTCATACAGCATATGACTTATCCTCATTAAGCCTCAGTTTTCCCTCTCTAAACTGGGTTTACCAACGTCCCAGAAATGATCATTGTGAGGATCAAATGAAACTCATATGATGTGCTTCACATACAGCCTGGCATGTCCAAGTAGGAAGCTATTACTTTATTACATGTTCATTATATAAAACTCATAAACAAGCAAACATAAAATTAATTAAGTGAAGTCCATAGTAATCCTACCACCCAAGGCAACAGACATCTTGCTGTATTTCCTTCCAGACTTCTTGCTTTGCTTTGCTTTGCTTTTTTTTAAGAGAGGGAGAGCAGGGGAGACAATCTCAAGTAGGCTCCATGCCCAGTGCAGAGCCCGATGACGCAGGCCTCAATCCTACAACCCTGAGATCACCACCCAAGCCAAAATCAGGAGTCAGACACCTAACCAACTGAGCCACCCAGGCACCCCCTTCCAGACTTCTTTCTATGTATATAAATATGAATGTGCATATATGAAAGTATGATTTCAGTATGACATACATACTGTTGTGTAATTTGCCTCTGTTCGCTTTCTCCAATCATGTCTATAAATAAATACAGCAACATTTTTTTAAAGATTTTATTTATTTATTTTAAAGAGAGAGAAAGCTTGAGCAAGGGGAGGAGCAGAGGGAGAGAGAGAGGGAATCTCCAGCAGACTCCGAACTGAGTGTTGAGTGCAGAGCCCAATAGGGGGGCTCGATCCCAGGACCCTGAGATCATGACCTGAGCAGAAACCAAAAGTCGGACCCTTAACTGACTGAGCCACCCAGGTGTCCCAAAAGAGCAACACTTTAATAGTTGCAGAGGATTCTGTTGTATGGATTGTCCCTTGTTTATAAACACAAACTCCCCCTTTGGGGAACATGTAAGGTGTTCTCACTATTATGCTCTAGAAGTATCTCTGCAATACTTATCCTTTTGCACATAGCTTCAAGGTACTTATTTGGTTGGTTGTTTTCTCTTGAGGATAAAATCCTAAAAGTGGGTCAAAGAACATTTACATTTTAAGTTTGAGATACCACATTCCAAACTGGGTAGGGCCTCTGGGACTGGTTGATTTTTAAGTGAAAAGGGAACCTAGTGATCAACCACGTTTACCCTGTCATTTATTTCAAATGTTTCAATCTCCACAAAGTTTCATTTTCATGTTTTTGACAATATATGTAGAGTATATGATCTACATAAGAATACATACGTAATTCTGCATTGTCTCTCACTTAATCTTTTATTTTGAACATTTTCTGTTGTTAAATACATTTCAAAAAGTGTTTTTTTTTTTTTTTTTAATGGCTGTCCAAGACCACAGTGTCATGGATTATTTAATCATACATTTGTTATTAGACGTTGAGGCTGTTTCTCATTTTCCCCCTCATTTGATAGCTGGGGAAAGTGAAGCACAAGAAATTCAGAAATTTCAGGGCCTTGTCGAAAAGGCCGACATCCAGCTGAGAAGAGAACCATCTGGTCTGGGGTGAGTGGTCTCCAGAGTCCGGAGCAGGTCTGGGCAGAGAGGCAGGCACCCGGGCGAGAGCTTCTGCCAGCCAGAGCTGGGGAGCCAAGTGCTCCTGCAAATGACTACAGAAAGCCTCGTTTTCACCCAGAAACTGAGAAGTGCCCTAGAAATTCAGGTTAAAGACCCAGCCTGGGGGAGTTGGGAGGCTCCTGGCATACAGCCGATGCCCAAAGGACTGATTACCCAGAGCACTCTTCATGGATTAAAGGAGGTGGAGAAAGCAATTTTTAAAAAGAAAGCAGAGAACAAGAAATGTTCTGTTTATTGACACACATACATACTACATACTTGCCTTTCTGGATTGTAACTTGTCTGTGTGTGTGTCTAGACAGGGAACTCCTGTAGGTGCTGCCCTTGGGTCTGAAAAACCGCAGGTTGTTTTTGTTTGTTGAGCGAGGGGAGGAAATTCACTGATGTGGCTTCGTTCCAGTTTTGCTCGTCGTGCTTCTACTAGAGAAAGCGTGTCGCCAGAGAGGCCTAGACAAACAGAAAGCTCTGTCCTGTGGCCACAGTTTAGAAACTGTTGTTGGGGCCATGCTTGATTTGGAATTGTGACTCCAGGGGACCCAGGAACTGGCTGTTGGCCGTGGAACCTGGACCAAGACACCGTTCTGGAAGCTGACCAGGATCTTGGTCTCCAGGATTCCCTTTGTTAATCTTTTTTTTATATTGAGATGTTCGCTTTTCTGCAATGGGAATTTCAAAGCATTTTATTTTATTTTTAAAGATTTTATTTTTAAGTACTCTCTACACCCGATATGGGACTCGAACTTACAACCCTGAGATCAAGAGTCAAAGGCTCTACTGACTGAGCCAGCCAGGTGCCCCCGCCACGCATTTTTAAAAACACCCTTTACATTCTCACTGGCATCTTCTGCATAAAATATCTTGAGGGAAAAAATTAGAAAATTAATTTTAAAAATGAGCAAATTCTCTTTCCTCAAAAAATTTAAGATAGGTTTACCACGATCCGGCAATCTGACTTTTGAGTATATATCCAAAAGAATTGAAAGCAGAATCTCGAAGAGATATTTGCACGTCATATTCAAAGCAGTATTATTCACCATAACCAAGAGGTAGAAGCACCCCAAATGTGCACTGATGGATGAATGCATAAACAAAATGTGGTCTGTCTATACAAGGAATATTATTCAGCCTTTTAAAAGAAGGAAACCCCAAGGCTGCCTGCGTAGTACAGTCAGTTAAGCCTCCAAACTCTTGGTTTTGGTTCAGATAGCATGATCTCACAGTCATGAGATCAAGCCCTAAGTCGGGCTCCACACTCAGCTCGGAGTCTGCTTGTGTTTCTCTCTCCCTCTCCCTCAGCTCCTCCCTACTATGTCCTCTCCTCTCTCTCTCAAGTAAATAAATAAATCTTAAAAAAAAGAAAGAAAGAAAGAAACTCTGTCACACACTACAACATGGATGAACCTTGAGGACGTTAAGCTAAATGAAATAAATCCGTCACAAAAGGACAAATACCATATGATTCTACTTACCTGAAATATTGAAAGTGGTCAAATTCCTAAAGACAAAAAGTAGAATGGTGCTGCCCAGGGGTGGAGGAGGGGGCAAGGGAGGGAATGAGGAGTTGTTTAATCAGTATAGTTTCAGTTTTGCCAGATGAAAAAGTTCTGGAGATGGATGGTGGCCCCAGTTGCACAACGAAGCAAATGTATTTAATGCCACAGAGCTGTGCTTAAAAATGGTCAAGATGGTAGGGGTGCCTGGATGGCTCAGGGGGTTAAGCATCCAACTCTTGATTTCAGTTCAGGTCATGATCTCATGGTCATGAGATCGAGCCCCACATCAGGCTCCACGCTGAGTGAGGAGCCTGCTTAAGATTCTCTCTCCCCTGCCCCCCCAAAATAATAATGGCTAAGGTGATAAATTTTGTGTTATGTATATTTTATCACAATTAAACATAAAAAATAAAATAAGAACCAAGCAAATACTGGTATATACACACCATGGACTATTACTTAGCCCATAAAAAGGAATGAAGCACCCATACTTGCCACAATGTGGATGAACCTTGAAAACGTGATGCTAAGTGAAAGAAGCCAGACACCAAAGGCCATGTATTTTATGAGTCCATTTATAGGAAATATCCAGCATAGGTAAATCCACGTACACAGAATGCAGATGGGTGGTCACAAGGAGTAACAAGGAGGAAGGACTGAGGAGCAACTGTTTAATGGGCACGGGGCTTTATTTTGAGGGGATGCAAATGTTCTGGAAAGAGGTAGAGGTGGTAGTTGCACCCCATTGTGACTGTACTAAGTACCACTGCCTTGCTCACTTTTAAAATGGTTAAGTTTATGTTATGTGAATCTCACTTCAATTAAAAAAAAAAAAAAAGCAATTTCTAGAAGTCACCTGCAAATGTGTTGATAAGCTCAGAGGTTGTTTGCAGGATTACTCCACAAACAGTACATGCTTTGAGGGACTGGGAAACAAATGGACAGGTTAACAGGTGTAGACCCTAGTGGTGTTTTGTCAGCATTCATTTCTCTTTCAAGGAATAGCACCCCACTTTTCTTTTGGGGAACCACTCCTCTGTCCCTCACAGTGCATGTTAAGGTTTAGGTGGGGCTCCAGGGATGGTCACGTGACCAGAGACTGATCAGTCAAAGCATTGCATCCCTCTGGCCTCGCCATTGGCTCAAGGATGCATAGGTGACCAAGCCTCAAAAGAGGCTGTTTGAGAATGAGCCAACGCAGTGGAAAGTGGCTCTGAGAGAGAGTCATCATGATATGATGACACTGACACTGTTTGACCTCTGGATCCAGCCAAGCGTGAAGTAAGAGCTACCCTTGGGCTTTGCAGATACACGAGACAGTGAATTCCATATTGGACCTGTGCCTGTTTCAATGGGAGATTGTTCACTCGCAACAGAAAGAGTCCTTAGTTCATGCAGATGATCTCCTCATTAAAAAGGAGTTGGAAATAGAAACCAATTCTTCCAAATCATGCTGAAACTCAGTGAAGCCTCATTCATTCAGACTTTAGCACTATCAAATTAGTGATTATTCAAACTGGAATCTTTACTACCTTCATGACAGATGGCTTGTTTTGTGTCGTTGTGCCGCCAGGCCCACAGCTCTTAGGAAGCCCTCCTGAGTCCACCCCCGACCCACCTGACAACCAATCTACAAACTTGTCAAACCACAGGCCAGCAAGTGCTCCACGGGATTTGCTGTCTGGAATCTGCCGTGGTGTATCAGGAGAAACAGACAGGTGTAAATGTCAGGAGCTGATACAGAAAGGAGGAGATTCACAGAGGGTGCAGCGGGGCCATTGAGAGTCTTGCACAGGCTGAAAATCAGAGGCAGCAGGGAGTTTGGGTAAATGTATATATAGAATAGAGGAGAAATGGCCCATCAGCAGTGTGAAAACAACAGATTCACAGAGACAAACAGGCACCTGGAGAGACAGAGACCGCTGACCTCCAGAACTGACCTCCTCCACAACAGGGCTCCGTGGGTGCCAGACCAGCCAGCATCTTTCAGCAAACACCTTGTCCTTGCTGTGACCTCAGCACCTCTCTATCCCATGAAACCCAAAGAATCTGGCCAACTCACTTTTATGTTAATCAGGATTCTTCCAGTTTCAAGTGACTAAAACCCAATGCAAACCAGAGTCTTAACAACAACAACAACAACAACAACAAAAAGTAATTAGTTTGGGTCCTGGGACACCAAAGGGTGGTTGGCTTCAGAAGTGTCTGGATCCAGGGGCTTAAGTATGCCATAAGTATCTGTGTCCCTCCTATTTCTCAGCTTTGTTTGCCTCTGAGCTGGTTTCAATCTCAAGCAGACTCTCCCTTTATGTTGCCAGAAAGCCACTGTGGTAGCAGCTTCTAAGAAGGCCCTGGTGATCCCCACCTCCTGGTATTCATGGCCATGTATAATCCCTTCCCCTTGAGTAGCCCAGTTTTAGCCAATAGTATACAGCAAGGCTAATGGAATGTCACTTCTGTCATTAGGTTACAGGAGATTGTGACTTCCAGCTTTTGCTAGTACATACTCTCCACAGCCTTCTCGGCTTGCAGGCTTTCATGCAATCAGCTGCCACGTGGAAAGGCATATGGCAAGGAACTGAAGGCAGGCTCTGGCCAACAGCCAGTGAGGATCTGAGGTCCTCGGTCCAATAGCCCCACAAGGAACTGAATCCTACCAACATCCTCCACGAGAGGTTGGAAGCCGGTGATTCCCCGGTCAAGGCTTCTGATGAATGGGGTGTCTGGCTCCTGGTTCAAAACCTATGTGTGACTTCCCGGGCCTGCTCATAGGCAATGAATGATAAAGTCTTTGGCAGGCCTCAGCGGGGAAAGGTGTCCTCTGCACACCAGCCCTAGGGCACAGCAGGGACACGGCAGGCTCTGAAGGGAGATGCATCAAGGATTCACACCCCTCTGACCACTCATGCTCTTGCACACACTTGTATTCCGAGCCCTGGTACCTTCACTCCCGGGTCTCTTTATCTGAGGTCTTGGGCAGAGGTCCTTTTCATCTGCCTGTGACAAGGCCTCCTTCTGGAGGGAGGACAGGACCTTGAAGACATTTCCTCCACTCTGACTCAGTACCAGTGAGTCACTTCCACTCCACTCCTGCTCCCTCATCCTCTGCATCCCCATCCTCCAAACTCTAGGATCCAAAAAAAACACTGGACTCTTTTATTTGGGGTTCTTTTTTTTTTTTTTTAAGGTTTTTATTTGTTTGACAGAGAGATAGAGAGAGAGCACAAGTAGGCAGAGCGGTGGGCAGAGGGAGGGGGAGAAGCAGACTCCCCGCTGAGCAGGGATCCTGATGCTGTGCTCGATCCCAGGACTCTGGGATCATGACCCGAGCCGAAGATAGACACTTAACTGACTGAGCCACCCAGGTGTCCATAACTGGCATGTTTTACTTAGCATAACGTCCTCAAGGTTCACCCGTGTTGTAGTGTATGATAGAATTTCCTTCCTTTCTAAGGCTAAATAATATTCTCCTGTCTGTATATACTGCATTTTCTTTACCGTTCATCTGTCAGGGGACATTTGGGGTGCTTCCACCTCTTGGCTACTGTGAATAATGTTTCTATGAACATGGGTGTGCAAATATCTTTTTTGAGACCCTGCTTTCAATTCTTTTGGATATATACCCAGAAGTAGGGTTACTGGTTCACATGGTAGTTCTACTATTTGTAATTGCTTGGGGAACTGCCATACTGTTTTTTACAGCAATTGCATCTTTTTACAGGTCCAAGCAACAGTGCATGAGGGTTCCAATTTCTCCAAGTCATCTCTAATACTTGCTATTTTTCTGGGGGATTTTGGAATAGCCTCCTTATGGGTGCAGGTGATATCTCATTGTGGTTTTGATTTGCATTTCTCAAATGATTTGTGATGGTGAGCATCTTCTGTTGGGCACAACAATGTGAATATGCTTAACGCCACCGAAGTGTACCCTTAAAAATAGTTAAGATGGTAAATTTTATGTTATGTGGTTTTTACTACACTTAAAAATTTTTTTTAAAAGATTTTATTTATTTTAGAGAGAGAGCTTGTGTGTGAGCGGAGGGAGGGGCAGAGGGAGCGAGCATCTCAGGCAGATTCCGCGCTGAGCGCAGACCCCGACGTAGGGCTCCATCTCAACAAACCTGAGATCATGACCCAAGCCGAAATCAAGAGTCTGATGATTAACCAACTGAGCCACCCGGGAGCCCTTAAAAAACATTTTTAAATGAACAACAAAAAAAGAATGAAGTCCTGATACGTGCTACAATGTGGATGAATCTTGAAAATGTTAAGTGAAAGAAGCCAGACACAAAAGGCCAACGTTATTTGATTCCATTTATATGAAATCTCCGGAAGAGGCAGATCCATTGAGACAGAAAATAGATTAGTGGTTGCCAGGCGCTGGGGTGGACGAGGGGAGGGCTACCCATGGGTATTGAGTTTGTTTTGAGAGGATAAAATGATCTGGAATCGGACTGTGGTGATGGTTGCATGCAAACTTGTGAATACACAAAAACCCACTGAATATGTACACTTTATGCAAAGGGTTTTTTAAAAAGCAAGTGTCTTAAGAATATAGAGTGTGTGATCTTATCTATGGTTTTTAAAAAAGCTGTATCTTTATATGTTGTCTATAATGCATATATATGTAAATGCATAATTGGAAGGATAAATAACAAATGGTTAACTGTGGTTTTCTTTAGAGAGGAATACAAATTTAAAATTTGTTAGAGGGACTTTCACTTCCCACAAATGGACTCAATTGTTTTAAATTATATTTTTGCAAATTTTCCTTTTAAAAAAATGAACATACTTCTTCTGACTTGACTAACAAAAAGGGATTTAAAAGCTAGGAAACTAAAGTAAGCCAAATAATTAGTATGATGATATTGATTATTTGACATATAAAATATAGAGAAATCATAATTTTTATAATTATAATGATTAAAGACTATAAATTATAATGAGCCATAATATAATTTATATAATTATTATATTTTATTAATATATTTTCATGTGATTAATATATAATAAAGTGTAAAATAAAATAATATGTATGTGTATTCTGCATGTCCCAGATGGCATGATACTTATCCAGCTCTCGTCTTTACCAGGTTCCATGCTAACAGGTAAGGGCAATAGTTATCATTCCCATTTTACAGTGGAGGAAACTGAGGCTCAGAGAGATCTTGTACCTTAGAAGCAGTGGGCTAGATTATAAATCCAAGTGTGTTTGATCCCAGAACCCAGGCCTTATCCTGTAGTCAGTAGAAAAGACTGGAATGCAGGCTGGGAAAGAGCACATGAGAAAATGAAGTCACTAAGAAGGTAGATGTTGAGGACAAGAGCAGTGGACCCTGTGATCTGATATATGGACCCTGTGATCTGATATATAGTTAGGTGAAGATGCCCCCAAAAGATAGGCTGCACCCTGAGGCAGAGAAGATAAGCAACTGAAGGAAGGGGCACCTGATGGTGCAGTCGGTTAAGCCTCTGACTCTTGGTCTCGGCTCAGGTCCTTATCTCATGGTGGTGAGATTGAGCCTTACATGCTCAGCGTGGAGTCTGCTTGAGATTCTCTCTCCCTCTCCCTCTGGCCCTCCCCTCCTCATGCTCTCTCCTTCTCTCTAAAATAAATAAATAAATCTTAAAAAAAAAAAAAAAGGCAATTGAAAGAAGACCAGATGTTGCCTGGAAAGAGAAACTAAATTGATTATCAAGAAGATAGTTTCTAGCAAAGAAGAACCATCTGCAAGATTCTAGAGTTTTGTGAGCAAGAGTTACCAGAATAAATCCTCTCCTGAGTACTACATTCAGTGTCCACTTCGGTTGGGGCCAACACTCTATTTGTTCACTTGCCATTTACTGAACATCTATTTTGGGCTAGACCCTGGGGACACAGAAGTAGATGAGACACTGTCTGTACCTTCAAGGAGGCTCCAGGCTGGCACAGGAAAGGCAGACATGGAAAGCAATGATTACAATTCAGAGTGGCAAGGGTTAGGATATGAATTTTTGCAGGGCACTAGGGGAATGCAGAGGAAGGGCACCTGCACCTCCTCTATACACCACAGAAGACTTCCTGGAAGAGGTGACCACTTGAGCTTGAAGAATTGCTGGTAATCATCCAGATGAAGGAGGGAACAAAGGGCGTCCCTTGTAGCAGAAAGAGCAAGAACATGGTTGGGGGATAGGGAGGTGTAGTGAGAACATGATTCGGTTGAAACAGCTGTTGTCTGATGTGGCTGGAGCTTTGGGGATAAGGGTGAGCTCCTCGAGACAGAGGCCATGCTGTGTTTGTTCCCCGGTGTCTAGCACAGCGCCTGGTACCCAGTGAGGGTCAGAACTCCAGTAAAGACAGGGAACAGAGGGGAGGGGCTGGCCTCCAGAGCTGAAGTGTGTGAGTCCCTGAAGGGTTTGCATCTTTTCAAAGAATGAACAGATCTGCTGAAAGGTGAAATTTCACATTTCTTGGGGTTTCGCTTTTTGAAGGTCTCATATTTGTAAAAATACAATTTCACTGCTATTTTACCATTGGAATGGTCAGAAATACATGTTGGAAAGAAAAAGGAAACCTAGGGATAGCGAACCTCAGGGCAACTTAGTTTTCCAGGAGTCTAATCTCCCAACTCCTTTCTGTTTCCACCAACGCCCTCTATCCTGTGAAAGCACCCAGCTGGCGCCCTCCTTCTCCAGCACCCAGCTGAGGGCCAGGACTGCCAAGCCACACAATGCTGTCACAGAGTCCATGAAGGAACGGGCAATTTTCTCCTTCAGTGCCTATGTATTCTTTTTTTTTTTTTTTTTAAGATTTTATTTATTTATTTGAGAGAGAAAGAATGAGACAGAGAGAGCATGAGAGGGGGGAGGGTCATAGGGAGAAGCAGACTCCCCACCAAGCGGGATGCGGGACTCGATCCCAGGACTCCAGGATCATGACCTGAGCTGAAGGCAGTTGCCCAACCAACTGAGCCACCCAGGCGCCCTCAATGCCTATGTATTCTTATGTTACATAGTGTTCTAATAAGCTTAGTCACCTGGGCTCCAAGGAAGAGCATATATAAGTAGCAGTTAAAGTAGCAAAATAAAGTAGCATATTGACAGTAGCAAGAAGCATGATTATGTTAATAGTTACCAATTATTGGGTATCTACTACCTGCTGGGCACTTTACTGGCACATGCCTGGTGAAATCCACTCATTGGTCCAGGAAACTGAGGCTCAGAAAGGGGAAGATAACTTTCCTAAGGACGCACGGAAACATAAGCAAGCCTGATGCCTGGGAGGACCAGCATCTGTGTTCAGTGCCGCACTGAAACAGCAGTCTAGGGCCATTTTGTGTGGGGGATAAACCCCTCTAGTTTTTTCAGATAACACAGCGCAGGAGCCAGTGTTCACAATGTTCACACACACAAAAGCTCATTGCTTGAAGCGTCATGAGAAAATGCCGCATTGTGTCCACCGTGTTCCGTTCAGGGTAAGGGAACTATGTGATACATTTCAGAAATATGTGAACTTGCATAAGTGCGTGAGTCCTGGCTTTGTCCATGAGCTGTGACCTTGAGCAAGCTCCTCAACAACTCTGCGCCTCCTCTCCTCCTCTAGATGGTGAGGGTTATTGTTTGAACCAGTAATCTCTGAAATTCTTTGAGTTCCTTGCAGCTTGGCGCAACTCTTATCTCTTGGGAGACCTTGGCTGTGGGACCAAGAGTCCATTCAGGGCCGAGAGCGCCACCTGGTGATTCAAGCTTGTAAGTGAGGTTTTTCCCTTCCTCGTGGGCCCAGCCAACAATTCTGGTTTAGACCTCCAGGCTTATTCTGTTTTGCTCTTTTCCTAACTCCTTGAAATTGCTTTTAAAATGTTGGGAATATGTGCATTCCCCTAAGGAGAGGGTACAAACTTTTGATCACAAAGTTCTCTTTTTTCTCTTTTTAAAGATTTTATTTTTAAGTCATCTCTATACCCAAGGTGGGGCTTGAACTCACAACCCCGAGATCAAGAGTTGCATGTTCTGGGGCGCCTGGGTGGCTCAGTCGGTTAAGCATCTGCCTTCCGTTCAGGTCATGATCCCAGAGTCCCGGATCGGGCCCCGCGTCAGGCTCCCTGTTCAGCAAGGAGTCTGCTTCTCCCTCTCCTTCTCCCCTTCTCCCTACTCCTGCTCACTCGCTCTCGCTCACTCTCTCTCTCACATAAATAAATAAAATCTTTTAAAAAAAAGAGTCGCATGCTCCACCCACTGAGCCAGCCAGGCGCCCCTCATCCCAAGGTTCTTAATCCCTGAAGTGTCCCCCCAATCCAAGTTTTTACTTCTCCAAGTAAATGTGAGGCCCAGAGCAGAAGTGATTCACTTTATAAACATGGGCTTGAATCTGTGACTTCATTAGGAAAGTTATTTCACCTTCTCAAGCCTCAGCTTCCTTATTAGTAAAATATAGGTAAGAAAGAGTATCTACTTCAGAAGTTTGCTCAGAAGATGGAAGGAGACATTCCTTGGAGAGTGGACCTGGCAAGAGCAAATAGTATATATTCTAAGGGAGCTTTCTGGAAATCTTACAGGAAGTCAGCCATCCCCTGGAAAAGACAGGATGCAAGTGTTTACCATGTCTCTACCAGTTTAGTAAGACTAAGTTCTCCTGGTCAGGGAATGCAAAAATCTTAAACTTGAATTAAGTTTAGTACATTTGGCTTTGAGAAATGGGATGGAGCTTTTGCAGGTTTGGGAGAAAGAACTGAAGCAGGCAATGATCAGATGCTGGAACCCTAAAAAGTTGGGAATTCTTAGGGATGCCTGGGTAACTCAGTCGGTTAAGTGTCTGCCTTTGGCTCAGGTCATGATCCCAGGGTCCTAGGATCGAGTCCCACATTGGACTCCTTGCTCGGCGGGAAGCCTGCTTCTCCCTCTGCCTGCCGCTCCCCCTGCTTGTGCTCTCTCTCTGACAAATAAATAAATAAAATCTTTAAAAAAAGAAATTTGGGAATTCTTGGCTATATATCCCCAAACGAGTTTGATTGAAATCTTAGGGAAAAGAAAAAACAATGGCATAAAATGCTACTTGATTGAATTCCCATTCAGGTGCTTTGGCATACACAGAGCCCAAACAAAGTAAAGAGGGGCAGGCTTTTGTAAATGCCAGCCTGCTCACAGTAGAGCAGCAAGGGAAGCAAGAACAATCTTTCCAGAAGACATACATGGAGTGATGGGTAAATAAGGCAGAGAAGAAACTAGCAAAGGGGGCCCTGAGTTCTCTGGGTCACTTAGTGGCTTGAATGTTTATTGAATGTCCATCAACTGATGAATGGATAATACAAATGTGGTATCTCCATACCATGGAATATAATTTGGCCACAATAAGGAATGAAGTGCTGATAGATGCCACGATACCCGTGAACCTTGAGAACATTATGCTAAGTGAAAGCAGCCAGACACCACACATGTTGTTTGATTCTGTTTATACGAAATGTCCAGAATAGGCAAATCCACAGAGATAGGAGGTAGATTTGTGGTTGCCAGGGGCTGGAGGTGGAGAGAATTGAGGGTGATAACTAAAGGGTGAGGTATTTCTTTTCAGGGTGGCAAAAGTAAGAAATTGTTTGTGACAACTCTGACAACTAAAAAGCACTGAACCATACACTTTATTTTTAAAGATTTATTTATTTATTTTGGAGAGAGAGCGAGCATGCAGAGGGGAGGGGCAGAGGGAGAGGGAGAGAGAGAGATCCCAAGCAGACTCCCTGCTGAGCACAGAGCCCGACATGGAGCTCGAACACAGCCCTGAGATCACGACCTGAGTGGAAATCAAGAGTCAGAAGCCCAACCAACTGACCCACCCAGGCACCCCTGAACCATACACTTTAAATGAGTGAATTCAGGGGCTCCTGGGTGTCTCAGTTGGTTAAGCATCCAACTCTTGATCTCTGCTCAGGTCTTGATCTCAGGATGCTGAGATCAAGTCCCATGTAGAGCCTACTTAAAAAATAAAATAAAATAAATGAATGAATTCATAGTATATAAAGCTATTGGGGAAAAAAACCTCATTGAACTTCACATATCTGGGTAATCATAACAGCCAAATCTTCTTCATTACATAAACTTTGAAAATACAACTGTTGATGGCTGTATAATATTCCAACAGGTGCATATTAAATAACCAGCAAAAACTGTAGTCTCCAGAAGTTGGAGAGACTGGGTGTTACTGAGAAGAGGACTAGGACCAGAAGACTTACTTTTCAGATATAATTTCACTGTAAAATTGCTTGGATTTTTTTCAGTATGATTCACCCAATTCACAAATACCAGTGAAGTGTCTCTGTTCATTGTCCCATGTGTGTATTATTTTTTTCTCAGTGTTCTCCCACTTCCCCATTTTCTTCTGCATTTAAAAAATTTTTTAATTGTGGTAAAATATGCATAACATAAAATTTACCATCTTAACCTATTTAAGCGTACATTTCAGAGGCATTAAGTACATTCCCAATGTTATGCAACCATCACACCATCTGCCTCCAGAACACTTTCCATCTTGCAAAACTGAAACCCCGTGCCCATTAAACACTAACCCCCACCCCACTCCCCCCAGCCCCTGGCAACCACCCTTCTAGCTCTCTCTTAGGAATCTGACTGCATGAGGCACCTCAAATAAGTGGAATCACACAGTATGTGTCTTTTTGTGACTGGCTTGTTTCACTTAGCACAATGTCAGCAAGGTTCATTTGATTTTTTCTTTTTTTTTACCATTAATCTTTTATTACTTTTCCAGTTAAAAAGACTAGTTACTTGTAAAAAAAATTACAATGTATATTTATATAGCTAAAGAAACAAGCAGGAGGGCACCTGGGTAGCTCAGGTCATGATCCCAGTGTCCTGGGATGGGGCCCCACATGGGGCTCCCTGCTAGGCGAGACTGCTTCTCCCTCTTCCTCTGCCTGCCCCTCCCCCTGCTTGTGCTCTCTCTCTCTGTGTGTCAAATAAATAAATAAAATCTTAAAAAAAAAAAGAAAAAGAAACAAGCAGGAGTCAAAACTTTGTGTAAAATATCATCACAGCATTGTAAAAAAAAAATCACACACATTGGAACTCATCAGAAATGACTAGAAGTTTCTAGTGATGTAACTAACGATTTCTAGATGGGTTATAGTTACACTTTATTTCCTACTTTTCTGTTTTTCATTATTCTAGAGTGAGCCTGATATGCTTATAATCAGGAAAAAGCAATGCCATCTAGGAAATAGGTGTGTCAACTTTGGAAAAATGTTTCATCCAAGTTTTCTCTGGAAACCCTGAGTTTACTAAGTTCTTCTACTGCTGTAAATTAAATATACTTGCTGTTATCAACCCATATGTCCTAATTCGAAGTTAGGAAAATCACATTTATTTTGGCCAACAAATGGCATTCAACAGTGTGAGATCAAAGAACAGGAGACTAATCAAAGAATGATTTTGGGGTGCCTGGGTGGCTCAGTCGTTAAGCATTTGCCTTCAGCTCAGGTCATGATCCCGGGGTCCTGTGTCTCTCTCTGTCAAATAAATAAATAAAATCTTAAAAAAAAAAAAAAAAGAATGGTTTTTACCTGAGTCATCTGTCTGGCTCCTGGGCCATCCAGTCAAAAGTTTCCCACCTTGGAGTTACCTCATTGAGGGAGACTGGTGTATTCCCAGGGTGCTGGCTTGGGAGAACAGATTGTACATCCAGTAAAGTCACTTCCCAGCGAGCGCCTGGAATTGGTTATGGTGGAGGGATTTACACCAGGGAAATCGGCCAACACTACAAGTCAACCCCCTATCACCACCAGCAGGAGAGTCTGTGGTTAGACATTCACCAGCTTACCTGCTAGGCTGCATTCATCTCCTAGAGGGGTGGGTCATCCCCCTCCCTTCAGCCCCCTGGCTGCCCATTTCTCAGGGAACTGGCTGGTCATTTCCTGTGCCCCATTTTGCTTTCTGGGTTTGGGTCCGCCTTCCACATTCTGTGGTTCTTTGCCACTCAGAGATAACAAACTTCACCCTCCTGGTCTCGAGTCCAGAGAAAAGAGGCTGGTCTCTGGTCAAAAATAGACTCATTTGACAACTCTCCATTTTTCCACTTTCCTATCTCATCCTGCCAGCTTCTTCTTAGAACTTCGCCTGATTTCAGGAACTTTCCTGCTATGGCCTCTGCATGCCAGTTCTTTTCTTCTGGGCAGAAGGCAGAGGAGAGGTGCGAGGAGGTGGTGTTTTGGGAAGGCTTAGCAGGCTTTCTTTTCCAGAGAACAAGCCAGGTTGGTTTGGTTGTCCCTGTTCCTTGAGGTGCCAGCCTGTGGGTCCCAGGCCTCTCCACGGGGGTACAGGTAGGATGGTCATGCGCCTCTTTATATTTCTTGAAGTGCAGGGGTGCAGAGCTTACTGAGTAGCCAGGCTGCTACCCCAGCTGTTCCTGACTGGCCTGCTCTTTCCAAAGCCCCCAGGAGAATATCTCTAGGTTGAACAGAGAAGCAGGTTGTTGCTAAGAAACCTTTCAGCATTGCCTCTAGGGAGAGGACAGAAGAGGAGTAGCCGGGTGGAAATAATAGGTAGCTTGATGGCCTCAGAGACCCAGGCTGTAGGAGGGCTGGCTAGGGAGTCAGGTGGGAGCCCCATGCTGTCCCTCCCTCCAAGACTGAATAAGACAGCTGTGCCTCAGACCTGGGTTCAGATCAGCCCCCCAACATTTCCCCCCCTCCCACTTGCTGTGTCCCCTGGCCTCTCTGAGCCATCTCTACATTCAGAATGATAATCCCTACCTCTCAGGGTTGTGTTGAGGAGTCAGTGAATTCATGTAGGTAAAGCACTTAACCCAGGGAAGTTCTCTCAATTCACCAGAGGTGAAAACAAAACGAAATAAAAACAGCCCTGTGTAGCAGCCTGAGCGGAGAGGTGTTTGAGCCTTATGTTTAATATGTGCTTGTGGGGTTTAGGATTAATATATGACTGTAGATTGGGGTTGATGCCTTAACAACACTTTGCCGAGTCCCTTCCTGCAAGTCAACTCACTCCGTCTTTCCAACAACCCGTGAGGCACAGATCATAGAACTAAGGCTCTGAAAGGTCCCTACCTTGTTAGGGACCCCACGGTGAACCCCCACCTCACTGGTCACTGGTGCTTTCTACTGTACTGCCCAGAGCAGCCCGAGGTGCTACTGAACATCAGGGTGGGGCAGTTCCTGACGGCTTCTGTCTCAGGGCTGGCCACAGCCCGTACCCAGACCAGAGAGGGTGGGTGTCTCCTGGGCCACACAGCTGTCCTTGGAGCCCTGCTCAGGGGCATGCCCATGTCTGCCGGCCCAGTGACCGCCAAAGCATCCAGACGGTAGTAGCCTTTGTATAAGTAGCAAAATAATTTTGTTTGGCAGGTTTTGGTGTGGGACAGAGATGGGCTCTAGTCCTGGCTTTGCCACCAACCAGCTCAGTGACTCAGAGCTTACCCTCCTGGAGCTCTGGGTATGTCATTTATTCAGTGGGCTCGCATGATTTCTTAGGTACAAGAATTGTAGGGAGGGCTCAATGAGATTAAGTTTCTAAAGTGGCTTTGGAAAAAGGCCCCAGCCATGCAAACTATTCAGCATTGTAAACCATCCCAAAGGAAGTTGATCCTTCTGCAGGGTGGAGAACTGGTCATAAGCACCTTGTATTTGACTCAGCAAATATATCAGGAGGGCCTGTTCTGTGCAATTCCCCACCTGAGGTACCACAAGGGTCACAGAAAATTCCAGATCCTCAGCTGGAGACTTGCCAGCTATTGATTTGACTTTTATCTTGTTCGCTTCAGGTGGGGAATGTGAGGTAGGGAGTTTGTCAGAAAAGCTTGAGGAGCTACAATATCAAAGCCAACAAACTCTCCTTTGTTTATTTAACAAATACATAGTGGGTGGTTATGAAGTGCCAGGCACTGAGGAAACAGGAAGAGGTTATGTAGGATAGAATTTACCTTCCACCTCAAGGTAAAAGATGAAACACCAAACTGCAGGGAAAGGAGGAAAACTGTCAGGAGCCAGCTGAAGAGTTAAATCATTTCGCAAAAGAGGGAAAAGGGAAGAACCGTGCAATTTTATGGCTCAGTTCATCAGGCAAAACACACTCTTTTTATTAGTTTCAAGAGGATTTCATCATGGAAGAAGTATTTCAATAAGGGGCCTTTGGGCAACAGAACAGATGATGTTTCTTAACAGCAATTTTTGGTTTTTGCCCCAATATTTTATGATGAACATTTTCAAACATACAGAAAAGTTGAAAGAAGGCAAACACCCTTAATTGCAATTTTTTTTTTTTTTTTTTTTTAAAGGAAGTTCCACCTAGGGCAGTTTCAAGTATCAGCTTTTCCTGAGGATATGGTAACCTTGTTTTTCCTAGGACAGGATGGAGTGAGGATGTGGCAGGGAAGAGGGATGGCAGCTCTCTGGGAATCAGACTGGATGGGGTTGCGGTGAGGGGGGGGGCGGGGTACAGAAAGCTCTGAGAACCGAGTTCTGCTGACCCCTGGGTTCTCGATCTTGCTGTGTGGTCTCAGCTAGTTCACAGCCGCCTTTGGCTGCGGGTCTAAGGGATCATCTTTCTCCTGCTCCAGACTTGCCCTCTTCGTTCTGCAAAGGGTAGAAGAAGACAGCCATGGCGGCCCTGGCGTCCGCCCTGAGCACGGGAAAGCACGGGAGAACCCTGCAAGAGCTAAGCTGGGACGCCGAGGGGACCCCGAATTCTGCAGCTTGGCAGCCCGCCCCTCCGGCTGGCCACGCTCCTCCGGGTGCTGCAGCCGGAGCGCCCGGGAGGGGAAGCAGCGGGCGAGCCGGGGCGGGGGTGCCGTCCTGCGGCAGCTGCAGGGCTCTGCCCGGCCCAGCTGTCCCCGCGACTCCGGGCTGCGGTCCCGGGCCGAGTGGGCTCGGGGAGGGACCGGCCTCCGCGCTCCACCCCCGGCCGGGCCGGACTCTGCTCCGCGCGCCCGGGCGCGCGCCCTTTGCATAAAGCCCTCCTCCCCGGCCAAGGTAGAGGAAGTTGGGCTCCCGCCTGGATGGGAGGCGGGAGGGAGTCCCGCTCCTGTTGTTTTCCGCGAGCGGGAGTGGGTGGCGGGCGCAGAGGGCGGGGTGCGCCCTCCCACCCCGGGCCGGGCGCTCCGGAGACAGAATCGCGCCGGGAGCCCAGCGCGGCTCCCACCGGCGGACATCGGGCTCAGCCCAAGCATCCTTCCTGGGGGCTGCGGAGAGTCGGGCTCCTCTGTCGTTCCGAGGACCTGGGAGGAGCACTCAGTACCCCAGGGGCCGGGGCCCTGGGGAGGGGAGGGGCGCACACCCACCCAGCCGGAGCCTGCGTTTCCTGAGGAGCCCCTGCCGGCGTCTGGGGCGAGATGGCCGCGGGCGTCCGGGCGTCCCAGCCGCAGGTCCTTGTCTGCCTCGGGGTGCTGCTGGCCCGCTGGGTCGCCGCAGGTAAGGGGCCGCGATCCGGAGGGAAAAGTTGAGTTTCGCCAGGCAAAGGGGAGAGCCAGGGACCCAATTCCCTCCAACTCCGCGGGAGCCAGTTGTAGCCGCGGCTCCGCAGCCTCCCCGGGAGGGTCTTGAGTTTCCTGCTCGCTCGCAGCTCGGCTCTCTTTGCAGGAAGGAATTTTCCCGGGCGCCTGATGGAGGGCAAGATAGCCCTAGTCGCTTGGAGTGGGCAGCCAGCGAGGCTGCAGAGGGCCTGCGGAGAGGGGATGGGAGAACTGGGGAATTTGAAGATGGGAAAATTGGAGAGGCACGTGTAGGGGAGAAAGTGGTTTTTGTTGTGGCTTTTTTGTTGGTTGGTTTTTTGTTTTTTGTTTTTTTAAGCGTCGGATGTAAATTTGCGTTCTGGTTTTACCTGCTGCGCTGGGGCTCAAACTCCAGGCTCCTTTATTTTTCTCTCCTTCCCCTGCCCAAGGTTGAACTCGCTTTACACTTGTAACCTGTGGATTTCCCTACACACCCCTTGCAAGCCGACCTGTTCGGACTAGCACGTTCAAAACCGTGCCTTCCGTCCTTCGCCTTAAAGAAACACAAAACAAAACCTTTTATTTTGAAGGTATTTCAGACTTTCAGAAAATTTGCCCTTACACTTGACATGACCTCTTACACTTGACATCTTCCACTTGGCAGAAGGTCTTAAATGCTTCACCTGTGCTCTCCCTCCTAACAATTAGTTTACAGGGTTGCTTACAAAAATATATAGGATATAAAAATATTGAAAAAGCATTTTTGACTTTAATGCACCAGCGAATGTGTGCTTTGTGTGCAGGGCAGGGTGACGAGCAGGGAGAGCGAGGACTCAGGTAGAGGGAAAGGAGATGGGGCCAGCAGGTGGTGTACCTTGCCAGAATACTTGGAGTGTTATTTTCTGTGTTACCCATGCCCACACACACTGCTGATCGGTTCCTGCAGGAATTGCCCCCCCGAGCTTCCTAGCAGCAAGTGCCAAAAGTTCCTAACCCTTAGGCTCTCCTAAGATTTTTTGTTTTGTTTTTAGCAATCATTTAAAGGCAGTAACATTTCCCATAATCTAGGTTTCCAGTTTATCTGGAAAAATCTGATGATCTGGCAGCACAGGGCTTTTCCACCTGGAACTGAGCAGCGGTGACCCCCTTCTACCTAGGGCATGTGACCCCAAATTTGTTTTGCCTCTCCTGTTGTAGTACTTACCCCTGACCCTCTTCAGTTATGGACCTTACCTGCTGGCCCCTGCTGGTATTTGACTTAGTGATCACTGTGCTACGGGGAGGCGGCGAGGACAGTCTCCGGCTTGCTCTCTCCGGAAGTTAAAGGTGATAGTTGCCGGGGCGCCTGGGTGGCTCAGGTGGTTAAGCGTCTGCCTTCGGCTCAGGTCATGATCTCAGGGTCCTGGGATCGAGCCCCGCATCAGGCTCCCTGCTTGGCGGGGAGCCTGCTTCTCCCTCTCCCTCTACTGTTCTCCCTGCTTGTGCTCTCTCGCTCTCTCTGTCAAATAAATAAATAAAAATCTTTAAAAAAAAAAAAAAAGGTGATTGTTCCCTTCCCTCTGGCTGGCTGCAGTGTTTACTGCGCTGTGAACATCAATGGCCTTGGGACATCAGAACCCTGGGTGGAAGTCGTCACTCTGGAATGAACCAGCTTTTAGCCCGGCTGCGGCTCACCACACAGGGACACTGCCTCCATGCCGTGCCCAGCCATTTTGATACCCAGGCCAAGTTCACCTTCGTGGGTAGTGCCAGGGGGCTTCCCCAGCTTGGTGTATTTTTTTTTTTTTTTAAAGATTTTATCTATTTATTTGACAGAGAGAGAGCACAAGTAGGCAGAGAGGCAGGCAGAGGCAGAGGGAGAGGGAGAAGCAGGTTCCCCGTGGAGCAGGGAGCCCGATGCGGGACTCGATCCCAGGACCCTGGGATCATGACCTGAGCTGAAGGCAGACGCTTAACCAACTGAGCCACCCAGGCGCCCCCAGCTTGGTGTATTTTTGTTGTTTGTTTTTCAAATTGGGAGTTATCTCAGGGGAAAAAAAATTGTCACTTCACTCCTGACAATGTTCATGCCTGCACTGTCACCTCAGCTTATAAATCCCGGGTCATTCTTGGGAAAAGGTTGGTAGGAAAAAAAATAAGTGTTTGGGTACAATCTCAACTCTGTGAATGATAATATGAGGGCAGCATTGGGAAATGGTTGTTTATATTGTTCCCTCCTTAGGTCCATATTCTGAATTTAAGGTCAGGGGGGAGGCATTCGCAGACCCTGTGGATACCATGTGGACAACTTCTAGTAACACAAACTGTTATGATGTCTTATTGTCTCATCCTGTCTGATCGGGAGACCAGAATAAATCCCTGAGACCCCAAGGATTGAAGACCTCAGTGGCAGTCCCAGCTCTCCCAGCGACTTGAGGGGGCCTTTAAGGAAATCACTTAAGCTTTCTGAACCTCAGTTTTCTCATCTGTGAAATGAGGGCGCATGGGATGATCAAGCATGGAACCAGTGCACCCTCAAGGACCGCCCCTGTGTGTCCATGTCAGACAGACGTCACTAACTGATGACTGTATTCTTTTCCACTGAGCCGGGGCTCTGCCTGCCTCATCTTGAACCCAACCCCTCAGGACTGCCACATCTCAGGACGAGATGACCTCCAAGGTCACCTTTAGCTTCAGTGGCTAAAAAGAATGGAGTGAGCAAAGCCAGGAGGAGTGAAATGCCTTAAAATGGTTTCTTTTGTGATTGTGTCTTTCTACTCCTTGGAGGAGAAGACAATGTTAGCTCAAGTTCCAGAACTAGACTTTTGCCAGGGCTTTTCCAAGTTCTTTATTCATTTGCCAGGGAGCTGAGAAGGGGCAGGTCTGTAGGTCTCATGAACACACGCTGCATCTGTAATTCTACAGTTCATCTTCTCTCTTCCGTGGGCATTGCCACTGAGAACTTGGGTTCTCAGGCCTAATTGTTTAAAAATAATTCTCACCTGCTTTTCAAAGTGATTGTTCAGAAGCCTGTCTTGCTGTTTTGGAATCTCTAGCATTAGATGACATTGTCTGCCTTCCAGTGAGTGGCTTAGAGTTTTTTGGTTCTTTTTTTTTTTTTCCATGTTGTCCTGGGATTTGGGAGTGGTGTGGCCAAGATGAGGAGAGAGCTGGAAGGTCCCGTGGCTCCAGGCTGGCTTCCAATCTTTCAAATGGAACCCCTTCCAACCAGACAAAAGGCCAAAGACCGATCACTGTTACTCTTTCCTTTATAATAGGGAAGGATTTTCAGAGGCAGATGGCAGTTTATTTATTTTTTTACTGCTTTATTGAGATATAATTTACATACCATAAAATTCACCCTTTTAAAGTATATAATTCAGTGGTTTTAGTATATATTCACAAGATTGTACAACCGTCACCACTAATTCAGTCCGGAATATTTTCATCACTCCCCCCGCTCCCCACAAAAAAGAGCAGTATGCTTGACTATTAGCAGTCACTCCTCACTACCTCCTTCGCCTCAGACAAGCCACTTTCCCCAGCCCTAGACAACTGCTAATCTACTTTCTATTTCCACAGATTTGCCTATTTTGCACATTTCACGTAAATGGAATCACACACTATGTAGTCTTTTAGGACTGCCTTCTTTCACTTACTATAATGTTGTCAGGATTCATCCATGCTGTAGTATGCACTCCATTCCTTTTTATGGCCAAATAATATTCCCCCTGGATGGATATATCACATATTATTTATCCATTCATCAGCTACTGGGCATTTGGGTTGTTTCCATCTTTTGGCAATAATGAATAATGCTGCTCTGAACGCACATGTAAAGTCTGTGTAGACATACGTTTTCATTTCTCCTGGATCTACACCTCAGAGTGGAATTGCTGAGTCATGCCGTGACTTTAACCTTGTGAGGAAGTGCCACGCTGTTTTCCAAAGTAGCTGCCCCATTTAAAAATCCTACCAGCAATGTGTAAGGATTCCAGCTTCTCTGCATCTTTGCCAGTATTTGTTCATTTGCTATGGTCTTTGATTTTAGCCACTCTAGTGAGTATGAAGTAGTAGGTGTCCTCTTGTGGTTTTGATTTGCATTGCCCTGGTGACTAATGATGAGCATCTGCTCGTGTGCTTATCGGCCTTCTGTATATCTTTCTGGAGAAATGTCTATTCAGATCCTTAGCCCATTTTTAAATGGTATTATTTATCTTTTTATTGTTGAGTTGTGAGAGTTCTTCATATGTTCTGGATACAAACCCCTCATCAGATAGGTGATTTGCAAACATTTTTCTCACAGTCTGTGGGTTGTCTTCTCACTTTCTTGATGGTGTCTTTGGATGCACAAAAATTTTTATTTTGACAAAATCCAATTTAGCCATTTTTCTTTTCTCACTTGTGTTTTTGGGGTCCTGAGAAACCATTGCTTAACCCAAAGCGACAAAGATTTATTCTTTTTTTCTAAGCATTTTATAGTTTTAGCTCTTACATTTAGATCTATGGTCCATTTTGAGTTAATTTTTATATATGATGTGAGGTAAGGGGTCCAACCTCATTCTTTTGTACACAGATACCCAATTGTCCCTGTATGGTTGTCAAAGGCAACTTATTTTGTAATGAAACACCACTTTTTGCAAAACCCAGTGTATTCACATACTTTGAAAACTTCTGATGTGGTGGAAAGAGAACATTTTGGAGGATAGCAAGAAGTCTAGCTTCTGGTCCCACCCTGCTACTTTCTTACTGTAGGACTTGGAGTTAGCCCACTTTCCTTCTTGGCATCACACCTTTCTCATCTCCTGAGTGTGACAGCACGAGTAGAAGACTCCTAACAGGTTCTGCCGATTAGTCCTGGGCCTGTGGCCTCTTTGTATTTGGACACTGATTGTGGAGAGGGCTGGAAAGTTTTGACACTTCTCAGCAAATGGGCTGCATTTGCTTCTTGTTACCTGGTGACAGTCTGTGCTAGATCAGTCGCCCTTCACACCTGTCAGTCATGAGTAAGCATCAGAATCACCTGGAGGGCTTGTTAAAATGCAGCGCTACCTTCTGCCTCCACCCCTAGATAGGTGATTTATCTGAGTTAAATGTTCTGGGGTGGGACCATTGGCACTTCTAATAGCGGTGAGTCCACTCTGCTTATCTGGGCTCTTGAACATGTTGTTCCCTCTGTTGGGAACCCCATCTTCCAGTCTACCTGGCTAATTCCTACCTGTCCATCATATCTCAGTGTGGCCTGCTGGAGGAAGCCTTCCCCGGCAGTCACCCCAGCTGGACTTGGGAGCCCCTTCTCTGAGGCCGTGTCATGATATTTATCACCCTGGATCATAATTGCTAGTTTATTGTCTGTTTTCCCCACTAGACTGTGAGATCCTGGAAGTCTCTCTCTGTTTTGCCCATCACTGGCTCCCCAGTGCCTAACACAGGGCATGCCCAAAGTTGGAGCGGCAAGAGAGCTTTGACTTCCAGGATCGTTTGCACCTGAGATGGCGAGAGCCAGCAGTAGGAAGGTGGGAACAAAGCCCAGGCCCTCTTCCTTCCATCCCTTCTGGATTTCCAGGCAAATAAAACCACTTGGGTTCTGTATCGGTTATTTATTGCCACATTAGTGCTGCATAACAATCACAAAATGGCCGTAAGTACTTATTATAGGTCAAGGGCTGGGGTTAGTCAGCTCTGCTGATCTTGCCTGGGCTCACCCTCGTGTCCGGGCGTCCACTCGGTGGCTGAGGGCTGATCGGGAACGACCTCAGCTCAGACGATTGAGACACCTGGGCTTTGCACATGTAGCTTTCATCCTCCTCCTGGGACCTAACGTGGGCATGCCCTGCTCCAGGTGATGGCAGGAGGCGAGCGTGAGCAAGCCCAGTTACACGCGTGCTGCTGAAGCCTCTGCGCGCATCACGTTTGCTAGCATCTCATTGGCCAGAGCAAGCCACGTGACCCAGCGGAGAGCCCGGGTGGTAGCGCAGAGCCGTCCCGCGGTGAAGTGCACGGATAGTGCGGGGAGGGGGAGGTTTGGGGCTCTCTCTGCGATTGCCATTTACGGCAGGTTCATTAACATCAGCCCTGGCCAGTAATCCGCAGAGTGCTTAAAAACACACACCTGATTTATTTATTTTTCAATCCTAATGCAGAGGGACGGTGCACAAGGGAGGGTGTTCAGAGACGAAGAAATGTAGTAACAGCCTGACCTTTCCTCGTACAGGGTTGGAGGCTCTGGTCATTGGACAGGTTCACGAGAACATTACTCTGCACTGTGGCAACGTCTCGGGAGCAAGGGGCCTGGTAACCTGGTACCGGGATGACTCGGAGCCTGTCGTCCTCCTGTCCTACAATTCCAGTTTCCCGCCGGCTGAGCCGCGCTTCTCTCTGGCAGATGCCAGCTCGCTGCACATCACCGCGCTGAGGCCGCGGGATGAGGGCAACTACACCTGCCGGGAGGTCCTGAATGAGACCCGGTGGTTCCGAGTGTGGCTGCAGGTGGCTGGTAAGTGCGGTGGCAGGGTCCTGGGGCCGGCTGGCCAGGCGCTCGGAGCCCTGGGTGGGAGGAGGGCCTTGGAGGCATTCCCCGGTTTCATCCTGGGCTCTGCTACCTGCAAGCCCAGTGCCCTCTCACACCTGGATGTTCTCATCTGTGAAATGGGGATGAAAAGAATTCTGGTGTCCTGGGATTGCTGTGACGACTGGATTCTGGTTTATGTAGATAAAGTGCTCTTAATGGCTCCTAGCATATTAGTTAGTGATTGCTTCCAGCTTGTTAGCATCGTCCTTGCTGTTAATGCCATTTTATTATGCACCAGAGTCAGAGTATATAACATGATGGAGTCAGACTGCCTGAGTTCCTCCTGAGGTTGTGTCACCTTAAGTAAGTAGCTGAAGATCTCAGAGCATTAGTTTTCCTTATTTGTTAATTGGGGATAATACATTACAGACCTTGTAGGTGTAGTGCTCTTATGCTGTGGTGCTCACTCCAGGGCGTGGCGTGAGCTACTATTATATTACATGCTTCACTTTCCTCAAACAGTATCTTACCTGTGGATATACATGCATGAATTTAGAATGGGGGTTGGCGGTCGCCTGGGTGGCTCAGTCAGTTAAGCATCTGCCTTCAGCTCAGGTCATGATCCCGGGGTCCTGGGATCAAGTCCCGCATCGGGCTCCTTGCTCAGCGGGGAGCCTACTTCTCCCTCTGCCTGCTCCCCCTGCTTGCATGCTCTCCCTCCCTCCCTCTCCTTCTCTCTGACAAATAAATAAATAAAATCTTAAAAAAAAAAAAAGAATAGGGGTTGGCAAACTCTAGCCATATCTGTGGGCTATATCTGGCCCGCAGGCTACGAATATTTTTTACATTTTTAAATGGTTGAAAAAAACCCCAAAGACAAATGATATTTGTGACATGTAAAGATGATATGAAATTCCAGTGCCCATAAAGTAGGCTTTATTGGGACACAGCCACACTCATCCATTTATATCTGATCTCTGACTGCCTTTGGTGCTATCTTGGCAGAGTTGAGTGGCAATGATGCAGGTCATATGACCTGAAAGCCTAAAATATTTACTCTATAGCCCTTTGCAAAGAAAGTGTGCTGTTTACTGGTTTAGACGGATATCCAGGTTCTAGATCCAGAGTGTGTTGTTTGGTAGAAATATACACGTAATCCCTACTGCTTCCTGGTTTCCTCATGTGTAAAATAATTTACTTATTTCTTTATTCAACATATACGCATTGAAAGCCCAGTGCCGGGCACTGGTCAAGGCACTGAGCCACAGGAATGAATAGGACAGACTACGCCCCTGCCTGCATGGAGCTCACATGCTAGTGGGGGAAGACGGACAGTAAGCAAGTACATGAATGCATCAGGCAATATGAGAGTGATGAGGGCTCTGCAGAGAGTCGAGGTGGGGTCATTCTCTGAAACACTTTAAATTAGGGGGGGTCAGAGAGAGCCTTTTGGAGGAAGTGACATTTCAGCTGACTGATGAGTAAGAGCCAGTTCTGCAGAGATAAGAGTAATTCAGGAAGAACTATATCCAGTGCAAGATGAGTTGAGTGTGGTGTGTATGCAGATGGGGAGAAGCCTGGTGTGGTGGGAGCCCAGTGTATGAGAGGGTGGGACTTGTGTTATGGGTTGAATTTTATCCCCCCAAAATATTCAAGTCCTAACTCCTGGTATCTGAATGTGACGTTATTGGGAAATATGCAGATGTAATCAAGTTAAGATGAGGTTATTGGGGTGGGCCCTGATCCAAACTGACTGGCGTCCTCCTAAGAAGAGGAAAATGCCTGTGAATATGGAGACACACAAGGAGAATATTGTATAACAACAGAGGCAGAAAGTGGAGGGCTGCAGTTGGAAGCCAAGATATGCCAGGGACTGATGACCACCATCAGGAGCCAGGGAAGAAGCAAGGAAGGATTCTCCCCTGCCCTCCCGACACGTTGACTTCAGACTTCTGGCCTCCAGAACTGTGGGAGAATCCATGTCTGTTGTCTTAAGCCACCTCGTTTGTGGGACTTTGTAAAGGCAGCCTGAAGAACCTGACACACCTGGCAAGGAGTTGAGATTTTTTGTTGTTCCTGCTGTGGATGCCAGAGGAAACTCCTGGAACTTTAAGCATGGGTGTGGCATTACTTCAGTGACACACACAGAATGTATGTGTGTGATCTCAGGAAGGACTGATAAAAATAGGGAAGTCAGTTGGAGGCACAAGATGTTGGTGGCCAGAACCAGGGTGGTGGCAGTGGCTCTTGGTGAAAATGCACAGCTTCTGAAACGATTTTGGAGGCAGACCAGTAAGATGCTGGTGGATTGGAAGTGGAGGATGAAGAAAAGCAAGGCTTCAAGGACGCTTCTAGATTTTTGGATGGTCTCTAAGGTTTCTGCCAACTCTTAAGGCTTATGGAATTTGGGAGGGCAGTGGTTTTGTGTTTGGGATGCCACAGTTGAACTGCTGAATTGCCAAGAATGAATGTGGGTGTGTTAAAAATGTCACCCATCCTTGCCCAGCTCTGCTCAGTTCCTACTGTGAGCCCATGGGCAGCTCACTCCAGCTGCCAGTCATTAATAATTCCTCGTGGCAGTCTCCTCAATAAATGCCTTCTCTTCTGACCACAGAGTAAGACGGCATTACAACTTGTTGCTTTTTTTTAAAACCATCATTCTCTCCAGTTTATGACTTTATCTGCCATTGATTAATCATTGGCTAAGTTTATTGGAGGGTGGATTAGTTTTATTATTGCCCTGTAGGGACATAAATGCAAGGCCTTTTTATGATGAACGTGAACTTGTAGCTTAAAAGAATCACTAAACTCAAATGGCTCCTTGGGGCTCCCTGAGTTACTGTGATGTGATTTGTATCATGGAAACTTCTTCGTTTGGAAACCTACGGTGTCCTCAACTGGTGTAGGCTTGTTTGTAAAAACTAGATGCGGACCTAGTTTGGGCTGCTGTAACAGAAGTAACATAGGCTGGGTTGTTTCAACAACAAACACTTCTGGCAGTTCTGGAAGCTGGGAGGTCCAGTGTCTGGTGAGGCTCACTTCCTGGTTTGTAGATAGGTCTTCTCATTGTGTCCTCACTTGGTGGAGGGCAGAGAGAGAGAGGAAGGGGGGGTCTCTCCTTAGAAGGGCACCAGTCCCATTCATGAGGACTCTGCTCTCATCTCATCACCTCCTCCCAAAAGCCCCACCTCCAAATACCATCATATTGGGGATTAGGTTTCAACATGAATTTCGGAGGGGATACAAGCATTCAGTCCGTAGCACAGATATCCACTGGTTTCCCATGCACCCGAGCCCTCCAGAATCTCAGGTCTTGCTCCCATTCTAGGACAAACCCTGGCAAACACAGACCCCTCCGGGCATCAGGGAGCCCCTTACTGCTCCTCCTCAGACAGTGGCTGAAGGGGAGGCCTTGACATCTCAGATGGGACTCGGCCCTCATTTTGCAGGGAAGATTTTGGAATATGGATTAGGTTTGATCCGACCGCTGTTTCTGGGAGGGGAGGGCCATGTTCTTGCTGAGTGGCTAAGAGCATACACTGAGGTCCAGCTGCCTGAGTTCAAATACAGGTTCTTCTGGCTGTTGTCCTTGTGACACTGGAGAAGTCCCTTGAACTCCCCTCATTTCAGTTTTATCATCTGTGAATTAGCGGTAACCGTGGAACCCAGGCACAGACTCAGTGCGCACGTTCACGAGATTAATGTGCATGGCCCTCAGCACAGAGCTGGGCACACAGTATGCACCTGCTTCACGTTACCTCGACCACCTGGTTAAACAGGTGATGGGATTCCTGTGGGAAAAGTGCATCTCAGGTTCCCAGCAATCAGTTAACATCCAGGCCTTTTGAACAGGACCTTCTGTGTGTCCAGATCTTGCTTTTCCCGTCTTTTCACTGACATGGTTGATAACTTAGTCTCTTAAGGAGAAAAGTTTGGAAACGTTCGAACATGGCCTTGGAAGCAAGGGAAAAAAAATTCTGAGATGTGACGAGTTGTTATCTGTAAGTGACTTTGAGTGTGTGAGTGGACGGAGGTGCTGCGGAGACACAGAGCTGGCTGTAAACGGGCCAGTAACTTCTCCCTCCTTACCGTTTGGAATCTCTGCCTATTGATCAGGGGGCATTTGGTGTCTCTGCCTCCTGGGGAGTCAGGTTTCTCTGGGCTAGGATGATTTAATATGCCTGGAATGGGCACTGCAATGTGATTTTGTTATTCTTCTCAGGATACAAGACTGAACTATATTACTTGTTAATTTAATGGTGTAGTTGAAGAGTCTTGTCCTCCGGATTGGGACCACTGCCCCTGAGGATACAGAAATCCTTTAGTCCAGAGCAGTTCAGGGCTGCCAAGGCTACTTATTTCATTGACTTACCCATCCTCTTCTGCCTCCAAATTGGGGTGGGCAGGAGGTTAGAACTGCGGTGTGTTTACCTGCAGGAAGGCTGGAGGGATGGGCAAGGTAGCACAGATTTGAACACATTCCACTAGACTTTGTTCTTCTTTAGAGATAGCAGCTCTTGTGCACTGGGGAGCTGAGTGAGCAGATGAACCCGTGGAGGCCCGCAGTCAGACTTCATGGTACGTGGTGCCGGACTCTCCCCGTGTCTGTTTTTCTCAGGCCACCCAAGTGCTGGGGGGACATTTGAGCTGGATGGCACATGGACTGTGAGGAAGCTGGTTTGTATCAACCTCCAAGAATCTCTTTGGAGTCAGCTGGGGCTTGGGGGATGGGGAGTGCTCCCATCTAGTGAGTGATGCGGCCGTTACATCAGGAAAGGCCAGGAAGGGGCCTCAGAAAAGTCCCATGTTCCCTGACTAATTGGGTTCATCTGTTTTCCCTCATTCTATGATGCTGATGTGCCTCCTCACAACCTAGAGAAAGAGTGTGTCAGGCACACTGAAGAAAGATTGTTGGTTCCCTTCAGAGAATGGAGGATCCTTGCCTGGAGATTGATTACCTTGAGTCTTGCCAAGTTCATCTGAAGCAGAGATGGGTGCTTATAAGAAGCAGAAGACCTCTGGGTTCCAGCTCTTTGGACGGGAACAGCAATCACTAGGGAAATTGGGAGGCAATGGGGTTGTTGCACGTGTCTCTATGTTCAGTCTCTAAAAGTGATATCAAAAAACTCTCTGTGAGATCCCCAAGGATCTTATCCCACTCTAGAACTATAGGTATGCCCACTGATGAGCAGAGACTACCTGGTACATTCTTAGGTCATTTTCAAATCAAAATGCTAGTATGAAGAGCAAATGCCTGATGACAACTTTTCCTTTCGGCAGAGAACCCAAGACACGGAGATGAGAATCTCCCATTTTGTGGGTCCCTGAGTTGTAAGTCAACCCTTTGAGACCCTTGACTGGCCAAACTATGTTTATGGAGGGGAAGGAAAGAAGTGACTTGTTCCTACGTCAAGAATGTCCGCAGAGAAGAGGACGGCAGTGGCACTGGTAGATTGTTCTAGAACAGGAATCCAACTTTTTCTGTAGAGGGCCAGATGGTAAATATTTTAGATGTTATGGCCCAACTGGTAAAGTCGAGGATGTTATATAAAAACTTATATAACAAGAGCGAAAACACATTTCTACTTTTTTTTAAAAGATCTTATTTATTTTGAGAGAGAGAGAGCGTGAGAGCACAAGCAGGGGGGAGAGGCAGAGGGAGAAGCAGACTCCTCGATGAGCAGGGAGCCCAAAACGGGGCTTGATCCCAGGACCCTGAGATCATGACCTGAGCCCAAGGCAGACACTTAACCAACTGAGCCACCCAGGCGCCCCTATATCTGTTCTTTTCATTTCATAGGAAAGACAAGAGAGAATGAGAGCAATGGGCACTTGTCCAAGGTTGTCTCTCTGTAAGTGGCAGTAGGATTTACACCAAGGTCTGTGAATTCAGAGTACAAGCTCATGACCACTAGGCTAAGGCATCCATCCAAGAAAGAGCCGAGAATTCAAACTACAATAACCAAGGCCTCAGACCTCAAACCTTTGTAACCACTCTGTATTTTTATTTATTTGCTCTTTTATTTTTGTCTCCTCTCCATCTGTCTCTCTGAGTGATTGCCACCGTCACCCTGCAAGCAAAAAAGGGCTGGTGGGCTTCTCTTCGGGAATATATATCATGTGGGTGGAGAGAGCAGTGGAAAGGAAGGAAATGGGTACCTCCTTCTGGTAGTAAAGTCAGAGCAGGGGAGGAAGCCCAGGGAATCAAGAAGATGGCATCAGCTTTAATTAAGAAAGCAGACCCAACCCAAGGGATTTATGTGAGCTGTAACCTCTGAATGCTTAATTCAGGAGGCTTTTAAGGTTCTCTCATTTGATTTATTTTTCTAATCCTTCCACCTGTTTCTTCTCATCCATTCCCTGTATCCAACGCTGTTTTCTTGCTGAGAATTGTGTGGTCAAAAGCCCCTCCCAGCCAGGTCCTGGCGGTCCCCACGGTCCATGCCAGGCCACCGTGGCCCTGCAGACCACAATTCACAAGACCCAGGCTGTCTAATCTAACGCACTGCCTTTGCTGGCCCGGGCTTTGACTCTCAGTACTACAGAGATGCCCTCTGCTTCATTGGATGCCTGCCTGCTGTGGGCACGCCCTCTTACCTGCTGGTCCGCATACCTAACCAGCTAGCCAGCAACAGTAAATGGTACCTCCCAAACTAATGGCATAATTTTTTCCACAGACCCTCTATGGGAGGTGACATGATTCCAGCAGATCCATGCAACTATTAGGAGCCAGCCCCAACCTGAGAAGCATATTGTCAAGAATATTGTCCGGGAAATCCACCATTTCTATAGTTATACAATGACCTCAGACATAGGTGAAGTAGATGCTGTACTTTGAGGGGCTCTGGGAGAGCCTTTTCCTTCCTGGAATAATTTTTCCCACCGGCCTATTTCTGTTTAAATTCTTTTGGTCAAGCATTGCCCTTCCTGGATTCTTCTTTTTAAAAGGGGAAGTCTCAGGGTGCCTGGGTGGCTCATAGGTTAAGCATCTGCCTTTGGCTTAGGTTATGATCTCGGGGTCCTGGGATCGAGCCCCACTTTGGGCTCCCTGCTCAGCAGGGAGTCTGCCTCGCCCTCTTCCTCTGCTACTCCCCCCTGCTCATTCTCTCTCAAATAAATAAAATCTTAAAAAAAATAAAAGGGGGAGTCTCTGGGTGAGGTAACACACTCAGTGGCTTTAGTCTAAATAGATATTAGTTATATTCCTTTCATCAAAAGAGATGCGGCATCTTGGGTGCACTGGGTACCAGCCGTGGGAGGTCATTTCTGGAGATGAGAAAGAAGTTCAGAAATGTCAGGGGGATGCAGATAAGATCCAGCACTTAACAAGTGCTTCCAACGTGACCGGCGTTGTTCTGAATGCTCTACCATACTCACTGAATTATCACCATAGCCCCCTGCGGCAGGTTCTAGCATGGCCCCCATTTTACAGATGCGGAAATGGAGGCTCAGAGAGGTTAAGTAATCTGCCCAAGGTCATACAGCTAGTGAGTGGAGTCCAGAGTTGGGCCTGGAGCCAACGTATCTTGTCTTTCAGTGTGAAATTGTGCTAAGACTCTCCAAGCCCACCCTGAGGCTCAGTGATTCTCTAGGAGAAGTCCTAGGACTCAGCATGTAATTTGATTTATTACAGCGAGAGGCTACAAAGCAAAATCAGCAAAGGGAAAAGGCACATGGGGTTAAGTCCAAGGAAAACCAGGAGTGAGCCTCCAAGAGTCCTTTCCCAGGGGCGTCACATGGGACATGCTTAATTCCTCCGGAACAAGTTGTGGCGACACGTGTGAAATGTTGTCTGCTGGGAAGCCCCTTAGACACCCAGCACCCTGGATTTTCACTGGGGGCTAGTCACATAGGCACCCTCTGCCGAGCACATACCAAAATTCCAGACTCCTGGAGGGGAAGCAGGTGCTCAGCTTAAACCACACTGTTTGTACAAATGGTTCAGGCCCAGTGAGCCTCAATCTCGTCAGCTCTGGGAATGGCAGAAACCCTCCTGAAATCCACGCTGTGGTCACCAGCCAAGGCCAACCTTGCAAGCGGGTCTGCTGTGTTCACTCTGTTAATGCACAGGTAGCCGATCTACTCATCAGTGTGTCTGAAAAGGAGTGATTTGCTTTTTTCCCTTTTCTATAAGGCTTGAGCCCCCCACCCCCAATAAATCCACATTTATCTCAGGATTAGAATGCATAGGGGCACTTGGCATAGCATTTATCACATAATAAGTGTTTGATAGATATTGTCATCCTCACTGGCTGCTTCCTGCTCATTTCTGTGTCTGTTAGATCTGGTAAGGAGCTCAAGTTAACTCGTAAGTAATTAATGCTTTCTCCATTCCCCCTGTCGTTCCCAGGCGGCCCCTGTGAGGTTGAGGTCAATATCTCCAGCACCGGCAAGCTCCCCAATGGCACCGTCTATGCAGCCAAGGGCTCCCAGGTGGACTTCAGCTGCAGCAGTAGCTCCTGGCCTCCACCGATGGTTGAATGGCAGTTTCGGGCCCCAGATTCCAGCACCGAGCCCTTTGGAAACAACCTGACAGTCAGCTGCTTCACTCTGCTGCTCATGTCACAAAACCTCCAAGGAAACTACACCTGTTTGGCCACGAACGTGCGCACTGGGAGACAGCGAAAGGTGACCACCGAGCTCCTGGTCTACTGTGCGTAAGAAGCGCTCCCCTCCCCCCTCCCTCACGTCCTCACCTTGACCCTTCGTGAACTGCATGTTTGTGCCTCTTCCTTTTGTCTACAAAGGCATGCCTGCTTCACGGGTCCTAACGTGCTTCTGCGGCTCTCTCAACACACATGTACACACCCAGCGCTGTGTGTCAGAGAGGGACTCGCTGCTAGAAGCTTGCTGCTAAACAGGGTTGCAGGAGAGTCCCTGTGAGCCACAGAAGGAAATTAATGCCAAGCCTCATGCTTGCTTTTTTTTTTTTTTAATTGAGGTGAAAGTACAGAACAACCATTTTCAAACTTACGACTCAGTGGCATTTAGTACGTTCACAGTGTTGCGCAACCACTGCCTCTGTCTAGTTCCAGAACATTCTCATCACCCCAAATGGAAATCCCATTGCCACTGAGCAGTGACTCCCTCTTCTCTTCATGGCTCCCTGGCAACTGCCAGTCTGTGTTCTGTCTGTCTGCTTTTGCCTCTTCTGGATGTGTCGGGTCAATGGACTCATGAAACACGTGGCTTGTGTGACCGGCTTCTTTCACTTAGCATCATGTTTTCAAGGCTCATCCATGTTGGAGCAGGTGTCAACACTTCATTCCTTTCTATGATTGAGTTAATATTCCATTGTAGGGAAAGACCACAGTTTGTTTATCTGTTCGGCCATCCTCATTCTGTCCATGAACTTGGGCCCTCTCGCACTGCTAGGAATCAGCAGTCCACAGACCTTTATTCTGGGGGTGAGAACACAGCAGATTCCTTGGATGAAAACCACTGTAGACGTGTGGAGTGTGCTCATAATCCATGCTAATGAAAGGAAGCTTCAGAACAACAAATTAGTGAACGGGATAATAACACCTTTCTTAATTCATACGTTATTCGGAGCCTTTATAAGTCTCTGTGTTCTGTGTCATAAATGACATTTATTATTTATGAAGTCATAGGTGCTTGTTAGAGGAAACAGATGAGCGTAAAGAAGAAAAGAATATTCTAACCATCACTTTGGTGTAGTATCAATAATTTATCTTGTAGATGACATGTATCTACCCATCCATGTAAGATCCAAACTTATTTCTATTTATGCATGTTATATAAAATATATAAAACATACATATATAATACATAATACAATATACATATATATCCATAATATAAGTCTGTACATATACAATATACATATACACATACAATATACATAATATATATACATAATATGTATAAATGTGTAATATATACTTACATTGTATATGTATATAATATATACATATATACATATAACATGTATAATGGAGGCGCCTGGGTGGCTCAGTCGTTGAGTGTCTGCCTCCGGCTCAGGTCATGACCCCAGGGTCCTGGGATCGAGCCCCGCATCAGGCTCCCTGCTCAGCGGGAAGCCTGCTCTCCCTCTCCCACTCCTCCTGCTTGTGTTCCCTCTCTCACTGTGTCTCTCTCTGTCAAATAAATAAAATCTTAAAAAAAAAAACATGTATAATGTATATACATATAAAGTATACAATATATGTATGTATACATATTATACATCTATAATGTGTGTGGATTTTCATATATAGTTACTAACACATGAGTTACATTGGATTTCCAGGTTTGTAACTTGTTAAATTTTTATGTGTTTTTAGTAATACACGTACATAATAAAAAGGAAGTGTATGTTAAGGGTGGGGATGAATCCCACCTGTACCCCCCTGGGGACCAGCACCGTCCAGTAGAACTTTTTATGAAGATGGAACTGTTCTATTCTGTATGGTCCAGTACAATAACCACCCACCACATAGGGTTCCCGAGCCCTTGAAATGTGGGTGGTGTGATGGAAGAACTAAATTTGTAATGTAATGTAATTAATTTAAATTTAAATAGCCACATTTAAAGGCCACTGTGGCTAGTGAGAAATGCAAAGATAATCGAGGCCCACAACCTTGGAGATTTAACACTCAGCAGAGGAAATCGGACTATTGTCACACACTAATTTGTGCTAAGGAGCTATTTCAAGGTATGCTAACTGGGCATGATGTTTCTCTGATACCCCAGTTCTGTAATCCTTAGAGCCAGCCCAGTGGTGATCTCCGAGTCTGCGACTAAGCCCACATGCTCTGGTGTTTTGCAGTCCCCCCTCCATCAGCCCCTCAGTGCCGGGCAGAGATGTCACAAGGATCACTCATGCTGCAGCTCACCTGTCGCTGGGACGGGGGATACCCAGACCCGGACTTCCTGTGGACAGAAGAGCCAGGAGGTGTGGTCGTGGGGACGTCAAAGCTGGGGGTGGAGATGCTGAACCAGTCCCAGCTGTCAGATGGCAAGAAGTTCAAGTGTGTTGGGAGCCACATAGTGGGACCGGAGCTGGAAGCCAGCTGTGCGGTACAGATCAGTGAGTCCGGCTTGCCTCGTCCCGGGTTGGGGTCCACCCGTCTTTATTCTGAGAGAACCGTTTGCAGGGTCTGGGAAAGAAATCCCAAGATAACGCAGTGAACTGAATTGTTTCTTCCTTTGCTTTGTGTTTCCTTCCTTTCAAACGTTAAAGATGCTTAACCAAGCTTCTTGGCTCTCATCCAAGCCGTTTTCCACTCTTGACAGATACTAATTAAGCACCTGCTACGTGTCAGGTACTGTTTCCAGGTATTGGGGATGGAGTGGTGAACAAGACGGGCGTGGTTCATTTAGTTATGTAACAAACACCCCCAGAATTAATGGCTTACAACAACACATCATTTATTTATCTTATGATTTCTGTGGGCCAGGAACTCAGGGCACAGTGGGTTTGTCTTGGCTCCATGATTGCTGGGTCTCAGCTGCAAGACCTGGTTAGGAGGGTTGAAATTGTCTGAAGGATCTACTTCCAAGGTGCTCACCCACATGCCTGGCAGGTTGCTTCCTCTCCATGTGGGCCTCTCCACAGGGCCCCTTAACTGTCTTTACAATATGGTGTTGGCTTTCCCCAGAGCAAGTGATGCAAGAGGGAGCAAGCCAGGCCGACGCTATCCTTTCTCTGAACTACCTAGCCTCAGAAGTCACATGGCATCCCGACTGCCTCTTCTGTTCGTTAGAAGTGAGTCACAGTCTGGCTCTACTTTCAAGGGGAGTGGGTGGAATTGGGCTCCACTTTTTGAAGGGAAGAGTGTCACATGATTCCTGGACGTGTTTTTGAAACCACGACCACTCGTCCTTCATAGATTCTTCTGTGTGGGGGTGGGGGTGAGAGGAAGACAAAGTCCAAACACAAGTAAGGTAGGCTCAGATAGTGATAGTACTTGTGAAGAGGATGAAATGGGGTGTGTGAAAGAGTCTCTTCTAGGAAGAGGGCCACTGTTCCTCAGGGGCAGGGAGGTCTCCTTGTGGCGGTAGCGTTTTGAGAAGAGACCTGAAGGATGGGAAGGAGCTGGCTGGGTGGGCTGAGTGTTCCTGGCAGAGGAAATAGCAAATGCTGAGGCCCTGAGGTGGAAACGTACTTGGCATTTGACGAACTGAGAGAAGGCCAGTGTAGCCAGAGGGCCGTGCATGAGGTATCCATGAGGCTAGATGGCTGTTGTGGGTTGAATTGTGTCTCCCCAAAAAACATCTGTTCAAGTCCTAATCCTGGCTACCTGTGGATGTGGCCGTATTTGGAATAAGAGTCTTTGCAGGTGTGATGAAGTTAAGATGAGGTCATACTGGGTTACGGTGGGCTCTATTCCCGCGACTGCTATCCTTACAAGAGGGCCATTTGGACCCAGACACACGGGGAGAATGCCACATGATAACGGAGGCGGGGACTGTAGTGATGCCTCTGTAAGCCCAGAATGCCCATGATGGCCGGCGACCGCCGGAAGCTAAGACAGGCATGGGATGGTGTCTCCCTCGGGAGCCTCCAAAGTAGTCAAGCCTGCTGACACCTTGATTTCAGACTTCTGAGTTTCAGAGCCGGGAGAGAATGGATTTCTGTTGCTTCAGGCTACCCGGTTTGTGGTGCTTTGTGATAGCAGCCCTGGGGATCTAATACAACTGGATGCAAGGACCAGAGAGTGTTGGGTTTTGTTGGCCGTGGGGAGGATTTTCCTCACGGCCTGTCAGGATAATTTACCTCAGAGGGGCGGCCGTGGAGAGCTGGCCTGCTGAGAAGAGAGCCTTGCTGTTCCAGGAGGTGTTCGTTGTCCCAGGCAAGTGGCATTCACATGGCTGTCCCTTCCCCACTGACTCATTCAGCAAACATGTCCCGAGTGTCTGATCTGTGTCCGGTACCTGGCTGGCCTCGGGCAACAGAAGGGACAAGGCTCACTTTCTGCATTACAACAGGGCTTGGCACATGATGGCCCATGGGCCAAATCCAGCCCAACTGGTAGTTTGCAATTTTATTTTTAATGAGATATAACTCACATAACATGAACTTCACTATTTCGAAGCATATAATGTGGTGGTTTTTCGTACATTCACAACGTTGTACTTAACCATCACCGCTGTCTACTTCCAGAACGTTTCCATCACCTCACAAAGAAGCCCTACCCACTGGCGGTGACTGTGTGCGAGTACTTCGTTCCCAGGATTTCCATCGACGTGGAGTGTTACCATTAAATCATTAATTTTTTTAGACTTTTCCTATTTGTTCATTAGGACGTGGCATAACTGTTTTAATTTGGGTTTCTTTGATCCTGGTGTGGTTGGCAATTTTCATATGCTTCTTGCGTCCCTATATATCATCTATGAATTAATCTGTTCATATCTTGTCCGTTTTTCTATTGGGTTCATCTTTTCCTATTATTCCCTAAGAGTACTTTATATTAACTTTATCAGTTAATTTCATAGAACTGTCGTGCCTGTCATAGGTATTCTTCTGTCCTCCTTGGCTCCTAAACTACATTTGTGCCTCATCCCTGCTGTGATCCGCAGTTTCTGATTTTGAAGGGGTCACCTCTGTCAGTCCTGCTCTTTTAGGGTTTAGGGTTTTCTTTGCCTGTTTCCAGATCATTCACATGTTGTTTGTAAGCCTCGCAATAGCCTGCAGGTTAGACAGGACGTTTTGTAAGTTGCAGATGTGATACGGTGTGAACCGACTTACCCAAGATTCACCTAGCTTGTAAGTGATTGAAGCCAGCACTTAGCCCAAGCTGGGCTGACCCCAGAACCCTTGCCTCCCACGGGGACCCCCTTCCTTGGGACCTAGTCTGGCGAATCTTTTTGGGTAAGAGCTATGTACTTAGCGTGGCACCGGGTCCCGTGGAGGAATACCGAGTCCTGACCTTTGAAGGACTTAAAATTTACTCGGAGAGAGAAGTCCGAGAACCATGAAATAGGCAATATCAATAATAGTGACATTGATATTTACTGAGTGCAGAGCATGTGCAAGGTGTTGTGCTCAGTGTTTTCCACACGATCTCTTGCTTGTTCTCACAATCACCCTAGGAGCTGAGTGCTCACATCACGATCGCTAGGGGAGACCTCACAGTTCCCTGTGTCCAACTCAGATCAGACCCCAAGGCCACAGGGATGCTGCATTGGGAACTGTCTAGGACAGACCTGTGATAGACAGACTAATGCTCCCCCTACAGAGATGTCCATGTCCTAATCCCTGTGACTTTACCCTACATGGCAAGAGAGACTTTGCAGCTGGGATTAAGATCTCGAGATGGGGAGATTATCCTGGATTATCGGGGTGAGCCCCATGTCATTACATGGGTCCTTCTAAAAGGGAGGCAGAAGGGTGGGACTCAGTAGCAGGAGACATGACGACAGATGTCAGAGGTTGGAGTGAGACAAGGAGGGGCCAGGAGCCAGGGAATGCAGGTGGCTTCGGAAAGCTGAGAGAGCGAGGAAATGGATTCCCCCCCGCCCGGGGGCCTCCAAGAAGGAATGAGCTCTGCCAACACCTTGATTCCAGGCCCACAGGATCATTTCCAACTTCTGACCTCCAGAACTAGAAAAGAATAAATCTGTGTTGTTTTAAATCAGTTTGTAGCAGTTTATTACAGCATCAATAGGAAATGAATATAGCTGCCTCATTGTCCCCTCGAGCACTCCTGGCAGGCTGTGCGCCCATTCTTTGTACGAGCAATGTGGCTATGATGCATGCAAGCCTAGAGTGTAGATGAGGAATGTGGGCTACAAAAGCCTGGCAACTTGGGCTTACAAGAGTAACCAACTCGGGGCTCCTGAGCTCAGTGTCAGTTGCGTGTCTGACCCTTTTTTTTGATGAAGATTTTATTTATTTATTTGACAGACACAGCGAGAGCAGGAACACAAGCAGGGGGAGTGGGAGAGGGCGAGCAGGCTTCCTGCTGAGAAGGGAGCCCGACTCGGAGCTCGATCCCAGGACCCCGGGATCATGACCTGAGCCAAAGGCAGATGCTTAACGACTGAGCCACCCAGGCGCCCCGCGTGTCTGACTCTTGATTTTGGCTCAAGTCACGATCTCAGGGTTGTGAGCTCGAGCCCCGCATCCAGCTCCGTGCTCAGTCGGGAGTCTGCTTGGGGTTTTCCCTTTCCTTCCTCTGCCCTTTTCCCCACGTGCGCTCTCTCTCTCCCTCCCTCTCTCTCTCAAATAAATAAATAAATCTTAAAAAAAATTAAAAAAGTAACCAATTCATCCTGGTTTGCCCAAGACTTTCTCAGTTTTCTCACTGAAAGCTCCGTGTCCCAGGAACCCCCTCAGGCTTCAGCAAACTAGGACAGTTGGTCACCCAAAATCCTAGGGGCACCACTTATTTGGTTGTGTGACTTTGAGCAAGTAACTTAACTTTCTCTGGGTCTCAGTTTCCTTATCTGCAAAATGGGGTAATAAGTTTAACAGTGCCTAGCCCACAGTAGATGCTCAATAAATGTTAGCTTTTATTATTACATGAGACCAAGTGCAGGACAGAAATTCCTGGAGTTGCTTCATCAGGAAGGTAGTAATATTCTTGAAAATCTCAGGCCATGGCTTGAGTCTCCCTGAACATTTGTCTGTCTTTACCTTCTGATCACCAGGGAGCCCCTCCCTTCTCTCTGAGCCCATGAGGACTTGCTTCGTGGGGGGCAATGTGACGCTCACCTGCCAAGTGACTGGAGCCTACCCCCCTGCCAAGATCCTGTGGCTGAGGAACCTCACCCAGCCTGGGGTGGTCCTCCAGCCCAATGGCCACTATCTCATCACGCAGAATGGCCAGATCTCCAGTCTCACCATCCGCAACTGCTCCCAGGCCCTGGATGAGGGCTACTACGTCTGTCAGGCTGAGAACCCTGTGGGGGTGCGGCAGGTGGACATCTGGCTGACCGTGAAAGGTGAGTGAGGGCAGGGGCCCCAAAGGAGGACGGTGAGAGCTTCAGAGGACCAGGCACCAGCATGGGGACAGTTTGGTTCTTCCCTATACGCGGGTCACTGCCATTGGGGAGAAGGCGTATCTGCTTGACTGTGACTTGATAAGGTGGAAAAACTATTATCCAGTCGTAAATCTCTAACATTGCGTGGGGATAAAAAAAAAAAAAAAAAAAAGAATTTATGTTGGGGCGCCTAGCTCTTCCATCGGAAGAGCATGCGACTCTGGATCCCGGGGTCATGTGCTGGAACCCCACACTGGGTGTAGAGATTACTAAAATAATAATAAAATAAAACTTAAAAAAATAATAATTTGTTACATCCCAAAGAATATATATATTATAAATATAAAATACATAAAAAACAAAAAATGTAAGTCGTGAAGCATAATAGCAAAATGCACACCTGAGAAACTACCATCCCGCTTAAGATACAGAGGGGTGCCTACAATGCTGAAGTTATTTGTAGGTAGTGTGGCCAGATTTAGAAAATGACAACAAAGCTAAAAAAAAAAAAACAAAACAAAACCAGGATGCCCACTTGAATTTGCATTTTAGAAAAACAAAGCATTTTTTAGTGTAAGTATATCCCACATTTTCCATGGGACATACTTATTCTAAAACAGGATTCATTGTTTATCTGAAATCCAAATTAAATGGGCATGTTGTATTTTTTTCGGCCAACCCTACCTCTAGACCCCTTTCCAGTCTCATCCTGGGCCTCCTGAAAAAGGTAAGCAACTATCCTGAATTTTTTTATTCAAGAAAAATTTTACTACATGGTGAAATCCTTGCTGTTTCCACTCCACATTTTGTTCCTAGGGTTTATTCATGCCAGCATGTGTAATTATACTTGGTACCTCTTCACTGCTGTAGGATTTTCTACTGTGTCGTGGTTCCACAACTAAGTTACTAATTTTCCTGCTGATAGACTTTGGTATTGTTTCTGATTTTGATGTTGTTGTGATGAGCAAAAGTGTTGCCATGAAAACCTTTTACCCAGCTCCTTGTGTACACATATATAGTAGGTCCCTAGGCAAATATTTCTCTAGGATATATGTAGAAGGAATAGAAAGGAAGGGTTATGCACATTTGTATCTTTCTGGGATAATAGCAAATTATTTTCCAAAGTGGTCGTACCAATTTCTATTCACAGCAGCAGTATTTAAGAGTGTTGAGTTGTTCTGCATTTTTGCCTTCAGGCTTTGTGATTTTTGCCCATTAAGTACATGTAAAATGGAATCTTACTATTGTTCTAATTGGCCCTTCTCTGTTACTAAGAAGATTGAGCATTATTTCATATGTTTGCTATTTGTGTTTCTTCTGTGAAATACTCACTGTGTCTTTTGACATTTTCCCCTTTCTTACAGATATGTAGGAGTTCTTTAGAAATTCTGCATACTAATTCCTTGTTAGTTTTACATGTTACAAGTATCTCCTTTTAGCTTGTTTGTCTTTTTTTGCTTTCTTTTTGGTATCCTTTGATTAGCAGACATTCTTACTTTCATGTAGTTAATTTTATGGATCTTATATCATTAGCAATTTTTACATCTCAAGAAATCTTATCTCCCCCATGGCCACAAAGATACTATCCTATACTTTCTCCTAAAAAGTTTTAACATTTTGCCTTTTACAGTTAAATCTTTAATCCATCTAGAATTGATTTTTGTGAATGGTGTGAGGTGTGGGGATTGAGTTTCTCCCCCGCCCAAATTTGGATAGGGATCACAACATGTGATCGATTCCAGCACCATTCTTGAATAATTCCTCTTTTACTCACTAATCTGTCATCTATCAAATTTTCTTTTACGTGTAGTCTGTTCTTGGGTTCTCTATTCTGTTCCATTCATCACTACTGTTTATCATGGGACCGATAGCTCACCCTCTTCATTTCGGTGGCCTTATAAACAGTCTTGATGTCTGGAGATTTTAACCTTCCAGTCTTCCTTTGCATCACATGCTTTCCACAAACTGTCTGAGGTCGGGAAATGAGATACTTATCTTCTTTATGGAGAGGTCATATGCCTTGCCAGATATCATGGAACCAAAACAAAACTGAGACCCAGGCAGAGGAAGGGAGCTGTTGCTCTTTGACCAGCACGTGAAAGAATCAATGGAATGAATCAGTAGTGTGATTTGTCGGGGCACCTGGGTGGCTCAGTCGTTAAGCGTCTGCCTTCGGCTCAGGTCATGATCCCAGGGTCCTGGGATCGAGCCCCGCATTGGGCTCCCTGCTCGGCGGGAAGCCTGCTTCTCCCTCTCCCACTCCCCCTGCTTGTGTTCCCTCTCTCGCTGCGTCTCTCTCTGTCAAATAAATAAATAAAATCTTTAAAATAAATAGTGTGATTTGTCTTTGCAGAACCTTTAAATATCGGGGGACTTGTGGGCACCATCATGAGCCTCCTCCTGCTGGGACTGGCTATCATCTCAGGGCTTATGTTATATTACAACCCCGTGTTCTGCTGGAAAGGTAAGGATTTCTTGGGTCCCTTCGTTTACCTTTGAGGCTTCTTGAAAGGGTGTGGGTGGGGGAAGGAGGCCCCGGTTGTGCTCCTACCCAAGGTCCCATTCTATAGGCTTCTTGACTGGGGCCGGATGTACAATAATGAGTCACTTAAGTACCATCCCTGAACACCCTGTCACCTGTCATGTTGGGTCAGTTTTCTCATTTCTCCGTTTCTTTTGCAAACGTTAGATTAAAAACTTTGCTGAAGTGGATGTTACTGGATATTAATTTTCTTTCCTTTCTCCCTTCAGTAGGAAGCACTTTCAGGTGAGTGTTCCTAGAATCGAGTCAAAAACCCATTTCCGTGGTCTGTCTTCCCTGCTGTTTTTGTTTTCTCTGTAAGAGCAATACTAGCAGCCGCTGTGGAGGACCCACCATGTGCCGAACACTGGGTGGAGGGGCTTCGTTAGGCCTTATTGGAAACTCTTTCATAAACTCTTCAGGAGGGTGGTGGCACCTCCATTTTCCAGATAAGGAGATGGACGCTCAGGGAGTTAAAGTAATTTCTGCAAGCTCACCCAGGAAATGAATAGCGGCGCCTGCGTTCCGATCCAGGTCTGACTGATTCCAAAGTCTGTGCTCTTTTTGTGATGCCAGACCTCAGCGTGTAGTACCAGACCCCAGACCTCAAGCTGGGCTCTCACTGAAGCATAAAGATGGTGTGTGGGCTGTGAGCCCAGGCATGTGCGCATTTATTTTATTTAATTTCCTAAAAAGAGCTGAAAGGAAGAATAAGTCATAGTCTCACAGCATGTTTTGGAAGACTAGTCTGAGCATGCCCTCCCAAAAGGAAATCTCAGGGGGCGCCTGGGTGGCCCAGTCGGTTAAGCGTCTGACTCTTGATTTTGGCTCAGGTCATGATCTCAGGGTCATGGATTGAGCCCTAAGTCAGGCTCTGTGCTCAGCGGGGAGTCTGCTTGTCCCTCTCCCTCAGCTCCTCCCTGTGCTTGCGCACTATGTCTAAAATAAATAAATAAAATCTTAAAAAAAAAAAAAAAAAAAACCTCAGTAGGGACAAGGTAACTAAATGGAACTTGTGTAATCATTTCCTAAAGAGATTCTGGGTTGGAGCAAAGAAGTCTTCTCTTTGTTCCTTTTAACCAGTTTATGAAGGGATATTCCTGTTCTGGGATGATCTTTCATGGGAAAATGTTACCTTTACTGCCCTGTATTTGAGGGACATCTCCCCAGTGAGCCTTTCATTCCCCAGGCCTATTTCTCACAGGAGGAGGCAGCGAGGCATAGTGGAAAAACGCTTTGGAACTAGCGGACCTGGGCTCACATTTGCACCTCTGCCATTCCCAGGCCCTGTGCTCTTGGAAAATCCCTGATTCTCTCTAAGCCTCTGTCTCCTCATCGGTTTTCCAGAAGGAGACTGTGAAGATTATATGAAAATGTAATGCTCCTAGCACTGTCACTGGCCCGTGGCATGTGTAAGAAATGCACAGTCTGGCTGGGTAGGCAGAACCAGCAGTGAACTGGAGAATTAAATGCTAAACCGCTGGGCATGGACTCCAAGTGCAATCATGGTTCAAGGGCTTGCGGGGAGGGAGAGGACTTTCCCTGGGCCTTGAATAATGAGTAGGAGGCAAAGTTTCAGTAAGTAGAGCAGAAATAAAGGGCGTTTCAGGAAAGGAACGTAGCATTCGTGTACGTGCTGTGAGGGGAACTAAAATGGTAGGTTCCTGGGACAAAGAGTCACCTGCCCAAGGAGCAGAGGGGAGTAATAAAACCCACCCAGGAAAATACGTAATTGTCTGTAGGAATCTGTGGCTGCATCTCTTTGAGAGATTACAATCACACCATCCTCTCTTAACTGAGGTGAACGCACAAAGAATTTTCCATGTTACAAAAGAGGTTGCCATTAATCCAGTGTTTTCTATTCAGCGAGGGCTGATGTTAGGGGAAAAAGAAAGGGGTATCTTCTTGATTATTTCTTCCCCTTTGGAAATTAGCGGACAAGACATGGGGGATGTCATGGTTTTGGTGGATTCAGAAGAAGAGGAGGAGGTAGAGGAGGAAGATGCCGCTGAAGAGGAGGAAGAAGAGGAAGAAGCAAATGAGAGAGAGGCGTCGCCAGAAGAAATCCGTAAGCATGGCCACGTTCACAGAGTGACTGCCCTGGTGAATGGGAATGTCGACTGGATGGGCAGTGGGCTCCAGGCTCTGCAAGGTGAGCTCTTTCTCCTTCAGAGCACTCTGTTAGGCTGCACTGGGACTCCCAGTAAGAATCTCTGAGAGGTGAGTCTAGTTTTAAAGGGTGGGGAAGGTAGTTAAAGCTTCATCTAGGATCTACTGTCAACTCCCGACCCCACAATTAAACTGACAGACATTTATCAAGGACCTGCTCTGGGAAAGGCACGATATTGGCATTGTTGGGGGAATAAAAAAAAAAAAAAACCGATCATAACTGTAGGCAGGGAGCTTTCCAAGCCCAGTCAGAGTGTACCGAGGAAAACAAGACGGGAAACAAGACGGAAGCAAGATTGAACCATCACTTTGAGAGAGCAGTAGAAGAGCTGTTGCAAGGAGGAATTTGATTATTGCCAGAGGAATGATAGGCTTAAAAATCACAGGACCTCAGGGGCGCCTGGGTGGCTCAGTCGTTAAGCGTCTGCCTTCAGCTCAGGTCATGGATACCAGGGTACTGGGATCAAGCCCTGCGTCTGGCTCCTGGCTTGACGGGGAGCCTGCTTCTCCCTCTCCCTCTGCCTCTGCCTCTTCCCTGCTCATGCTCTCTCTCTCTATCTCTCTGTCTCAAATGAGTAAATAAAATCTTTAAAAAAGAAATCACAGGACCTCAGAGAGAGGTGAGTGGTCGAGGGGTGCATTGGTTGGGAGACACTTAATGGCAGAAGGAGGATATGAAGCAAGTCTTTCAGGACAGTTGAGTTTGAATAAGCAGAAAGGAGAGAGAGAGAATTCCAGGTGAGGGGACTGGCAGGAACCAGGTGATGCAGTATTAAGCAGTATCAAGCACGTCTAGAGGATCCTGAGTGAAAAGAACAGGAGAAAAGGGGAACACGCACCCTGCCCCACCTGCTCCCCCGTGAATTCCCGTTCGGAGGCTTACCGGTGAAGGACTAGGAAGTGCAGTGATTGAAAACGGATGGTGGAGATGGAGTGACCTCTTGTTTAGCTCACTCAGACTCGGATCTGCTTTTCCCTCCTGTCCAGACGACAGCAGTGAGGAGCAGAGTGACATCGTTCAAGAAGAAGACAGGCCAGTTTGAAGAAAGAGAACTATCCTCCGTTATCCCGTCTTAAAAGCCTGGAAAACTACGTTGAAGATGAGCTTTTCATCCTGCTTTGACTTGACTTGCACCCCTGCCTGAGGGCTGAAAATGGTTTGGGACACTCGGCGAAAAAAGAAAAACACACACACACAGATTGCCTTCCCCACCCCCCCCCCCCCCCGCTTTTTTATTCTAAATTGGTTTGATTTGCCGTTAAGTTTTCTCATTGATGTTAAAACGTGTTGGGAACAGGCAGCGCGTGGCGGGGAAAGGTGCCTTTGGCATCTGAGGTGCCCCCTTCACTGTGACTCTGGCTTGATCCAGGTTGACTGATGCTGATTTGGAGGGGACAAGAGTGGGGGGAAGCACCTGGCCTCCATGCACAGTGCTCCCAGTACACTCTTAGAGGTCCGTGACCAGCTTGCCCCATACACACAAGGGATAGTGTGGGATGATAGGGACACCTCCTTTATCACTGCCCGGAAAGCCAGGCAGACGTCACCTCCCTGGAAAAGGTGAGGAGGTGTCCGATACTGATGGGGAGCCAAAGGGAGGCAGTTTGGCTCAGGTTTTGGAGTTGTAAACACCTAGGCTTGAATGTGGGCCCTGCTCCTTACTGGTTTCCTGGCCTTGGGCACGTTGCTTTCCCTCTGCCGGGGCCTCAGTTTCCTCATCTGTAAAATAGGTGAAATCATACCTGCCTTACAGGGTATGGTGGGGACTAAATGAGGTATTGTGGATGGGAAAGTGCTATCCAGCAGGTGTTCCGTAGATGTTCTCTATCCTCTCCTCTGCCTTCCCTAGTGGAAGAAACTATGTCATCTGTAAGTTACAGGCTGCTGCCTGGGCCTCTCGTTCTTTGTAAAATGGTTTCAGAGGAAGCATTATCAGGGCTCTCCTGACGCTATTTGCTTCCCTGGAGGTGTAATTCTTTTCAAAAGAGGTAGGGGCCCCTAAGAGGAAGTGCCTTTCATTAGAACCTCTCATTTTGCCGAGCTTCATATTGATACAAAAGCCTCTTGGGTGACTCCCTAGTAGCTTGCAGATTTTCCCATTCTCCCCTTTCTCCTGTGGCTTTGAAAGAAGGCAGGAGAAATGTTTTGCAATGGAGTACCTGGTGATAAGTACTCCTTGGGCAGACTAGTTCCTCTGGCCTCCGTTTCTCGATCTTGGAAATGGGGACGGGAAAACTTGTTTCCTTCCTCCTACTTAAGGAGAGTATGAGGATGCATTGATCAACAATGTAAAGTTTTGAATGAAATAACATCTGATGAGTTTAAGCTGCTGTTTCCAGATCCCTGTACAGCCCAGAGATTGTTCGTCTCTGATTTCGTCCAAATCTCTTATATGTCAGAGACCTAATAAGGGTGCAAAAGATGTGTGCTAAACATGAAAATCTGACTTGAGTTTGCACTCTTTAATGTTCATATCCCACTTGCTGGGCAAGAGCTGAGGCTTAAGGGAGAGCTTCCTTTCTCCAAATAACAGGGACTGGGACTCCAGTAAGATGAGAAGCTGGTTGTCTGCAGCGTTCCCTTGTGGACTGCAGACAACCCACCATGGAAGATACACCAAAAGTGAGAAAATCATCCTTGCCAGGTAAAATTTATTGTGATGCAGTAAGTGCCAACTGGTAATTCTCACCGTGGGACTGACCAGGAACTGCTGCGAAGAAAAAGGTGTCACAGGGAGAAGTCTATTTTCTTGGACGAAAAGATTGAACTGAGCAAATGACTAGGAGTGAACCCCGTCCCCAGCTGAGAGCCCTGTGGATCGCAGAGGCTGGCTGCAGGTTCTTACCCCCAGCTAATCTGGGGTGTATAGCGAACTGCAGTTCTTATGTGCTGGGGCTTCTGCCGCCCAGGACTTCCTGGATGTCGCCACTCTGGACAGCCCAAGTCACTGTTTCAGAACAGGAGACTTGAGTTGCTTCTAAATCACTGAACTCTGAGTCCGTCTCCCTTTAGAATCTTCCACCATTAAATTCCTGACTTTGAGGGTTCACTCTGCAGAGGCAACCATATTAAAAAAAGAAAAAAAAAGAAAAAAAACAGGAAAAAAATTCCTAGCTAGGAACGCAGAGAATGATTTGCAAGATCACTGAGACGCTTTGCAGAACTTCTCTTGCACACGCACCTGATGATAGGAAATCTTTGGGGCAAGGGTTTTCCGCTAGCAATTGGGGGCTTCAAGGTCTTGTTGCCAAACGCTCTACACCCTAGATTAGCTGAGTCACGACTTTGGTCACTCGTATCTGAGCCCTGGGTCAGTTGAGAGCACGGGTACCAGCGGCCTTCAAGTTTTAAGGATTGTTAAAGAATTAGGTCTTTCTTTTATTTTAAGATGACTCATCCCTAAAACTACAAGCATGAGACAGTGGGTTACAAACTCTCTGTGGCAAAGTCCAGGTTGTTACATTGTGCTGTTACACAATCGTATCGGAAGGTATTCTGAACTCCAAGATCCACTTATCAGAACCAGGAAGATAAATACTTAACGGCTATCACAACTGACATTTCAGAAGGGGACACTGGGGAAGGGCTCAGGCAATCCTGTGGCTTTGATATTAGTTCTAATTCTCACAAGCACATATAGGCCCTAAGACTGCAGACAACCCACCACGGAAGATACACCGAAAGTCAGAAAATCATCCTTGCCAGGTAAAATTTATTGTGATGCAGTAAAAGTGCCAACTGGTAATTCTCACCGTGGGACTGACCAGGAACTGCTGCGAAGAAAAATTAGCAGATCCCTCTGCATTATTTACATTTTAATATTTGGTGTGCTGTGGGGGGGTGAGGGGGGTGGGGACAGAGAAATTTATTCTGAGGTTATAATATGAATTTTTAAAAGATTATGGAATAAAGTTATTTTTAAATAAATGCTTTAATGATCTTGATTTAGACTTGATTAGTAAACTGAAAGATTTGGAGAAATGGGTTTGCCTCCCCCAGTTTTTTACTAGCTTTCCCTGTGTTGGTAATGAAAACGTTCCCATTGCCATTTTATTCTTTGTAGATAACTCTCTCACACTGAGACTCCTGCACCTTTCCTGATCTCCTTGAGAAACTTGTTCTTCCATTTTGTCCCCCTTCCCTCCCGATGCCTCTTTTTGGTCAGACTGCATGCTTTCTAACATTAAAGGGTTAGGGTAGCAGTCTTCAGGGAGAACCTGCATCTGCTGCTGGGCTGGCTGAAAAGACGAATTCTCTCAGCTGTCCTGTAGTTGTGGGTGGCCTTGGGAGTTCTTTACTGGGCTCAGCTAATTGTAACCCCCATAATGTCTCACGGGACCTCCCACTTTCCTGTCCTAGGCCCAGGCTAGACCGCAGTTTTTAGAGGAAGCTTCAAGTCAGTCTCCCTCTTAGGTCATTCTTCCTCCCACCCCTTTCTTTACTGCCCTCCAGGCTCGCTCCCGGCTCCCTCCTTGCCCTGGCCTTGCTCCCCAGCTCTTTATCACAGCGGTTCCACCTTAACTTACTTCCTTTCGAACCAAACCCATGCTTCCTACCTTAGCCTCAGTGTCCCACGTTCCTTTCCACCCAGCCCCTCCCTTTGAATATGTGTGGGTTTAATCCAAGCTGGTTTCTGAGTCCCCACTGTACCCCTGGCCTGTTTCGCTTCTCTCCCTGTTGTCCCCAACACCTCTTTGCGTGAACTTCCGTCCTCCTAGGTCACACCCATGTTTACCCAGTTTGTCCAGATTTGGACCCCCACTCTTCTTGGATTCCCCCCCTTTTTTTGTCTGGCCCGCTGCCCCTTTCTCACCGCGCATTTTAACCTTGACATGCTCGTTTTCACCCTCCATTTTCCGCCGGGTTTGTCTTTTTCTAGTTCCCATTTTTAAAAACCGGCGGCTTACCATTCCTAACCCCTGAGCTGGGCTCCTCCACCAAGGCTCCCATTTAACCTCTGAGCTCCCGGCCTCAGCGCCCCCATTTTATTCCCCAGGCTCGTTCCTTCCCTCCCGCCTCTCACCGGCTCTGGAGTTCCCGGACCCCCTCCCCCCAATTCTCCCCTCGGCCCCCGCTTTTTGTCCCCCCCAGTTCCCTTGATCCCTGGTGTCTTCAGGTCCTCGTTCTCGAGCGACAGTCTCCTTCCTATTCGCTCCCCCCTTTTTCACCTGGTTCCCAGCCCCTCCGGCTTTCTCCCCGCGCCATCGCCCCCAGTTCTCTCATCAGTCCTCCGCTCCCGTCCCTCGGACTCCCTCAGCCCCGCTCCCCGCCGCACCCCCTTTTCTGCTTACACCTCCTGCACCCACCCCCATCCCCCGTTGTCACCCCCCGCGTTCCTTCCGCTCCCGATTTCCCCCTCCACCCCGTTTCTCCCCCCGCTCCGTTTTCATCCCTCCCGCGCTTCTCTTCATCCCCCCCGCTTCTCTTCATCCCCGCAGCCCCCCGTTTTTAGTCTGCCCTGCTCACCTGCCCCCCGCTTTCCCGCAGCCCCGCCCCCCGGATTGTATCCCGTCCCCGTTCACCTGCCCGCCCCCCCATTTTTCCCTCGGCCCCGCCCCCCGGTTTTGTCCTGTCCGCCCGCCCCCCGCGTTCCTCTCAGCTACATACCGTACCTCCCCCGCCCCGGTTTTATCCTGCCCCCCCTCCTCCCCCGCTTTCCCCTCGGTCCCCCCGGTTTTATTCTGCAACCCCCCCGCCGCCGTTTTTCCCTCGGCCCCGCCCCCCGCGCGTCCCCGCCCGCGCCCGCCGCCATGTGACGGGAAGCAGCTGATGGCCTCTCCGGGCGGCGGCGGCGGCGGGCGCGGCGGCGGCGGCGGCGGGGCCGGGGCCGGGGCCGGGGCGGGGGCGGGCGGCGTGGGGGCGGCATGAGGGCCGGCGCCCCGGGGGGCTGAGGCGCCCGCCGCCTGCCGCGGGGCCGCGCGCGTCCTCCATGGAGGCCGGAGGTGAGCGGGGCCGGGGCGCGCGGGTTCCCGCCGGGCGGGGCCGGGCCGGTTCTCCCGGGGGGAGGGGGCGGGCGGGGGCGCGGGCTCGGCCGTGGGAGGGGCGCGGCGGGGGCGCGGGGGCCTGGGCCGTCCGCGCGGGCCGGCGGCGGGGGGCGCGCCCGGCGCCCAGCTTTGTTTCACTTTCGCTGTCAGCGGCCGCCACCGCGCCTCCCGCCCGCCGCGGACAGGACCGGAGGAGCACGGGCCACCGCGTGCCGGGGATCCCCATGCCCCAGGACAGTGGGGGGTCCCCCGGCCCGACGCCTACGCCCGGGGGGGGGGCACGGGGGTGCGCCGGGCCCTCAGGGGGTGATATCCCAGGGGGCGGGTGCCCAGGTGCCAGGTGACGCACTTGCGGGTCTGGGTGGGCGTCAGGTCTGCCCCTTAGAAGCGGTGTGATCGTGCACGGGCCACTTAACCCAAGTCTGTTTTGTATCTGCGAAATGGGATAATAATAGTACGTGCCCCAGTGGGTGGTTGGGAGCTTCCCAACTTGCTGTTCGTAAGAATGGGGACTGGGTCCCTATTAAAAAAATCTATTGCGAGCCTCTCCCGGCGGAGACTCATTGGGAGAGGTGGGGTGGGGTGGGGCTGGGGATGCTGATCCGGGCTGGCATATTTGATAGGGCAAGTTTAGGATATTGATGGGTGAGGTGCATGCCTCTGTCCTTGTTAACAGCTGTCATCAGAAAACAGTGTGGAAGTCTGAGAATATCGGATATACTTGGAGAGTCAGCCCAAATGAACGTGTAATCTCGGTGTGCTTGTTACGTGTGCTTGTTAGGGAAAGGCAAAACCTCCAGACTATCCCTTCGTCTTCTCCCTTCCAGCCACCTTGCCTCCAAACCCTACCTATACAGAAATTTGGGGTAGGCTTGGGATTTATTCTGGGAGTTCCAACTCTTGAATATCCCTCCATGCTTAAAGGCAGTTTCTTTAGGGAAAATTCTCAGAAGGGGTCAAGGCCTAGGGTTCAGAATTGTTCCAGAACCTCTTGGTACTCTTCCAGTGAAGTTCAGGCTTCATCTTGCTTGGAGGATTCTGATTGTTGGTGTTTGTGTTTCCCTGGCTGGTTTGATGGAGCGGGGGGATTGTTGGTGGGTAGGTTCAAATCAGGGTGTTCCCTGGGGTGGTGTAACTTTTTAATTTGGGAAATGACATTTCTTTGTTTGCTGTAGTCAGGCATTCAGTAAAAGGTGTAGAGGCAGCTCTCTCTGCCTTCCCATCTAGATAAGGGCTTTCTTTTCAGTGAGTGTGTTACCACTTTTTAAATGGCCCCTACTGTTTGTGTGAATCTTATGTGACTCTTTTTATAGCTTCCGCTATTGTTTCCATTGACTCCTTATAGTTAAAACTGAAAGCGATCTGTAGCTAGCCTCCCTTTTTAGCTGGAATCTGTTTCCAGTTCTGCGTTTTTCCTAATGATTGACGACCGTGTTTTGGGGTGTGGGCAGAGCTGTTGAGAGCGGCCAAGTTGCTGTAAAAAAAAAAAAAAAAGCCAGAGACTTTTACGTTCTTTTGAAACTGAATAAAGTCCATTGTAATGGGATTACAATGGACAACAGTAGATATCTTCAGAGCAGTGGTTAGAATTCATTTATTCTTTCGACAAATATTTATTGAGTATCTACTGTGTGCCAGGCACTCTCTAGGCCAGCTCTGGCCAATAGAAATATAATGCCACATCTGTAATTTAAAATCTTCTAGTGGCTGCAGTAAAAGAAGCAAAACAGGTGAAACCAATTTTAAAATTGTAGCTGTCAATCCAACATGTCTAAAATATTACCATTGCAACATGTAATCACCAATTATTGATATATTTTAGATTTTTTTTTTTTTTTTTTGGTACTAAGTTCAAAATACGGTGTGTGTTACATACCTAACAGCCCAGCTCAGTTCGGACTTAGCATATTGTAAATGGTGGTCAGGTGTGGCTAGTGGTTAGTGTATTGGACAGTGCAGCTCAGTTGCAGCGGGCAGAGAGGCAGGTTTGGGGTGTGGGTTGGGAAGAGCTAGACAGTAAATGTATAAAAGCAAGTAAGCAATCAAGACGAGAGGAGTGAGTGGTGCCTCTAAAGAACATTGAACGGAGGGAAAGGAAAGTGACGGAACCACTTGAGACAGTGAGGCCAGGAAGGTCTTTGAGAACGTGACATCAACCCTGAGCCCTGCCATGGTAAGATGGAGCAGTCAGACAGGGATCTGCGGCCTGCCAGGCAGGTTTCTGGACCGATGGGAGAGCCAGTGTCAAGGTGATGAGGCAGGACAAATCACCAGGCTCCCTGCTGGCTGGAGCCATTGCTTCCATCTCTGTGTTCAGGTGAATCTCCTTGCACAGAAGCTGATAATAAATATCTTTCCATTCAGCCTGGTCGTCCAAATACATCCCAATGTTTAACTAGAACACGCAGCTCCGTGGGCCTTTTCACCACAAAGGACCACGGCAGGTACGATCCCAGATGAAAGCTGGATCCTCTTGGCTCTGGTTTTTTAAGTTCTGCACTAATTATGGCTTCTCCATCCCCCCTCCCCCCCCAGCAGCCAAGTTTTGTTTGGGCCCAGACTCTGCTTCAGAATTTCCTGAGTTCTAGAAATGAAGAGACAGGAGTCACTGAGTTTTTTCTTCTTTTAGCTCCTGGATTCCTGAGCCTGAAATAGCAGGAGATTAAATCTCCAAATCACAGAAATAGAGTGTGAAATCTGGGTATGGCTCATGTTTAAGAAGCATTTCATGTGAAATGTTTGGCATAGGCAACATAATAGTCTAAGGGGCTTCATTTTGTTTGTATTTAAAGAGGTATACCATGTATATTTATTCAACAAATACTTACTGCCTGCCTGCTCTCTGCCAGGAACTCTGCTAGGCACTGAGAATAAACATACGAGGTCCCTGCTTCCGTGGAGTTGATGTCCTGGTTGGGGGGAGACCGATTGCTAATCATAATGGTGATTGTGCTGTAAAGAACATGATGTGAGGAGGGGTTATGAAGGAGATTGACTTGGGGTCAGAGAAGGGCTCGTGAAGGAGTTGTTATTTGAGCCAAGACTGAATGAAGAGAAGGTGCCAGTCATGGAAGGGCATTCCAGGTGAAGAGACGAGCTGGTGCAAAGGCCCTAAGGTCGGAACTAATTGAGCATAGTCAAGGGGTGAGTGAAGGCTAGAGCCAGGGCCAGGGAGGGGAGAGTTATAAGCCCAGGTGGGAGATGAAGGCCAGGGGCCAGGTTATGCAGGACATCAAGGGCATGGTAAGGAGCTTGAATTTTATTCTTTTTTTTTTTTTTTAATTTTATTTATTTATTTGAGAGAGAGGAAGAGAGAGAGTACAAGCAGGGTGAGGGGCAGAGGGACAAGCAGACTCTTGGATGAGCAAGGAGTCTGACACGGGGCTTGATCCCAGGACCCTGGGATCATGACCTAAGCTGAAGGCAGACTCTCAACGGACTGAGCCACCCAGGCGCCCCTTGAATTTTATTCTAAGAGTAGTTGAAACTGATCACTCTAGGAGGTGAGGATTGGGGGTGGGGCAGAGTGGAAGCTAGGAGAGCAGTTGCAGGGCTGCTTAGTGAGAGATGATATTGATGAGATGGTTTGCATAGAGTAGAATAGTAGCCATGGAGATGGAGAGAAGTTAGGTTTGCCAAGCCTTTTGGAAACAGCCTCGATAGAGCTTGTTAATGGATTTGGTTTGGGAAGTAAAGAAAAGAGAGAAAACAGGGAGGACCCCTTTTTATATTGTGCAGAGCCTCCGTGGTGTCAAAAGGATGTTGTGGGGGAAGTGAGCCAAGTGTGAATATTATCAGGGTGGAATAAAGACGTTTCATCCCCTAGATAAAAATGTACCTCCAGATCAGTCGATGTCATTTAATATTTGACCACATCGGAGTTTCTCAACCTCGGCACTATCGACATTTTGAGAAAGATAATCCTTCGTTGTGGGGGGCTGTGCTCTGCTCTGTAGGGTGCTTAGCAGTATCTGTGGCTTCTTTTCGTTAGATACCAGTAGCTGGTATCTCCTCCCCATGTTATGACATGGGGACAGTTATGACAACCAAAAATGTCTCCAGACATTGCCACCTGTCCCCAGAGGACACAATCCGTTGAGAACCCCTGGATTACCTGAAGGAGGCATTGACAGATTAGGGCTAGGTCACCACTAGGAATAATGAGAATGAAGACACCACCAGGTTTGCTGGGTAACATTGAGAGACCTGTTTTGGATTTAAAATGTAAAGTAACTTCTTACCATGCAGATATTCCCATCCAAAGGAGTGTGTTCCTATAGACAAGTAATTGTATAAATGAAAAGATCCCATGTACAAACATGTACAGATTTCAGGAGAATTACCTGGGCCTATACAAATGCCAGTTTAGACCGACCTAATGTATTAAAACCTAGATTTATACATAGAACCTCAGGAAATGAATATTCTCTTTGCAAAGGAAACTTACTTTTCTTTAAATAGCAAAGCCACCAAAGGCTTGATGGATTAAAATTCTATTTAAAGACAGACTCTTCAGCAACACATTTATTTTATAAAACAAGGTAGTACCCACACCTTCTATAATGCATATACCAGGAAATATTATATATATATGTATATAAATATACAGATAGGCATCTCGCTATATATGCATGTTTACCATCTGTTTCATTAAACCCAAGATACAATGGTTCTTATTTATCACTGAGAAAAAATACTGCTTATTTAACTGTAAAAATTCATCGTTTGTAAGGCGCATCCTGATTTCGGCGAGGTCAAAATGAGAGAAGACATATAAAGGTGTATCCTAAAATAAATGAAATAGGGCTGTTTAAATTAGCATCTATCTGGTAACAGGTATAAAAGGGTCAAGGTCTCGAAACTACTGAGGTGGAACATAGACATCAGGAAGTGACCTCTTTCAGAGTGGAAGCCAGTATTTATATTAGTGTGTATCATAATCATAATTAATGGGCAAAAAATCAGTTCTGAACGCCTTTAACTTGTGAGCTTCGTCAGCCATTGAGAACCTTCCAGAGTGGAGACTTGAACTAGGAACTACCCTTCAGGTGGCAGGAGAAGCCCCAATCCAGCACCAGCTCTTCACGAGGCACTGTGCTAGGCCCCGAGAGAAATGAAAATGAAATCATTTTGGTGTTTGAACAGGGTGCTTAAATTCTGGTGGAGGGTGGGCCAGAAGGAAATTTGTAACTGTAGGAGAGAATGAAGGAGGCAGGGTGGGACTTGTTTTCCACTTCAGTAGAGCTCAAGGTGCGGGCCTGGGAGTCTCCTAAATGAGCTATGTGGCGTGTGGCCAGGTGACTCGTGTGGCGGTGGAGAGAGGTCCCGGGAAGGAGGTGGGGCCGTGGTGTGGGCTAGGAGGCCCAGGCTCCCCTGCCCTTACTGTGGACGCAGGCGGGAGCCTTGGAATGCATTTGAGAGAAATGTGACGTGTATTTTAGCTTCAGCAGGGGGGATGGGGTGGGGGGAGGGCAGGAAAAATCAGGGGAGTCTCGTGAAAGATCTGGGCAAGTTGGGATGAAGGCTTAAACCAGAACAGAGGTGGAAAGTGGGAGGCCAGATCCAGAGGTCCGAGCGGCAGGAAGCAGGGCAAGTGCCTTGGTGATGGGGAGAAGGAGGAGGCTGGTGAGCGACGGGGAGCCTTGGAGTTCCAGACATGCCTTCTAGGCCTCCCTCCCGGTGGCAGGTTCTTTTGAGGAGACCTTAAATACACTGGAAGGCCTCCTAATCTGCACCATCTAGCCTGGTCCCAGCCCGGGCCGGCTCGCCTTTCTTCCTCTTCAGGCATTCATAGGAAAATGAGGCCTCCATTCACTGAGTTCACTCGCACAAAGGTTACTCTGAGTCATGGTTAACCAGCGGTGGCCAGGGCCAGGGCTGAGTAACCGCACTGGAATGTGGCCTGTGGCTACTGTTCTTGGGCAGGTCATTTAAATGACAACTCCCTCCCGGAGTCCAGAGTATCAGCCCTCAGCCTGGGGAGACAGCGGCTCTCCTGGGTGTGAGTCAGCCCGGTGGCCCGGAGCCTGGCTCCCCACGTTCCCCCCGCCGAGGCAGCGAGGGCGTTCGCCTGAAGCATGCTGTCTCCCGTCTCAGAGGAACCGCTGCTGCTGGCCGAGCTCAAGCCGGGCCGCCCTCAGCAGTTTGATTGGAAGTCGAGCTGTGAGACCTGGAGCGTCGCCTTCTCCCCGGACGGTTCCTGGTTCGCTTGGTCTCAAGGACACTGCATCGTCAAGCTGATCCCCTGGCCGCTGGAGGAGCAGTTGTAAGTTCTCGCGCCCCCGAGCCCAGAGGAGCGAGGGAATCCTCACGATGGGCGACCTGGAGCACTTTCCCCCACGACTCCCTGCCCTTTGGGGTCTTCCCGCCCGAGAACAGGAGAGGGAGAACGGCTGAAAACAGTTCAGGAATTGATCATTGGGGTTTCCAGAGCCCCACGGTCGGTAGGTGGGAAAATTAATTCTGTGGAGATCACGTTAGCCCCGCTGTTACTTTTTAGCAGCTTTATCGCGATGTAATTTACATACCATACAGTCTGCGCCTTTAAAGTGTACAGTTCAGTGGCTTTTAGTGCATTCAGGAAGTTGTGCGGCTCTCACCATGATTAATCTCAAAACCATTGTCATTGCCACAGAGAGCAGCCCCACATCCCTCACTTGTCATCCTCCAATCTCACTCTGTTCTCCAGCCCAGAGCGGCCGCGAATCCCCTTTCTGTCTTCATAGATTTGCTTATTCTGGACTTTTCACATACATCGAATTGTACACCGTGGAGTCTTTTCTGACGGGTTTCTTGCACTTAGGAGAATGTTTCCAGTCATCCCTCTTAACAGCGTGTATCAGTACATCATTTCCCGTCCTGCCAAATAATATTCCATTGTACGGAGACAGCGCACCTTGCATAGACATGTATCAGTTGCTGGAGAGTTAGATGGTTTTCCCTTTTTGGCTATTACGAATAATACCACTGTGCACATTTACGTACGGGTTTTTGTTTTTTGTTTTTTGTTTGTTTTTATGGACATAGGCTTACAGTGTTTCTCTGCTTGAGAAACAGACTGGTGCCCAAGGTGGCTGCCCCGTTTTGCAATCCCACCAGCGTTTTGCAATCCCACCAGCCGATGTGTGAGATTTCCATATCCCCCACACCCTCACCGACACTTGTTATTGTCTGTCTTTTTGATTCTAGCAGAACAATCCTGGTAGGGTGGGAAGTGGCATCTCATTGTTTGGATTTGCATTTCCTGATGGCTTCGGAGGTGGAGCTCCTTGTGCTTCTTGGCCTGTCCTGTATCTTCTTTGGAGAAACGTCCGTTCACGTCCTTTGCCCATATTTAAGTTGGGTTTTTGTGTTTTCCTTTATGGACCAAATTTAGTTTCTGGTATTAACTGGTTTCTTTCTTTGGGCTGGACAGGGCCCAGTGTCTGAGTGCTGTGAGCTCCAGGTGAGATGGCCCAGCTGGGACAGGGCGACTCCATTGATTCAGGCAGCATCTGTTGGAAATGTTTGCCTGACACGGAGCCTAGGGGCTGGGAACCTTGAAATAAATCAAACACGGCCCCTGCCCTTGAGGGCCTCATTTGTTTTGCTTTGGGCATTTCTTACAAATTGCATGTTAGATTTAAGTGTTTCATCAGTTCAGTCTGAGACTCGTGGCCTTGAAAGTGGGTCCCGCCAACAAGAGTGTGCTGAGATGCGTACTTGGGCGCTGCTGGGATTGACCGGTGTGAATCTGGCTGTTTGGCAGTATGGATCGAGGACCTTGAAAATGTTCCTCTCGCTACTAGGAATCTCAGAAATGGGGTCATCTATTTCCATACACTGATTTTCATCGCGGAATTAGCTCTGTAGTAGTGAAAAACCAGAAATCCTGGTGATGAGAGAGAGGATGGTAAGGGAAACTATGGCAATGCCATAGGATATTTTTTGCGGCCATCAGAGGTTTTTTTTTTTTTTAAATCATTATTTTCAGTTCCTTCTGTGGTCAGTTTATTTATTTATTTATTTTTTAAGGATTTTATTTATTTATTTAATTGACAGAGAGAGAGAGGGACAGCTAGAGAGGGAACACAAGCAGGGGGAGTGGGAGAGGGAGAAGCAGGCTCTCCACCGAGCAGGGAGCCCGATGCGGGGCTTGATCCCAGGACCCTGGGATCATGACCTGAGCTGAAGGCAGTCGCTTAACCAACTGAGCCACCCAGGTGCCCCTCTGTGGTCAGTTTAATGAGAATGCCAAGGTCTTCCCATTTTTTATTGATCTCCTACTCTAAATGCAAGAGACTCAACTTTATATCCAGTCCAGTACAAGTTTATGGTCTGAAAAAGTATCTTTTATTTTTATTTTTATTTATTTGTTTTTTTAAAGATTTTATTTATTTATTTGAGAGAGCGAGCGAGCATGAGCGGGGTGGAGGGGCAGAAGGAGAGAGAGAAGCAGACTCCCCACTGAGCAGGGAGCCCGATGCGGGGCTCAATCCCAGGACCCTGGGATCATGACCTGAGCCGAAGGCAGATGCTTAACCAAGTGAGCCACCTAGGTGCCGGAAAAAGAATCTTTTAAAAAGCATACAAATGGAAACTCTGCCTGAAATCAGTCTTCTATTCAAACATACACATCACTATAGGTAAATATATCTGTCCAGTATGAACTCAGGAAAATGGAAATTTGAGTATTAATCCTTTTTGTGTATCTATTGCTTAATATAATGAGAGAAATGTTACTGTTTAATATGTTAAGTGAGAAGTTACTTGTTTTAGGGAAAAATCACACATTTTGAAGAATAATAACTCAGGAAAATGTTTATAAGGCTTAATGAAAATAGTAAGCTATTAACTATATATGTAATATCCCAAATTTGTCTTTTAAAAATATATGTATATATGCACAAATAAAAACTTACAGTGAAATGTTTACTGTGGTTAGAGTGGTGTTAGGATTATGGGTAATTTTTATTTTATTACTTGTCTCACTTCCAAATTTTTCCCAAGGTTCTCTATTACTTTCATAATTGAAAATAATTGTTATTTTAAAAGTCCTTTAAAAGGGGAAATCTGAAGTCGTTAGATTCTTGTTCAGATTGTTACATATTTAAAAAAAATAATAGTGCTTTTAGTACTGAGCGAATAATTGGTACTAACCCAATAATTGTACAATCTACTTTTAGAAATGCAGTTTTTAGAAACTTGAATTTCAGTGAAGTTAAATTCCCCCAGTGACTCTGCCTTGCCCTTAGCTGTTCCTTTCCCATGCATATACCCCCCATCTCCCATGTAACTCATCCCTTGACTCATTGGCAAATTCAGAAGTCCAGGGGATCTGGTGAGTAGTAGGCCTGGATACCCAAGACTTGAGTTCTAGTTCGTTTGGCCCCCCGATTTTGTGACCCTAGGAAAGTTAACTCTACCCCTAAAATGGAGGGTTTAGTATCTCTTTCTAGAGAAATTAAATTTATGATATTAAAATGAATTAATACGCATATGTGCTTTAATTCCTGTGGAATAAGGTAGCTACAGATTATTCCTTAGTTCGAATGCAGAATTTAGGATTTTATAAAAAATAAAACAAAAGTGGCTTCGATGGCACCCAGCTGTCCTACAGAGCTTTCCCTGTAGCTTGCCTTTTCCACGCTGCCTCCCTGGATGGCCGACTGAGGCCCCTGCGCCAGGGCCAGGCAGCTCCGTGAGGTGTGGGGATTGAGCAGGGTCAGTCGAAAAGACATTCATTATCACATTCGGATGCTTGTCAGGACAACAAGTTTTCAAACTCCATTTGGTCATTGAGACCTGGGGTCAGCACACGTTTCCTTTGAAGGCTCAGGTGGTAAATGTTTTTGGCTTCGGGGGCCATCTGGTTTCTGTTGAGACTCCTCCCCTCTGCCCTTAGGGCGTGAAAGCGGCCATCGATGGCGTGTGATCAAATGAACGTGGTTCCAATAAAACTTTATCTGTAAAGGGGCGCCTGGGTGGCTCAGTCGTTAAGCGTCTGCCTTCAGCTCAGTGATCCCAGGGTCCTGGGATCGAGCCCCGCATCGGGCTCCCTGCTCCGCGGGAAGCCTGCTTCTCTCTCTCTCTCCCACTCCCCCTGCTTGTGTTCCCTCTCTCGCTGTGTCTCTCTCTGTCAAATAAATAAATAAAATCTTAAAAAAAAAAAAAAAAAATTTATCTGTAAAAACAGAATGCTGGCCTGGACATAGCTTGCCAAGCTCTGATTTGGACTAATAGAGTTTTAGAGCTGATGGAGCCTATATTTGCCTTAATTCCTCCCTTCTAGTTTTATAGGTGAGCTTGGTTTAAATTCTTTAATATATTTCAACCACACACTTGGCAAAAATATGATTTACTTCCAACTTTGGGGGAACAAGTCTGAGGCATAAAGAGGTCCAGTTACATATACGTTGACTATAGGATTTTTCACGGAACTGGGTTCCAGCTTCATCATCTTCATTTCCCTGAGTTTGATACATCCCAGCATGTGGTCAGGGTCACAGAGAAAAGTAGAACTTAATACTTGCACTGATAAAGTGTACTGCAGACAGGAAACTTCGAGGTTGGGGGCTGAATCCCAGGGTTGTCCCGCTGCTCAAGCCTGTGAGATGTGGTCTGCCGGGGCAGTGGTGGGCAGGGCCTAGATCTTAGGGAGTGAGTCTCACAGAGCTTATCTGGGCCGTGTTTCACTGTAAGTAGAACATAAAAGGAGTGGTTCAGGCCACGGGATCTTTGAGGTCGGTGCAGCTCTGCAGTCTTGGGCTCTTTCTCTCCTCGATCACCCCACTGGTCGGTTCCTGTGCTGGATGTACCCAGAGAAGTAAGTGAAAGAGCCTCACTAATTGGTTGGACCATAGTGAGGGAAGGTGGAAACCAGCTTGTACCAAGCAAATGTGTGGGCCAGAAAAGGATTTATTTTCCTGCTCCTTGGGCCTTTCGAAGCTAGGGGCTCATCAGGCAGGGGAGCAGCAGATGGGTATTCAAGTTCTAAGATCTGTCCTAGTTCCAAACCTACGGCATGCTTTCTTCCTCATGGGAGAAACTGAGTGCATCTTTCCTTCCATGCACCAAACCTGAGAGAACTTTCTGAGGAAGCAGGGCTCCCTGGAGCTTCTGTGATCTAGTTATCCCACAAGGCAGGTCACCCCACTGCAGGGCTATCACAAATGGGATGAACCAAGGCTAATGAAGTCTTCGTTACATGAATTCTAAAAAGAAATTAAATTCACCAAAGGCCAATTTGTTTCTAGAACCTTAATATCTTAGATATCATGGAATGAATAGTTGGTTGACTTGGTGACACTTTTTGACTCATTAAGGAATCTCTGCTTCCTCCAGCATCCCTAAAGGGTTTGAAGCCAAAAGCCGAAGCAGCAAAAATGATACAAAAGGGCGAGGCAGCCCAAAGGAGAAGACTCTGGACTGTGGGCAGATTGTCTGGGGTTTGGCCTTTAGCCCGTGGCCTTCTCCACCCAGCAGGAAGCTCTGGGCACGCCACCATGCCCAAGTGCCAGACATCTCTTGCCTGATCCTTGCTACGGGACTCAATGACGGGCAGATCAAGATTTGGGAGGTGCAGACAGGTAGGTCATTTCTGGCCGGGGCAAGGTCCCAGGATGCATGCATGTTCTCATCAGGGACCAGACAGGCCACCGGCCCCCCAGGTGGCTGAGGGGTGTAGCCGTGACCGGCAGGCCGGGTGCCGCCTCTCCCTGACCGAGTGCCCCTGCTCCCACGCCAGGGCTCCTGCTTTTGAATCTTTCCGGCCACCAAGATGTCGTGAGAGATCTGAGCTTCACACCCAGTGGCAGTTTGATTTTGGTCTCGGCATCTCGGGATAAGACTCTTCGCATCTGGGACCTGAACAAACATGGTATGAAAGTGATGGAACTGCTGGGCAGCTCCCCAAAATACTCTATTTGCCCCCTTCTCACTTTTATCTTAGAACAGTGTTTCTCAACCGATTTTCCTAAGG